>NW_028270147.1:102342361-103028237 GCF_037043375.1 Chiloscyllium plagiosum | reverse complement strand
TGACACAGAGAGCGACAGAGAGACACAGAGAGCGACTCCGAGAGACACAGAGAGCGACAGAGAGAGACACCGAGAGCGACACCGAGAGACACAGAGAGCGACAGAGAGAGACACCGAGAGCGACACAGAGAGAGACACAGAGAGCGACACAGAGAGCGACACCGAGAGCGACACCGAGAGACACAGAGAGTGACACAGAGAGTGACACCGAGAGACACAGAGAGTGACACAGAGAGCGACACAGAGAGAGACACAGAGAGAGACACAGAGAGCGACACAGAGAGAGACACAGAGAGCGACACAGAGAGCGACACAGAGAGAGACACTGAGTGTGACACAGCGAGAGACACAGAGAGTGACACAGAGAGACACCGAGTGTGACACAGGGTGACACAGAGAGTGACACAGTGTGACACCAAATGTGGCACCCAGTGTGACACAGAGAACAACAGAGAGTGACACAGAGCGACACCGAGAGAGACACCGAGAACGACACAGAGAGTGACAGAGAGAGTGACACTGAGAGCGACACATTGAGCGAGAGAGAGAGCGACACCGAGAGTGACACAGAGAGCGACACCAAGAGACACAGAGAGCGACAGAGAGAGACACAGACCGCGACACCGAGAGACACAGAGAGCGACAGAGAGAGACACAGAGAGCGACACCGAGAGACACAGAGAGCGACACAGAGAGATTCAGAGAGCGACACCGAGAGCGACACCGAGAGTGACACAGAGAGTGACATAGAGAGCGACAGAGAGCGACACAGAGAGCGACACAGAGAGCGACACCGAGAGCGACACAGAGACCGACACCGAGAGTGACCGAGTGTGACACAGGGAGACACAGAGAGCGACAGAGAGTGACACAGAGAGCAACACCGAGAGACACAGAGAGCGACAGAGAGAGACACAGAGAGCGACACCGAGAGACACAGAGAGCGACACAGAGAGCGACACCGAGAGACACAGCGACACAGAGAGCGACACAGAGAGACACAGAGAGCGACACCGAGAGACACAGAGAGTGACACAGAGAGCGACAGAGAGACACAGAGAGCGACACCGAGAGACACAGAGAGCGACAGAGAGAGACACAGAGAGCGACACCGAGAGACACAGAGAGCGACACAGGGAGCGACACCGAGAGACACAGAGAGTGACACAGAGAGTGACACAGAGAGTGACACCGAGAGTCACAGAGAGTGACACAGAGAGCGACACAGAGAGAGACACAGAGAGAGACACAGAGAGCGACACAGAGAGAGACACAGAGAGCGACACAGAGAGAGACACAGAGAGAGACACAGAGAGTGACACAGAGAGAGACACTGAGTGTGACACAGCGAGTGACACAGAGAGTGACACAGAGAGACACCGAGTGTGACACAGGGTGACACAGAGAGTGACACAGTGTGACACCAAATGTGGCACCCAGTGTGGCACCCAGTGTGACACAGAGAACGACAGAGAGTGACACAGAGCGACACCGAGAGAGGCACCGAGAACGACACAGAGAGTGACAGAGAGAGTGACACCGAGAGCGACACATTGAGCGAGAGAGAGAGCGACACCGAGAGTGACACAGAGAGCGACACAGGGAGCGACACCGAGAGACACAGAGAGTGACACAGAGAGTGACACAGAGAGTGACACCGAGAGACACAGAGAGTGACACAGAGAGCGACACAGAGAGAGACACAGAGAGAGACACAGAGAGCGACACAGAGAGAGACACAGAGAGCGACACAGAGAGAGACACAGAGAGAGACACAGAGAGTGACACAGAGAGAGACACTGAGTGTGACACAGCGAGTGACACAGAGAGTGACACAGAGAGACACCGAGTGTGACACAGGGTGACACAGAGAGTGACACAGTGTGACACCAAATGTGGCACCCAGTGTGGCACCCAGTGTGACACAGAGAACGACAGAGAGTGACACAGAGCGACACCGAGAGAGGCACCGAGAACGACACAGAGAGTGACAGAGAGAGCGACACCGAGAGTGACACATTGAGCGAGAGAGAGAGCGACACCGAGAGCGACACAGAGAGTGACACCGAGAGACACAGAGAGCGACAGAGAGAGAAACAGAGCGCGACAGAGAGAGACACAGAGAGCGACACCGAGCGACACAGAGAGCGACACAGAGAGACACAGAGAGCGACACCGAGAGCGACACCGAGAGTGACACAGAGAGTGACACAGAGAGCGACACAGAGAGAGAGACACAGAGAGAGACACAGAGAGCGACACTGAGAGTGACAGAGACACAGAGAGCGACACCGAGAGACACAGAGAGCGACAGAGAGAGACACAGAGCGCGACACCGAGAGACACAGAGAGCGATAGAGAGAGACACCGAGAGCGACACCGAGAGACACAGAGAGCGACACAGAGAGTGACACAGAGAGTGACACCGAGAGACACAGAGAGTGACAAAGAGAGCCACACAGAGAGAGAGACACAGAGAGAGACACAGAGAGCGACACTGAGTGTGACACAGCGAGCGACACAGAGAGTGACACAGAGAGACACCGAGTGTGACACAGGGTGACACAGAGAGTGACACAGTGTGACACCAAATGTGGCACCCAGTGTGACACAGAGAACAACACAGAGTGACACAGAGCGAAACCGAGAGCGACACCGAGAGCGACACAGAGAGCGACACCGAGAGTGACCGAGTGTGACACAGGGAGACACAGAGAGCGACAGAGAGAGACACAGAGAGAGACACAGAGAGCGACACCGAGAGACACAGAGAGCGACACAGAGAGCGACAGAGAGAGACACAGAGTGCGACACCGAGAGACACAGAGAGCGACAGAGAGAGACACCGAGAGCGACACCGAGAGACACAGAGAGCGACACAGAGAGCGACACCGACAGCGACACAGAGAGCGACAGAGAGAGACACAGAGAGCAACACCGAGAGACACAGAGAGCGACAGAGAGAGACACAGAGAGCGACACCGAGAGACACAGAGAGCGACACAGAGAGCGACACCGAGAGACTCAGCGACACAGAGAGACACAGAGAGCGACACCGAGAGACACAGAGAGTGACACAGAGAGCGACAGAGAGACACAGAGAGCGACAGAGAGAGACACAGAGAGCGACACAGAGAGACACAGAGAGCGACAGAGAGAGACACAGAGAGCGACACCGAGAGACACAGAGAGCGACACCGAGAGACACAGAGAGCGACAGAGAGAGACACAGAGAGCGACACCGAGAGACACAGAGAGCGACACAGGGAGCGACACCGAGAGCGACACCGAGAGCGACACCGAGAGACACAGAGAGTGACACAGAGAGTGACACAGAGAGTGACACCGAGAGACACAGAGAGTGACACAGAGAGCGACACAGAGAGAGACACAGAGAGAGACACAGAGAGCGACAGAGAGAGACACAGAGAGCGACACAGAGAGAGACACAGAGAGAGACACAGAGAGCGACACAGAGAGAGACACTGAGTGTGACACAGCGAGTGACACAGAGAGTGACACAGAGAGACACCGAGTGTGACACAGGGTGACACAGAGAGTGACACAGTGTGACACCAAATGTGGCACCCAGTGTGGCACCCAGTGTGACACAGAGAACGACAGAGAGTGACACAGAGCGACACCGAGAGAGGCACCGAGAACGACACAGAGAGTGACAGAGAGAGCGACACCGAGAGTGACACATTGAGCGACAGAGAGAGCGACACCGAGAGCGACACAGAGAGTGACACCGAGAGACACAGAGAGCGACAGAGAGAGAAACAGAGCGCGACAGAGAGAGACACAAAGAGCGACACCGAGCGACACAGAGAGCGACACAGAGAGACACAGAGAGCGACACCGAGAGCGACACCGAGAGTGACACAGAGAGTGACACAGAGAGCGACACAGAGAGAGAGACACAGAGAGAGACACAGAGAGCGACACTGAGAGTGACAGAGACACAGAGAGCGACACCGAGAGACACAGAGAGCGACAGAGAGAGACACAGAGCGCGACACCGAGAGACACAGAGAGCGACAGAGAGAGACACCGAGAGCGACACCGAGAGACACAGAGAGCGACACAGAGAGTGACACAGAGAGTGACACCGAGAGACACAGAGAGTGACAAAGAGAGCGACACAGAGAGTGACCGAGTGTGACACAGGGAGACACAGAGAGCGACAGAGAGAGACACAGAGAGCAACACCGAGAGACACAGAGAGCGACAGAGAGAGACACAGAGAGCGACACCGAGAGACACAGAGAGCGACACAGAGAGCGATAGAGAGAGCGACACCGAGAGCGACACAGAGAGCGACACCGAGAGACACAGCGACACAGAGAGCGACACAGAGAGACACAGAGAGCGACACGGAGAGACACAGAGAGTGACACAGAGAGCGACAGAGAGACACAGAGAGCGACACCGAGAGACACAGAGAGCGACAGAGAGAGACACCGAGAGCGACACCGAGAGACACAGAGAGCGACAGAGAGAGACACCGAGAGCGACACAGAGAGAGACACAGAGAGCGACACAGAGAGCGACACCGAGAGCGACACCGAGAGACACAGAGAGTGACAGAGAGTGACACAGAGAGCGACAGAGAGCGACACAGAGAGCGACACAGAGAGCGACACCGAGAGCGAAACAGAGACCGACACCGAGAGTGACCGAGTGTGACACAGGGAGACACAGAGAGCGTCAGAGAGAGACACAGAGAGCAACACCGAGAGACACAGAGAGTGACAAAGAGAGCGACACAGAGAGAGAGACACAGAGAGAGACACAGAGAGCGACACTGAGTGTGACACAGCGAGCGACACAGAGAGTGACACAGAGAGACACCGAGTGTGACACAGGGTGACACAGAGAGTGACACAGTGCGACACCAAATGTGGCACCCAGTGTGGCACCCAGTGTGACACAGAGAACAACACAGAGTGACACAGAGCGAAACCGAGAGCGACACCGAGAGCGACACAGAGAGCGACACCGAGAGTGACCGAGTGTGACACAGGGAGACACAGAGAGCGACAGAGAGAGACACAGAGAGAGACACAGAGAGCGACACCGAGAGACACAGAGAGCGACACAGAGAGCGACAGAGAGAGACACAGAGTGCGACACCGAGAGACACAGAGAGCGACAGAGAGAGACACCGAGAGCGACACCGAGAGACACAGAGAGCGACACAGAGAGCGACACCGACAGCGACACAGAGAGCGACAGAGAGAGACACAGAGAGCAACACCGAGAGACACAGAGAGCGACAGAGAGAGACACAGAGAGCGACACCGAGAGACACAGAGAGCGACACAGAGAGCGACACCGAGAGACTCAGCGACACAGAGAGCGACACAGAGAGACACAGAGAGCGACACCGAGAGACACAGAGAGTGACACAGAGAGCGACAGAGAGACACAGAGAGCGACAGAGAGAGACACAGAGAGCGACACAGAGAGACACAGAGAGCGACAGAGAGAGACACAGAGAGCGACACCGAGAGACACAGAGAGCGACACCGAGAGACACAGAGAGCGACAGAGAGAGACACAGAGAGCGACACCGAGAGACACAGAGAGCGACACAGGGAGCGACACCGAGAGCGACACCGAGAGCGACACCGAGAGACACAGAGAGTGACACAGAGAGTGACACAGAGAGTGACACCGAGAGACACAGAGAGTGACACAGAGAGCGACACAGAGAGAGACACAGAGAGAGACACAGAGAGCGACAGAGAGAGACACAGAGAGCGACACAGAGAGAGACACAGAGAGAGACACAGAGAGCGACACAGAGAGAGACACTGAGTGTGACACAGCGAGTGACACAGAGAGTGACACAGAGAGACACCGAGTGTGACACAGGGTGACACAGAGAGTGACACAGTGTGACACCAAATGTGGCACCCAGTGTGGCACCCAGTGTGACACAGAGAACGACAGAGAGTGACACAGAGCGACACCGAGAGAGGCACCGAGAACGACACAGAGAGTGACAGAGAGAGCGACACCGAGAGTGACACATTGAGCGACAGAGAGAGCGACACCGAGAGCGACACAGAGAGTGACACCGAGAGACACAGAGAGCGACAGAGAGAGAAACAGAGCGCGACAGAGAGAGACACAGAGAGCGACACCGAGCGACACAGAGAGCGACACAGAGAGACACAGAGAGCGACACCGAGAGCGACACCGAGAGTGACACAGAGAGTGACACAGAGAGCGACACAGAGAGAGAGACACAGAGAGAGACACAGAGAGCGACACTGAGAGTGACAGAGACACAGAGAGCGACACCGAGAGACACAGAGAGCGACAGAGAGAGACACAGAGCGCGACACCGAGAGACACAGAGAGCGACAGAGAGAGACACCGAGAGCGACACCGAGAGACACAGAGAGCGACACAGAGAGTGACACAGAGAGTGACACCGAGAGACACAGAGAGTGACAAAGAGAGCGACACAGAGAGTGACCGAGTGTGACACAGGGAGACACAGAGAGCGACAGAGAGAGACACAGAGAGCAACACCGAGAGACACAGAGAGCGACAGAGAGAGACACAGAGAGCGACACCGAGAGACACAGAGAGCGACACAGAGAGCGATAGAGAGAGCGACACCGAGAGCGACACAGAGAGCGACACCGAGAGACACAGCGACACAGAGAGCGACACAGAGAGACACAGAGAGCGACACGGAGAGACACAGAGAGTGACACAGAGAGCGACAGAGAGACACAGAGAGCGACACCGAGAGACACAGAGAGCGACAGAGAGAGACACCGAGAGCGACACCGAGAGACACAGAGAGCGACAGAGAGAGACACCGAGAGCGACACAGAGAGAGACACAGAGAGCGACACAGAGAGCGACACCGAGAGCGACACCGAGAGACACAGAGAGTGACAGAGAGTGACACAGAGAGCGACAGAGAGCGACACAGAGAGCGACACAGAGAGCGACACCGAGAGCGAAACAGAGACCGACACCGAGAGTGACCGAGTGTGACACAGGGAGACACAGAGAGCGTCAGAGAGAGACACAGAGAGCAACACCGAGAGACACAGAGAGCGACAGAGAGCGACACAGAGAGCGACACTGAGAGACACAGAGAGTGACACAGAGAGCGACACAGAGAGCGACACTGAGAGACACAGAGAGAGACACAGAGAGCGACACAGAGAGTGACACAGAGAGCGACACAGAGAGCGACACAGAGAGTGACACAGAGAGACACCGAGTGTGACACAGGGTGACACAGAGAGTGACACAGTGTGACACCAAATGTGGCACCCAGTGTGGCACCCAGTGTGACACAGAGAACAACAGAGAGTGACACAGAGCGACACCGAGAGAGACACCGAGAACGACACAGAGAGTGACAGAGAGAGTGACACCGAGAGCGACACATTGAGCGAGAGAGAGAGCGACACCGAGAGTGACACAGAGAGCGACACCGAGAAACACAGAGAGCGACAGAGAGAGACACAGACCGCGACACCGAGAGACACAGAGAGCGACAGAGAGAGACACAGAGAGCGACACCGAGAGACACAGAGAGCGACACAGAGAGATTCAGAGAGCGACACCGAGAGCGACACCGAGAGTGACACAGAGAGTGACACAGAGAGCGACAGAGAGCGACACAGAGAGCGACACAGAGAGCGACACCGAGAGCGAAACAGAGACCGACACCGAGAGTGACACAGTGTGACACAGGGAGACACAGAGAGCGACAGAGAGAGACACAGAGAGCAACACCGAGAGACACAGAGAGCGACAGAGAGAGACACAGAGAGCGACACCGAGAGACACAGAGAGCGACACAGAGAGCGACACTGAGAGACACAGAGAGTGACACAGAGAGCGACACAGAGAGAGAGACACAGAGAGAGACACAGAGAGCGACACTGAGAGTGACAGAGACACAGAGAGCGACACCGAGAGACACAGAGAGCGACAGAGAGAGACACAGAGCGCGACACCGAGAGACACAGAGAGCGACAGAGAGAGACACCGAGAGCGACACCGAGAGACACAGAGAGCGACACAGAGAGTGACACAGAGAGTGACACCGAGAGACACAGAGAGTGACAAAGAGAGCGACACAGAGAGTGACCGAGTGTGACACAGGGAGACACAGAGAGCGACAGAGAGAGACACAGAGAGCAACACCGAGAGACACAGAGAGCGACAGAGAGAGACACAGAGAGCGACACCGAGAGACACAGAGAGCGACACAGAGAGCGATAGAGAGAGCGACACCGAGAGCGACACAGAGAGCGACACCGAGAGACACAGCGACACAGAGAGCGACACAGAGAGACACAGAGAGCGACACGGAGAGACACAGAGAGTGACACAGAGAGCGACAGAGAGACACAGAGAGCGACACCGAGAGACACAGAGAGCGACAGAGAGAGACACCGAGAGCGACACCGAGAGACACAGAGAGCGACAGAGAGAGACACCGAGAGCGACACAGAGAGAGACACAGAGAGCGACACAGAGAGCGACACCGAGAGCGACACCGAGAGACACAGAGAGTGACAGAGAGTGACACAGAGAGCGACAGAGAGCGACACAGAGAGCGACACAGAGAGCGACACCGAGAGCGAAACAGAGACCGACACCGAGAGTGACCGAGTGTGACACAGGGAGACACAGAGAGCGTCAGAGAGAGACACAGAGAGCAACACCGAGAGACACAGAGAGCGACAGAGAGCGACACAGAGAGCGACACTGAGAGACACAGAGAGTGACACAGAGAGCGACACAGAGAGCGACACTGAGAGACACAGAGAGAGACACAGAGAGCGACACAGAGAGTGACACAGAGAGCGACACAGAGAGCGACACAGAGAGTGACACAGAGAGACACCGAGTGTGACACAGGGTGACACAGAGAGTGACACAGTGTGACACCAAATGTGGCACCCAGTGTGGCACCCAGTGTGACACAGAGAACAACAGAGAGTGACACAGAGCGACACCGAGAGAGACACCGAGAACGACACAGAGAGTGACAGAGAGAGTGACACCGAGAGCGACACATTGAGCGAGAGAGAGAGCGACACCGAGAGTGACACAGAGAGCGACACCGAGAAACACAGAGAGCGACAGAGAGAGACACAGACCGCGACACCGAGAGACACAGAGAGCGACAGAGAGAGACACAGAGAGCGACACCGAGAGACACAGAGAGCGACACAGAGAGATTCAGAGAGCGACACCGAGAGCGACACCGAGAGTGACACAGAGAGTGACACAGAGAGCGACAGAGAGCGACACAGAGAGCGACACAGAGAGCGACACCGAGAGCGAAACAGAGACCGACACCGAGAGTGACACAGTGTGACACAGGGAGACACAGAGAGCGACAGAGAGAGACACAGAGAGCAACACCGAGAGACACAGAGAGCGACAGAGAGAGACACAGAGAGCGACACCGAGAGACACAGAGAGCGACACAGAGAGCGACACTGAGAGACACAGAGAGTGACACAGAGAGCGACACCAAGAGACACAGAGAGTGACACAGAGAGAGACACAGAGAGCGACACAGAGAGCGACACAGAGAGCGACACTGAGAGACACAGAGAGTGACACAGAGAGCGACACAGAGAGTGACACAGAGAGTGACACCAAGAGACACAGAGAGTGACACAGAGAGCGACACAGAGAGAGACACAGAGAGAGACAAAGAGAGCGACACAGAGAGAGACACAGAGAGCGACAGAGAGAGCGACACAGAGAGAGACACAGAGAGAGACACAGAGAGACACAGAGAGCGACACAGAGAGAGACACAGAGAGCGACAGAGAGAGCGACACAGAGAGAGACACAGAGAGAAACACAGAGAGTGACACTGAGTGTGACACAGCGAGTGACACAGAGAGTGACACAGAGAGACACCGGGGTGACACAGGGTGACACAGAGAGTGACACAGTGTGACACCAAATGTGGCACCCAGTGTGGCACCCAGTGTGACACAGAGAACGACACAGAGTGACACAGAGCGACACCGAGAGCGACACAGAGAGCGACAGAGAGAGCGACACAGAGAGCGACACCGAGAGCGACACAGAGAGTGACACCGAGAGCGACACCGAGAGCGACACCGAGAGCGACAGAGAGAGCGACACCCAGAGCGACACAGAGAACGACACCGAGAGCGACACAGAGAGTGACACAGAGAGCGACACCGAGAGCGACACCGAGAGCGACACAGAGAGCGACACAGAGAGCGACACAGAGAGACACAGAATCACAGAGAGAAACCGACAGCGACACAGAGAGCGACAGAGAGACACCGAGAGCGACACCGAGAGCGACAGAGAGTGCGACACAGAGAGCAACAGAGAGAGACACAGAGAGCGAGACCGAGAGCGACAGAGAGCAACAGAGAGAGCGACAGAGAGAGCGACAGAGCGACAGAGAGACACAGAATCACAGAGAGAAACTGAGAGCGACACAGAGAGTGACACAGAGAGCGACAGAGAGAGCGACACAGAGAGACACAGAGAGCGACACAGAGAGACACAGAGAGTGACACAGAGAGAGACACAGAGAGAAACCGAGTGTGACACAGGGTGACACAGAGAGTGACACAGTGTGACACCGAATGTGGCACCGAGTGTGGCACCCAGTGTGACACAGAGAACGACACAGAGTGACACAGAGTGACACAGAGAGACACCGAGAGCGACACAGAGAGACACCGAGAGCGACGCAGAGAGCGACACCGAGAGCGACACAGAGAGACACAGAGAGTGACACCGAGAGCGACGCAGAGAGCGACCGAGTGTGACACAGGGAGACACAGAGAGCGACACCGAGAGTGACACCAAGAGCGATACCAAGAGACACAGAGAGTGACACAGAGAGCGACAGAGAGCGACACAGAGCGCGACACAGAGAGCGACACCGAGAGCGACACAGAGAGCGACACCGAGAGTGACCGAGTGTGACACAGGGAGACACAGAGAGCGACAGAGAGAGACACAGAGAGCAACACCGAGAGACACAGAGAGCGACAGAGAGAGACACAGAGAGCGACACAGAGAGCGATAGAGAGAGCGACACCGAGAGCGACACAGAGAGCGACACCGAGAGACACAGCGACACAGAGAGACACAGAGAGCGACACGGAGAGACACAGAGAGTGACACAGAGAGCGACAGAGAGACACAGAGAGCGACACCGAGAGACACAGAGAGCGACAGAGAGACACCGAGAGCGACACCGAGAGACACAGAGAGCGACAGAGAGAGACACCGAGAGCGACACAGAGAGAGACACAGAGAGCGAGACAGAGAGCGACACCGAGAGCGACACCGAGAGACACAGAGAGTGACACAGAGAGTGACACCGAGAGACACAGAGAGTGACACAGAGAGCGACACAGAGAGAGACACAGAGAGAGACACAGAGAGCGACACAGAGAGAGACACAGAGAGCGACACAGAGAGCGACACAGAGAGAGACACTGAGTGTGACACAGCGAGAGACACAGAGAGTGACACAGAGAGACACCGAGTGTGACACAGGGTGACACAGAGAGTGACACAGTGTGACACCAAATGTGGCACCCAGTGTGACACAGAGAACAACAGAGAGTGACACAGAGCGACACCGAGAGAGACACCGAGAACGACACAGAGAGTGACAGAGAGAGTGACACTGAGAGCGACACATTGAGCGAGAGAGAGAGCGACACCGAGAGTGACACAGAGAGCGACACCAAGAGACACAGAGAGCGACAGAGAGAGACACAGACCGCGACACCGAGAGACACAGAGAGCGACAGAGAGAGACACAGAGAGCGACACCGAGAGACACAGAGAGCGACACAGAGAGATTCAGAGAGCGACACCGAGAGCGACACCGAGAGTGACACAGAGAGTGACATAGAGAGCGACAGAGAGCGACACAGAGAGCGACACAGAGAGCGTCACCGAGAGCGACACAGAGACCGACACCGAGAGTGACCGAGTGTGACACAGGGAGACACAGAGAGCGACAGAGAGAGACACAGAGAGCAACACCGAGAGACACAGAGAGCGACAGAGAGAGACACAGAGAGCGACACCGAGAGACACAGAGAGCGACACAGAGAGCGACACCGAGAGACTCAGCGACACAGAGAGCGACACAGAGAGACACAGAGAGCGACACCGAGAGACACAGAGAGTGACACAGAGAGCGACAGAGAGACACAGAGAGCGACACCGAGAGACACAGAGAGCGACAGAGAGAGACACAGAGAGCGACACCAAGAGACACAGAGAGCGACACAGGGAGCGACACCGAGAGCGACACCGAGAGCGACACCGAGAGACACAGAGAGTGACACAGAGAGTGACACAGAGAGTGACACCGAGAGACACAGAGAGTGACACAGAGAGCGACACAGAGAGAGACACAGAGAGAGACACAGAGAGCGACACAGAGAGAGACACAGAGAGAGACACAGAGAGCGACACAGAGAGATTCACTGAGTGTGACACAGCGAGTGACACAGAGAGTGACACAGAGAGACACCGAGTGTGACACAGGGTGACACAGAGAGTGACACAGTGTGACACCAAATGTGGCACCCAGTGTGGCACCCAGTGTGACACAGAGAACGACAGAGAGTGACACAGAGCGACACCGAGAGAGGCACCGAGAACGACACAGAGAGTGACAGAGAGAGCGACACCAAGAGTGACACATTGAGCGAGAGAGAGAGCGACACCGAGAGCGACACAGAGAGTGACACCGAGAGACACAGAGAGCGACAGAGAGAGAAACAGAGCGCGACAGAGAGAGACACAGAGAGCGACACCGAGCGACACAGAGAGCGACACAGAGAGACACAGAGAGCGACACCGAGAGCGACACCGAGAGTGACACAGAGAGTGACACAGAGAGCGACACAGAGAGAGAGACACAGAGAGAGACACAGAGAGCGACACTGAGAGTGACAGAGACACAGAGAGCGACACCGAGAGACACAGAGAGCGACAGAGAGAGACACAGAGCGCGACACCGAGAGACACAGAGAGCGACAGAGAGAGACACCGAGAGCGACACCGAGAGACACAGAGAGCGACACAGAGAGTGACACAGAGAGTGACACCGAGAGACACAGAGAGTGACAAAGAGAGCGACACAGAGAGTGACCGAGTGTGACACAGGGAGACACAGAGAGCGACAGAGAGAGACACAGAGAGCAACACCGAGAGACACAGAGAGCGACAGAGAGAGACACAGAGAGCGACACCGAGAGACACAGAGAGCGACACAGAGAGCGATAGAGAGAGCGACACCGAGAGCGACACAGAGAGCGACACCGAGAGACACAGCGACACAGAGAGCGACACAGAGAGACACAGAGAGCGACACGGAGAGACACAGAGAGTGACACAGAGAGCGACAGAGAGACACAGAGAGCGACACCGAGAGACACAGAGAGCGACAGAGAGAGACACCGAGAGCGACACCGAGAGACACAGAGAGCGACAGAGAGAGACACCGAGAGCGACACAGAGAGAGACACAGAGAGCGACACAGAGAGCGACACCGAGAGCGACACCGAGAGACACAGAGAGTGACAGAGAGTGACACCGAGAGACACAGAGAGTGACACAGAGAGCGACACAGAGAGAGACACAGAGAGAGACACAGAGAGCGACACAGAGAGAGACACAGAGAGCGACACAGAGAGCGACACAGAGAGAGACACTGAGTGTGACACAGCGAGAGACACAGAGAGTGACACAGAGAGACACCGAGTGTGACACAGGGTGACACAGAGAGTGACACAGTGTGACACCAAATGTGGCACCCAGTGTGGCACCCAGTGTGACACAGAGAACAACAGAGAGTGACACAGAGCGACACCGAGAGAGACACCGAGAACGACACAGAGAGTGACAGAGAGAGTGACACTGAGAGCGACACATTGAGCGAGAGAGAGAGCGACACCGAGAGTGACACAGAGAGCGACACCAAGAGACACAGAGAGCGACAGAGAGAGACACAGACCGCGACACCGAGAGACACAGAGAGCGACAGAGAGAGACACAGAGAGCGACACCGAGAGACACAGAGAGCGACACAGAGAGATTCAGAGAGCGACACCGAGAGCGACACCGAGAGTGACACAGAGAGTGACATAGAGAGCGACAGAGAGCGACACAGAGAGCGACACAGAGAGCGACACCGAGAGCGACACAGAGACCGACACCGAGAGTGACCGAGTGTGACACAGGGAGACACAGAGAGCAACACCGAGAGACACAGAGAGCAACACCGAGAGACACAGAGAGCGACAGAGAGAGACACAGAGAGCGACACCGAGAGACACAGATGGCGACACAGAGAGCGACACCGAGAGACACAGCGACACAGAGAGCGACACAGAGAGACACAGAGAGCGACACCGAGAGACACAGAGAGTGACACAGAGAGCGACAGAGAGACACATAGAGCGACACCGAGAGACACAGAGAGCGACAGAGAGAGACACAGAGAGCGACACCGAGAGACACAGAGAGCGACACAGGGAGCGACACCGAGAGCGACACCGAGAGACACAGAGAGTGACACAGAGAGTGACACAGAGAGTGACACCGAGAGACACAGAGAGTGACACAGAGAGCGACACAGAGACACAGAGAGAGACACAGAGAGCGACACAGAGAGAGACACAGAGAGCGACACAGAGAGAGACACAGAGAGAGACACAGAGAGTGACACAGAGAGAGACACTGAGTGTGACACAGCGAGTGACACAGAGAGTGACACAGAGAGACACCGAGTGTGACACAGGGTGACACAGAGAGTGACACAGTGTGACACCAAATGTGGCACCCAGTGTGGCACCCAGTGTGACACAGAGAACAACAGAGAGTGACACAGAGCGACACCGAGAGAGGCACCGAGAACGACACAGAGAGTGACAGAGAGAGCGACACCGAGAGTGACACATTGAGCGAGAGAGAGAGCGACACCGAGAGCGACACAGAGAGTGACACCGAGAGACACAGAGAGCGACAGAGAGAGAAACAGAGCGCGACAGAGAGAGACACAGAGAGCGACACCGAGCGACACAGAGAGAGACACAGAGAGCGACACAGAGAGAGACACAGAGAGCGACACAGAGAGCGACACAGAGAGAGACACTGAGTGTGACACAGCGAGAGACACAGAGAGTGACACAGAGAGACACCGAGTGTGACACAGGGTGACACAGAGAGTGACACAGTGTGACACCAAATGTGGCACCCAGTGTGGCACTCAGTGTGACACAGAGAACAACAGAGAGTGACACAGAGCGACACCGAGAGAGACACCGAGAACGACACAGAGAGTGACAGAGAGAGTGACACTGAGAGCGACACATTGAGCGAGAGAGAGAGCGACACCGAGAGTGACACAGAGAGCGACACCAAGAGACACAGAGAGCGACAGAGAGAGACACAGACCGCGACACCGAGAGACACAGAGAGCGACAGAGAGAGACACAGAGAGCGACACCGAGAGACACAGAGAGCGACACAGAGAGATTCAGAGAGCGACACCGAGAGCGACACCGAGAGTGACACAGAGAGTGACATAGAGAGCGACAGAGAGCGACACAGAGAGCGACACAGAGAGCGACACCGAGAGCGACACAGAGACCGACACCGAGAGTGACCGAGTGTGACACAGGGAGACACAGAGAGCAACACCGAGAGACACAGAGAGCAACACCGAGAGACACAGAGAGCGACAGAGAGAGACACATAGAGCGACACCGAGAGACACAGAGAGCGACACAGAGAGCGACACCGAGAGACACAGCGACACAGAGAGCGACACAGAGAGACACAGAGAGCGACACCGAGAGACACAGAGAGTGACACAGAGAGCGACAGAGAGACACAGAGAGCTACACCGAGAGACACAGAGAGCGACAGAGAGAGACACAGAGAGCGACACCGAGAGACACAGAGAGCGACACAGGGAGCGACACCGAGAGCGACACCGAGAGACACAGAGAGTGACACAGAGAGTGACACAGAGAGTGACACCGAGAGACACAGAGAGTGACACAGAGAGCGACACAGAGACACAGAGAGAGACACAGAGAGCGACACAGAGAGAGACACAGAGAGCGACACAGAGAGAGACACAGAGAGAGACACAGAGAGTGACACAGAGAGAGACACTGAGTGTGACACAGCGAGTGACACAGAGAGTGACACAGAGAGACACCGAGTGTGACACAGGGTGACACAGAGAGTGACACAGTGTGACACCAAATGTGGCACCCAGTGTGGCACCCAGTGTGACACAGAGAACGACAGAGAGTGACACAGAGCGACACCGAGAGAGGCACCGAGAACGACACAGAGAGTGACAGAGAGAGCGACACCGAGAGTGACACATTGAGTGAGAGAGAGAGCGACACCGAGAGCGACACAGAGAGTGACACCGAGAGACACAGAGAGCGACAGAGAGAGAAACAGAGCGCGACAGAGAGAGACACAGAGAGCGACACCGAGCGACACAGAGAGTGACACAGAGAGCGACACAGAGAGAGAGACACAGAGAGAGACACAGAGAGCGACACTGAGAGTGACAGAGACACAGAGAGCGACACCGAGAGACACAGAGAGCGACAGAGAGAGACACAGAGCGCGACACCGAGAGACACAGAGAGCGACAGAGAGAGACACCGAGAGCGACACCGAGAGACACAGAGAGCGACACAGAGAGTGACACAGAGAGTGACACCGAGAGACACAGAGAGTGACAAAGAGAGCGACACAGAGAGAGAGACACAGAGAGAGACACAGAGAGCGACACTGAGTGTGACACAGCGAGCGACACAGAGAGTGACACAGAGAGACACCGAGTGTGACACAGGGTGACACAGAGAGTGACACAGTGTGACACCAAATGTGGCACCCAGTGTGGCACCCAGTGTGACACAGAGAACAACACAGAGTGACACAGAGCGAAACCGAGAGCGACACAGAGAGCGACAGAGAGAGCGACACAGAGAGCGACACAGAGAGCGAAACCGAGAGCGACACCGAGAGCGACACAGAGAGCGACACCGAGAGTGACCGAGTGTGACACAGGGAGACACAGAGAGCGACAGAGAGAGACACAGAGAGAGACACAGAGAGCGACACCGAGAGACACAGAGAGCGACACAGAGAGCGACAGAGAGAGACACAGAGTGCGACACCGAGAGACACAGAGAGCGACAGAGAGAGACACCGAGAGCGACACCGAGAGACACAGAGAGCGACACAGAGAGCGACACTGACAGCGACACAGAGAGTGACACAGAGAGACACAGAGAGTGACACAGAGAGTGACACCGAGAGACACAGAGAGTGACACAGAGAGCGACACAGAGAGAGACACAGAGAGTGACACAGAGAGTGACACAGAGAGAGACACAGAGAGCGACAGAGAGAGCGACACAGAGAGCGACACCGAGAGACACAGAGAGTGACACAGAGAGCGACACAGTGAGAGACACAGAGAGCGACACAGAGAGCGACATAGAGAGAGACACAGAGAGTGACACAGAGAGCGACACAGTGAGAGACACAGAGATGGACACAGAGAGCGACACAGTGAGAGACACAGAGAGCGACACAGAGAGCGATACAGAGAGCGATACAGAGAGCGACACCGAGAGCGACACCGAGAGCGACCGAGTGTGACACAGGGAGACACAGAGAGCGACAGAGAGAGACACAGAGAGCAACACCGAGAGACACAGAGAGCGACAGAGAGAGACACCGAGAGCGACACCGAGAGACACAGAGAGCGACACAGAGAGCGACACCGACAGCGACACAGAGAGTGACACAGAGAGACACAGAGAGTGACACAGAGAGTGACACCGAGAGACACAGAGAGTGACACAGAGAGCGACACAGAGAGAGACACAGAGAGTGACACAGAGAGTGACACAGAGAGAGACACAGAGAGCGACAGAGAGAGCGACACAGAGAGCGACACCGAGAGCGACACCGAGAGCGACCGAGTGTGACACAGGGAGACACAGAGAGCGACAGAGAGACACACAGAGAGCAACACCGAGAGACACAGAGAGCGACAGAGAGTGACACAGAGAGCAACACCGAGAGTGACCGAGTGTGACACAGGGAGACACAGAGAGCGACAGAGAGAGACACAGAGAGAGACACAGAGAGCGACACCGAGAGACACAGAGAGTGACACAGAGAGCGACACAGTGAGAGACACAGAGATGGACACAGAGAGCGACACAGTGAGAGACACAGAGAGCGACACAGAGAGCGATACAGAGAGCGATACAGAGAGCGACACCGAGAGCGACACCGAGAGCGACCGAGTGTGACACAGGGAGACACAGAGAGCGACAGAGAGAGACACAGAGAGCAACACCGAGAGACACAGAGAGCGACAGAGAGAGACACAGAGAGCAACACCGAGAGTGACCGAGTGTGACACAGGGAGACACAGAGAGCGACAGAGAGAGACACAGAGAGAGACACAGAGAGCGACACCGAGAGACACAGAGAGCGACACAGAGAGCGACAGAGAGAGACACAGAGTGCGACACCGAGAGACACAGAGAGCGACAGAGAGAGACACCGAGAGCGACACCGAGAGACACAGAGAGCGACACAGAGAGCGACACCGACAGCGACACAGAGAGTGACACAGAGAGACACAGAGAGTGACACAGAGAGTGACACCGAGAGACACAGAGAGTGACACAGAGAGCGACACAGAGAGAGACACAGAGAGTGACACAGAGAGAGACACAGAGAGAGACACAGAGAGTGACACAGAGAGAGACACTGAGTGTGACACAGCGAGTGACACAGAGAGTGACACAGAGAGCGACACAGTGAGAGACACAGAGAGCGACACAGAGAGCGACATAGAGAGAGACACAGAGAGTGACACAGAGAGCGACACAGTGAGAGACACAGAGATGGACACAGAGAGCGACACAGTGAGAGACACAGAGAGCGACACAGAGAGCGATACAGAGAGCGATACAGAGAGCGACACCGAGAGCGACACCGAGAGCGACCGAGTGTGACACAGGGAGACACAGAGAGCGACAGAGAGAGACACAGAGAGCAACACCGAGAGACACAGAGAGCGACAGAGAGAGACACAGAGAGCAACACCGAGAGACACAGAGAGCGACACAGAGAGCGACACCGAGAGACACACCGAGAGACACCGAGAGCGACACAGAGAGACACAGAGAGAGACACAGAGAGAGACACAGAGAGCGACACCGAGAGACACAGAGAGCGACACAGAGAGCGACACCGAGAGCGACACCGAGAGCGACACCGAGAGCGACATAGAGAGCGACACCGAGAGAGACACAGAGAGTGACATAGAGAGAGACACAGAGAGTGACACCGAGAGACACAGAGAGTGACAGAGAGAGCGACACAGTGAGAGACACAGAGAGCGACACAGAGAGAGACACAGAGAGCGACACCGAGAGCGACACCGAGAGAGACACAGAGAGAGACACAGAGAGAGACACAGAGAGCGATACCGAGAGCGACACAGAGAGAGACACAGAGAGTGACACTGAGTGTGACACAGCGAGCGACACAGAGAGTGACACAGAGAGACACCGAGTGTGACACAGGGTGACACAGAGAGTGACACAGTGTGACACCAAATGTGGCACCCAGTGTGGCACCCAGTGTGACACAGAGAACGACACAGAGTGACACAGAGCGACACAGAGAGCGACACAGAGAGTGACACAGAGAGCGACAGAGGGAGCGACAGAGAGAGCGACACAGAGAGCGACACAGAGAGCGACACCGAGAGCGACACAGAGAGCGACACAGAGAGCGACACCGAGAGCGACACAGTGAGAAACAGAGAGAGACACAGAGAGCGAGACCGAGAGCGACAGAGAGAGCGACAGAGAGACACAGAATCACAGAGAGAAACTGAGAGCGACACCAAGAGCGACACAGAGAGCGACAGAGAGAGCGACACAGAGAGACACAGAGAGCGACACAGAGAGACACAGAGAGTGACACAGAGAGAGACACAGAGAGACACCGAGTGTGACACAGGGTGACACACAGAGTGACACAGTGTGACACCGAATGTGGCACCGAGTGTGGCACCCAGTGTGACACAGAGAATGACACAGAGAACGACACAGAGTGACACCGAGAGCGACACAGAGAGGCACAGAGAGCGACACAGAGAGAGACAGAGAGTGACACCGAGAGACACAGAGAGTGACACAGAGAGCGACGCAGAGAGCGACACCGAGAGCGACTCCGAGAGCGACCAAGTGTGACACAGGGAGACACAGAGAGCGACAGAGAGCGACACAGAGAGCGACACAGAGAGCGACACCGAGAGCGACACAGAGTGACACAGAGTGACACAGAGTGACACCGAGAGTGACCGAATGTGACACAGGGAGACAAAGATAGCGACAGAGAGACACAGAGAGTGACACAGTGTGACACCGAATGTGGCACCGAGTGTGGCACCCAGTGTGACACAGAGAATGACACAGAGTGACACAGAGAGACACCGAGAGCGACACAGAGAGACACCGAGAGCGACACAGAGAGCGACACAGAGAGAGACAGAGAGTGACACCGAGAGACACAGAGAGCGACACAGAGAGCGACAGAGAGAGACACAGAGAGCGACACCGAGACACAGAGAGCGACACAGAGAGCGTTAGAGAGAGCGACACCGAGAGCGACACAGAGAGACACAGAGAGCGACACCGAGAGACACAGAGAGCGACACAGAGAGCGACAGAGAGACACAGAGAGCGACACCGAGAGACACAAAGAGCGACAGAGAGAGACACAGAGCGCGACACCGAGAGACACAGAGAGCGACACAGAGAGCGACAGAGAGAGACACAGAGAGCGACACCGAGAGTGACCGAGTGTGACACAGGGAGACACAGAGAGCGACAGAGAGACACAGAGAGCAACACCGAGAGACACAGGGAGAGAAACAGAGAGCGACAGAGAGAGGCACAGAGAGCGACACCGAGAGACACAGAGAGTGACACAGAGAGCGATAGAGAGAGCGACACCGAGAGCGACACAGAGAGCGACACAGAGAACGACATCGAGAGACACAGCGACACAGAGAGCGACACAGAGAGACACAGAGAGCGACACCGAGAGACACAGAGAGCGACAGAGAGACACAGAGAGCGACACCGAGAGACACAGAGAGCGACAGAGAGAGACACAGAGCGCGACACCGAGAGACACAGAGAGCGACACAGAGAGCGACACTGAGAGACACAGAGAGTGACACAGAGAGCGACAGAGAGTGACACAGAGAGTGACACCAAGAGACACAGAGAGTGACACAGAGAGCGACACAGAGAGAGACACAGAGAGAGACAAAGAGAGCGACACAGAGAGAGACACAGAGAGAGACACAGAGAGAGACACAGAGAGCGACACCGAGAGCGACACAGAGAGAGACACAGAGAGAGACACAGCGAGTGACACTGAGTGTGACACAGCGAGTGACACAGCGAGTGACACAGAGAGACACCGAGTGTGACACAGGGTGACACCAAATGTGGCACCCAGTGTGGCACCCAGTGTGACACAGATAACGACACAGAGTGACACAGAGCGACACCGAGAGCGACACAGAGAGCGACAGAGAGAGCGACACAGAGAGCGACAGAGAGAGACACTGAGAGCGACACCGAGAGCGACAGAGAGTGCGACACAGAGAGCAACAGAGAGCGACACAGAGAGCGAGACTGAGAGCGACAGAGAGAGCGACAGAGAGAGACACAGAGAGCGACACCGAGAGCGACACCGAGAGAGACACAGAGAGAGACACAGCGAGTGACACTGAGTGTGACACAGCGAGTGACACAGAGAGACACCGAGTGTGACACAGAGAACGACACAGAGTGACACAGAGTGACACCGAGAGTGACACCGAGAACGACACAGAGAGTGACAGAGAGAGCGACACCGAGAGCGACACCGAGAGCGACACATTGAGCGAGAGAGAGAGCGACACCGAGAGCGACACCGAGAGTGACAGAGAGAGACACAGAGAGCGACACCGAGAGACACAGAGAGCGACACCGAGAGACACAGATAGCGACAGAGAGAGACACAGAACGTGACACCGAGAGACACAGAGAGCGACAGAGAGAGACACCAAGAGCGACACCGAGAGACACAGAGAGCGACACTGAGAGCGACACCGAGAGTGACACAGAGAGTGACACCGAGAGACACAGAGAGTGACGCACAGAGCGACACAGAGAGAGAGACACAGAGAGAGACACAGAGAGTGACACAGAGAGAGAGACAGAGAGAGACACAGAGATCGACACCGAGAGCGACACAGAGAGAGACACAGAGAGTGACACTGAGTGTGACACAGCGAGCGACACAGAGAGTGACACAGAGAGACACCCAGTGTGGCACCCAGTGTGACACAGAGAACGACACAGAGTGACACAGAGCGACACCGAGAGCGACACCGAGAGCGACACCGAGAGCGACACCCAGAGCGACACAGAGAGCGACACCGAGAGTGACACAGAGAGCGACAGAGAGAGCGACACAGAGAGCGACAGAGAGAGCGACAGAGAGACACAGAATCGCAGAGAGAAACCGACAGCGACACAGAGAGCGACAGAGAGAGACACCGAGAGCGACAGAGAGCGACAGAGAGAGCGACAGAGAGAGACACAGAGAGCGACAGAGAGAGACACCGAGAGCGACAGAGAGCGACACAGAGAGCGACAGAGAGAGACACCGAGAGCGACAGAGAGAGCGACAGAGAGAGCGACAGAGATCGACAGAGAGACACAGAATCACAGAGAGAAACTGAGAGCGACACCAAGAGCGACACAGAGAGTGACACAGAGAGCGACAGAAAGAGCGACACGGAGAGACACAGAGAGCGACACAGAGAGACACAGAGAGTGACACAGAGAGAGACACAGAGAGTGACACAGTGTGACACCGAATGTGGCACCGAGTGTGGCACCCAGTGTGACACGGAGAACGACTCAGAGTGACACAGAGTGACACAGAGAGACACCGAGAGCGACACAGAGAGACACCGAGAGCGACGCAGAGAGCGACACCGAGAGCGACACCGAGAGCGACACAGAGAGACACAGAGAGACACAGAGAGACACCGAGAGCGACACAGAGAGCGACACCGAGAGCGACACTGAGAGTGACAGAGAGAGACACAGAGAGCAACAGAGAGAGACACCGAGAGCGACACCAAGAGACACAGAGAGCGACACAGAGAGTGACACAGAGAGCGACACAGAGAGACACAGAGAGTGACAAAGAGAGCGACACAGAGAGAGAGACACAGAGAGAGACACAGAGAGTGACACTGAGTGTGACACAGCGAGCGACACAGAGAGTGACACAGAGAGACACCGAGTGTGACACAGGGTGACACAGAGAGTGACACAGTGTGACACCAAATGTGGCACCCAGTGTGGCACCCAGTGTAACACAGAGAACAACACAGAGTGACACAGAGCGACACCGAGATCGACACAGAGAGCGACAGAGAGAGCGACACAGAGAGCGACACAGAGAGTGACCGAGTGTGACACAGGGAGACACAGAGAGCGACAGAGAGAGACACAGAGAGCGACACCGAGAGACACAGAGAGCGACACAGAGAGCGACAGAGAGAGACACAGAGAGTGACAGAGAGAGACACCGAGAGCGACACCGAGAGACACAGAGAGCGACACAGAGAGCGACACCGACAGCGACACAGAGAGTGACACAGAGAGCGACACAGAGAGAGACACAGAGAGAGACACAGAGAGCGACAGAGAGAGCGACACAGAGCGAGACACCGAGAGACACAGAGAGTGACACAGAGAGCGACACAGTGAGAGACACAGAGATGGACACAGAGAGCGACACAGTGAGAGACACAGAGAGCGACACAGAGAGCGATACAGAGAGCGATACAGAGAGCGACACCGAGAGCGACACCGAGAGCGACCGAGTGTGACACAGGGAGACACAGAGAGCGACAGAGAGAGACACAGAGAGCAACACCGAGAGACACAGAGAGCGACACAGAGAGCGACACCGAGAGACACAGAGAGCGACACCGAGAGACACCGAGAGCGACACAGAGAGCGACACCGAGAGCGACACAGTGAGAGACACAGAGAGCGACACAGAGAGCGATACAGAGAGCGATACAGAGAGCGACACCGAGAGCGACACCGAGAGTGACCGAGTGTGACACAGGGAGACACAGAGAGCGACAGAGAGAGACACAGAGAGCAACACCGAGAGACACAGAGAGCGACACAGAGAGAGAGACACAGAGAGAGACACAGAGAGTGACACTGAGTGTGACACAGCGAGCGACACAGAGAGTGACACAGAGAGACACCGAGTGTGACACAGGGTGACACAGAGAGTGACACAGTGTGACACCAAATGTGGCACCCAGTGTGGCACCCAGTGTGACACAGAGAACAACACAGAGTGACACAGAGCGAAACCGAGAGCGACACCGAGAGCGACACAGAGAGCGACACCGAGAGTGACCGAGTGTGACACAGGGAGACACAGAGAGCGACAGAGAGAGACACAGAGAGCGACACCGAGAGACACAGAGAGCGACACAGAGAGCGACAGAGAGAGACACAGAGAGTGACAGAGAGAGACACCGAGAGCGACACCGAGAGACACAGAGAGCGACACAGAGAGCGACACCGACAGCGACACAGAGAGTGACACAGAGAGCGACACAGAGTGAGACACAGAGAGAGACACAGAGAGCGACAGAGAGAGCGACACAGAGAGAGACACCGAGAGACACAGAGAGTGACACAGAGAGCGACACAGTGAGAGACACAGAGATGGAGACAGAGAGCGACACAGTGAGAGACACAGAGAGCGACACAGAGAGCGATACAGAGAGCGATACAGAGAGCGACACCGAGAGCGACACCGAGAGCGACCGAGTGTGACACAGGGAGACACAGAGAGCAACAGAGAGAGACACAGAGAGCAACACCGAGAGACACAGAGAGCGACACAGAGAGCGACACCGAGAGACACAGAGAGCGACACCGAGAGACACCGAGAGCGACACAGAGAGACACAGAGAGAGACACAGAGAGCGACACCGAGAGACACAGAGAGCGACACCGAGAGACACAGAGAGCGACACAGAGAGCGACACCGAGAGCGACAGAGAGAGCGACACAGAGAGAGACAGAGAGAGCGACACAGAGAGAGACACAGAGAGTGACACCGAGAGACACAGAGAGTGACACAGAGAGCGACACAGTGAGAGACACAGAGAGCGACACAGAGAGCGACACAGAGAGAGACACAGAGAGCGACACCGAGAGAGACACAGAGAGAGACACAGAGAGAGACACAGAGAGCGATACCGAGAGCGACACAGAGAGAGACACAGAGAGAGACACAGAGAGTGACACTAAGTGTGACACAGAGAGTGACACAGAGAGACACCGAGTGTGACACAGGGTGACACAGAGAGTGACACAGTGTGACACCAAATGTGGCACCCAGTGTGGCACCCAGTGTGACACAGATAACGACACAGAGTGACACAGAGCGACACCGAGAGCGACACAGAGAGCGACAGAGAGAGCGACACAGAGAGTGACAGAGAGAGCGACAGAGAGACACAGAATCACAGAGAGAAACCAACAGCAACACAGAGAGCGACAGAGAGAGACACCGAGAGCGACACCGAGAGCGACAGAGAGTGCGACACAGAGAGCAACAGAGAGCGACACAGAGAGCGAGACTGAGAGCGACAGAGAGAGCGACAGAGACACAGAGAGCGACACCGAGAGCGACACAGAGAGAGACACAGAGAGAGACACAGCGAGTGACACTGAGTGTGACACTGCGAGTGACACAGAGAGACACCGAGTGTGACACAGAGAACGACACAGTGTGACACAGAGCGACACCGAGAGTGACACCGAGAACGACACAGAGAGTGACAGAGAGAGCGACACCGAGAGCGACACCGAGAGCGACACATTGAGCGAGAGAGAGAGCGACACCGAGAGCGACACTGAGAGTGACAGAGAGAGACACAGAGAGCGACACCGAGAGACACAGAGAGCGACACCGAGAGACACAGATAGCGACCGAGAGAGACACAGAACGTGACACCGAGAGACACAGAGAGCGACAGAGAGAGACACCAAGAGCGACACCGAGAGACACAGAGAGCGACACTGAGAGCGACACCGAGAGTGACACAGAGAGTGACACCGAGAGACACAGAGAGTGACGCAGAGAGCGACACAGAGAGAGAGACACAGAGAGAGACACAGAGAGTGACACAGAGAGAGACACAGAGAGAGACACAGAGAGCGACACCGAGAGCGACACAGAGAGAGACACAGAGAGTGACACTGAGTGTGACACAGCGAGCGACACAGAGAGTGACACAGAGAGACACCCAGTGTGGCACCCAGTGTGACACAGAGAACGACACAGAGTGACACAGAGCGACATCGAGAGCGACACCGAGAGCGACACCGAGAGCGACACCCAGAGCGACACAGAGAGCGACACCGAGAGCGACACAGAGAGCGACAGAGAGAGAGACAGAGAGACACAGAATCACAGAGAGAAACCGACAGCGACACAGAGAGCGACAGAGAGAGACACCGAGAGCGACAGAGAGCGACAGAGAGAGCGACAGAGAGAGCGACAGAGATCGACAGAGAGACACAGAATCACAGAGAGAAACTGAGAGCGACACAGAGAGCGACACAGAGAGTGACACAGAGAGCGACAGAAAGAGCGACACGGAGAGACACAGAGAGCGACACAGAGAGACACAGAGAGTGACACAGAGAGAGACACAGAGAGTGACACAGTGTGACACCGAATGTGGCACCGAGTGTGGCACCCAGTGTGACACAGAGAACGACTCAGAGTGACACAGAGTGACACAGAGAGACACCGAGAGCGACACAGAGAGACACCGAGAGCGACGCAGAGAGCGACACCGAGAGCGACACCGAGAGCGACACAGAGAGCGACACAGAGAGACACAGAGAGCGACACCGAGAGACACAGAGAGTGACACAGAGAGCGACAGAGAGTGACACAGAGAGCGACACAGAGAGCGACACCGAGAGCGACACAGAGAGCGACACCGAGAGTGACCGAGTGTGACACAGGGAGACACAGAGAGCGACAGAGAGCAACACCGAGAGACACAGAGAGCGACACAGAGAGCAACAGAGAGAGACACAGAGAGCGACACCGAGAGACACAGAGAGCGATAGAGAGAGCGATAGAGAGAGCGACACAGAGAGCGACACCGAGAGACACAGCGACACAGAGAGCGACACAGAGAGACACAGAGAGCGACACCGAGAGACACAGAGAGCGACACAGAGAGCGACAGAGAGACACAGAGAGCGACACCGAGAGCGACACCGAGAGCGACACCGAGAGACACAGAGAGCGACACAGAGAGTGACAAAGAGAGTGACACCGAGAGACACAGAGAGAGACACAGAGAGCGACACAGAGAGAGACACAGAGAGAGACACAGAGAGCGACACAGAGAGTGACAGAGAGAGCGACACAGAGAGAGACACAGAGAGAGACACAGAGAGCGACAGAGAGAGCGACAGAGAGACACAGAATCACAGAGAGAAACCGACAGCGACACAGAGAGCGACAGAGAGAGACACCGAGAGCGACAGAGAGAGCGACAGAGAGTGCGACAGAGAGAGTGACAGATCGACAGAGAGACACAGAATCACAGAGAGAAACTGAGAGCGACACCAAGAGCGACACAGAGAGTGACACAGAGAGCGACAGAAAGAGCGACACGGAGAGACACAGAGAGCGACACAGAGAGACACAGAGAGTGACACAGAGAGAGACACAGAGAGTGACACAGTGTGACACCGAATGTGGAACCGAGTGTGGCACCCAGTGTGACACAGAGAACGACTCAGAGTGACACAGAGTGACACAGAGAGACACCGAGAGCGACACCGAGAGCGACACCCAGAGCGACACCGAGAGCGACACAGAGAGCGACAGAGAGAGCGACACAGAGAGCGACAGAGAGAGCGACAGAGAGACACAGAATCACAGAGAGAAACCGACAGCGACACAGAGAGCAACAGAGAGAGACACCGAGAGCGACAGAGAGCGACAGAGAGAGCGACAGAGAGAGCGACAGAGATCGACAGAGAGACACAGAATCACAGAGAGAAACTGAGAGCGACACCAAGAGCGACACAGAGAGTGACACAGAGAGCGACAGAGAGAGCGACACAGAGAGACACAGAGAGCGACACAGAGAGACACAGAGAGTGACACAGAGAGAGACACAGAGAGTGACACAGTGTGACACCGAATGTGGCACCGAGTGTGGCACCCAGTGTGACAGAGAACGACTCAGAGTGACACAGAGTGACACAGAGAGACACCGAGAGCGACACAGAGAGACACCGAGAGCGACGCAGAGAGCGACACCGAGAGCGACACCGAGAGCGACACAGAGAGCGACACAGAGAGACACAGAGAGCGACACCGAGAGACACAGAGAGTGACACAGAGAGCGACAGAGAGTGACACAGAGAGCGACACAGAGAGCGACACCGAGAGCGACACAGAGAGCGACACCGAGAGTGACCGAGTGTGACACAGGGAGACACAGAGAGCGACAGAGAGCAACAGAGAGAGACACAGAGAGCGACACCGAGAGACACAGCGACACAGAGAGCGACACAGAGAGACACAGAGAGCGACACCGAGAGACACAGAGAGCGACACAGAGAGCGACAGAGAGACACAGAGAGCGACACCGAGAGCGACACCGAGAGCGACACCGAGAGACACAGAGAGCGACACAGAGAGTGACACAGAGAGTGACACCGAGAGACACAGAGAGAGAGACACAGAGAGCGACACAGAGAGAGACACAGAGAGAGACACAGAGAGCGACACAGAGAGCGACAGAGAGAGCGACACAGAGAGAGACACAGAGAGAGACACAGAGAGCGACACCGAGAGACACCGAGTGTGACACAGGGTGACACAGAGAGTGACACAGTGTGACACCAAATGTGGCACCCAGTGTGACACAGAGAACGACACAGAGTGACACAGAGCGACACCGAGAGACACAGAGAGAGAGACACAGAGAGCGACACAGAGAGAGACACAGAGAGAGACACAGAGAGCGACACATTGAGCGAGAGAGAGAGCGACACCGAGAGTGACACAGAGAGCGACACCGAGAGCGACACTGAGAGTGACAGAGAAAGACACATAGAGCAACAGAGAGAGACACCGAGAGCGACACCAAGAGACACAGAGAGCGACACAGAGAGTGACACAGAGAGCGACACAGAGAGACACAGAGAGTGACAAAGAGAGCGACACAGAGAGAGAGACACAGAGAGAGACACAGAGAGTGACACTGAGTATGACACAGCGAGCGACACAGAGAGTGACACAGAGAGACACCGAGTGTGACACAGGGTGACACAGAGAGTGACACAGTGTGACACCAAATGTGGCACCCAGTGTGGCACCCAGTGTGACACAGAGAACGACACAGAGTGACACAGAGCGACACCGAGAGCGACACAGAGAGCGACAGAGAGAGCGACAGAGAGAGCGACACAGAGAGACACAGAGAGCGACACCGAGAGCGACACCGAGAGCGACAGAGAGAGCGACAGAGAGAGCGACAGAGATCGACAGAGAGACACAGAATCACAGAGAGAAACTGAGAGCGACACCAAGAGCGACACAGAGAGTGACACAGAGAGCGACAGAGAGAGCGACACAGAGAGACACAGAGAGCGACACAGAGAGACACAGAGAGTGACACAGAGAGAGACACAGAGAGTGACACAGTGTGACACCGAATGTGGCACCGAGTGTGGCACCCAGTGTGACACAGAGAACGACTCAGAGTGACACAGAGAGACACCGAGAGCGACACAGAGAGACACCGAGAGCGACGCAGAGAGCGACACCGAGAGCGACACCGAGAGCGACACAGAGAGACACAGAGAGCGACACCGAGAGACACAGAGAGTGACACAGAGAGCGACAGAGAGTGACACAGAGAGCGACACAGAGAGCGACACCGAGAGCGACACCGAGAGCGACACCGAGAGTGACCGAGTGTGACACAGGGAGACACAGAGACCGACAGAGAGCAACACCGAGAGCGACACCGAGAGACACAGAGAGCGACACAGAGAGCAACAGAGAGAGACACAGAGAGAGACACAGAGAGCGACACCGAGAGACACAGAGAGCGACACAGAGAGCGACAAAGAGACACAGAGAGCGACACCGAGAGCGACACCGAGAGCGACACCGAGAGACACAGAGAGCGACACAGAGAGTGACACAGAGAGTGACACCGAGAGACACAGAGAGAGAGACACAGAGAGCGACACAGAGAGAGACACAGAGAGAGACACAGAGAGCGACACAGAGAGCGACAGAGAGAGCGACACAGAGAGAGACACAGAGAGAGACACAGAGAGCGACACCGAGAGACACCGAGTGTGACACAGGGTGACACAGAGAGTGACACAGTGTGACACCAAATGTGGCACCCAGTGTGGCACCCAGTGTGACACAGAGAACGACACAGAGTGACACAGAGCGACACCGAACGTGACACCGAGAACGACACAGAGAGTGACAGAGAGAGCGACACCGTGAGCGACACAGAGAGCGACACATTGAGCGAGAGAGAGAGCGACACCGAGAGCGACACAGAGAGCGACACCGAGAGCGACACTGAGAGTGACAGAGAAAGACACATAGAGCAACAGAGAGAGACACCGAGAGCGACACCAAGAGACACAGAGAGCGACACAGAGAGTGACACAGAGAGCGACACAGAGAGACACAGAGAGTGACAAAGAGAGCGACACAGAGAGAGAGACACAGAGAGAGACACAGAGAGTGACACTGAGTGTGACACAGCGAGCGACACAGAGAGTGACACAGAGAGACACCGAGTGTGACACAGGGTGACACAGAGAGTGACACAGTGTGACACCAAATGTGGCACCCAGTGTGGCACCCAGTGTGACACAGAGAACGACACAGAGTGACACAGAGCGACACCGAGAGCGACACAGAGAGCGACAGAGAGAGCGACACAGAGAGCGACACAGAGAGCGACACCGAGAGTGACCGAGTGTGACACAGGGAGACACAGAGAGCGACAGAGAGAGACACAGAGAGCGACACCGAGAGACACAGAGAGCGACACAGAGAGCGACAGAGAGAGACACAGAGAGTGACAGAGAGAGACACCGAGAGCGACACCGAGAGACACAGAGAGCGACACAGAGAGCGACACCGACAGCGACACAGAGAGTGACACAGAGAGCGACACAGAGAGAGACACAGAGAGAGACACAGAGAGCGACAGAGAGAGCGACACAGAGAGCGACACCGAGAGACACAGAGAGTGACACAGAGAGCGACACAGTGAGAGACACAGAGATGGACACAGAGAGCGACACAGTGAGAGACACAGAGAGCGATACAGAGAGCGATACAGAGAGCGACACCGAGAGCGACACCGAGAGTGACCGAGTGTGACACAGGGAGACACAGAGAGAGACAGAGAGAGCGACACCGAGAGACACAGAGAGCGACACCGAGAGACACCGAGAGCGACACAGAGAGACACAGAGAGAGACACAGAGAGCGACACTGAGAGACACAGAGAGCGACACCGAGAGACACAGAGAGCGACACAGAGAGCGACACCGAGAGCGACAGAGAGAGCGACACCGAGAGCGACAGAGAGAGCGACACAGAGAGAGACAGAGAGAGCGACACAGAGAGAGACACAGAGAGTGACACCGAGAGACACAGAGAGTGACACAGAGAGCGACACAGTGAGAGACACAGAGAGCGACACAGAGAGCGACACAGAGAGAGACACAGAGAGCGACACCGAGAGCGACACCGAGAGAGACACAGAGAGAGACACAGAGAGAGACACAGAGAGCGATACCGAGAGCGACACAGAGAGAGACACAGAGAGAGACACAGAGAGTGACACTAAGTGTGACACAGAGAGTGACACAGAGAGACACCAAGTGTGACACAGAGAACGACACAGAGTGACACAGAGCGACACCGAGAGCGACACAGAGAGCGACAGAGAGAGCGACACAGAGAGCGACAGAGTGTGACACAGAGTGACACCGAGAGCGACACAGAGAGCGACAGAGAGAGCGACAGAGAGAGCGACAGAGAGAGCGACACAGAGAGCGACACAGAGAGCGACACCAAGAGCGACACCGACAGCGACACAGAGAGCGACAGAGAGAGCGACACAGAGAGCGACAGAGTGTGACACAGAGTGACACCGAGAGCGACACAGAGAGCGACAGAGAGAGCGACACCGAGAGCGACACAGAGAGCGACACCGAGAGCGACACAGAGAGCGACACAGAGAGCGACAGAGAGAGCGACAGAGAGTGCGACAGAGAGTGCGACACAGAGAGCAACAGAGAGAGACACAGAGAGCGAGACCGAGAGCGACAGAGAGAGCGACAGAGAGACACAGAATCACAGAGAGAAACTGAGAGCGACACCAAGAGCGACACAGAGAGTGACACAGAGAGCGACACAGAGAGTGACACAGAGAGTGACACCAAGAGACACAGAGAGTGACACAGAGAGTGACACAGTGAGAGACACAGAGAGAGACAAAGAGAGCGACACAGAGAGAGACACAGAGAGAGACACAGAGAGAGACACAGAGAGCGACACCGAGAGCGACACAGAGAGAGACACAGAGAGAGACACAGCGAGTGACACTGAGTGTGACACAGCGAGTGACACAGCGAGTGACACAGAGAGACACCGAGTGTGACACAGGGTGACACAGAGAGTGACACAGTGTGACACCAAATGTGGCACCCAGTGTGACACAGAGAACGACACAGAGCGACACCGAAAGTGACACCGACAGCGACACAGAGAGCGACAGAGAGAGACACCGAGAGTGACACCGAGAGCGACAGAGAGTGCGACACAGAGAGCAACAGAGAGCGACACAGAGAGCGAGACCGAGAGCGACAGAGAGAGCGACAGAGAGAGACACAGAGAGCGACACCGAGAGCGACACAGAGAGAGACACAGAGAGAGACACAGCGAGTGACACTGAGTGTGACACAGCGAGTGACACAGAGAGACACCGAGTGTGACAGAGGGTGACACAGAGAGTGACACAGTGTGACACCAAATGTGGCACCCAGTGTGGCACCCAGTGTGACACAGAGAACGACACAGAGTGACACAGAGCGACACCGAGATCGACACAGAGAGCGACAGAGAGAGCGACACAGAGAGCGACAGAGAGAGCGACAGAGAGACACAGAATCACAGAGAGAAACCAACAGCAACACAGAGAGCGACAGAGAGAGACACCGAGAGCGACACCGAGAGCGACACCGAGAGCGACAGAGAGTGCGACACAGAGAGCAACAGAGAGCGACACAGAGAGCGAGACTGAGAGCGACAGAGAGAGCGACAGAGAGAGACACAGAGAGCGACACCGAGAGCGACACAGAGAGAGACACAGAGAGAGACACAGAGAGTGACACTGAGTGTGACACAGCGAGTGACACAGAGAGACACTGAGTGTGACACAGAGAACGACACAGAGTGACACAGAGCGACACCGAGAGTGACACCGAGAACGACACAGAGAGTGACAGAGAGAGCGACACCGAGAGCGACACCGAGAGCGACACATTGAGCGAGAGAGAGAGCGACACCGAGAGCGACACTGAGAGTGACAGAGAGAGACAGAGAGCGACACCGAGAGACACAGAGAGCGACACCGAGAGACACAGAGAGCGACAGAGAGAGACACAGAGCGTGACACCGAGAGACACAGAGAGCGACAGAGAGAGACACCAAGAGCGACACCGAGAGACACAGAGAGCGACACTGAGAGCGACACCGAGAGTGACACAGAGAGTGACACCGAGAGACACAGAGAGTGACGCAGAGAGCGACACAGAGAGAGAGACACAGAGAGAGACACAGAGAGTGACACAGAGAGAGACACAGAGAGCGACACCGAGAGCGACACAGAGACACAGAGAGTGACACTGAGTGTGACACAGCGAGCGACACAGAGAGTGACACTAAGAGACACCGAGTGTGACACAGGGTGACACAGAGTGTGACACAGTTTGACACCAAATGTGGCACCCAGTGTGGCACCCAGTGAGACACAGAGAACGACACAGAGTGACACAGAGCGACACAGAGAGCGACAGAGAGAGCGACACCGAGAGCGACACCGAGAGTGACACCGAGAGCGACACAGAGAGCGACACCGAGAGCGACACCGAGAGCGACACAGAGAGCGACAGAGACAGCAACAACCAGAGCGACACAGAGAGCGACACCGAGAGCGACACCCAGAGCGACACCGAGAGCGACACAGAGAGCGACACCGAGAGCGACACCGAGAGCGACACCGAGAGCGACACAGAGAGAGACACAGAGAGCGACAGAGAGAGCGACACCGAGAGCGACACCGAGAGCGACACCGAGAGCGACAGAGACAGCGACACCCAGAGCGACACAGAGAGCGACACCGAGAGCGACACCGAGAGCGACACAGAGAGCGACACAGAGAGCGACACCGAGAGCGACACCGAGAGCGACACCGAGAGCGACACAGAGAGCGACACCGAGAGCGACACCGAGAGCGACACAGACAGCGACACCCAGAGCGACACAGAGAGCGACACCGAGAGCGACACCGAGAGCGACACCGAGAGCGACACAGAGAGAGACACAGAGAGCGACAGAGAGAGCGACACCGAGAGCGACACCGAGAGCGACACCGAGAGCGACAGAGACAGCGACACCCAGAGCGACACAGAGAGCGACACCGAGAGCGACACCGAGAGCGACACAGAGAGCGACACAGAGAGCGACACAGAGAGCGACACAGAGAGAGACACAGAGAGCGACACAGCGAGTGACACTGAGTGTGACACAGCGAGTGACACAGCGAGTGACACAGAGAGACACCGAGTGTGACACAGTGTGACACCAAATGTGGCACCCAGTGTGGCACCCAGTGTGACACAGAGAACGACACAGAGTGACACAGAGCGACACCGAGAGCGACACAGAGAGAGACACAGAGAGCGACACAGAGAGTGACAGAGAGAGCGACAGAGAGACACAGAATCACAGAGAGAAACCGACAGCGACACAGAGAGCGACAGAGAGAGACACCGAGAGCGACACCGAGAGCGACAGAGAGTGCGACACAGAGAGCGACACAGAGAGCGAGACCGAGAGCGACAGAGAGAGCGACAGAGAGAGACACAGAGAGCGATACCGAGAGCGACACAGAGAGAGACACAGAGAGAGACACAGAGAGTGACACTAAGTGTGACACAGAGAGTGACACAGAGAGACACCAAGTGTGACACAGGGTGACACAGAGAGTGACACAGTGTGACACCAAATGTGGCACCCAGTGTGGCACCCAGTGTGACACAGAGAACGACACAGAGTGACACAGAGCGACACCGAGAGTGACACCGAGAACGACACAGCGAGTGACAGAGAGAGCGACACCGAGAGCGACACCGAGAGCGACACATTGAGCGAGAGAGAGAGCGACACCGAGAGCGACACTGAGAGTGACAGAGAGCGACACCGAGAGACACAGAGAGCGACACCGAGAGACACAGAGAGCGACAGAGAGAGACACAGAGCGTGACACCGAGAGACACAGAGAGCGACAGAGAGAGACACCAAGAGCGACACCGAGAGACACAGAGAGCGACACTGAGAGCGACACCGAGAGTGACACAGAGAGTGACACCGAGAGACACAGAGAGTGACACAGAGAGCGACACAGAGAGAGACACAGAGAGAGACACAGAGAGCGACACAGAGAGAGACACAGAGAGCGACACCGAGAGCGACACCGAGAGCGACACAGAGAGCGACACCGAGAGCGACACAGAGAGCGACAGAGAGAGCGACACAGAGAGCGACAGAGAGAGCGACAGAGAGACACAGAATCACAGAGAGAAACCGACAGCGACACAGAGAGCGACAGAGAGAGACACCGAGAGCGACACCGAGAGCGACAGAGAGTGCGACACAGAGAGCAACAGAGAGAGCGACAGAGAGCGACAGAGAGAGCGACAGAGAGCGACAGACAGACACAGAATCACAGAGAGAAACTGAGAGCGACACCAAGAGCGACACAGAGAGTGACACAGAGAGCGACAGAAAGAGCGACACAGAGAGACACAGAGAGCGACACAAAGAGACACAGAGAGTGACACAGAGAGAGACACAGAGAGTGACACAGTGTGACACCGAATGTGGCACCGAGTGTGGCACCCAGTGTGACACAGAGAACGACTCAGAGTGACACAGAGTGACACAGAGAGACACCGAGAGCGACACAGAGAGACACCGAGAGCGACGCAGAGAGCGACACCGAGAGCGACACCGAGAGCGACACAGAGAGTGACACAGAGAGACACAGAGAGCGACACCGAGAGACACAGAGAGTGACACAGAGAGCGACGCAGAGAGCGACACCGAGAGCGACGCAGAGAGCGACCGAGTGTGACACAGGGAGACACAGAGAGCGACGCGGAGAGCGACACCGAGAGCGACACCAAGAGATACAGAGAGTGACACAGAGAGCGACAGAGAGTGACACAGAGAGCGACACAGAGAGCGACACCGAGAGCGACACAGAGAGCGACTCCGAGAGTGACCGAGTGTGACACAGGGAGACACAGAGAGCGACAGAGAGCAACACCGAGAGACACAGAGAGCGACACAGAGAGCAACAGACAGAGATACAGAGAGCGACACCGAGAGACACAGAGAGCGATAGAGAGAGCGATAGAGAGAGCGACACCGAGAGCGACACCGAGAGACACAGCGACACAGAGAGCGACACAGAGAGACACAGAGAGCGACACCGAGAGACACAGAGAGCGACACAGAGAGAGACAGAGAGACACAGAGAGCGACACCGAGAGCGACACAGAGAGCGACACCGAGAGACACAGCGACACAGAGAGCGACACAGAGAGACACAGAGAGCGACACCGAGAGACACAGAGAGCGACACAGAGAGCGACAGAGAGACACAGAGAGCGACACCGAGAGCGACACCGAGAGCGACACCGAGAGCGACACCGAGAGACACAGAGAGTGACACAGAGAGTGACACCGAGAGACACAGAGAGTGACACAGAGAGCGACACAGAGAGAGACACAGAGAGAGACACAGAGAGCGACACAGAGAGCGACAGAGAGACACAGAGAGAGACACAGAGAGAGACACAGAGAGCGACACAGAGAGCGACACAGAGAGAGACACAGCGAGTGACACTGAGTGTGACACAGCGAGTGACACAGAGAGTGACACAGAGAGACACCGAGTGTGACACAGGGTGACACAGAGAGTGACACAGTGTGACACCAAATGTGGCACCCAGTGTGACACAGAGAACGACACAGAGAGTGACAGAGAGAGCGACACCGAGAGCGACACAGAGAGCGACACATTGAGCGAGAGAGAGAGCGACACCGAGAGCGACCCAGAGAGCGACACCGAGAGCGACACTGAGAGTGACAGAGAGAGACACAGAGAGCAACAGAGAGAGACACAGAGCGCGACACCGAGAGACAAAGAGAGCGACAGAGAGAGACACCGAGAGCGACACCAAGAGACACAGAGAGCGACACAGAGAGTGACACAGAAAGCGACACAGAGAGACACAGAGAGCGACACCGAGAACGACGATGAGAGTGACACAGAGAGTGACACCGAGAGACACAGAGAGTGACACAGAGAGCGACACAGAGAGAGAGACACAGAGAGAGACACAGAGAGCGACACTGAGTGTGACACAGCGAGCGACACAGAGAGTGACACAGAGAGACACCGAGTGTGACACAGGGTGACACAGAGAGTGACACAGTGTGACACCAAATGTGGCACCCAGTGTGGCACCCAGTGTGACACAGAGAACGACAGAGAGTGACACAGAGCGACACCGAGATCGACACAGAGAGCGACAGAGAGAGCGACACAGAGAGCGACACCAAGAGCGACACAGAGAGCGACACAGAGAGCGACACCGAGAGCGACACCGAGAGCGACACAGAGAGCGACACAGAGAGCGACACCGAGAGCGACACCAAGAGCGACACAGAGAGCAACACAGAGAGACACAGAGAGCGACACCGAGAGACACAGAGAGTGACACAGAGAGCGACGCAGAGAGCGACACCGAGAGCGACGCAGAGAGCGACACCGAGAGCGACACAGAGAGCGACCGAGTGTGACACAGGGAGACACAGAGAGCGACGCGGAGAGCGACACCGAGAGCGACACAGAGTGCGACACATTGAGCGAGAGAGAGAGCGACACAGAGAGCGACACCGAGAGCGACACTGAGAGTGACAGAGAGAGATACAGAGAGCGACACCGAGAGACACAGAGAGCGACAGAGAGAGACACAGAGCGACACCGAGAGAGACACAGAGAGCGATAGAGAGAGCGATAGAGAGAGCGACACCGAGAGCGACACCGAGAGCGACACATTGAGCGAGAGAGAGAGCGACACCGAGAGCGACACAGAGAGTGACAGAGAGAGCGACACTGAGAGTGACAGAGAGAGACACAGAGAGCGACACCGAGAGACACAGAGAGCGACACCGAGAGACACAGAGAGCGACAGAGAGAGACACAGAGCGTGACACCGAGAGACACAGAGAGCGACAGAGAGAGACACCAAGAGCGACACCGAGAGACACAGAGAGCGACACTGAGAGCGACACCGAGAGTGACACAGAGAGTGACACCGAGAGACACAGAGAGTGACGGAGAGAGCGACACAGAGAGAGAGACACAGAGAGAGACACAGAGAGTGACACAGAGAGAGACACAGAGAGAGACACAGAGAGCGACACCGAGAGCGACACAGAGACACAGAGAGTGACACTGAGTGTGACACAGCGAGCGACACAGAGAGTGACACTAAGAGACACCGAGTGTGACACAGGGTGACACAGAGAGTGACACAGTTTGACACCCAGTGTGGCACCCAGTGTGACACAGAGAACGACACAGAGTGACACAGAGCGACACAGAGAGCGACACCGAGAGCGACACCGAGAGCGACACCGAGAGCGACACAGAGAGCGACACAGAGAGCGACACCGAGAGCGACACAGAGAGCGACAGAGAGAGCGACAGAGAGACAAAGAATCACAGAGAGAAACCGACAGCGACACAGAGAGCGACAGAGAGAGACACCGAGAGCGACACCGAGAGCGACACAGAGAGCGACAGAGAGACCGACAGAGAGACACAGAATCACAGAGAGAAACTGAGAGCGACACCAAGAGCGACACAGAGAGTGACATCGAGAGACACAGAGAGCGACACAGAGAGAGACAGAGAGACACAGAGAGCGACACCGAGAGCGACACAGAGAGCGACACCGAGAGACACAGCGACACAGAGAGCGACACAGAGAGACACAGAGAGCGACACCGAGAGACACAGAGAGCGACACAGAGAGCGACAGAGAGACACAGAGAGCGACACCGAGAGCGACACCGAGAGCGACACCGAGAGACACAGAGAGTGACACAGAGAGTGACACCGAGAGACACAGAGAGTGACACAGAGAGCGACACAGAGAGAGACACAGAGAGAGACACAGAGAGCGACACAGAGAGCGACAGAGAGACACAGAGAGAGACACAGAGAGAGACACAGAGAGCGACAACAAGAGCGACACAGAGAGAGACACAGCGAGTGACACTGAGTGTGACACAGCGAGTGACACAGAGAGTGACACAGAGAGACACCGAGTGTGACACAGGGTGACACAGAGAGTGACACAGTGTGACACCAAATGTGGCACCCAGTGTGACACAGAGAACGACACAGAGAGTGACAGAGAGAGCGACACCGAGAGCGACACAGAGAGCGACACATTGAGCGAGAGAGAGAGCGACACCGAGAGCGACCCAGAGAGCGACACCGAGAGCGACACTGAGAGTGACAGAGAGAGACACAGAGAGCAACAGAGAGAGACACAGAGCGCGACACCGAGAGACAAAGAGAGCGACAGAGAGAGACACCGAGAGCGACACCAAGAGACACAGAGAGCGACACAGAGAGTGACACAGAAAGCGACACAGAGAGACACAGAGAGCGACACCGAGAACGACGATGAGAGTGACACAGAGAGTGACACCGAGAGACACAGAGAGTGACACAGAGAGCGACACAGAGAGAGAGACACAGAGAGAGACACAGAGAGCGACACTGAGTGTGACACAGCGAGCGACACAGAGAGACACCGAGTGTGACACAGGGTGACACAGAGAGTGACACAGTGTGACACCAAATGTGGCACCCAGTGTGGCACCCAGTGTGACACAGAGAACGACAGAGAGTGACACAGAGCGACACCGAGATCGACACAGAGAGCGACAGAGAGAGCGACACAGAGAGCGACACCAAGAGCGACACAGAGAGCGACACAGAGAGCGACACCGAGAGCGACACCGAGAGCGACACAGAGAGCGACACAGAGAGCGACACCGAGAGCGACACCAAGAGCGACACAGAGAGCAACACAGAGAGACACAGAGAGCGACACCGAGAGACACAGAGAGTGACACAGAGAGCGACGCAGAGAGCGACACCGAGAGCGACGCAGAGAGCGACACCGAGAGCGACACAGAGAGCGACCGAGTGTGACACAGGGAGACACAGAGAGCGACGCGGAGAGCGACACCGAGAGCGACACAGAGTGCGACACATTGAGCGAGAGAGAGAGCGACACAGAGAGCGACACCGAGAGCGACACTGAGAGTGACAGAGAGAGATACAGAGAGCGACACCGAGAGACACAGAGAGCGACAGAGAGAGACACAGAGCGACACCGAGAGTGACACCGAGAACGACACAGAGAGTGACAGAGAGAGCGACACCGAGAGCGACACCGAGAGCGACACATTGAGCGAGAGAGAGAGCGACACCGAGAGCGACACAGAGAGTGACAGAGAGAGCGACACTGAGAGTGACAGAGAGAGACACAGAGAGCGACACCGAGAGACACAGAGAGCGACACCGAGAGACACAGAGAGCGACAGAGAGAGACACAGAGCGTGACACCGAGAGACACAGAGAGCGACAGAGAGAGACACCAAGAGCGACACCGAGAGACACAGAGAGCGACACTGAGAGCGACACCGAGAGTGACACAGAGAGTGACACCGAGAGACACAGAGAGTGACGGAGAGAGCGACACAGAGAGAGAGACACAGAGAGAGACACAGAGAGTGACACAGAGAGAGACACAGAGAGAGACACAGAGAGCGACACCGAGAGCGACACAGAGACACAGAGAGTGACACTGAGTGTGACACAGCGAGCGACACAGAGAGTGACACTAAGAGACACCGAGTGTGACACAGGGTGACACAGAGAGTGACACAGTTTGACACCCAGTGTGGCACCCAGTGTGACACAGAGAACGACACAGAGTGACACAGAGCGACACAGAGAGCGACACCGAGAGCGACACCGAGAGCGACACCGAGAGCGACACAGAGAGCGACACCGAGAGCGACACAGAGAGCGACAGAGAGAGCGACAGAGAGACAAAGAATCACAGAGAGAAACCGACAGCGACACAGAGAGCGACAGAGAGAGACACCGAGAGCGACACCGAGAGCGACACAGAGAGCGACAGAGAGACCGACAGAGAGACACAGAATCACAGAGAGAAACTGAGAGCGACACCAAGAGCGACACAGAGAGTGACACCGAGAGACACAGAGAGCGACACAGAGAGAGACAGAGAGACACAGAGAGCGACACCGAGAGCGACACAGAGAGCGACACCGAGAGACACAGCGACACAGAGAGCGACACAGAGAGACACAGAGAGCGACACCGAGAGACACAGAGAGCGACACAGAGAGCGACAGAGAGACACAGAGAGCGACACCGAGAGCGACACCGAGAGCGACACCGAGAGCGACACCGAGAGACACAGAGAGTGACACAGGGAGACACAGAGAGCGACAGAGAGCAACACCGAGAGACACAGAGAGCGACACCGAGAGACACAGAGAGCGATAGAGAGAGCGACACCGAGAGCGACACAGAGAGCGACACCGAGAGACACAGCGACACAGAGAGCGACACAGAGAGACACAGAGAGCGACACCGAGAGACACAGAGAGCGACACAGAGAGCGACAGAGAGACACAGAGAGTGACACCGAGAGCGACACCGAGAGCGACACCGAGAGTGACACCGAGAGACACAGAGAGCGACACAGAGAGTGACACAGAGAGTGACACCGAGAGACACAGAGAGTGACACAGAGAGCGACACAGAGAGAGACACAGAGAGAGACACAGAGAGCGACAGAGAGAGCGACACTTAGAGAGACACAGAGAGAGACATAGAGAGCGACACCAAGAGCGACACAGAGAGAGACACAGCGAGTGACACTGAGTGTGACACAGCGAGTGACACAGAGAGTGACACAGAGAGACACCGAGTGTGACACAGGGTGACACAGAGAGTGACACAGTGTGACACAGAGCGACACCGAAAGTGACACCGAGAACGACACAGAGAGTGACAGAGAGAGCGACACCGAGAGCGACACAGAGAGCGACACATTGAGCGAGAGAGAGAGCGACACCGAGAGCGACACAGAGAGCGACACCGAGAGCGACACTGAGAGTGACAGAGAGAGACACAGAGAGCAACAGAGAGAGACACAGAGCGCGACACCGAGAGACACAGAGAGCGACAGAGAGAGACACCGAGAGCGACACAGAGAGCGACACCGAGAGCGACACAGAGAGCGACACCGAGAGTGACCGAGTGTGACACAGGGAGACACAGAGAGCGACAGAGAGCAACACCGAGAGACACAGAGAGCGACACCGAGAGACACAGAGAGCGATAGAGAGAGCGACACCGAGAGCGACACAGAGAGCGACACCGAGAGACACAGCGACACAGAGAGCGACACAGAGAGACACAGAGAGCGACACCGAGAGACACAGAGAGCGACACAGAGAGCGACAGAGAGACACAGAGAGCGACACCGAGAGCGACACCGAGAGCGACACCGAGAGCGACACCGAGAGACACAGAGAGTGACACAGAGAGTGACACCGAGAGACACAGAGAGTGACACAGAGAGCGACACAGAGAGAGACACAGAGAGAGACACAGAGAGCGACACAGAGAGCGACAGAGAGACACAGAGAGAGACACAGAGAGAGACACAGAGTGCGACACATTGAGCGAGAGAGAGAGCGACACCGAGAGCGACACAGAGAGCGACACCGAGAGTGACACCGAGAACGACACAGAGAGTGACAGAGAGAGCGACACCGAGAGCGACACCGAGAGCGACACATTGAGCGAGAGAGAGAGCGACACCGAGAGCGACACTGAGAGTGACAGAGAGAGACACAGAGAGCGACACCGAGAGACACAGAGAGCGACACCGAGAGACACAGAGAGCGACAGAGAGAGACACAGAGCGTGACACCGAGAGACACAGAGAGCGACAGAGAGAGACACCAAGAGCGACACCGAGAGACACAGAGAGCGACACTGAGAGCGACACCGAGAGTGACACAGAGAGTGACACCGAGAGACACAGAGAGTGACACAGAGAGCGACACAGAGAGAGACACAGAGAGAGACACAGAGAGCGACACAGAGAGAGACACAGAGAGCGACACCGAGAGCGACACCGAGAGCGACACAGAGAGCGACACCGAGAGCGACACAGAGAGCGACAGAGAGAGCGACACAGAGAGCGACAGAGAGAGCGACAGAGAGACACAGAATCACAGAGAGAAACCGACAGCGACACAGAGAGCGACAGAGAGAGACACCGAGAGCGACACCGAGAGCGACAGAGAGTGCGACACAGAGAGCAACAGAGAGAGCGACAGAGAGCGACAGAGAGAGCGACAGAGAGCGACAGACAGACACAGAATCACAGAGAGAAACTGAGAGCGACACCAAGAGCGACACAGAGAGTGACACAGAGAGCGACAGAAAGAGCGACACAGAGAGACACAGAGAGCGACACAGAGAGACACAGAGAGTGACACAGAGAGAGACACAGAGAGTGACACAGTGTGACACCGAATGTGGCACCGAGTGTGGCACCCAGTGTGACACAGAGAACGACTCAGAGTGACACAGAGTGACACAGAGAGACACCGAGAGCGACACAGAGAGACACCGAGAGCGACGCAGAGAGCGACACCGAGAGCGACACCGAGAGCGACACAGAGAGTGACACAGAGAGACACAGAGAGCGACACCGAGAGACACAGAGAGTGACACAGAGAGCGACGCAGAGAGCGACACCGAGAGCGACGCAGAGAGCGACCGAGTGTGACACAGGGAGACACAGAGAGCGACGCGGAGAGCGACACCGAGAGCGACACCAAGAGATACAGAGAGTGACACAGAGAGCGACAGAGAGTGACACAGAGAGCGACACAGAGAGCGACACCGAGAGCGACACAGAGAGCGACTCCGAGAGTGACCGAGTGTGACACAGGGAGACACAGAGAGCGACAGAGAGCAACACCGAGAGACACAGAGAGCGACACAGAGAGCAACAGACAGAGATACAGAGAGCGACACCGAGAGACACAGAGAGCGATAGAGAGAGCGATAGAGAGAGCGACACCGAGAGCGACACCGAGAGACACAGCGACACAGAGAGCGACACAGAGAGACACAGAGAGCGACACCGAGAGACACAGAGAGCGACACAGAGAGAGACAGAGAGACACAGAGAGCGACACCGAGAGCGACACAGAGAGCGACACCGAGAGACACAGCGACACAGAGAGCGACACAGAGAGACACAGAGAGCGACACCGAGAGACACAGAGAGCGACACAGAGAGCGACAGAGAGACACAGAGAGCGACACCGAGAGCGACACCGAGAGCGACACCGAGAGCGACACCGAGAGACACAGAGAGTGACACAGAGAGTGACACCGAGAGACACAGAGAGTGACACAGAGAGCGACACAGAGAGAGACACAGAGAGAGACACAGAGAGCGACACAGAGAGCGACAGAGAGACACAGAGAGAGACACAGAGAGAGACACAGAGAGCGACAACAAGAGCGACACAGAGAGAGACACAGCGAGTGACACTGAGTGTGACACAGCGAGTGACACAGAGAGTGACACAGAGAGACACCGAGTGTGACACAGGGTGACACAGAGAGTGACACAGTGTGACACCAAATGTGGCACCCAGTGTGACACAGAGAACGACACAGAGAGTGACAGAGAGAGCGACACCGAGAGCGACACAGAGAGCGACACATTGAGCGAGAGAGAGAGCGACACCGAGAGCGACCCAGAGAGCGACACCGAGAGCGACACTGAGAGTGACAGAGAGAGACACAGAGAGCAACAGAGAGAGACACAGAGCGCGACACCGAGAGACAAAGAGAGCGACAGAGAGAGACACCGAGAGCGACACCAAGAGACACAGAGAGCGACACAGAGAGTGACACAGAAAGCGACACAGAGAGACACAGAGAGCGACACCGAGAACGACGATGAGAGTGACACAGAGAGTGACACCGAGAGACACAGAGAGTGACACAGAGAGCGACACAGAGAGAGAGACACAGAGAGAGACACAGAGAGCGACACTGAGTGTGACACAGCGAGCGACACAGAGAGTGACACAGAGAGACACCGAGTGTGACACAGGGTGACACAGAGAGTGACACAGTGTGACACCAAATGTGGCACCCAGTGTGGCACCCAGTGTGACACAGAGAACGACAGAGAGTGACACAGAGCGACACCGAGATCGACACAGAGAGCGACAGAGAGAGCGACACAGAGAGCGACACCAAGAGCGACACAGAGAGCGACACAGAGAGCGACACCGAGAGCGACACCGAGAGCGACACAGAGAGCGACACAGAGAGCGACACCGAGAGCGACACCAAGAGCGACACAGAGAGCAACACAGAGAGACACAGAGAGCGACACCGAGAGACACAGAGAGTGACACAGAGAGCGACGCAGAGAGCGACACCGAGAGCGACGCAGAGAGCGACACCGAGAGCGACACAGAGAGCGACCGAGTGTGACACAGGGAGACACAGAGAGCGACGCGGAGAGCGACACCGAGAGCGACACAGAGTGCGACACATTGAGCGAGAGAGAGAGCGACACAGAGAGCGACACCGAGAGCGACACTGAGAGTGACAGAGAGAGATACAGAGAGCGACACCGAGAGACACAGAGAGCGACAGAGAGAGACACAGAGCGACACCGAGAGTGACACCGAGAACGACACAGAGAGTGACAGAGAGAGCGACACCGAGAGCGACACCGAGAGCGACACATTGAGCGAGAGAGAGAGCGACACCGAGAGCGACACAGAGAGTGACAGAGAGAGCGACACTGAGAGTGACAGAGAGAGACACAGAGAGCGACACCGAGAGACACAGAGAGCGACACCGAGAGACACAGAGAGCGACAGAGAGAGACACAGAGCGTGACACCGAGAGACACAGAGAGCGACAGAGAGAGACACCAAGAGCGACACCGAGAGACACAGAGAGCGACACTGAGAGCGACACCGAGAGTGACACAGAGAGTGACACCGAGAGACACAGAGAGTGACGGAGAGAGCGACACAGAGAGAGAGACACAGAGAGAGACACAGAGAGTGACACAGAGAGAGACACAGAGAGAGACACAGAGAGCGACACCGAGAGCGACACAGAGACACAGAGAGTGACACTGAGTGTGACACAGCGAGCGACACAGAGAGTGACACTAAGAGACACCGAGTGTGACACAGGGTGACACAGAGAGTGACACAGTTTGACACCCAGTGTGGCACCCAGTGTGACACAGAGAACGACACAGAGTGACACAGAGCGACACAGAGAGCGACACCGAGAGCGACACCGAGAGCGACACCGAGAGCGACACAGAGAGCGACACCGAGAGCGACACAGAGAGCGACAGAGAGAGCGACAGAGAGACAAAGAATCACAGAGAGAAACCGACAGCGACACAGAGAGCGACAGAGAGAGACACCGAGAGCGACACCGAGAGCGACACAGAGAGCGACAGAGAGACCGACAGAGAGACACAGAATCACAGAGAGAAACTGAGAGCGACACCAAGAGCGACACAGAGAGTGACACAGAGAGCGACAGAAAGAGCGACACAGAGAGACACAGAGAGCGACACCTAGAGACACAGAGAGTGACACAGAGAGAGACACAGAGAGTGACACAGTGTGACACCGAATGTGGCACCGAGTGTGGCACCCAGTGTGACACAGAGAACGACTCAGAGTGACACAGAGTGACACAGAGAGCGACACAGAGAGACACCGAGAGCGACACAGAGAGACACCGAGAGCGACACCGAGAGCGACACAGAGAGCGACACAGAGAGACACAGAGAGCGACACCGAGAGACACAGAGAGTGACACAGAGAGCGACGCAGAGAGCGACACCGAGAGCGACACCGAGAGACACAGAGAGTGACACAGAGAGCGACAGAGAGTGACACAGAGAGCGACACAGAGAGCGACCGAGTGTGACACAGGGAGACACAGAGAGCGACGCGGAGAGCGACACCGAGAGCGACACCAAGAGACACAGAGAGTGACACAGAGAGCGACAGAGAGTGACACAGAGAGCGACACAGAGAGCGACACCGAGAGCGACACAGAGAGCGACACCGAGAGTTACCGAGTGTGACACAGGGAGACACAGAGAGCGACAGAGAGCAACACCGAGAGACACAGAGAGCGACACCGAGAGACACAGAGAGCGATAGAGAGAGCGACACCGAGAGCGACACAGAGAGCGACACCGAGAGACACAGCGACACAGAGAGCGACACAGAGAGACACAGAGAGCGACACCGAGAGACACAGAGAGCGACACAGAGAGCGACAGAGAGACACAGAGAGTGACACCGAGAGCGACACCGAGAGCGACACCGAGAGTGACACCGAGAGACACAGAGAGCGACACAGAGAGTGACACAGAGAGTGACACCGAGAGACACAGAGAGTGACACAGAGAGCGACACAGAGAGAGACACAGAGAGAGACACAGAGAGCGACAGAGAGAGCGACACTTAGAGAGACACAGAGAGAGACATAGAGAGCGACACCAAGAGCGACACAGAGAGAGACACAGAGAGAGACACAGCGAGTGACACTGAGTGTGACACAGCGAGTGACACAGAGAGTGACACAGAGAGACACCGAGTGTGACACAGGGTGACACAGAGAGTGACACAGTGTGACACAGAGCGACACCGAAAGTGACACCGAGAACGACACAGAGAGTGACAGAGAGAGCGACACCGAGAGCGACACAGAGAGCGACACATTGAGCGAGAGAGAGAGCGACACCGAGAGCGACACAGAGAGCGACACCGAGAGCGACACTGAGAGTGACAGAGAGAGACACAGAGAGCAACAGAGAGAGACACAGAGCGCGACACCGAGAGACACAGAGAGCGACAGAGAGAGACACCGAGAGCGACACCAAGAGACACAGAGAGCGACACAGAGAGTGACACAGAGAGCGACACAGAGAGACACAGAGAGTGACACCAAGAACGACGATGAGAGTGACACAGAGAGTGACACCGAGAGACACAGAGAGTGACACAGAGAGCGACACAGAGAGAGAGACACAGAGAGAGACACAGAGAGCGACACTGAGTGTGACACAGCGAGCGACACAGAGAGTGACACAGAGAGACACCGAGTGTGACACAGGGTGACACAGAGAGTGACACAGTGTGACACCAAATGTGGCACCCAGTGTGGCACCCAGTGTGACACAGAGAACGACAGAGTGTGACACAGAGTGACACCGAGAGCGACACAGAGAGCGACAGAGAGAGCGACAGAGAGAGCGACACCGAGAGCAACACAGAGAGCGACACAGAGAGCGACAGAGAGAGCGACAGAGAGACACAGAATCACAGAGAGAAACCGACAGCGACACAGAGAGCGACAGAGAGAGACACCGAGAGCGACAGAGAGTGCGACACAGAGAGCAACAGAGAGAGACACAGAGAGCGACACCGAGAGCGACAGAGAGAGCGACAGAGAGAGACACAGAGAGAGCGACAGAGAGAGAGACAGAGAGAGCGACAGAGAGAGACACAGACAGCGACACCGAGAGCGACACCGAGAGACACAGAGAGTGACACAGAGAGCGACACAGAGAGGGACACAGAGAGAGACACAGAGAGCGACACAGAGAGCGACACAGAGAGTGACACCGAGAGACACAGAGAGTGACACAGAGAGCGACACAGAGAGAGACACAGAGAGAGACACAGAGAGCGACACAGAGAGCGACACCAAGAGCGACACAGAGACACAGAGAGAGACACAGAGAGCGACACCAAGAGCGACACAGAGAGAGACACAGAGAGAGACACAGCGAGTGACACTGAGTGTGACACAGTGAGCGACACAGAGAGTGACAGAGAGAGACACCGAGTGTGACACAGGGTGACACAGAGAGTGACACAGTGTGACACCAAATGTGGCACCCAGTGTGGCACCCAGTGTGGCACCCAGTGTGACACAGAGAACGACACAGAGTGACACAGAGCGACACCGAAAGTGACACCGAGAACGACACAGAGAGTGACAGAGAGAGCGACACCGAGAGCGACACAGAGAGCGACACATTGAGCGAGAGAGAGAGCGACACCGAGAGCGACACAGAGAGCGACACCGAGAGCGACACTGAGAGTGACAGAGAGAGACACAGAGAGCGACAGAGAGAGACACAGAGAGCAACAGAGAGAGACACAGAGCGCGACACCGAGAGACACAGAGAGCGACAGAGAGAGACACCGAGAGCGACACCAAGAGACACAGAGAGCGACACAGAGAGTGACACAGAGAGTGACACCGAGAGACACAGAGAGTGACACAGAGAGCGACACAGAGAGAGAGACACAGAGAGAGACACAGAGAGCGACACTGAGTGTGACACAGCGAGCGACACAGAGAGTGACACAGTGTGACACCAAATGTGGCACCCAGTGTGGCACCCAGTGTGACACAGAGAACGACACAGAGTGACACAGAGCGACACCGAGATCGACACAGAGAGTGACACAGAGAGCGACATCGAGAGCGACGCAGAGAGCGACCGAGTGTGACACAGGGAGACACAGAGAGCGACGCGGAGAGCGACACCGAGAGCGACACAGAGTGCGACACATTGAGCGAGAGAGAGAGCGACACCGAGAGCGACACAGAGAGCGACACCGAGAGCGACACTGAGAGTGACAGAGAGCGACAGAGAGAGACACAGAGCGCGACACCGAGAGACACAGAGAGCGACAGAGAGAGACACCGAGAGCGACACCAAGAGACACAGAGAGCGACACAGAGAGTGACACAGAGAGCGACACAGAGAGACACAGAGAGCGACACCGAGAACGACGCCGAGAGTGACACAGAGAGTGACACCGAGAGACACAGAGAGTGACACAGAGAGCGACACAGAGAGAGAGACACAGAGAGAGACACAGAGAGCGACACTGAGTGTGACACAGCGAGCGACACAGAGAGTGACACAGAGAGACACCGAGTGTGACACAGGGTGACACAGAGAGTGACACAGTGTGACACCAAATGTGGCACCCAGTGTGGCACCCAGTGTGACACAGAGAACGACACAGAGTGACACAGAGCGACACCGAGAGCGACACAGAGAGCGACAGAGAGAGCGACACAGAGAGCGACACAGAGAGCGACACAGAGAGCGACACCGAGAGCGACACCAAGAGCGACACAGAGAGCGACACCGAGAGTGACACAGAGAGCGAGAGAGAGAGAGCGACACCGAGAACGACACAGAGAGGGACACCGAGAGTGACACTGACAGTGACAGAGAGAGACACAGAGAGCGACACCGAGAGACACAGAGAGCAACACCGAGAGACACAGAGAGCGACACAGAGAGCGATAGAGAGACACAGAATCACAGAGAGAAACCAACAGCAACACAGAGAGCGACAGAGAGAGACACCGAGAGCGACACCGAGAGACACAGAGAGCGACACAGAGAGACACAGAGAGTGACACCGAGAGCGACAGAGAGTGCGACACAGAGAGCAACAGAGAGAGACACAGAGAGCGACACCGAGAGCGACAGAGAGAGCGACAGAGAGAGCGACAGAGATCGACAGAGAGACACAGAATCACAGAGAGAAACTGAGAGCGACACCAAGAGCGACACAGAGAGTGACACAGAGAGCGACAGAGAGAGCGACACAGAGAGACACAGAGTGCGACACAGAGAGACACAGAGAGTGACACAGAGAGAGACACAGAGAGTGACACAGTGTGACACCGAATGTGGCACCGAGTGTGGCACCCAGTGTGACACAGAGAACGACTCGGAGTGACACAGAGTGACACAGAGAGACACCGAGAGCGACACAGCGAGTGACACAGAGAGTGACACAGAGAGACACCGAGTGTGACACAGGGTGACACAGAGAGTGACACAGTGTGACACCAAATGTGGCACCCAGTGTGGCACCCAGTGTGGCACCCAGTGTGACACAGAGAACGACACAGAGCGACACCGAAAGTGACACCGAGAACGACACAGAGAGTGACAGAGAGAGCGACACCGAGAGCGACACAGAGAGCGGCACATTGAGCGAGAGAGAGAGCGACACCGAGAGTGACACAGAGAGCGACACCGAGAGCGACACAGAGTGACAGAGAGAGACACAGAGAGCGACACAGAGAGTGACACAGAAAGCGACACAGAGAGACACAGAGAGCGACACCGAGAACGACGATGAGAGCGACACAGAGAGTGACACCGAGAGACACAGAGAGTGACACAGAGAGCGACACAGAGAGAGAGACAGAGAGAGAGACACAGAGAGCGACACTGAGTGTGACACAGCGAGCGACACAGAGAGTGACACAGAGAGACACCGAGTGTGACACAGGGTGACACAGAGAGTGACACAGTGTGACACCAAATGTGGCACCCAGTGTGGCACCCAGTGTGACACAGAGAACGACACAGAGTGACACAGAGCGACACCGAGATCGACACAGAGAGCGACAGAGAGAGCGACACAGAGAGCGACACAGAGAGCGACACAGAGAGCGATACCGAGAGCGACACCGAGAGCGACACAGAGAGCGACACCGAGAGCGACACCAAGAGCGACACAGAGAGCGACACAGAGAGACACAGAGAGCGACACCGAGAGATACAGAGAGTGACACAGAGAGCGACGCAGAGAGCGACACCGAGAGCGACGCAGAGAGCGACACCGAGAGCGACGCAGAGAGCGACCGAGTGTGACACAGGGAGACACAGAGAGCGACGCGGAGAGCGACACCGAGAGCGACACAGAGTGCGACACATTGAGCGAGAGAGAGAGCGACACCGAGAGCGACACAGAGAGCGACACCGAGAGTGACACCGAGAACGACACAGAGAGTGACAGAGAGAGCGACACCGAGAGCGACACCGAGAGCGACACATTGAGCGAGAGAGAGAGCGACACCGAGAGCGACACAGAGAGTGACAGAGAGAGCGACACTGAGAGTGACAGAGAGACACAGAGAGCGACACCGAGAGACACAGAGAGCGACACCGAGAGACACAGAGAGCGACAGAGAGAGACACAGAGCGTGACACCGAGAGACACAGAGAGCGACAGAGAGAGACACCAAGAGCGACACCGAGAGACACAGAGAGCGACACTGAGAGCGACACCGAGAGTGACACAGAGAGTGACACCGAGAGACACAGAGAGTGACGCAGAGAGCGACACAGAGAGAGAGACACAGAGAGAGACACAGAGAGTGACACAGAGAGAGACACAGAGAGCGACACCGAGAGCGACACAGAGACACAGAGAGTGACACTGAGTGTGACACAGCGAGCGACACAGAGAGTGACACTAAGAGACACCGAGTGTGACACAGGGTGACACAGAGAGTGACATAGTTTGACACCAAATGTGGCACCCAGTGTGACACAGAGAACGACACAGAGTGACACAGAGCGACACAGAGAGCGACAGAGAGAGCGACACCGAGAGCGACACCGAGAGCGACACCGAGAGCGACGCAGAGAGCGACACCGAGAGCGACGCAGAGAGCGACCGAGTGTGACACAGGGAGACACAGAGAGCGACGCGGAGAGCGACACCGAGAGCGACACAGAGTGCGACACATTGAGCGAGAGAGAGAGCGACACCGAGAGCGACACAGAGAGCGACACCGAGAGTGACACCGAGAACGACACAGAGAGTGACAGAGAGAGCGACACCGAGAGCGACACCGAGAGCGACACATTGAGCGAGAGAGAGAGCGACACCGAGAGCGACACAGAGAGTGACAGAGAGAGCGACACTGAGAGTGACAGAGAGACACAGAGAGCGACACCGAGAGACACAGAGAGCGACACCGAGAGACACAGAGAGCGACAGAGTGAGACACAGAGCGTGACACCGAGAGACACAGAGAGCGACAGAGAGAGACACCAAGAGCGACACCGAGAGACACAGAGAGCGACACTGAGAGCGACACCGAGAGTGACACAGAGAGTGACACCGAGAGACACAGAGAGTGACGCAGAGAGCGACACAGAGAGAGAGACACAGAGAGAGACACAGAGAGTGACACAGAGAGAGACACAGAGAGCGACACCGAGAGCGACACAGAGACACAGAGAGTGACACTGAGTGTGACACAGCGAGCGACACAGAGAGTGACACTAAGAGACACCGAGTGTGACACAGGGTGACACAGAGAGTGACATAGTTTGACACAAAATGTGGCACCCAGTGTGACACAGAGAACGACACAGAGTGACACAGAGTGACACAGAGAGCGACAGAGAGAGCGACACAGAGAGCGACACCGAGAGCGACACAGAGAGCGACACCGAGAGCGACACCGAGAGCGACACAGAGACCGACAGAGAGACACAGAATCACAGAGAGAAACTGAGAGCGACACCAAGAGCGACACAGAGAGTGACACAGAGAGCGACAGAAAGAGCGACACAGAGAGACACAGAGAGCGACACAGAGAGACACAGAGAGTGACACAGAGAGAGACACAGAGAGTGACACAGTGTGACACCGAATGTGGTACCGAGTGTGGCACCCAGTGTGACACAGAGAACGACTCAGAGTGACACAGAGTGACACAGAGAGCGACACAGAGAGACACCGAGAGCGACACAGAGAGACACCGAGAGCGACGCAGAGAGCGACACCGAGAGCGACACCGAGAGCGACACAGAGAGCGACACAGAGAGACACAGAGAGCGACACCGAGAGACACAGAGAGTGACACAGAGAGCGACGCAGAGAGCGACACCGAGAGCGACACCGAGAGACACAGAGAGTGACACAGAGAGCGACAGAGAGTGACACAGAAAGCGACACAGAGAGTGACCAAGTGTGACACAGGGAGACACAGAGAGCGACAGAGAGTGACACAGAGAGCGACACAGAGAGCGACACCGAGAGCGACACAGAGAGCGACACCGAGAGTGACCGAGTGTGACACAGGGAGACACAGAGAGCGACAGAGAGCAACACCGAGAGACACAGAGAGACACAGAGAGACACAGAGAGCGATAGAGAGAGCGATAGAGAGAGCGACACCGAGAGCGACACAGAGAGCGACACCGAGAGACACAGCGACACAGAGAGCGACACAGAGAGACACAGAGAGCGACACCGAGAGACACAGAGAGCGACACAGAGAGCGACAGAGAGACACAGAGAGCGACACCGAGAGCGACACCGAGAGCGACACCGAGAGCGACACCGAGAGACACAGAGAGCGACACAGAGAGTGACACAGAGAGTGACACCGAGAGACACAGAGAGTGACACAGAGAGCGACACAGATTGAGACACAGAGAGAGACACAGAGAGCGACAGAGAGAGCGACACAGAGAGAGACAGAGAGAGAGACACAGAGAGCGACACCAAGAGCGACACAGAGAGAGACACAGAGAGAGACACAGCGAGTGACACTGAGTGTGACACAGCGAGTGACACAGAGAGTGACACAGAGAGACACCGAGTGTGACACAGGGTGACACAGAGAGTGACACAGTGTGACACCAAATGTGGCACCCAGTGTGGCACCCAGTGTGGCACCCAGTGTGACACAGAGAACGACACAGAGTGACACAGAGCGACACCGAAAGTGACACCGAGAACGACACAGAGAGTGACAGAGAGAGCGACACCGAGAGCGACACAGAGAGCGACACATTGAGCGAGAGAGAGAGCGACACCGAGAGCGACACAGAGAGCGACACCGAGAGCGACACTGAGAGTGACAGAGAGAGACACAGAGAGCAACAGAGAGAGACACAGAGCGCGACACCGAGAGACACAGAGAGCGACAGAGAGAGACACCGAGAGCGACACCAAGAGACACAGAGAGCGACACAGAGAGTGACACAGAGAGCGACACAGAGAGACACAGAGAGCGACACCAAGAACGACGATGAGAGTGACACAGAGAGTGACACCGAGAGACACAGAGAGTGACACAGAGAGCGACACAGAGAGAGAGACACAGAGAGAGACACAGAGAGCGACACTGAGTGTGACACAGCGAGCGACACAGAGAGTGACACAGAGAGACACCGAGTGTGACACAGGGTGACACCAAATGTGGCACCCAGTGTGGCACCCAGTGTGACACAGAGAACGACAGAGTGTGACACAGAGTGACACCGAGAGCGACACAGAGAGCGACAGAGAGAGCGACAGAGAGAGCGACACCGAGAGCAACACAGAGACCGACACAGAGAGCGACAGAGAGAGCGACAGAGAGACACAGAATCACAGAGAGAAACCGACAGCGACACAGAGAGCGACAGAGAGAGACACCGAGAGCGACAGAGAGTGCGACACAGAGAGCAACAGAGAGAGACACAGAGAGCGACACCGAGAGCGACAGAGAGAGCGACAGAGAGAGACACAGAGAGAGCGACACAGAGAGAGACACAGAGAGCGACACCGAGAGCGACACCGAGAGACACAGAGAGTGACACAGAGAGCGACACAGAGAGAGACACAGAGAGAGACACAGAGAGCGACACAGAGAGCGACACAGAGAGTGACACCGAGAGACACAGAGAGTGACACAGAGAGCGACACAGAGAGAGACACAGAGAGAGACACAGAGAGCGACACAGAGAGCGACAGAGAGAGCGACACAGAGAGAGACACAGAGAGCGACACCAAGAGCGACACAGAGAGAGACACAGAGAGAGACACAGCGAGTGACACTGAGTGTGACACAGCGAGTGACACAGAGAGTGACAGAGAGAGACACCGAGTGTGACACAGGGTGACACCAAATGTGGCACCCAGTGTGGCACCCAGTGTGACACAGAGAACGACAGAGTGTGACACAGAGTGACACCGAGAGTGACACAGAGAGCGACAGAGAGAGCGACAGAGAGAGCGACACCGAGAGCAACACAGAGACCGACACAGAGAGCGACAGAGAGAGCATCAGAGAGACACAGAATCACAGAGAGAAACCGACAGCGACACAGAGAGCGACAGAGAGAGACACCGAGAGCGACAGAGAGTGCGACACAGAGAGCAACAGAGAGAGACACAGAGAGCGACACCGAGAGCGACAGAGAGAGCGACAGAGAGAGACACAGAGAGAGCGACACAGAGAGAGACACAGAGAGCGACACCGAGAGCGACACCGAGAGACACAGAGAGTGACACAGAGAGCGACACAGAGAGAGACACAGAGAGAGACACAGAGAGCGACACAGAGAGCGACACAGAGAGTGACACCGAGAGACACAGAGAGTGACACAGAGAGCGACACAGAGAGAGACACAGAGAGAGACACAGTGAGCGACACAGAGAGCGACAGAGAGAGCGACACAGAGAGAGACACAGAGAGAGACACAGAGAGCGACACCAAGAGCGACACAGAGAGAGACACAGAGAGAGACACAGCGAGTGACACTGAGTGTGACACAGCGAGTGACACAGAGAGTGACAGAGAGAGACATCGAGTGTGACACAGGATGACACAGAGAGTGACACAGTGTGACACCAAATGTGGCACCCAGTGTGGCACCCAGTGTGACACAGAGAACGACACAGAGTGACACAGAGCGACACCGAAAGTGACACCGAGAACGACACAGAGAGTGACAGAGAGAGCGACACCGAGAGCGACACAGAGAGCGACACATTGAGCGAGAGAGAGAGCGACACCGAGAGCGACACAGAGAGCGACAGCGAGAGCGACACTGAGAGTGACAGAGAGAGACACAGAGAGCGACAGAGAGAGACACAGAGAGCAACAGAGAGAGACACAGAGCGCGACACCGAGAGACACAGAGAGCGACAGAGAGAGACACCGAGAGCGACACCAAGAGACACAGAGAGCGACACACAGAGAGACACAGAGAGCGACACCAAGAACGACGATGAGAGTGACACAGAGAGTGACACCGAGAGACACAGAGAGTGACACAGAGAGCGACACAGAGAGAGAGACACAGAGAGAGACACAGAGAGCGACACTGAGTGTGACACAGCGAGCGACACAGAGAGTGACACAGAGAGACACCGAGTGTGACACAGGGTGACACCAAATGTGGCACCCAGTGTGGCACCCAGTGTGACACAGAGAACGACAGAGTGTGACACAGAGTGACACCGAGAGCGACACAGAGAGCGACAGAGAGAGCGACAGAGAGAGCGACACCGAGAGCAACACAGAGACCGACACAGAGAGCGACAGAGAGAGCGACAGAGAGACACAGAATCACAGAGAGAAACCGACAGCGACACAGAGAGCGACAGAGAGAGACACCGAGAGCGACACCGAGAGCGACACAGAGAGCAACAGAGAGAGACACAGAGAGAGCGACACAGAGAGAGACACAGAGAGCGACACCGAGAGCGACACCGAGAGACACAGAGAGTGACACAGAGAGCGACACAGAGAGAGACACAGAGAGAGACACAGAGAGCGACACAGAGAGCGACACAGAGAGAGAGACACAGAGAGAGACACAGAGAGCGACACTGAGTGTGACACAGCGAGCGACACAGAGAGTGACACAGAGAGACACCGAGTGTGACACAGGGTGACACCAAATGTGGCACCCAGTGTGGCACCCAGTGTGACACAGAGAACGACACAGAGTGACACAGAGCGACACCGAAAGTGACACCGAGAACGACACAGAGAGTGACAGAGAGAGCGACACCGAGAGCGACACAGAGAGCGACACATTGAGCGAGAGAGAGAGCGACACCGAGAGCGACACAGAGAGCGACACCGAGAGCGACACTGAGAGTGACAGAGAGAGACACAGAGAGCGACAGAGAGAGACACAGAGAGCAACAGAGAGAGACACAGAGCGCGACACCGAGAGACACAGAGAGCGACAGAGAGAGACACCGAGAGCGACACCAAGAGACACAGAGAGCGACACAGAGAGTGACACAGAGAGCGACACAGAGAGCAACACCGAGAACGACGATGAGAGTGACACAGAGAGTGAAACCGAGAGACACAGAGAGTGACACAGAGAGCGACACAGAGAGAGAGACACAGAGAGAGACACAGCGAGCGACACAGAGAGTGACACAGAGAGACACCGAGTGTGACACAGGGTGACACAGAGAGTGACACAGTGTGACACCAAATGTGGCACCCAGTGTGGCACCCAGTGTGATACAGAGAACGACACAGAGTGACACAGAGCGACACTGAGATCGACACAGAGAGTGACACAGAGAGCGACACCGAGAGCGACGCAGAGAGCGACCGAGTGTGACACAGGGAGACACAGAGAGCGACGCGGAGAGCGACACAGAGTGCGACACATTGAGCGAGAGAGAGAGCGACACCGAGAGCGACACAGAGAGCGACACCGAGAGCGACACTGAGAGTGACAGAGAGCGACAGAGAGAGACACAGAGCGCGACACCGAGAGACACAGAGAGCGACAGAGAGAGACACCGAGAGCGACACCAAGAGACACAGAGAGCGACACAGAGAGTGACACAGAGAGCGACACAGAGAGACACAGAGAGCGACACCGAGAACGACGCCGAGAGTGACACAGAGAGTGACACCGAGAGACACAGAGAGTGACACAGAGAGCGACACAGAGAGAGAGACACAGAGAGAGACACAGAGAGCGACACTGAGTGTGACACAGCGAGCGACACAGAGAGTGACACAGAGAGACACCGAGTGTGACACAGGGTGACACAGAGAGTGACACAGTGTGACACCAAATGTGGCACCCAGTGTGGCACCCAGTGTGACACAGAGAACGACACAGAGTGACACAGAGCGACACCGAGATCGACACAGAGAGTGACACAGAGAGCGACATCGAGAGCGACGCAGAGAGCGACCGAGTGTGACACAGGGAGACACGGAGAGCGACACCGAGAGCGACACAGAGTGCGACACATTGAGCGAGAGAGAGAGCGACACCGAGAGCGACACAGAGAGCGACACCGAGAGCGACACTGAGAGTGACAGAGAGCGACAGAGAGAGACACAGAGCGCGACACCGAGAGACACAGAGAGCGACAGAGAGAGACACCGAGAGCGACACCAAGAGACACAGAGAGCGACACAGAGAGTGACACAGAGAGCGACACAGAGAGACACAGAGAGCGACACCGAGAACGACGCCGAGAGTGACACAGAGAGTGACACCGAGAGACACAGAGAGTGACACAGAGAGAGAGACACAGAGAGAGACACAGAGAGCGACACTGAGTGTGACACAGCGAGCGACACAGAGAGTGACACAGAGAGACACCGAGTGTGACACAGGGTGACACAGAGAGTGACACAGTGTGACACCAAATGTGGCACCCAGTGTGGCACCCAGTGTGACACAGAGAACGACACAGAGTGACACAGAGCGACACCGAGAGCGACACAGAGAGCGACAGAGAGAGCGACACAGAGAGCGACACAGAGAGCGACACAGAGAGCGACACCGAGAGCGACACCAAGAGCGACACAGAGAGCGACACCGAGAGTGACACAGAGAGCGAGAGAGAGAGAGCGACACCGAGAACGACACAGAGAGGGACACCGAGAGTGACACTGACAGTGACAGAGAGAGACACAGAGAGCGACACCGAGAGACACAGAGAGCGACACCGAGAGACACAGAGAGCGACACAGAGAGCGATAGAGAGACACAGAATCACAGAGAGAAACCAACAGCAACACAGAGAGCGACAGAGAGAGACACCGAGAGCGACACCGAGAGACACAGAGAGCGACACAGAGAGACACAGAGAGTGACACCGAGAGCGACAGAGAGTGCGACACAGAGAGCAACAGAGAGAGACACAGAGAGCGACACCGAGAGCGACAGAGAGAGCGACAGAGAGAGCGACAGAGATCGACAGAGAGACACAGAATCACAGAGAGAAACTGAGAGCGACACCAAGAGCGACACAGAGAGTGACACAGAGAGCGACAGAGAGAGCGACACAGAGAGACACAGAGTGCGACACAGAGAGACACAGAGAGTGACACAGAGAGAGACACAGAGAGTGACACAGTGTGACACCGAATGTGGCACCGAGTGTGGCACCCAGTGTGACACAGAGAACGACTCGGAGTGACACAGAGTGACACAGAGAGACACCGAGAGCGACACAGCGAGTGACACAGAGAGTGACACAGAGAGACACCGAGTGTGACACAGGGTGACACAGAGAGTGACACAGTGTGACACCAAATGTGGCACCCAGTGTGGCACCCAGTGTGGCACCCAGTGTGACACAGAGAACGACACAGAGCGACACCGAAAGTGACACCGAGAACGACACAGAGAGTGACAGAGAGAGCGACACCGAGAGCGACACAGAGAGCGGCACATTGAGCGAGAGAGAGAGCGACACCGAGAGTGACACAGAGAGCGACACCGAGAGCGACACTGAGAGTGACAGAGAGAGACACAGAGAGCGACACAGAGAGTGACACAGAAAGCGACACAGAGAGACACAGAGAGCGACACCGAGAACGACGATGAGAGTGACACAGAGAGTGACACCGAGAGACACAGAGAGTGACACAGAGAGCGACACAGAGAGAGAGACAGAGAGAGAGACACAGAGAGCGACACTGAGTGTGACACAGCGAGCGACACAGAGAGTGACACAGAGAGACACCGAGTGTGACACAGGGTGACACAGAGAGTGACACAGTGTGACACCAAATGTGGCACCCAGTGTGGCACCCAGTGTGACACAGAGAACGACACAGAGTGACACAGAGCGACACCGAGATCGACACAGAGAGCGACAGAGAGAGCGATACAGAGAGCGACACAGAGAGCGACACAGAGAGCGACACCGAGAGCGACACCGAGAGCGACACAGAGAGCGACACCGAGAGCGACACCAAGAGCGACACAGAGAGCGACACAGAGAGACACAGAGAGCGACACCGAGAGATACAGAGAGTGACACAGAGAGCGACGCAGAGAGCGACACCGAGAGCGACGCAGAGAGCGACACCGAGAGCGACGCAGAGAGCGACCGAGTGTGACACAGGGAGACACAGAGAGCGACGCGGAGAGCGACACCGAGAGCGACACAGAGTGCGACACATTGAGCGAGAGAGAGAGCGACACCGAGAGCGACACAGAGAGCGACACCGAGAGTGACACCGAGAACGACACAGAGAGTGACAGAGAGAGCGACACCGAGAGCGACACCGAGAGCGACACATTGAGCGAGAGAGAGAGCGACACCGAGAGCGACACAGAGAGTGACAGAGAGAGCGACACTGAGAGTGACAGAGAGACACAGAGAGCGACACCGAGAGACACAGAGAGCGACACCGAGAGACACAGAGAGCGACAGAGAGAGACACAGAGCGTGACACCGAGAGACACAGAGAGCGACAGAGAGAGACACCAAGAGCGACACCGAGAGACACAGAGAGCGACACTGAGAGCGACACCGAGAGTGACACAGAGAGTGACACCGAGAGACACAGAGAGTGACGCAGAGAGCGACACAGAGAGAGAGACACAGAGAGAGACACAGAGAGTGACACAGAGAGAGACACAGAGAGCGACACCGAGAGCGACACAGAGACACAGAGAGTGACACTGAGTGTGACACAGCGAGCGACACAGAGAGTGACACTAAGAGACACCGAGTGTGACACAGGGTGACACAGAGAGTGACATAGTTTGACACCAAATGTGGCACCCAGTGTGACACAGAGAACGACACAGAGTGACACAGAGCGACACAGAGAGCGACAGAGAGCGACACAGAGAGCGACACCGAGAGCGACACAGAGAGCGACACCGAGAGCGACACCGAGAGCGACACCGAGAGCGACGCAGAGAGCGACACCGAGAGCGACGCAGAGAGCGACCGAGTGTGACACAGGGAGACACAGAGAGCGACGCGGAGAGCGACACCGAGAGCGACACAGAGTGCGACACATTGAGCGAGAGAGAGAGCGACACCGAGAGCGACACAGAGAGCGACACCGAGAGTGACACCGAGAACGACACAGAGAGTGACAGAGAGAGCGACACCGAGAGCGACACCGAGAGCGACACATTGAGCGAGAGAGAGAGCGACACCGAGAGCGACACAGAGAGTGACAGAGAGAGCGACACTGAGAGTGACAGAGAGACACAGAGAGCGACACCGAGAGACACAGAGAGCGACACCGAGAGACACAGAGAGCGACAGAGAGAGACACAGAGCGTGACACCGAGAGACACAGAGAGCGACAGAGAGAGACACCAAGAGCGACACCGAGAGACACAGAGAGCGACACTGAGAGCGACACCGAGAGTGACACAGAGAGTGACACCGAGAGACACAGAGAGTGACGCAGAGAGCGACACAGAGAGAGAGACACAGAGAGAGACACAGAGAGTGACACAGAGAGAGACACAGAGAGCGACACCGAGAGCGACACAGAGACACAGAGAGTGACACTGAGTGTGACACAGCGAGCGACACAGAGAGTGACACTAAGAGACACCGAGTGTGACACAGGGTGACACAGAGAGTGACATAGTTTGACACAAAATGTGGCACCCAGTGTGACACAGAGAACGACACAGAGTGACACAGAGCGACACAGAGAGCGACAGAGAGAGCGACACAGAGAGCGACACCGAGAGCGACACAGAGAGCGACACCGAGAGCGACACCGAGAGCGACACAGAGACCGACAGAGAGACACAGAATCACAGAGAGAAACTGAGAGCGACACCAAGAGCGACACAGAGAGTGACACAGAGAGCGACAGAAAGAGCGACACAGAGAGACACAGAGAGCGACACAGAGAGACACAGAGAGTGACACAGAGAGAGACACAGAGAGTGACACAGTGTGACACCGAATGTGGCACCGAGTGTGGCACCCAGTGTGACACAGAGAACGACTCAGAGTGACACAGAGTGACACAGAGAGCGACACAGAGAGACACCGAGAGCGACACAGAGAGACACCGAGAGCGACGCAGAGAGCGACACCGAGAGCGACACCGAGAGCGACACAGAGAGCGACACAGAGAGACACAGAGAGCGACACCGAGAGACACAGAGAGTGACACAGAGAGCGACGCAGAGAGCGACACCGAGAGCGACACCGAGAGACACAGAGAGTGACACAGAGAGCGACAGAGAGTGACACAGAAAGCGACACAGAGAGTGACCGAGTGTGACACAGGGAGACACAGAGAGCGACAGAGAGTGACACAGAGAGCGACACAGAGAGCGACACCGAGAGCGACACAGAGAGCGACACCGAGAGTGACCGAGTGTGACACAGGGAGACACAGAGAGCGACAGAGAGCAACACCGAGAGACACAGAGAGACACAGAGAGACACAGAGAGCGATAGAGAGAGCGATAGAGAGAGCGACACCGAGAGCGACACAGAGAGCGACACCGAGAGACACAGCGACACAGAGAGCGACACAGAGAGACACAGAGAGCGACACCGAGAGACACAGAGAGCGACACAGAGAGCGACAGAGAGACACAGAGAGCGACACCGAGAGCGACACCGAGAGCGACACCGAGAGCGACACCGAGAGCGACACAGAGAGTGACACAGAGAGTGACACCGAGAGACACAGAGAGTGACACAGAGAGCGACACAGATTGAGACACAGAGAGAGACACAGAGAGCGACAGAGAGAGCGACACAGAGAGAGACAGAGAGAGAGACACAGAGAGCGACACCAAGAGCGACACAGAGAGAGACACAGAGAGAGACACAGCGAGTGACACTGAGTGTGACACAGCGAGTGACACAGAGAGTGACACAGAGAGACACCGAGTGTGACACAGGGTGACACAGAGAGTGACACAGTGTGACACCAAATGTGGCACCCAGTGTGGCACCCAGTGTGGCACCCAGTGTGACACAGAGAACGACACAGAGTGACACAGAGCGACACCGAAAGTGACACCGAGAACGACACAGAGAGTGACAGAGAGAGCGACACCGAGAGCGACACAGAGAGCGACACATTGAGCGAGAGAGAGAGCGACACCGAGAGCGACACAGAGAGCGACACCGAGAGCGACACTGAGAGTGACAGAGAGAGACACAGAGAGCAACAGAGAGAGACACAGAGCGCGACACCGAGAGACACAGAGAGCGACAGAGAGAGACACCGAGAGCGACACCAAGAGACACAGAGAGCGACACAGAGAGTGACACAGAGAGCGACACAGAGAGACACAGAGAGCGACACCAAGAACGACGATGAGAGTGACACAGAGAGTGACACCGAGAGACACAGAGAGTGACACAGAGAGCGACACAGAGAGAGAGACACAGAGAGAGACACAGAGAGCGACACTGAGTGTGACACAGCGAGCGACACAGAGAGTGACACAGAGAGACACCGAGTGTGACACAGGGTGACACCAAATGTGGCACCCAGTGTGGCACCCAGTGTGACACAGAGAACGACAGAGTGTGACACAGAGTGACACCGAGAGCGACACAGAGAGCGACAGAGAGAGCGACAGAGAGAGCGACACCGAGAGCAACACAGAGACCGACACAGAGAGCGACAGAGAGAGCGACAGAGAGACACAGAATCACAGAGAGAAACCGACAGCGACACAGAGAGCGACAGAGAGAGACACCGAGAGCGACAGAGAGTGCGACACAGAGAGCAACAGAGAGAGACACAGAGAGCGACACCGAGAGCGACAGAGAGAGCGACAGAGAGAGACACAGAGAGAGCGACACAGAGAGAGACACAGAGAGCGACACCGAGAGCGACACCGAGAGACACAGAGAGTGACACAGAGAGCGACACAGAGAGAGACACAGAGAGAGACACAGAGAGCGACACAGAGAGCGACACAGAGAGTGACACCGAGAGACACAGAGAGTGACACAGAGAGCGACACAGAGAGAGACACAGAGAGAGACACAGAGAGCGACACAGAGAGCGACAGAGAGAGCGACACAGAGAGAGACACAGAGAGAGACACAGAGAGCGACACCAAGAGCGACACAGAGAGAGACACAGAGAGAGACACAGCGAGTGACACTGAGTGTGACACAGCGAGTGACACAGAGAGTGACAGAGAGAGACACCGAGTGTGACACAGGATGACACAGAGAGTGACACAGTGTGACACCAAATGTGGCACCCAGTGTGGCACCCAGTGTGACACAGAGAACGACACAGAGTGACACAGAGCGACACCGAAAGTGACACCGAGAACGACACAGAGAGTGACAGAGAGAGCGACACCGAGAGCGACACAGAGAGCGACACATTGAGCGAGAGAGAGAGCGACACCGAGAGCGACACAGAGAGCGACACCGAGAGCGACACTGAGAGTGACAGAGAGAGACACAGAGAGCGACAGAGAGAGACACAGAGAGCAACAGAGAGAGACACAGAGCGCGACACCGAGAGACACAGAGAGCGACAGAGAGAGACACCGAGAGCGACACCAAGAGACACAGAGAGCGACACACAGAGAGACACAGAGAGCGACACCAAGAACGACGATGAGAGTGACACAGAGAGTGACACCGAGAGACACAGAGAGTGACACAGAGAGCGACACAGAGAGAGAGACACAGAGAGAGACACAGAGAGCGACACTGAGTGTGACACAGCGAGCGACACAGAGAGTGACACAGAGAGACACCGAGTGTGACACAGGGTGACACCAAATGTGGCACCCAGTGTGGCACCCAGTGTGACACAGAGAACGACAGAGTGTGACACAGAGTGACACCGAGAGCGACACAGAGAGCGACAGAGAGAGCGACAGAGAGAGCGACACCGAGAGCAACACAGAGACCGACACAGAGAGCGACAGAGAGAGCGACAGAGAGACACAGAATCACAGAGAGAAACCGACAGCGACACAGAGAGCGACAGAGAGAGACACCGAGAGCGACACCGAGAGCGACACAGAGAGCAACAGAGAGAGACACAGAGAGAGCGACACAGAGAGAGACACAGAGAGCGACACCGAGAGCGACACCGAGAGACACAGAGAGTGACACAGAGAGCGACACAGAGAGAGACACAGAGAGAGACACAGAGAGCGACACAGAGAGCGACACAGAGAGAGAGACACAGAGAGAGACACAGAGAGCGACACTGAGTGTGACACAGCGAGCGACACAGAGAGTGACACAGAGAGACACCGAGTGTGACACAGGGTGACACCAAATGTGGCACCCAGTGTGGCACCCAGTGTGACACAGAGAACGACACAGAGTGACACAGAGCGACACCGAAAGTGACACCGAGAACGACACAGAGAGTGACAGAGAGAGCGACACCGAGAGCGACACAGAGAGCGACACATTGAGCGAGAGAGAGAGCGACACCGAGAGCGACACAGAGAGCGACACCGAGAGCGACACTGAGAGTGACAGAGAGAGACACAGAGAGCGACAGAGAGAGACACAGAGAGCAACAGAGAGAGACACAGAGCGCGACACCGAGAGACACAGAGAGCGACAGAGAGAGACACCGAGAGCGACACCAAGAGACACAGAGAGCGACACAGAGAGTGACACAGAGAGCGACACAGAGAGCAACACCGAGAACGACGATGAGAGTGACACAGAGAGTGAAACCGAGAGACACAGAGAGTGACACAGAGAGCGACACAGAGAGAGAGACACAGAGAGAGACACAGCGAGCGACACAGAGAGTGACACAGAGAGACACCGAGTGTGACACAGGGTGACACAGAGAGTGACACAGTGTGACACCAAATGTGGCACCCAGTGTGGCACCCAGTGTGATACAGAGAACGACACAGAGTGACACAGAGCGACACTGAGATCGACACAGAGAGTGACACAGAGAGCGACACCGAGAGCGACGCAGAGAGCGACCGAGTGTGACACAGGGAGACACAGAGAGCGACGCGGAGAGCGACACCGAGAGCGACACAGAGTGCGACACATTGAGCGAGAGAGAGAGCGACACCGAGAGCGACACAGAGAGCGACACCGAGAGCGACACTGAGAGTGACAGAGAGCGACAGAGAGAGACACAGAGCGCGACACCGAGAGACACAGAGAGCGACAGAGAGAGACACCGAGAGCGACACCAAGAGACACAGAGAGCGACACAGAGAGTGACACAGAGAGCGACACAGAGAGACACAGAGAGCGACACCGAGAACGACGCCGAGAGTGACACAGAGAGTGACACCGAGAGACACAGAGAGTGACACAGAGAGCGACACAGAGAGAGAGACACAGAGAGAGACACAGAGAGCGACACTGAGTGTGACACAGCGAGCGACACAGAGAGTGACACAGAGAGACACCGAGTGTGACACAGGGTGACACAGAGAGTGACACAGTGTGACACCAAATGTGGCACCCAGTGTGGCACCCAGTGTGACACAGAGAACGACACAGAGTGACACAGAGCGACACCGAGATCGACACAGAGAGCGACAGAGAGAGCGACACAGAGAGCGACACAGAGAGCGACACCGAGAGCGACACCGACAGCGACACCAAGAGCGACACAGAGAGCGACACCGAGAGTGACACAGAGAGCGAGAGAGAGAGAGCGACACCGAGAGCGACACAGAGAGGGACACCGAGAGTGACACTGACAGTGACAGAGAGAGACACAGAGAGCGACACCGAGAGACACAGAGAGCAACACCGAGAGACACAGTGAGCGACAGAGAGACACAGAATCACAGAGAGAAACCAACAGCAACACAGAGAGCGACAGAGAGAGACACCGAGAGCGACAGAGAGTGCGACACAGAGAGCAACAGAGAGAGACACAGAGAGCGACACCGAGAGCGACAGAGAGAGCGACAGAGATCGACAGAGAGACACAGAATCACAGAGAGAAACTGAGAGCGACACCAAGAGCGACACAGAGAGTGACACAGAGAGCGACAGAGAGAGCGACACAGAGAGACACAGAGAGCGACACAGAGAGACACAGAGAGTGACACAGAGAGAGACACAGAGAGTGACACAGTGTGACACCGAATGTGGCACCGAGTGTGGCACCCAGTGTGACACAGAGAACGACTCAGAGTGACACAGAGTGACACAGAGAGACACCGAGAGCGACACAGAGAGACACTGAGAGCGACACCGAGACACACAGAGAGTGACACAGATTGCGACGCAGAGAGCGACACCGAGAGCGACGCAGAGAGCGACACCGAGAGCGACGCAGAGAGCGACCGAGTGTGACACAGGGAGACACAGAGAGCGACACCGAGAGACACAGAGAGCGACACAGAGAGCGACAGAGAGACACCGAGAGCGACACCGAGAGCGACACCGAGAGACACAGAGAGCGACACAGAGAGTGACACCAAGAGACACAGAGAGTGACACAGAGAGCGACACAGAGAGAGACACAGAGAGCGACACAGAGAGCGACACAGAGAGAGACACAGAGAGAGACACAGAGAGCGACAGAGAGAGCGACACAGAGAGCGACACAGAGAGACACAGAGAGTGACACCGTGAGACACAGAGAGCGACACAGAGAGTGACACAGAGAGTGACACCGAGAGACACAGAGAGTGACACAGAGAGCGACACAGAGAGCGACACAGAGAGAGACACAGAGAGAGACACAGAGAGCGACAGAGAGAGCGACACAGAGAGCGACACAGAGAGCGACACCGAGAGCGACACCCAGAGCGACACCGAGAGCGACACCAAGAGCGACACAGAGAGCAACAGAGAGCGACACAGAAAGTGACACAGAGAGTGACACCGAGAGACACAGAGAGTGACACAGAGAGCGACACAGATTGAGACACAGAGAGAGACACAGAGAGCGACAGAGAGAGCGACACAGAGAGAGACAGAGAGAGAGACACAGAGAGCGACACCAAGAGCGACACAGAGAGAGACACAGAGAGAGACACAGCGAGTGACACTGAGTGTGACACAGCGAGTGACACAGAGAGTGACACAGAGAGACACCGAGTGTGACACAGGGTGACACAGAGAGTGACACAGTGTGACACCAAATGTGGCACCCAGTGTGGCACCCAGTGTGGCACAGAGAACGACAGAGAGTGACACAGAGCGACACCGAAAGTGACACCGAGAGCGACACAGAGAGCGACACATTGAGCGAGAGAGAGAGCGACACCGAGAGCGACACAGAGAGCGACACCGAGAGCGACACTGAGAGTGACAGAGAGAGACACAGAGAGCAACAGAGAGAGACACAGAGCGCGACACCGAGAGACACAGAGAGCGACAGAGAGAGACACCGAGAGCGACACCAAGAGACACAGAGAGCGACACAGAGAGTGACACAGAGAGCGACACAGAGAGACACAGAGAGCGACACCAAGAACGACGATGAGAGTGACACAGAGAGTGACACCGAGAGACACAGAGAGTGACACAGAGAGCGACACAGAGAGAGAGACACAGAGAGAGACACAGAGAGCGACACTGAGTGTGACACAGCGAGCGACACAGAGAGTGACACAGAGAGACACCGAGTGTGACACAGGGTGACACCAAATGTGGCACCCAGTGTGGCACCCAGTGTGACACAGAGAACGACAGAGTGTGACACAGAGTGACACCGAGAGCGACACAGAGAGCGACAGAGAGAGCGACAGAGAGAGCGACACCGAGAGCAACACAGAGACCGACACAGAGAGCGACAGGGAGAGCGACAGAGAGACACAGAATCACAGAGAGAAACCGACAGCGACACAGAGAGCGACAGAGAGAGACACCGAGAGCGACACCGAGAGCGACACAGAGAGCAACAGAGAGAGACACAGAGAGAGCGACACAGAGAGAGACACAGAGAGCGACACCGAGAGCGACACCGAGAGACACAGAGAGTGACACAGAGAGCGACACAGAGAGAGACACAGAGAGAGACACAGAGAGCGACACAGAGAGCGACACAGAGAGTGACACCGAGAGACACAGAGAGTGACACAGAGAGCGACACAGAGAGAGACACAGAGAGAGACACAGAGAGCGACACAGAGAGCGACAGAGAGAGCGACACAGAGAGAGACACAGAGAGAGACACAGAGAGCGACACCAAGAGCGACACAGAGAGAGACACAGAGAGAGACACAGCGAGTGACACTGAGTGTGACACAGCGAGTGACACAGAGAGTGACAGAGAGAGACACCGAGTGTGACACAGGATGACACAGAGAGTGACACAGTGTGACACCAAATGTGGCACCCAGTGTGGCACCCAGTGTGACACAGAGAACGACACAGAGTGACACAGAGCGACACCGAAAGTGACACCGAGAACGACACAGAGAGTGACAGAGAGAGCGACACCGAGAGCGACACAGAGAGCGACACATTGAGCGAGAGAGAGAGCGACACCGAGAGCGACACAGAGAGCGACACATTGAGCGAGAGAGAGAGCGACACCGAGAGCGACACAGAGAGCGACACCGAGAGCGACACTGAGAGTGACAGAGAGAGACGCAGAGAGCGACAGAGAGAGACACAGAGAGCAACAGAGAGAGACACAGAGCGCGACACCGAGAGACACAGAGAGCGACAGAGAGAGACACCGAGAGCGACACCAAGAGACACAGAGAGCGACACACAGAGAGACACAGAGAGCGACACCAAGAACGACGATGAGAGTGACACAGAGAGTGACACCGAGAGACACAGAGAGTGACACAGAGAGCGACACAGAGAGAGAGACACAGAGAGAGACACAGAGAGCGACACTGAGTGTGACACAGCGAGCGACACAGAGAGTGACACAGAGAGACACCGAGTGTGACACAGGGTGACACCAAATGTGGCACCCAGTGTGGCACCCAGTGTGACACAGAGAACGACAGAGTGTGACACAGAGTGACACCGAGAGCGACACAGAGAGCGACAGAGAGAGCGACAGAGAGAGCGACACCGAGAGCAACACAGAGACCGACACAGAGAGCGACAGAGAGAGCGACAGAGAGACACAGAATCACAGAGAGAAACCGACAGCGACACAGAGAGCGACAGAGAGAGACACCGAGAGCGACACCGAGAGCGACACAGAGAGCAACAGAGAGAGACACAGAGAGAGCGACACAGAGAGAGACACAGAGAGCGACACCGAGAGCGACACCGAGAGACACAGAGAGTGACACAGAGAGCGACACAGAGAGAGACACAGAGAGAGACACAGAGAGCGACACTGAGTGTGACACAGCGAGCGACACAGAGAGTGACACAGAGAGACACCGAGTGTGACACAGGGTGACACCAAATGTGGCACCCAGTGTGGCACCCAGTGTGACACAGAGAACGACAGAGTGTGACACAGAGTGACACCGAGAGCGACACAGAGAGCGACAGAGAGAGCGACAGAGAGAGCGACACCGAGAGCAACACAGAGACCGACACAGAGAGCGACAGAGAGAGCGACAGAGAGACACAGAATCACAGAGAGAAACCGACAGCGACACAGAGAGCGACAGAGAGAGACACCGAGAGCGACACCGAGAGCGACACAGAGAGCAACAGAGAGAGACACAGAGAGAGCGACACAGAGAGAGACACAGAGAGCGACACCGAGAGCGACACCGAGAGACACAGAGAGTGACACAGAGAGCGACACAGAGAGAGACACAGAGAGAGACACAGAGAGCGACACAGAGAGCGACACAGAGAGAGAGACACAGAGAGAGACACAGAGAGCGACACTGAGTGTGACACAGCGAGCGACACAGAGAGTGACACAGAGAGACACCGAGTGTGACACAGGGTGACACCAAATGTGGCACCCAGTGTGGCACCCAGTGTGACACAGAGAACGACACAGAGTGACACAGAGCGACACCGAAAGTGACACCGAGAACGACACAGAGAGTGACAGAGAGAGCGACACCGAGAGCGACACAGAGAGCGACACATTGAGCGAGAGAGAGAGCGACACCGAGAGCGACACAGAGAGCGACACCGAGAGCGACACTGAGAGTGACAGAGAGAGACACAGAGAGCGACAGAGAGAGACACAGAGAGCAACAGAGAGAGACACAGAGCGCGACACCGAGAGACACAGAGAGCGACAGAGAGAGACACCGAGAGCGACACCAAGAGACACAGAGAGCGACACAGAGAGTGACACAGAGAGCGACACAGAGAGCAACACCGAGAACGACGATGAGAGTGACACAGAGAGTGAAACCGAGAGACACAGAGAGTGACACAGAGAGCGACACAGAGAGAGAGACACAGAGAGAGACACAGCGAGCGACACAGAGAGTGACACAGAGAGACACCGAGTGTGACACAGGGTGACACAGAGAGTGACACAGTGTGACACCAAATGTGGCACCCAGTGTGGCACCCAGTGTGATACAGAGAACGACACAGAGTGACACAGAGCGACACTGAGATCGACACAGAGAGTGACACAGAGAGCGACACCGAGAGCGACGCAGAGAGCGACCGAGTGTGACACAGGGAGACACAGAGAGCGACGCGGAGAGCGACACCGAGAGCGACACAGAGTGCGACACATTGAGCGAGAGAGAGAGCGACACCGAGAGCGACACAGAGAGCGACACCGAGAGCGACACTGAGAGTGACAGAGAGCGACAGAGAGAGACACAGAGCGCGACACCGAGAGACACAGAGAGCGACAGAGAGAGACACCGAGAGCGACACCAAGAGACACAGAGAGCGACACAGAGAGTGACACAGAGAGCGACACAGAGAGACACAGAGAGCGACACCGAGAACGACGCCGAGAGTGACACAGAGAGTGACACCGAGAGACACAGAGAGTGACACAGAGAGCGACACAGAGAGAGAGACACAGAGAGAGACACAGAGAGCGACACTGAGTGTGACACAGCGAGCGACACAGAGAGTGACACAGAGAGACACCGAGTGTGACACAGGGTGACACAGAGAGTGACACAGTGTGACACCAAATGTGGCACCCAGTGTGGCACCCAGTGTGACACAGAGAACGACACAGAGTGACACAGAGCGACACCGAGATCGACACAGAGAGCGACAGAGAGAGCGACACAGAGAGCGACACAGAGAGCGACACCGAGAGCGACACCGACAGCGACACCAAGAGCGACACAGAGAGCGACACCGAGAGTGACACAGAGAGCGAGAGAGAGAGAGCGACACCGAGAGCGACACAGAGAGGGACACCGAGAGTGACACTGACAGTGACAGAGAGAGACACAGAGAGCGACACCGAGAGACACAGAGAGCAACACCGAGAGACACAGTGAGCGACAGAGAGACACAGAATCACAGAGAGAAACCAACAGCAACACAGAGAGCGACAGAGAGAGACACCGAGAGCGACACCGAGAGCGACAGAGAGTGCGACACAGAGAGCAACAGAGAGAGACACAGAGAGCGACACCGAGAGCGACAGAGAGAGCGACAGAGATCGACAGAGAGACACAGAATCACAGAGAGAAACTGAGAGCGACACCAAGAGCGACACAGAGAGTGACACAGAGAGCGACAGAGAGAGCGACACAGAGAGACACAGAGAGCGACACAGAGAGACACAGAGAGTGACACAGAGAGAGACACAGAGAGTGACACAGTGTGACACCGAATGTGGCACCGAGTGTGGCACCCAGTGTGACACAGAGAACGACTCAGAGTGACACAGAGTGACACAGAGAGACACCGAGAGCGACACAGAGAGACACTGAGAGCGACACCGAGACACACAGAGAGTGACACAGATTGCGACGCAGAGAGCGACACCGAGAGCGACGCAGAGAGCGACACCGAGAGCGACGCAGAGAGCGACCGAGTGTGACACAGGGAGACACAGAGAGCGACACCGAGAGACACAGAGAGCGACACAGAGAGCGACAGAGAGACACCGAGAGCGACACCGAGAGCGACACCGAGAGACACAGAGAGCGACACAGAGAGTGACACCAAGAGACACAGAGAGTGACACAGAGAGCGACACAGAGAGAGACACAGAGAGCGACACAGAGAGCGACACAGAGAGAGACACAGAGAGAGACACAGAGAGCGACAGAGAGAGCGACACAGAGAGCGACACAGAGAGACACAGAGAGTGACACCGTGAGACACAGAGAGCGACACAGAGAGTGACACAGAGAGTGACACCGAGAGACACAGAGAGTGACACAGAGAGCGACACAGAGAGCGACACAGAGAGAGACACAGAGAGAGACACAGAGAGCGACAGAGAGAGCGACACAGAGAGCGACACAGAGAGCGACACCGAGAGCGACACCCAGAGCGACACCGAGAGCGACACCAAGAGCGACACAGAGAGCAACAGAGAGCGACACAGAAAGCGAGAGAGAGAGCGACACCGAGAGTGACACTGAGAGTGACAGAGAGAGACACAGAGAGCGACACCGAGAGACACAGAGAGCGACAGAGAGACACAGAATCACAGAGAGAAACCGACAGCGACACAGAGAGCGACAGAGAGAGACACCGAGAGCGACACCGAGAGCGACAGAGAGTGCGACACAGAGAGCGACAGAGAGAGCGACATCGAGAGCGACAGAGAGAGTGACAGAGAGCGACAGAGAGACACAGAATCACAGAGAGAAACTGAGAGCGACACCAAGAGCGACACAGAGAGTGACACAGAGAGCGACAGAGAGAGCGACACAGAGAGACACAGAGAGCGACACAGAGAGACACAGAGAGTGACACAGAGAGAGACACAGAGAGTGACACAGTGTGACACCGAATGTGGCACCGAGTGTGGCACCCAGTGTGACACAGAGAACGACACAGAGTGACACAGAGTGACACAGAGAGACACCGAGAGCGACACAGAGAGACACCGAGAGCGACGCAGAGAGCGACACCGAGAGCGACACCGAGAGCGACACAGAGAGACACAGAGAGACACAGAGAGTGACACAGAGAGCGACACAGAGAGAGACACAGAGAGACACAGAGAGCGACACATTGAGCGACACAGAGAGAGACACAGAGAGCGACACCGAGAGCGACACAGAGAGAGACACAGAGAGAGACACAGCGAGTGACACTGAGTGTGACACAGTGAGTGACACAGAGAGTGACACAGAGAGACACCAAATGTGGCACCCAGTGTGACACAGAGAGTGACACAGAGTGACACAGAGCGACACCGAAAGTGACACCGAGAACGACACAGAGAGTGACAGAGAGAGCGACAACGAGAGCGACACAGAGAGCGACACATTGAGTGAGAGAGAGAGCGACACCGAGAGCGACACAGAGAGCGACACCGAGAGCGACACTGAGAGTGACAGAGAGAGACACAGAGAGCGACAGAGAGAGACACCGAGAGCGACACCGAGAGACACAGAGAGCGACACAGAGAGTGACACAGAGAGCGACAACGAGAACGACGCCGAGAGTGACACAGAGAGTGACACAGAGTGTGACACAGTGAGCGACACTGAGAGAGAGACACAGAGAGAGACACAGAGAGCGACACTGAGTGTGACACAGCGAGCGACACAGAGAGTGACACAGAGAGACACCGAGTGTGACACAGGGTGACACAGAGAGTGACACCCAGAGTGACACCAAATGTGGCACCCAGTGTGGCACCCAGTGTGACACAGAGAACGACACAGAGTGACACAGAGCGACACCGAGAGCGACACAGAGAGCGACAGAGAGAGCAACACAGAGAGCGACACAGAGAGAGACACAGGGAGCGACACCGAGAGCGACACAGAGAGCGACACCGAGAGACACAGAGAGCGACACCGAGAGCGACACAGAGAGCGACACAGAGAGAGACAGAGAGAGCGACACAGAGAGCGACACAGAGAGCGACACAGAGAGCGACACCGAGAGCGACACAGAGAGCGACAGAGAGAGCGACACAGAGAGCGACACCGAGAGACACATAGAGCGACACCGAGAGCAACACAGAGAGACACAGAGAGCGACACCAAGAGCGACACAGAGAGCGACACAGAGAGCGAGAGAGAGAGCGACACCGAGAGCGACAGAGAGAGCGACACCGAGAGACACAGAGAGCGACAGAGAGACACAGAATCACAGAGAGAAACTGAGAGCGACACCAAGAGCGACACAGAGAGTGACACAGAGAGCGACAGAGAGAGCGACACAAAGAGACACAGAGAGCGACACAGAGAGACACAGAGAGTGACACAGAGAGAGACACACAGAGAGACACAGAGAGACACCGAGTGTGACACAGGGTGACACAGAGAGTGACACAGTGTGACACCGAATGTGGCACCGAGTGTGGCACCCAGTGTGACACAGAGAGTGACACCGAGAGACACAGAGAGTGACACAGAGATTGACACAGAGAGCGACAGAGAGCGACACAGAGAGCGACACCGAGAGTGACCGAGTGTGACACTGGGAGACACAGAGAGCGACAGAGAGAGATACAGAGAGCAACACCGAGAGACACAGAGAGCGACACAGAGAGCGACAGAGAGAGACACAGAGAGCGACACCGAGAGACACAGAGAGCGACAGAGAGAGATACCGAGAGCGACACAGAGAGAGACACAGAGAGCGACACAGAGAGAGATACAGAGAGCGACAGAGAGAGCGACACAGAGCGAGACACACAGAGAGACACAGAGAGAGACACAGAGAGACACCGAGTGTGACACAGGGTGACACAGAGAGTGACACAGTGTGACACCAAATGTGGCACCCAGTGTGGCACCCAGTGTGACACAGAGAACGACACAGAGTGACACAGAGCGAAACCGAGAGCGACACCGAGAGCGACACAGAGAGTGACAGAGAGAGTGACACCGAGAGCGACACAGAGAGAGACACAGAGAGCGACACAGAGAGCGACACCGAGAGCGACACAGAGAGCGACACCGAGAGCGACACCGAGAGCGACACAGAGAGCGACACCGAGAGCGACACCGAGAGCGACACAGAGAGACACAGAGAGCGACACAGAGAGACACAGAGAGCGACACAGAGAGACACAGAGAGCGACACCGAGAAACACCGAGAGCGAAACCGAGAGACACAGAGAGCGACACAGAGAGTGACACAGAGAGCGACACAGAGAGACACAGAGAGCGACACCGAGAGCGACACAGAGAGTGACACAGAGTGACACCGAGAGACACAGAGAGTGCCACAGAGAGCGACAGAGAGAGACACAGAGCGCGACACCGAGAGACACAGAGAGCGACACAGAGAGCGACACCGAGAGACACAGAGAGTGACACAGAGAGCGACACAGAGAGTGACAAAGAGAGTGACACCAAGAGACACAGAGAGCGACACAGAGAGTAACACAGAGAGTGACACCAAGAGACACAGAGATTGACACAGAGAGCGACACAGAGAGAGAGACACAGAGACACAGAGAATGACACAGAGAGAGACACAGAGAGTGACACAGAGAGTGACACAGAGAGACACAGAGAGTGACACAGAGAGACACCAAGTGTGACACAGGGTGACACAGAGAGTGACACAGTGTGACACAGAGCGACACCGAGAGCGACACAGAGAGCGACAGAGAGAGCGACACAGAGAGCGACGCAGAGAGCGACACAGAGAGCGACCGAGTGTGACACAGGGAGACACAGAGAGCGACGCGGAGAGCGACACCGAGAGCGACGCAGAGAGCGACCGAGTGTGACACAGGGAGACACAGAGAGCGACGCGGAGAGCGACACCGAGAGCGACGCAGAGAGCGACCGAGTGTGACACAGGGAGACACAGAGAGCGACACAGAGAGCGACGCGGAGAGCGACACCGAGAGCGACACCGAGAGCGACACCGAGAGCGACACTGAGAGTGACAGAGAGAGACACAGAGAGCGACAGAGAGAGACACAGAGCGCGACACCGAGAGACACAGAGAGAGACACAGAGTGCGACACCGAGAGACACAGAGAGCGACAGAGAGAGACTCCGAGAGCGACACCGAGAGACACAGAGAGCGACACAGAGAGTGACACAGAGAGCGACACAGAGCGACACAGAGAGACACAGAGAGTGACACAGAGAGAGACACAGAGAGAGACACAGAGAGACACCGAGTGTGACACAGGGTGACACAGAGAGTGACACAGTGTGACACCGAATGTGGCACCGAGTGTGGCACCCAGTGTGACACAGAGAGTGACACCGAGAGACACAGAGAGTGACACAGAGATTGACACAGAGAGCGACAGAGAGCGACACAGAGAGCGACACCGAGAGTGACCGAGTGTGACACAGGGAGACACAGAGAGCGACAGAGAGAGATACAGAGAGCAACACCGAGAGACACAGAGAGCGACACAGAGAGCGACAGAGAGAGACACAGAGAGCGACACCGAGAGACACAGAGAGCGACAGAGAGAGATACCGAGAGCGACACAGAGAGAGACACAGAGAGCGACACAGAGAGAGATACAGAGAGCGACAGAGAGAGCGACACAGAGCGAGACACACAGAGAGACACAGAGAGAGACACAGAGAGACACCGAGTGTGACACAGGGTGACACAGAGAGTGACACAGTGTGACACCAAATGTGGCACCCAGTGTGGCACCCAGTGTGACACAGAGAACGACACAGAGTGACACAGAGCGAAACCGAGAGCGACACCGAGAGCGACACAGAGAGTGACACAGAGAGAGACACAGAGAGCGACACAGAGAGCGACACCGAGAGCGACACCGAGAGCGACACAGAGAGCGACACCGAGAGCGACACCGAGAGCGACACAGAGAGACACAGAGAGCGACACAGAGAGACACAGAGAGCGACACCGAGAAACACCGAGAGCGAAACCGAGAGACACAGAGAGCGACACAGAGAGTGACACAGAGAGACACAGAGAGCGACACCGAGAGCGACACAGAGAGTGACACAGAGTGACACCGAGAGACACAGAGAGTGCCACAGAGAGCGACAGAGAGAGACACAGAGAGCGACACCGAGAGCGACACAGAGAGTGACACAGAGTGACACCGAGAGACACAGAGAGTGCCACAGAGAGCGACAGAGAGAGACACAGAGCGCGACACCGAGAGACACAGAGAGCGACACAGAGAGCGACACCGAGAGACACAGAGAGTGACACAGAGAGCGACACAGAGAGTGACAAAGAGAGTGACACCAAGAGACACAGAGAGCGACACAGAGAGTAACACAGAGAGTGACACCAAGAGACACAGAGATTGACACAGAGAGCGACACAGAGAGAGAGACACAGAGACACAGAGAATGACACAGAGAGAGACACAGAGAGTGACACAGAGAGTGACACAGAGAGACACAGAGAGTGACACAGAGAGACACCGAGTGTGACACAGGGTGACACAGAGAGTGACACAGTGTGACACAGAGCGACACCGAGAGCGACACAGAGAGCGACAGAGAGAGCGACACAGAGAGCGACGCAGAGAGCGACACAGAGAGCGACCGAGTGTGACACAGGGAGACACAGAGAGCGACGCGGAGAGCGACACCGAGAGCGACGCAGAGAGCGACCGAGTGTGACACAGGGAGACACAGAGAGCGACGCGGAGAGCGACATCGAGAGCGACGCAGAGAGCGACTGAGTGTGACACAGGGAGACACAGAGAGCGACACAGAGAGCGACGCGGAGAGCGACACCGAGAGCGACACCGAGAGCGACACCGAGAGCGACACTGAGAGTGACAGAGAGAGACACAGAGAGCGACAGAGAGAGACACAGAGCGCGACACCGAGAGACACAGAGAGAGACACAGAGTGCGACACCGAGAGACACAGAGAGCGACAGAGAGAGACTCCGAGAGCGACACCGAGAGACACAGAGAGCGACACAGAGAGTGACACAGAGAGCGACACAGAGAGACACAGAGAGCGACACCGAGAACGACGCCGAGAGTGACACAGAGAGTGACACCGAGAGACACAGAGAGAGACACAGAGAGTGACACCGAGAGACACAGAGAGTGACACAGAGAGTGACACCGAGAGACACAGAGAGTGACACAGAGAGCGACACTGAGTGTGACACAGCGAGCGACACAGAGAGTGACACAGAGAGACACCGAGTGTGACACAGGGCGACACAGAGAGTGACACAGTGTGACACCAAATGTGGCACCCAGTGTGGCACCCAGTGTGGCACAGAGAACGACACAGAGTGACACAGAGCGACACCGAGAGCGACACAGAGAGCGACAGAGAGAGCGACACAGACAGCGACACAGAGAGCGACACCGAGAGCGATACCGAGAGAGACACAGAGAGCGACAGAGAGAGCGACAGAGAGAGCGACACAGACAGCGACACAGAGAGCGACACAGAGAGCGACACAGAGAGCGAGAGAGAGAGAGCGACACCGAGAGCGACACAGAGAGCGACACCGAGAGTGACACTGAGAGTGACAGAGAGAGACACAGAGAGCGACACCGAGAGACATAGAGAGCGACACCGAGAGACACAGAGAGCGACAGAGACACAGAATCACAGAGAGAAACCGACAGCGACACAGAGAGCGACAGAGAGAGACACCGAGAGCGACAGAGAGTGCGACACAGAGAGCAACAGAGAGAGAGACAGAGAGCGACACCGAGAGCGACAGAGAGAGCGACAGAGAGAGCGACAGGGATCGACAGAGAGACACAGAATCACAGAGAGAAACTGAGAGCGACACCAAGAGCGACACAGAGAGTGACACAGAGAGCGACAGAGAGAGCGACACAGAGAGAGAGACACAGAGAGAGACACAGAGAGCGACACTGAGTGTGACACAGCGAGCGACACAGAGAGTGACACAGAGAGACACCGAGTGTGACACAGGGTGACACAGAGAGTGACACAGTGTGACACCAAATGTGGCACCCAGTGTGGCACCCAGTGTGGCACAGAGAACGACACAGAGTGACACAGAGCGACACCGAGAGCGACACAGAGAGCGACAGAGAGAGCGACACAGACAGCGACACAGAGAGCGACACCGAGAGCGATACCGAGAGAGACACAGAGAGCGACAGAGAGAGCGACAGAGAGAGCGACACAGACAGCGACACAGAGAGCGACAGAGAGAGCGACACAGAGAGCGACGCAGAGAGCGACACAGAGAGCGACCGAGTGTGACACAGGGAGACACAGAGAGCGACGCGGAGAGCGACACCGAGAGCGACGCAGAGAGCGACCGAGTGTGACACAGGGAGACACAGAGAGCGACGCGGAGAGCGACATCGAGAGCGACGCAGAGAGCGACTGAGTGTGACACAGGGAGACACAGAGAGCGACACAGAGAGCGACGCGGAGAGCGACACCGAGAGCGACACCGAGAGCGACACCGAGAGCGACACTGAGAGTGACAGAGAGAGACACAGAGAGCGACAGAGAGAGACACAGAGCGCGACACCGAGAGACACAGAGAGAGACACAGAGTGCGACACCGAGAGACACAGAGAGCGACAGAGAGAGACTCCGAGAGCGACACCGAGAGACACAGAGAGCGACACAGAGAGTGACACAGAGAGCGACACAGAGAGACACAGAGAGCGACACCGAGAACGACGCCGAGAGTGACACAGAGAGTGACACCGAGAGACACAGAGAGAGACACAGAGAGTGACACCGAGAGACACAGAGAGTGACACAGAGAGTGACACCGAGAGACACAGAGAGTGACACAGAGAGCGACACTGAGTGTGACACAGCGAGCGACACAGAGAGTGACACAGAGAGACACCGAGTGTGACACAGGGCGACACAGAGAGTGACACAGTGTGACACCAAATGTGGCACCCAGTGTGGCACCCAGTGTGGCACAGAGAACGACACAGAGTGACACAGAGCGACACCGAGAGCGACACAGAGAGCGACAGAGAGAGCGACACAGACAGCGACACAGAGAGCGACACCGAGAGCGATACCGAGAGAGACACAGAGAGCGACAGAGAGAGCGACAGAGAGAGCGACACAGACAGCGACACAGAGAGCGACACAGAGAGCGACACAGAGAGCGAGAGAGAGAGAGCGACACCGAGAGCGACACAGAGAGCGACACCGAGAGTGACACTGAGAGTGACAGAGAGAGACACAGAGAGCGACACCGAGAGACATAGAGAGCGACACCGAGAGACACAGAGAGCGACAGAGACACAGAATCACAGAGAGAAACCGACAGCGACACAGAGAGCGACAGAGAGAGACACCGAGAGCGACAGAGAGTGCGACACAGAGAGCAACAGAGAGAGAGACAGAGAGCGACACCGAGAGCGACAGAGAGAGCGACAGAGAGAGCGACAGGGATCGACAGAGAGACACAGAATCACAGAGAGAAACTGAGAGCGACACCAAGAGCGACACAGAGAGTGACACAGAGAGCGACAGAGAGAGCGACACAGAGAGAGAGACACAGAGAGAGACACAGAGAGCGACACTGAGTGTGACACAGCGAGCGACACAGAGAGTGACACAGAGAGACACCGAGTGTGACACAGGGTGACACAGAGAGTGACACAGTGTGACACCAAATGTGGCACCCAGTGTGGCACCCAGTGTGACACAGAGAACGACACAGAGTGACACAGAGCGACACCGAGAGCGACACAGAGAGCGACAGAGAGAGCGACACAGAGAGCGACACCGAGAGCGACACAGAGAGACACAGAGAGCGACACCAAGAGCGACACAGAGAGCGACACCGAGAGTGACTCAGAGTGACACAGAGTGACACAGAGTGACACCGATTGTGACACAGAGTGTGACACCGAGAGTGACACCGAGAGACACCGAGTGTGACACAGAGCGACACTGAGAGCGACACTTAGAGCGACACAGAGTGACACAGAGAGTGACAAAGAGAGTGTGACACACAGCGACACTGAGTGTGACACAGAGTGTGACACAGGGAGACACACAGAGAGTGACACAGAGAGTGACACACAGCGACAAGAGTGACACACAGCGACAAGGGTGACACACCGAGGGTGACACAGAACGACACCGAGGGTGACACTGAGGGTGACACTGAGAGCGACACCGAGTGTAACACAGAGAGACACAGAAAGCGACACAGAGAGCGACACAGAGAGTGACACAGAGCGAAACCAAGGGTGACACAGAGTGACACTGAGTGTGACACTGAGTGTGACACAGGGAGACACACAGAAAGTGACACAGAGAGTGACACAGAGAGACAGAGCGACACAGAGAGTGACACACAGCGACAAGGGTGACACAGAGTGACACCAAGTGTGACACTGAGTGTGACACTGAGTGTGACACAGGGAGACACAGAAAGCGACACAGAGTGCGACACAGAGAGTGACACCGAGTGTGACACCGAGAGTGACACAGAGTGACACAGTGTGACACCGAGTGTGACACAGAGTGACACACAGAGTGACACACAGAATGACACCGAGTGTGACACCGAGTGCGACACCGAGCGACCCCAATGGTGACACAGAGTGACACCGAGTGTGACTCAGAGAGACACAGAGTGACACAGACAGTGACACAGAGAGTGACACAGAGAGACACCAAGGGTGACACAGAGTGACACCGAGTGTAACACAGAGAGACATAGAGTGTAACACAGAGAGCGACACAGAGAGTGACAGCGAGAGTGACACCGAGAGGACACAGAGAGTGACACAGAGAGACAGAGCGACACAGAGAGACAGAGCGACACCGAGTGTGACACCGAGTGACACAGGGAGACACAGAGAGTGACACCGAGAGACACAGAGTGTGACATCGAGTGTGACACCGAGAGTGACACCGAGTGTGACACCGACTGTGACACCGAGTGACACAGGGAGACACAGAGAGTGACGCATAGAGTGGCACTGAGGGTGACACACTGAGGGTGACACATCGAGAGTGACACAGAGCGACACCAAGGGTAACACAGAGTGTGACACCGAGAGTGGCACCAAGTGTGACACCGAGAGTGACACCGAGAGTGACACCGAGTGTGACACCGAGTGTGACACCAAATGTGACACCAAATGTGACACAGAGCGTGACACAGAGAGTGACACAGAGAGACACTGAGTGTGACACAGAGAGTGACACAGGGCGACACAGAGAGACACCGTGTGTGACACTGAGTGTGACACAGAGTGACACCAAGGATGACACAAAGTGACACAGAGAGTGACACCGAGGGTGACACAGAGCGACACCAAGTGTGACACAGAGTGACACTGAGTGTGACACAGAGTGACACAGAGAGTGACACACAGAGTGACACACAGAGTGACACACAGAGTGACACACAGAGTGACACCAAGTGTGACACCGAGTGTGACACCGAGTGTGACACACAGCGACACCAAGGATGACACAGAGTGACACCGAGTGTGACACTGAGAGTGACACAGAGAGACACAGAGTGACACAGAGAGTGACAAAGAGAGTGTGACACAGAGAGACACTGAGTGTGACACAGAGCGACACCAAGGGTGACACAGAGAGACACAGAATGACACAGAAAGCGACACAGAGAGCGATACAGAGAGTGACACAGAGAGTGACACAGAGAGACAGAGAGTGTGACACAGAGAGACATCGAGTGTGACATAGAGCGACACCAAGTGTGACACAGAGTGACACCAAGTGTGACACCGACTGTGACAAAGGGAGACACAGAGTGTGACACAGAGAGTGACACCGAGTGTGACACACGGCGACACCGATGTGACACCGGGTGTGACAGAGTGACACAGAGTGTGACACAAGGTGTGACACAGGGTGTGACACAGGGAGTGACACCGAGTGTGACACCGAGTGTGACACACAGCGACACCAAGGGTGACACAGAGTGACACCGAGTGTGACACTGAGAGTGACACAGAGAGACACAGAGTGACACAGAGAGTGACAAAGAGAGTGTGACACAGAGAGACACCGAGTGTGACACAGAGCGACACAGAGTGACACAGAGAGTGACACAGAGAGCGACAGAGAGAACGACACAGAGAGTGACACAGAGAGACAGAGCGACACAGAGACACACAGTGTGTGACACCGAGTGTGACACTGAGTGTGACACTGAGTGATACAGGGAGACACAGAGAGTGACACAGAGAGTGGCACCGAGGTTGACACACCGAGGGTGACACCGAGCGTGACACAGAGCGTGACACAGAGCGTGACAGTGTGACACCGAGGGTGACACACCAAGGGTGACACACAGAGACACCAAGGGTGACACAGAGTGACAACGAGTGTGACACAGAGTGTGACACAGAGAGTGACACCGAGAGTGACACCGAGTGTGACACAGAGCGACACTGAGAGCGACACTGAGAGCGACACAGAGTGACACAGACAGCGACACAGAGAGCGACACACAGCGACACTGAGTGTGACACAGAGTGTGACACAGGGAGACACACAGAGAGTGACACAGAGAGTGACACACAGCGACAAGGGTGACGCACCGAGGGTGACACAGAGCGACACCGGGTGTGACACCGAGAGTGACACCGAGTGTAACACAGAGCGACACAGAAAGCGACACAGAGAGCGACACAGAGTGTGACACAGAGCGAAACCAAAGGTGACACAGAGTGACACTGAGTGTGACAACGCGTATGACACAGGGAGACACACAGAAAGTGACACAGAGAGTGACACAGAAAGACAGAGCGACACAGAGAGTGACACACAGCAACAACAAGGGTGACACAGAGTGACACCGAGTGTGACACAGGGAGACACAGAAAGCGACACAGAGAGCGACACAGAGAGTGACACCGAGAGTGACACAGAGACGCCAAGTGTGTGACACAGAGAGACACCGAGTGTGACACAGAGCGACACCGAGTGTGACACCGGGTGTGACACCGGGTGCGACACTGGGTGTGACAGAGTGTGACACAGAGTGTGACACAGGGAGTGACACAGGGAGTGACACCGAGTGTGACACCGAGTGTGACATACAGCGACACCAAGGGTGACACAGAGTGACACCGAGTGTGACACCGAGAGTGATACCAAGAGTGACATAGAGCGACACCAAAGGTGACACAGAGTGACACCAAGTGTGATACCGAGTGTGACACAGGGAGACACAGAGTGTGACAGAGTGTGACACAGAGAGTGATACCAAGTGTGACACACAGCGACACCAAGGGTGACACAGAGTGACACCAAGTGTGACACCGAGTGTGAGACAGGGAGACACAGAGTGTGACACAGAGTGTGACACCGAGAGTGACATCGAGTGTGACACAGGGTGCGACACCGGGTGCGACACAGGGTGTGACACAAAGTGTGACACAGGGAGTGACACAGGGAGTGACACACAGCGACACCAAGAGTGACACCGACTGCGACACAGGGTGCGACACAGGGTGCGACACCGAGTGTGACATCAAGGGTGACACAGAGTAACACCGAGTGTGACACAGAGAGTGACACAGAGAGACACCGAGTGTGACACAGGGCGACACAGAGAGTGACACAGAGAGTGACACAGAGCAACACCAAGTGAGACACCGAATGTGACACAGAGAGTGACACAGAGAGTGACACAGAGAGACACCAAATGTGACACAGAGCGACACCGAGTGTGACACTGAGTGTGACACCCAGTGTGACACAGAGTGTGACACCGAGTGCAACACTGAGAGCGACACCGAGAGCGACACAGAGAGTGACACAGAGAGTGACAACGAGTGTGACACCGAATGTTACACCGAGTGTGACATAGGGAGACACAGAAAGCGACACAGAGAGCGATACAGAGAGTGACACAGAGAGTGACACAGAGAGACAGAGAGTGTGACACAGAGAGACACCGAGTGTGACACAGAGCGAAACCAAGTGTGACACAGAGTGACACCAAGTGTGACACCGACTGTGACAAAGGGAGACACAGAGTGTGACACAGAGAGTGACACCGAGTGTGACACACAGCGACACCGATGTGACACCGGGTGTGACACAGGGTGCGACACAGGGTGCGACAGAGTGTGACACAAGCTGTGACACAGGGTGTGACATAGGGAGTGACACCGAGTGTGACACCGAGTGTGACACTGAGTGTGACACACAGCGACACCAAGGGTGACACAGAGTGACACCGAGAGTGACACCGAGAGTGACACCGAGCGTGACATAGAGCGACACCGAGGGTGACACAGTGTGACACAGAGTGAAACACCTAGTGTGACACAGAGTGCGACACCGAGAGCGACACAGAGAGCGGCACAGAGAGACACCGTGTGTGACACCGAGTGTGACACAGGGAGACACCAAGTGTGACACAGAGCGACACAGTGAGTGACACAGAGAGCGACACAGAGAGTGACACAGAGCGACACCAAGGGTGACACAGAGTGACACTGAGTGTGACACCAAGTGTGACATAGGTAGACACACAGAGAGTGACACAGAGAGACAGAGCGACACGGAGAGTGACACACAGCGACAACAAGGGTGACACAGAGTGACACCGAGTGTGACACCGAATGTTACACCGAGTGTGACACAGGGAGACACAGAGAGCGATACAGAGAGTGACACAGAGAGACAGAGAGTGTGACACAGAGAGACACAGAGTGTGACACAGAGAGTGACACCGAGTGTGACACACAGCGACACCGATGTGACACCGGGTGTGACACAGGGTGCGACACAGGGTGTGACACAGGGAGTGACACCGAGTGTGACACTGAGTGTGACACACAGCGACACCAAGGGTGACACAGAGTGACACCGAGTGTGACACCGAGAGTGACACCGAGCGTGACATAGAGCGACACCAAGGGTGACACCGAGTGTGACACAGGGAGACACAGAATGTGACACAGAGTGTGACAGAGTGACACCAGGTGTGACACCGAGTGTGACACCGGGTGCGACACAGGGTGTGACACAGGGAGTGACACAGGGAGTGACACAGGGAGTGACACCGGGAGTGACACACAGCGACACCAAGAGTGACACCGACTGCGACACAGGATGCGACTCAGGTTGCGACACCAAGGGTGACACAGAGTAACACCGAGTGTGACACAGAGAGTGACACCGGGAGACACCGAGTGTAACACAGAGAGTGACACAGAGAGACACCGAATATGACACAGAGCGAAACAGAGTGAGACACCGAGTGTGACACAGAGAGTGACACAGAGAGACACCGAATATGACACAGAGCGACACAGAGTGAGACACCGAGTGTGACACAGAGAGTGACACAGAGAGACACCGAATGTGACACAGAGCGACACCGAGTGTGACGCTGAGTGTGACACCGAGTGCGACACCGAGTGCGACACCGAGTGCGACACCGAGTGCGATACCGGGTGTGACACAGAGTGTGACACAGAGTGTGACAGAGTGTGACACAGAGAGTGACACAGGGAGCGACACCGGGAGTGACACACAGCAACACCAAGAGTGACACCGACTGCGACACAGGGTGCGACTCAGAGTGCGACACCGGGTGTGACACCAAGGGTGACACAGAGTAACACCGAGTGTGACACAGAGAGTGACACAGGGAGACACCGAGTGTTACACAGGGCGACACAGAGAGTGACACAGAGAGTAACACAGAGAGTGACACAGAGAGACACCGAATGTGACACAGAGCGACACCGAGTGAGACACCGAGTGTGACACAGAGAGTGACACAGAGAGTGACATAGAGAGACACCGAATGTGACACAGAGCGACACCAAGTGAGACACCGAGTGTGACACCGAGTTTGACAGCGGGTGGGACACCGGGTGCGACACAGGGTGTGACACAGAGTGTGACACAGAGTGTCACAGGGTGTGACACAGAGTGTGACACAGAGTATGACAGAGCGTGACACAGAGAGCGACACAGGGAGTGACACCGGGGGTGACACCGGGAGTGACACACAGCGACACCAAGAGTGACACTGACTGCGACACAGGGTGCGACTCAGGGTGCGACACCGAGTGTGACACCAAGGGTGACACAGAGTAACACCGAGTGTGACACAGACAGTGACACAGAGAGACACCGAGTGTGGCACAGGGCGACACAGAGAGTGAAACAGAGAGTAACACAGAGAGTGACACAGAGAGTGACACAGAGAGACACCGAATGTGACACAGAGTGACACCAAGTGAGACACCGAGTGTGACACAGAGAGTGACACAGAGAGTGATACAGAGAGACACCGAATGTGACACAGAGCAACACCAAGTGAGACACCGAGTGTGACACAGAGAGCGACACCGGGAGTGACACCGGGAGTGACACACAGCGACACCAAGAGTGACACCGACTGCGACACAGGATGCGACTCAGGGTGCGACACCAAGGGTGACACAGAGTAACACCGAGTGTGACACAGAGAGTGACACCGGGAGACACCGAGTGTAACACAGAGAGTGACACAGAGAGACACCGAATATGACACAGAGCGACACAGAGTGAGACACCGAGTGTGACACAGAGAGTGACACAGAGAGACACCGAATGTGACACAGAGCGACACCGAGTGTGACGCTGAGTGTGACACCGAGTGCGACACCGAGTGCGACACCGAGTGCGACACCGAGTGCGATACCGGGTGTGACACAGAGTGTGACACAGAGTGTGACAGAGTGTGACACAGAGAGTGACACAGGGAGCGACACCGGGAGTGACACACAGCAACACCAAGAGTGACACCGACTGCGACACAGGGTGCGACTCAGGGTGCGACACCGAGTGTGACACCAAGGGTGACACAGAGTAACACCGAGTGTGACACAGAGAGTGACACAGGGAGACACCGAGTGTTACACAGGGCGACACAGAGAGTGACACAGAGAGTAACACAGAGAGTGACACAGAGAGACACCGAATGTGACACAGAGCGACACCGAGTGAGACACCGAGTGTGACACAGAGAGTGACACAGAGAGTGACATAGAGAGACACCGAATGTGACACAGAGCGACACCAAGTGAGACACCGAGTGTGACACCGAGTTTGACAGCGGGTGGGACACCGGGTGCGACACAGGGTGTGACACAGAGTGTGACACAGAGTGTCACAGGGTGTGACACAGAGTGTGACACAGAGTATGACAGAGCGTGACACAGAGAGCGACACAGGGAGTGACACCGGGGGTGACACCGGGAGTGACACACAGCGACACCAAGAGTGACACCGACTGCGACACAAGGTGCGACTCAGGGTGCGACACCGAGTGTGACACCAAGGGTGACACAGAGTAACACCGAGTGTGACACAGAGAGTGACACAGAGAGACACCGAGTGTGGCACAGGGCGACACAGAGAGTGACACAGAGAGTAACACAGAGAGTGACACAGAGAGTGACACAGAGAGACACCGAATGTGACACAGAGCGACACCAAGTGAGACACCGAGTGTGACACAGAGAGTGACACAGAGAGTGATACAGAGAGACACCGAATGTGACACAGAGCAACACCAAGTGAGACACCGAGTGTGACACAGAGAGCGACACCGGGAGTGACACCGGGAGTGACACACAGCGACACCAAGAGTGACACCGACTGCGACACAGGGTGCGACTCAGGGTGTGACACAGAGTGTGACACAGAGTGTGACAGAGTGTGACACAGAGAGTGACACAGGGAGTGACACCGGGAGTGACACACAGAGACACCAAGAGTGACACCGACTGCGACACAGGGTGCGACTCAGGGTGCGACACTGAGTGTGACACCAAGGGTGACACAGAGTAACACCGAGTGTGACACAGAGAGTGACACAGGGAGACACCGGGTGTTACACAGGGCGACACAGAGAGTGACACAGAGTAACACAGAGAGTGACACAGAGAGACACCGAATGTGACACAGAGCGACACCGAGTGTATCACAGAGTGTGACACAGAGAGTGACACCGAGAGTGACACAGAGAGTGACACAGAGAGACACTGAACGTGACACAGAGCGACACCGAGTGTGACACAGAGTGTGACACAGGGTGACAGAGTGCGACACCGAGAGCGACACCAAGAGCGACACAGAGAGACAGCAAGGGTGACACAGAGTGACACCGAGTGTGACACAGGGAGACACAAGGTGTGACACCAAGAGTGACACCGAGAGTGACACCGAGTGTGACACAGGGACGCACAGGGAGACACTGAGTGTGACACAGAGAGTGACACAGGACGACACAGAGAGACACCGTGTGTGACACTGAGTGTGACGCCGGGTGTGACGCAGAGCGACACCAGGGGTGACACAGAGTGACACAGACAGTGACACAGAGTGACACCAAGTGTGACACAGAGTGACACACAGAGTAACACAGAGAGTGACACCGAGTGTGGCACCGAGTGTGACACTGAGTGTGACACAGAGCGACCCCAAGGGTGACACAGAGCGACACCAAGGGTGACACGGAATGACACAGAGTGTGAGACCGAGTGTGACACAGGGAGACACAGAGTGTGACACTGAGGGTAACACAAAGAGGCTGACAAAGAGCAACACCAAGGGTGACACAGAGCGACACCGATGTTACACAGGGAGACACCGAGTGTGACACCGAGTGTGACGCCGAGTGTGACACCAAATGTGACACCGAGAGTGACACAGAGAGCGACACAGAGAGTGACACAGAGAGACAGAGTGACACATTGTGTGACACCGAGTGTGACACCGAGAGTGACACCGAGAGTGACACCGAGTGTGACACCGAGTGACACAGGGAGACACAGAGAGTGACACCGAGTGTGACACAGGGCGACACAGAGTGAGACACCGAGTGTGACACAGAGTGACACAGAGAGACACCGAATGTGACACAGAGCGACACCGAGTGTGATGCCGAGTGTGACGCCGAGTGTGACACCGAGTGCGACACCGGGTGTGACACAGGGTGTGACACAGAGTGTGACACAGAGTGTGACAGAGTGTGACACAGAGAGTGACACAGGGAGTGACACCGGGAGTGACACACAGCGACACCAAGAGTGACACTGACTGCGACACAAGGTGCGACTCAGGGTGCGACACTGAGTGTGACACCAAGGGTGACACAGAGTAACACCGAGTGTGACACAGAGAGTGACACAGAGAGACACCGAGTGTTACACAGGGCGACACAGAGAGTGACACAGAGAGTAACACAGAGAGTGACACAGAGAGACACCGAATGTGACACAGAGCGACACCGAGTGAGACACCAAGTGTGACACAGAGAGTGACACAGAGAGTGACACAGAGAGACACTGAATGTGACACAGAGCGACACCAAGTGTGACACAGTGTGTGACACAGAGAGTGACACAGAGAGTGACACAGAGAGACACTGAATGTGACACAGAGCGACACCGAGTGTGACACAGAGTGTGACACAGGGTGACACAGGGTGACACAGAGTGCGACACCGAGAGCGACACCAAGAGCGACACAGAGAGACAGCAAGGGTGACACAGAGTGACACCGGGTGTTACACAGGGCGACACAGAGAGTGACACAGAGTAACACAGAGAGTGACACAGAGAGACACCGAATGTGACACAGAGCGACACCGAGTGAGACACCAAGTGTGACACAGAGAGTGACACAGAGAGACACTGAATGTGACACAGAGCGACACCGAGTGTGACACAGAGTGTGACACAGGGTGACAGAGTGCGACACCGAGAGCGACACCAAGAGCGACACAGAGAGACAGCAAGGGTGACACAGAGTGACACCGAGTGTGACACAGGGAGACACAAGGTGTGACACCAAGAGTGACACCGAGAGTGACACGGAGTGTGACACAGGGACGCATAGGGAGACACAGAGAGTGACACAGAGAGTGACACAGAGAGTGACACCAAGGGTGACACACCGAGGGTGACACGGAGCGACACCAAGGGTGACACAGAGAGTGACACAGAGAGTGACACCGAGGGTGACAGAGAGTGACACACAGCACGACACAGAGCGCGACACCGAGTGTGACACAGGGTGACACAGAGTGCGACACAGAGAGCGACACAGAGAGACACCGTGTGTGACACAGAGAGTGACACCGAGTGTGACACAGAGCGACACCAAGGGTGACACAGAGTGTCACACAGCACGACACAGAGCGCGACACCGAGTGTGACACAGGGTGACACAGAGTGCGACACAGAGAGCGACACAGAGAGACACCGTGTGTGACACCGAGTGTGACACCGAGAGTGACACCGAGTGTGACACAGAGAGACACAAGGTGTGACACCAAGAGAGACACCGAGAGTGACACCGAGTGTGACACCAAGGATGACACCGTGTGTGACACCGAGTGTGACACCGAGAGTGACACTGAGTGTGACACAGAGAGACAGCAAGGGTGACACAGAGTGACACCGAGTGTGACACAGGGAGACACAGGGAGACACAGAGAGTGACACAGAGAGTGACACCGAGGGTGACACACCGAGGGTGACACACCGAGGGTGACACAGAGAGACAGCAAGGGTGACACAGAGCGCGACACCGAGTGTGACACAGGGAGACACAGGGAGACACAGAGAGTGACACAGAGAGTGACACCGAGGGTGACACACCGAGGGTGACACAGAGCGACAGCAAGGGTGACACAGAGCGCGACACCGAGTGTGACACCGAGCGTCACACAGGGCGACACAGAGTGTGACACAGAGCGACACCAAGGGTGACACAGAGTGACACCGAGTGTGACACCGAGAGTGACACCGAGAGTGACACAGAGAGTGACACACAGTGACACCAAGGGTGACACAGAGTGATACCAAGTGTGACACCAAATGTGACACCAAGAGTGACGCCGAGTGTGACACCGAGTGTGACAGCGGGTGCGACACCGGGTGCGACACCGGGTGCGACACAGGGTGTGACACAGGATGTGACACAGAGTGTGACAGATTGTGACACAGAGTGACACACTGAGTGACACACAGAGTGACACCGAGTGTGACAGCGAGTGTGACATAGAGCGACCACAAGGGTGACACAGAGTGACACCGAGTGTGACACAGAGAGACACAGAGTGACACAGTGACACAGAGAGTGACACAGAGAGACACCAAGGGTGACACAGAGTGCCACCGAGTGTGACACAGAGAGACACAGAGTGACACAGAGAGTGACACAGAGAGACACCGAGTGTGACACCGAGAGCGACAGAGAGTGACACAGAGAGTGACACCGAGAGTGACACAGAGAGCGACACAGAGAGTGACACCGAGTGACACAGGGAGACACAGAGAGTGACACCGAGAGACACAGAGTGTGACACCGAGGGTGACACACCGAGGGTGACACCGAGTGTGACACCGAGTGTGACACAGGAAAACAAAGAGAGTGACACCGAGAGACACAGAGTGTGACACCGAGAGTGACACCAAGTGTGACACCGAGTGTGACACCGAGTTACACAGGGAGACACAGAGAGTGACACTGAGTGTGACACCGAGTGTGACACAGGGAGACACAGAGAGTGACACCGAGAGACACAGAGTGTGACACCGAGAGTGACACAGAGTGTGACACCGAGTGTGACACCGAGTTACACAGGGAGACACAGAGAGTGACACAGAGAGTGGCACCGAGGGTGACACACCGAGAGTGACACAGAGCGACACCAAGGGTGACACAGAGTGTGACACCGAGACTGACACCAAGTGTGACACAGAGTGACACCGAGTGTGACGCCAAATGTGACACCAAATGTGACACAGAGCGTGACACAGAGAGACACTGAGTGTGACACAGAGAGTGACACAGGACGACACAGAGAGACACCGTGTGTGACACTGAGTGTGACGCCGGGTGTGACGCAGAGCGACACTAAGGGTGACACAGAGTGACACAGAGAGTGACACAGAGTGACACCAAGTGTGACACAGAGTGACACACAGAGTAACACAGAGAGTGACACCGAGTGTGGCACCGAGTGTGACACCGAGTGTGACACAGAGCGACCCCAAGGGTGACACAGAGCGACACCAAGGGTGACACGGAATGACACCGAGTGTGAGACCGAGTGTGACACAGGGAGACACAGAGTGTGACACTGAGGGTAACACAAAGAGGCTGACAAAGAGCAACACCAAGGGTGACACAGAGCGACACCAAGGGTGACACAGAGTGACACCGATGTTACACAGGGAGACACAGAGTGTGACACCGAGGGTGACGCCGAGTGTGACACCAAATGTGACACCGAGAGTGACACAGAGAGCGACACAGAGAGTGACACAGAGAGACAGAGTGACACATTGTGTGACACCGAGTGTGACACCGAGAGTGACACCGAGAGTGACACCGAGTGTGACACCGAGTGACACAGGGAGACACAGAGAGTGACACTGAGGGTAACACAAAGAGGCTGACAAAGAGCAACACCAAGGGTGACACAGAGCGACACCGATGTTACACAGGGAGACACCGAGTGTGACACCGAGTGTGACGCCGAGTGTGACACCAAATGTGACACCGAGAGTGACACAGAGAGCGACACAGAGAGTGACACAGAGAGACAGAGTGACACATTGTGTGACACCGAGTGTGACACCGAGAGTGACACCGAGAGTGACACCGAGTGTGACACCGAGTGACACAGGGAGACACAGAGAGTGACACCGAGTGTGACACAGGGCGACACAGAGTGAGACACCGAGTGTGACACAGAGTGACACAGAGAGACACCGAATGTGACACAGAGCGACACCGAGTGTGATGCCGAGTGTGACGCCGAGTGTGACACCGAGTGCGACACCGGGTGTGACACAGGGTGTGACACAGAGTGTGACACAGAGTGTGACAGAGTGTGACACAGAGAGTGACACAGGGAGTGACACCGGGAGTGACACACAGCGACACCAAGAGTGACACTGACTGCGACACAAGGTGCGACTCAGGGTGCGACACTGAGTGTGACACCAAGGGTGACACAGAGTAACACCGAGTGTGACACAGAGAGTGACACAGAGAGACACCGAGTGTTACACAGGGCGACACAGAGAGTGACACAAAGAGTAACACAGAGTGTGACACAGAGAGACACCGAATGTGACACAGAGCGACACCGAGTGAGACACCAAGTGTGACACAGAGAGTGACACAGAGAGTGACACAGAGAGACACTGACTGTGACACAGAGCGACACCAAGTGTGACACAGTGTGTGACACAGAGAGTGACACAGAGAGTGACACAGAGAGACACTGAATGTGACACAGAGTGACACCGAGTGTGACACAGAGTGTGACACAGGGTGACACAGGGTGACACAGAGTGCGACACCGAGAGCGACACCAAGAGCGACACAGAGAGACAGCAAGAGTGACACAGAGTGACACCGAGTGAGACACAGGGAGACACAGAGTGTGACACCAAGAGTGACACCAAGAGTGTCACCGAGTGTGACACAGGGAGACACAGAAAGTGACACAGAGAGTGACACAGAGAGTGACACCGAGGGTGACACACCGAGGGTGACACAGAGCGACACCAAGGGTGACACAGAGTGACACACAGCACGACACAGAGCGCGACACCGAGTGTGACACAGGGTGACACAGAGTGCGACACAGAGAGCGACACAGAGAGACACCGTGTGTGACACCGAGTGTGACACCAAGGATGACACCGTGTGTGACACCGAGTGTGACACCGAGAGTGACACTGAGTGTGACACAGAGAGACAGCAAGGGTGACACAGAGTGACACCGAGTGTGACACAGGGAGACACAGGGAGACACAGAGAGTGACACAGAGAGTGACACCGAGGGTGACACACCGAGGGTGACACACCGAGGGTGACACAGAGCGACAGCAAGGGTGACACAGAGCGCGACACCGAGTGTGACACCGAACGTCACACAGGGCGACACAGAGTGTGACACAGAGCGACACCAAGGGTGACACAGAGTGACACCGAGTGTGACACCGAGAGTGACACAGAGAGTGACACAGAGAGTGACACACAGTGACACTAAGGGTGACACAGAGTGATACCAAGTGTGACACCAAGAGTGACACCGAGAGTGACGCCGAGTGTGACACCGAGTGTGACAGCGGGTGCGACACCGGGTGCGACACCGGGTGCGACACAGGGTGTGACACAGAGTGTGACAGAGTGTGACACAGAGTGACACACTGAGTGACACACAGAGTGACACCGAGTGTGACAGCGAGTGTGACATAGTGCGACCACAAGGGTGACACAGAGTGACACTGAGTGTGACACAGAGAGACACAGAGTGACACAGACAGTGACAGAGAGTGACACAGAGAGACACCAAGGGTGACACAGAGTGCCACCGAGTGTGACACAGAGAGACACAGAGTGACACAGAGAGTGACACAGAGAGTGACACCGAGAGTGACACAGAGAGCGACACAGAGAGTGACACCGAGTGACACAGGGAGACACAGAGAGTGACACCGAGAGATACAGAGTGTGACACCGAGGGTGACACACCGAGGGTGACACCGAGTGTGACGCCGAGTGTGACACAGGGAGACAAAGAGAGTGACACCGAGAGACACAGAGTGTGACACCGAGAGTGACACCGAGTGTGACACCGAGTGTGACACCGAGTTACACAGGGAGACACAGAGAGTGACACAGAGAGTGGCACCGAGGGTGACACACCGAGGGTGACACACCGAGTGTGACACAGAGCGACACCAAGGGTGACACAAAGTGACACCGAGTGTGACGCCAAATGTGACACCAAATGTGACACAGAGCGTGACACAGAGAGACACTGAGTGTGACACAGAGAGTGACACAGGGCGACACAGAGAGACACCGTGTGTGACACTGAGTGTGACGCCGGGTGTGACACAGAGCGACACCAAGTGTGACACAGAGTGACACAGAGAGTGACACCGAGGGTGACACAGAGTGAAAGCAAGTGTGACACAGAGTGACACAAAAAGTAACACAGAGAGTGACACCAAGAGTGACACCGAGAGTGACACCGAGTGTGACACCGAGTGGCACAGGGAGACACAGAGAGTGACACCGAATGTGACACAGAGCGACACCGAGTGTGACGCCGAGTGTGACGCCGAGTGTGATACCGGGTGTGACACCGGGTGTGACACAGAGTGTGACACAGAGAGACACCGAGTGTTACACAGGGCGACACAGAGAGTGACACAGAGAGTAACACAGAGAGTGACACAGAGAGACACCGAATGTGACACAGAGCGACACCGAGTGAGACACCAAGTGTGACACAGAGTGCGACACAGAGAGCGACACAGAGTGACACCGAATGTGACACAGAGAGTGACACCGAGTGTGACACAGAGCGACACCAAGGGTGACACAGAGTGACACACAGCACGACACAGAGCGCGACACCGAGTGTGACACAGAGTGCGACACAGAGAGCGACACAGAGAGACACCGTGTGTGACACCGAGTGTGACACCGAGAGTGACACCGAGTGTGACACAGAGAGACAGCAAGGGTGACACAGAGTGACACCGAGTGTGACACAGGGAGACACAAGGTGTGACACCAAGAGAGACACCGAGAGTGACATCGAGTGTGACGCCGAGTGTGACACCAAATGTGACACCGAGAGTGACAAAGAGAGCGACACAGAGAGTGACACAGAGAGACAGAGCGGCACATTGTATGACACCGAGTGTGACACCGAGAGTGACACCGAGAGTGACACCGAGTGCGACACCGAGTGTGACACAGGGAGACACAGAGAGTGACACCGGGAGACACCGAGTGTGACACAGGGTGACACAGAGTGCGACACCGAGTGTGACACAGAGTGACACAGAGAGACACCAAGTGTGACACCGAGAGCGACACAGAGAGCGACACAGAGAGTGACACAGAGAGACAGAGCGACACAGTGTGTGACACCGAGTGTGACACCGAGAGTGACAACGAGACTGACACCGAGAGTGACAACGAGTGACACAGGGAGACACAGAGAGTGACACCGAGGGTGACACCGAGTGTGACACCGAGTGTGACACAGGGAGACACAGGGAGTGACACCGAGAGACACAGAGTGTGACACCGAGAGTGACACAGAGTGTGACACCGAGTGTGACACCGAGTTACACAGGGAGACACAGAGAGTGACACAGAGAGTGGCACCGAGGGTGACACACCGAGGGTGACACACCGAGAGTGACACAGAGCGACACCAAGGGTGACATAGAGTGTGACACCAAGAGTGACACCAAGTGTGACGCCGAGTGTGACACCAAATGTGACACCAAATGTGACACAGAGCGTGACACAGAGAGACACTGAGTGTGACACAGAGAGTGACACAGGGCGTCACAGAGAGACACGTGTGTGACACTGAGTGTGACGCCGGGTGTGACACAGAGCGACACCAAGGGTGACACAGAGTGACACAGAGAGTGACACCGAGGGTGACACCAAGTGTGACACAGAGTGACACCGAATGTGACACACAGAGTGACACGCAGAGTGACACCAAGTGTGACACCGAGTGTGGCACTGAGTGTGACACCGAGTGTGACACAGAGCGACCTCAAGGGTGACACAGAGCGACACCAAGGGTGACACGGACTGACACCGAGTGTGACACCGAGTGTAACACAGAGCAACACCAAGGGTGACACAGAGAGCGACGCCAAGGGTGACACAGAGTGATACCGATGTTACACGGAGACACAGAGTGTGACAGCGGGTGCGACACCGGGTGCAACACCGGGTGTGACACAGGGTGTGACACAGGGTGTGACACAGAGTGTGACAGCGAGTGTGACATAGAGCGACCACAAGGGTGACACAGAGTGACACTGAGTGTGACTCAGAGAGACACAGAGTGACACAGACAGTGACACAGAGAGAGACACAGAGAGACACCAAGGGTGACACAGAATGCCACCGAGTGTGACACAGAGAGACACAGAGTGACACAGAGAGTGACACAGAGAGACACCGAGTGTGACACCGAGAGTGACACAGAGAGTGACACAGAGAGTGACACAGAGAGACAGAGCGACACAGTGTGTGACACCGAGTGTGACACCGAGAGTGACGAGAGTGACACCGAGAGTGACAACGAGTGACACAGGGAGACACAGAGAGTGACACCGAGAGACACAGAGTGTGACACCGAGAGTGACACAGAGTGTGACACCGAGTGTGACACCGAGTTACACAGGGAGACACAGAGAGTGGCACCGAGGGTGACTCACCGAGGGTGACACACCGAGAGTGACACAGAGCGACACCAAGGGTGACACAGAGTGTGACACCAAGAGTGACACCAAGTGTGACACAGAGTGACACCGAGTGTGACGCCGAGTGTGACACCAAATGTGACACCAAATGTGACACAGAGCGTGACACAGAGAGACACAGAGAGTGACACAGAGAGTGACACAGGGCGTCACAGAGAGACACCGTGTGTGACACTGAGTGTGACGCCGGGTGTGACACAGAGCGACACCAAGGGTGACACAGAGTGACACAGAGAGTGACACCGAGGGTGACTCAGAGGGTGACACAGAGTGACACCGAGTGTGACACAGAGTGACACACAGAGTAACACAGAGAGTGACACCAAGTGTGGCACCGAGTGTGACACCGAGTGTGACACAGAGCGACCCCAAGGGTGACACAGAGCGACACCAAGGGTGACACGGAATGACACCGAGTGTGAGACCGAGTGTGACACAGGGAGACACAGAGTGTGACACTGAGGGTAACACAAAGAGGCTGACAAAGAGCAACACCAAGGGTGACACAGAGCGACACCAAGGGTGACACAGAGTGACACCGATGTTATACAGGGAGACACAGAGTGTGACACAGAGAGACACCGAGTGTGACACCGAGTGTGACGCCGAGTGTGACACCAAATGTGACACCGATAGTGACAAAGAGAGCGACACAGAGAGTGACACAGAGAGACAGAGCGGCACATTGTGTGACACCGAGTGTGACACCGAGAGTGACACCGAGAGTGACACCAAGTGTGACACCGAGTGACACAGGGAGACACAGAGAGTGACACCGGGAGACACCGAGTGTGACACAGGGCGACACAGAGTGCGACACCGAGTGTGACACAGAGTGACACAGAGAGACACCAAGTGTGACACCGAGAGCGACACAGAGAGTGACACAGAGAGTGACACCGAGAGTGACACAGAGAGTGACACAGAGAGTGACACCGAGAGTGACACAGAGAGCGACACAGAGAGTGACACAGAGAGACAGAGCGACACAGTGTGTGACACCGAGTGTGACACCGAGAGTGACAACGAGAGTGACACAGAGAGTGACAACGAGTGACACAGGGAGACACAGAGAGTGACACCGAGAGACACAGAGTGTGACACACCGAGGGTGACACCGAGTGTGACACCGAGAGTGACACAGGGAGACACCGAGAGTGACACCGAGAGACACAGAGTGTGACACCGAGAGTGACACAGAGTGTGACACCGAGTGTGACACCGAGTTACACAGGGAGACACAGAGAGTGACACAGAGAGTGGCACCGAGGGTGACACACCGAGGCTGACACACCGAGAGTGACACAGAGCGACACCAAGGGTGACATAGAGTGTGACACCAAGAGTGACACCAAGTGTGACACAGAGTGACACCGAGTGTGACGCCGAGTATGACACCAAATGTGACACGAAATGTGACACAGAGCGTGACACAGAGAGACACTGAGTGTGACACAGAGAGTGTCACAGGGCGTCACAGAGAGACACCGTGTGTGACACTGAGTGTGCCGCCGGGTGTGACACAGAGCGACACCAAGGGTGACACAGAGTGACACAGAGAGTGACACCGAGGGTGACACCAAGTGTGACACAGAGTGACACCGAGTGTGACACACAGAGTGACACGCAGAGTGACACCAAGTGTGACACCGAGTGTGGCACCGAGTGTGGCACCGAGTGTGACACAGAGCGACCTCAAGGGTGACACAGAGCGACACCAAGGGTGACACGGACTGACACCGAGTGTGACACCGAGTGTAACACAGAGCAACACCAAGGGTGACACAGAGAGCGACGCCAAGGGTGACACAGAGTGATACCGATGTTACACAGGGAGACACAGAGTGTGACACAGAGACACACCGTGTGTGACACCGAGTGTGACACCGAGTGTGACAAAGGGAGACATAGAGAGTGATACCGGGAGACACCGAGTGTGACACAGGGCGACACAGAGTGAGACACCGAGTGTGACACAGAGAGTGACACAGAGCGACACCGAGTGTGACGCTGAGTGTGACACCGAGTGCGACACCGAGTGTGACACCGAGTGCGACACCGGGTGCGACACAGGGTGTGACACAGAGTGTGACACAGAGTGTGACAGAGTGTGACACAGAGAGTGACACAGGGAGTGACACCGGGAGTGACACACAGCGACACCAAGAGTGACACCGACTGCGACACAGGGTGCGACACCGAGTTCGACACCAAGGGTGACACCAAGAGTGACACCGAGTGTGACACAGGGAGACACAGGAAGACACAGAGAGTGACACAGAGAGTGACACACCGAGGGTGACACCGAGGGTGACACACCGAGGGTGACACAGAGCGACACAGAGCGCGACTCAGAGCGCGACACCGAGAGCGACACAGAGAGCGACACAGAGAGACATCGTGTGTGACACCGAGTGTGACACCGAGAGTGACACCGAGTGTGACACAGAGAGACAGCAAGGGTGACACCAAGTGTGCCACAGGGAGACACAGGGTGTGACACCAAGAGTGACACCGAGAGTGACACCGAGTGTGACACCAAGGATGACACCGGGTGTGACACCGAGTGTGACACCGAGTGACACAGGGAGACACAGGGAGACACAGAGAGTGACACAGAGAGTGACACCGAGGGTGACACACCGAGGGTGACACACCAAGGGTGACACAGAGCGCGACACCGAGTGTGACACCGAGCGTCACACAGGGTGACACAGAGTGTGACACAGAGCGACACCAAGGGTGACACAGAGTGACACCGAGTGTGACACCGAGAGTGACACCAAGTGTGACACCAAGTGTGACACCAAGTGTGACACCGAGAGCGACGCCGAGTGTGACACCGAGTGTGACACCGAGTGTGACAGCGGGTGCGACACCGGGTGTGACACAGGGTGTGACACAGGGTGTGACACAGGGTGTGACACAGAGTGTGACACAGAGTGACACACAGAGTGACACCGAGTGTGACAGCGAGTGTGACATAGAGTGACCACAAGGGTGACACAGAGTGACACCGAGTGTGACTCAGAGAGACACAGAGTGACACAGACAGTGACACAGAGAGTGACACAGAGAGACACCAAGGGTGACGCAGAGTGACACCGCGTGTGACACAGAGAGACGCAGAGTGACACAGAGAGTGACACAGAGAGACACCGAGTGTGACACAGAGAGGGACACAGAGAGTGACACAGAGAGTGACACAGAGAGTGACACAGAGAGCGACACCGAGAGTGACACAGAGAGACAGAGCGACACAGTGTGTGACACCGAGTGTGACACCGAGAGTGACAATGAGAGTGACACCAAGTGTGACACCAAGTGACACAGGGAGACACAGAGAGTGACACCAAGAGACACAGAGAGTGACACCGAGGGTGACACAGGGAGACACAGAGAGTGACACCGAGAGACACAGAGTGTGACACCGAGAGTGACACAGAGTGTGACACCGAGTGTGACACCGAGTTACACAGGGAGACACAGAGAGTGACACAGAGAGTGGCACCGAGGGTGACACACCGAGGATGACACACCGAGAGTGACACAGAGCGACACCAAGGGTGACACAGAGTGTGACACCAAGAGTGACACCGAGAGTGACACCAAGTGTGACACAGAGTGACACCGAGTGTGACGCAGAGTGTGACACCAAATGTGACAACAAATGTGACACAGAGCGTGACACAGAGAGTGACACAGGGCGACACAGAGAGACACCGTGTGTGACACAGAGTGTGACACCGAGAGTGACATCAAGTGTGACACAGAGGGACACCGAGTGTGACGCCAAATGTGACACCAAATGTGACACAGAGCGTGACACAGAGAGACACTGAGTGTGACACAGAGAGTGACACAGGGCGACACAGAGAGACACCGTGTGTGACACTGAGTGTGACGCCGGGTGTGACACAGAGCGACACCAAGGGTGACACAGAGTGACACAGAGAGTGACACCGAGGGTGACACAGAGTGACACCAAGTGTGACACAGAGTGACACACAGAGTAACACAGAGAGTGACACCAAGTGTGACACCGAGTGTGGCACCGAGTGTGACACCGAGTGTGACACAGAGTGACCCCAAGGGTGACACAGAGCGACACCAAGGGTGACACGGAATGACACCGAGTGTGAGACCAAGTGTGACACAGGGAGACACAGAGTGTGACACTGAGGGTAACACAATCAGGCTGACAAAGAGCAACACCAAGGGTGACACAGAGCGACACCAAGGGTGACACAGAGTGTGACACCGAGAGTGACACCGAGAGTGACACCAAGTGTGACACAGAGTGACACCGAGTGTGACGCAGAGTGTGACACCAAATGTGACACCAAATGTGACACAGAGCGTGACACAGAGAGTGACACAGGGCGACACAGAGAGACACCGTGTGTGACACAGAGTGTGACACCGAGAGTGATACCAAGTGTGACACAGAGTGACACCGAGTGTGACGCCAAATGTGACACCAAATGTGACACAGAGCGTGACACAGAGAGACACTGAGTGTGACACAGAGAGTGACACAGGGCGACACAGTGAGACACCGTGTGTGACACTGAGTGTGACGCCGTGTGTGACACTGAGTGTGACGCCGGGTGCGACACAGAGCGACAGCAAGGGTGACACAGAGCGCGACACCGAGTGTGACACCGAGAGTGACACCGAGTGTGACACAGAGTGTGACACAGAGTGTGACACGGAGAGTGACACCAAGTGTGACACACAGTGACACCAAGGGTGACACAGAGTGACACCAAGTGTGACACCGAGTGTGACACCAAGTGTGACACCAAGTGTGACACCGAGAGTGACGCCGAGTGTGACACCGAGTGTGACAGCGGGTGTGACACCGGGTGCGACACCGGGTGTGACACAGGGTGTGACACAGGGTGTGACACAGAGTGTGACAGCGAGTGTGACATAGAGCGACCACAAGGGTGACACGGAGTGACACCGAGTGTGACTCAGAGAGACACAGAGTGACACAGACAGTGACACAGAGAGTGACACAGAGAGACACCAAGGGTGACACAGAGTGACACCAAGGGTGACACAGAGAGACACCGAGTGTGACACCGAGTGTGACACAGAGAGGGACACAGAGAGTGACACAGAGAGTGACACCGAGAGTGACACAGAGAGCGACACCGAGAGTGACACAGAGAGACAGAGCGACACAGTGTGTGACACCGAGTGTGACACCGAGAGTGACAACGAGAGTGACACCGAGTGTGACACCGAGTGACACAGGGAGACACAGAGAGTGACACCAAGAGACACAGAGTGTGGCACCGAGGGTGACACAGGGAGACACAGAGAGTGACACCGAGAGACACAGAGTGTGACACCGAGAGTGACACAGAGTGTGACACCGAGTGTGACACCGAGTTACACAGGGAGACACAGAGAGTGACACAGAGAGTGGCACCGAGGGTGACACACTGAGGATGACACACCGAGAGTGACACAGAGCGACACCAAGGGTGACACAGAGTGTGACACCGAGAGTGACACCGAGAGTGACACCAAGTGTGACACAGAGTGACACCGAGTGTGACGCAGAGTGTGACACCAAATGTGACACCAAATGTGACACAGAGCGTGACACAGAGAGTGACACAGGGCGACACAGAGAGACACCGTGTGTGCCACAGAGTGTGACACCGAGAGTGACATCAAGTGTGACACAGAGGGACACCGAGTGTGACGCCAAATGTGACACCAAATGTGACACAGAGCGTGACACAGAGATACACTGAGTGTGACACAGAGAGTGACACAGGGCGACACAGAGAGACACCATGTGTGACACTGAGTGTGACGCCGGGTGTGACACAGAGCGACACCAAGGGTGACACAGAGTGACACAGAGAGTGACACCGAGGGTGACACAGAGTGACACCAAGTGTGACACAGAGTGACACCGAGTGTGACACAGAGTGACACACAGAGTAACACAGAGAGTGACACCAAGTGTGACACCGAGTGTGGCACCGAGTGTGACACCGAGTGTGATACAGAGCGACCCCAAGGGTGACACAGAGCGACCTCAAGGGTGACACAGAGCGACACCAAGGGTGACACGGACTGACACCGAGTGTGACACCGAGTGTAACACAGAGCAACACCAAGGGTGACACAGAGAGCGACGCCAAGGGTGACACAGAGTGATACCGATGTTACACAGGGAGACACAGAGTGTGACACAGAGACACACCGTGTGTGACACCGAGTGTGACACCGAGTGTGACAAAGGGAGACACAGAGAGTGATACCGGGAGACACCGAGTGTGACACAGGGCGACACAGAGTGAGACACCGAGTGTGACACAGAGAGTGACACAGAGCGACACCGAGTGTGACGCTGAGTGTGACACCGAGTGCGACACCGAGTGTGACACCGAGTGCGACACCGGGTGCGACACAGGGTGTGACACAGAGTGTGACACAGAGTGTGACAGAGTGTGACACAGAGAGTGACACAGGGAGTGACACCGGGAGTGACACACAGCGACACCAAGAGTGACACCGACTGCGACACAGGGTGCGACACCGAGTTTGACACCAAGGGTGACACCAAGAGTGACACCGAGTGTGACACAGGGAGACACAGGAAGACACAGAGAGTGACACAGAGAGTGACACCGAGGGTGACACCGAGGGTGACACACCGAGGGTGACACAGAGCGACACCAAGGGTGACACAGAGTGACACAGAGCGCGACTCAGAGCGCGACACAGAGAGACATCGTGTGTGACACCGAGTGTGACACCGAGAGTGACACCGAGTGTGACACAGAGAGACAGCAAGGGTGACACCAAGAGTGACACCAAGTGTGCCACAGGGAGACACAGGGTGTGACACCAAGAGTGACACCGAGAGTGACACCGAGTGTGACACCAAGGATGACACCGGGTGTGACACCGAGTGTGACACCGAGTGTGACACCGAGTGACACAGGGAGACACAGGGAGACACAGAGAGTGACACAGAGAGTGACACCGAGGGTGACACACCGAGGGTGACACACCAAGGGTGACACAGAGCGCGACACCGAGTGTGACACCGAGCGTCACACAGGGTGACACAGAGTGTGACACAGAGCGACACCAAGGGTGACACAGAGTGACACCGAGTGTGACACCGAGAGTGACACCAAGTGTGACACCGAGTGTGACACCAAGTGTGACACCAAGTGTGACACCGAGAGCGACGCCGAGTGTGACACCGAGTGTGACACCGAGTGTGACAGCGGGTGCGACACCGGGTGTGACACAGGGTGTGACACAGGGTGTGACACAGAGTGTGACACAGAGTGACACACAGAGTGACACCGAGTGTGACAGCGAGTGTGACATAGAGTGACCACAAGGGTGACACAGAGTGACACCGAGTGTGACTCAGAGAGACACAGAGTGACACAGACAGTGACACAGAGAGTGACACAGAGAGACACAAAGGGTGACGCAGAGTGACACCGCGTGTGACACAGAGAGACGCAGAGTGACACAGAGAGTGACACAGAGAGACACCGAGTGTGACACAGAGAGGGACACAGAGAGTGACACAGAGAGTGACACCGAGAGTGACACAGAGAGCGACACCGAGAGTGACACAGAGAGACAGAGCGACACAGTGTGTGACACCGAGTGTGACACAGAGAGTGACAACGAGAGTGACACCAAGTGTGACACCGAGTGACACAGGGAGACACAGAGAGTGACACCAAGAGACACAGAGTGTGACACCGAGGGTGACACAGGGAGACACAGAGAGTGACACCGAGAGACACAGAGTGTGACACCGAGAGTGACACAGAGTGTGACACCGAGTGTGACACCGAGTTACACAGGGAGACACAGAGAGTGACACAGAGAGTGGCACCGAGGGTGACACACCGAGGATGACACACCAAGAGTGACACAGAGCGACACCAAGGGTGACACAGAGTGTGACACCAAGAGTGACACCGAGAGTGACACCAAGTGTGACACAGAGTGACACCGAGTGTGACGCAGAGTGTGACATCAAATGTGACACCAAATGTGACACAGAGCGTGACACAGAGAGTGACACAGGGCGACACAGAGAGACACCGTGTGTGACACAGAGTGTGACACCGAGAGTGACATCAAGTGTGACACAGAGGGACACCGAGTGTGACGCCAAATGTGACACCAAATGTGACACAGAGCGTGACACAGAGAGACACGGAGTGTGACACAGAGAGTGACACAGGGCGACACAGAGAGACACCGTGTGTGACACTGAGTGTGACGCCGGGTGTGACACAGAGCGACACCAAGGGTGACACAGAGTGACACAGAGAGTGACACCGAGGGTGACACAGAGTGACACCAAGTGTGACACAGAGTGACACCGAGTGTGACACAGAGTGACACACAGAGTAACACAGAGAGTGACACCAAGTGTGACACCGAGTGTGGCACCGAGTGTGACACCGAGTGTGACACAGAGCGACCCCAAGGGTGACACGGAGCGACACCAAGGGTGACACGGAATGACACCGAGTGTGAGACCAAGTGTGACACAGGGAGACACAGAGTGTGACACTGAGGGTAACACAATCAGGCTGACAAAGAGCAACACCAAGGGTGACACAGAGCGACACCAAGGGTGACACAGAGTGTGACACCGAGAGTGACACCGAGAGTGACACCAAGTGTGACACAGAGTGACACCGAGTGTGACGCAGAGTGTGACACCAAATGTGACACCAAATGTGACACAGAGCGTGACACAGAGAGTGACACAGGGCGACACAGAGAGACACCGTGTGTGACACAGAGTGTGACACCGAGAGTGATACCAAGTGTGAAAAAGAGTGACACCGAGTGTGACGCCAAATGTGACACCAAATGTGACACAGAGAGACACTGAGTGTGACACAGAGAGTGACACAGGGCGACACAGTGAGACACCGTGTGTGACACTGAGTGTGACGCCGTGTGTGACACTGAGTGTGACGCCGGGTGCGACACAGAGCGACAGCAAGGGTGACACAGAGCGCGACACCGAGTGTGACACCGAGAGTGACACAGATAGTGACACCGAGTGTGACACAGAGTGTGACACGGAGAGTGACACCAAGTGTGACACACAGTGACACCAAGGGTGACACCGAGAGTGACACCAAGTGTGACACCGAGTGTGACACCGAGAGTGACGCCGAGTGTGACACCGAGTGTGACAGCGGGTGTGACACCGGGTGCGACACCGGGTGTGACACAGGGTGTGACACAGGGTGTGACACAGAGTGTGACAGCGAGTGTGACATAGAGCGACCACAAGGGTGACACAGAGTGACACCGAGTGTGACTCAGAGAGACACAGAGAGACACAGACAGTGACACAGAGAGTGACACAGAGAGACACCAAGGGTGACACAGAGTGACACCAAGGGTGACACAGAGAGACACCGAGTGTGACACCGAGTGTGACACAGAGAGGGACACAGAGAGTGACACAGAGAGTGACACCGAGAGTGACACAGAGAGCGACACCGAGAGTGACACAGAGAGTGACACCGAGGGTGACACAGAGTGACACCAAGTGTGACACAGAGTGACACCGAGTGTGACACAGAGTGACACACAGAGTAACACAGAGAGTGACACCAAGTGTGACACCGAGTGTGGCACCGAGTGTGACACAGAGCGACCCCAAGGGTGACACAGAGCGACACCAAGGGTGACACGGAATGACACCGAGTGTGAGACCAAGTGTGACACAGGGAGACACAGAGTGTGACACTGAGGGTAACACAATCAGGCTGACAAAGAGCAACACCAAGGGTGACACAGAGCGACACCAAGGGTGACACAGAGTGTGACACCGAGAGTGACACCGAGAGTGACACCAAGTGTGACACAGAGTGACACCGAGTGTGACGCAGAGTGTGACACCAAATGTGACACAGAGCGTGACACAGAGAGTGACACAGGGCGACACAGAGAGACACCGTGTGTGACACAGAGTGTGACACCGAGAGTGATACCAAGTGTGACACAGAGTGACACCGAGTGTGACGCCAAATGTGACACCAAATGTGACACAGAGAGACACTGAGTGTGACACAGAGAGTGACACAGGGCGACACAGTGAGACACCGTGTGTGACACTGAGTGTGACGCCGTGTGTGACACTGAGTGTGACGCCGGGTGCGACACAGAGCGACAGCAAGGGTGACACAGAGCGCGACACCGAGTGTGACACCGAGAGTGACACAGATAGTGACACCGAGTGTGACACAGAGTGTGACATGGAGAGTGACACCAAGTGTGACACACAGTGACACCAAGGGTGACACCGAGAGTGACACCAAGTGTGACACCGAGTGTGACACCAAGTGTGACACCAAGTGTGACACCGAGAGTGACGCCGAGTGTGACACCGAGTGTGACAGCGGGTGTGACACCGGGTGCGACACCGGGTGTGACACAGGGTGTGACACAGGGTGTGACACAGAGTGTGACAGCGAGTGTGACATAGAGCGACCACAAGGGTGACACAGAGTGACACCGAGTGTGACTCAGAGAGACACAGAGAGACACAGACAGTGACACAGAGAGTGACACAGAGAGACACCAAGGGTGACACAGAGTGACACCAAGGGTGACACAGAGAGACACCGAGTGTGACACCGAGTGTGACACAGAGAGGGACACAGAGAGTGACACAGAGAGTGACACCGAGAGTGACAACGAGAGTGACACCGAGTGTGACACAGAGTGTGACACAGAGTGTGACACGGAGAGTGACACCAAGTGTGACACACAGTGACACCAAGGGTGACACAGAGTGACACCAAGTGTGACACCGAGTGTGACACCAAGTGTGACACCAAGTGTGACACCGAGAGTGACGCCGAGTGTGACACCGAGTGTGACAGCGGGTGTGACACCGGGTGCGACACCGGGTGTGACACAGGGTGTGACACAGGGTGTGACACAGAGTGTGACAGCGAGTGTGACATAGAGCGACCACAAGGGTGACACGGAGTGACACCGAGTGTGACTCAGAGAGACACAGAGTGACACAGACAGTGACACAGAGAGTGACACAGAGAGACACCAAGGGTGACACAGAGTGACACCAAGGGTGACACAGAGAGACACCGAGTGTGACACCGAGTGTGACACAGAGAGGGACACAGAGAGTGACACAGAGAGTGACACCGAGAGTGACACAGAGAGCGACACCGAGAGTGACACAGAGAGACAGAGCGACACAGTGTGTGACACCGAGTGTGACACCGAGAGTGACAACGAGAGTGACACCGAGTGTGACACCGAGTGACACAGGGAGACACAGAGAGTGACACCAAGAGACACAGAGTGTGGCACCGAGGGTGACACAGGGAGACACAGAGAGTGACACCGAGAGACACAGAGTGTGACACCGATAGTGACACAGAGTGTGACACCGAGAGTGACACAGAGTGTGACACCGAGTGTGACACCGAGTTACACAGGGAGACACAGAGAGTGACACAGAGAGTGGCACCGAGGGTGACACACCGAGGATGACACACCGAGAGTGACACAGAGCGACACCAAGGGTGACACAGAGTGTGACACCGAGAGTGACACCGAGAGTGACACCAAGTGTGACACAGAGTGACACCGAGTGTGACGCAGAGTGTGACACCAAATGTGACACCAAATGTGACACAGAGTGTGACACAGAGAGTGACACAGGGCGACACAGAGAGACACCGTGTGTGCCACAGAGTGTGACACCGAGAGTGACATCAAGTGTGACACAGAGGGACACCGAGTGTGACGCCAAATGTGACACCAAATGTGACACAGAGCGTGACACAGAGAGACACTGAGTGTGACACAGAGAGTGACACAGGGCGACACAGAGAGACACCATGTGTGACACTGAGTGTGACGCCGGGTGTGACACAGAGCGACACCAAGGGTGACACAGAGTGACACAGAGAGTGACACCGAGGGTGACACGGAGTGACACCAAGTGTGACACAGAGTGACACCGAGTGTGACACAGAGTGACACACAGAGTAACACAGAGAGTGACACCAAGTGTGACACCGAGTGTGGCACCGAGTGTGAAACCGAGTGTGACACAGAGCGACCCCAAGGGTAACACAGAGCGACACCAAGGGTGACACGGAATGACACCGAGTGTGACACAGGGAGACACAGAGTGTGACACTGAGGGTAACACAATGAGGCTGACAAAGAGCAACACCAAGGGTGACACAGAGCGACACCAAGGGTGACACAGAGTGACACCAATGTTACACAGGGAGACACAGAGTGTGACACAGAGAGACACTGAGTGTGACACACCGAGGGTGACACCGAGTGTGACACCGAGTGTGACACAGGGAGACACAGGGAGTGACACCGAGAGACACAGAGTGTGACACCGAGAGTGACACAGAGTGTGACACCGAGTGTGACACCGAGTTACACAGGGAGACACAGAGAGTGACACAGAGAGTGGCACCGAGGGTGACACACCGAGGATGACACACCAAGAGTGACACAGAGCGACACCAAGGGTGACACAGAGTGTGACACCAAGAGTGACACCGAGAGTGACACCAAGTGTGACACAGAGTGACACCGAGTGTGACGCAGAGTGTGACATCAAATGTGACACCAAATGTGACACAGAGCGTGACACAGAGAGTGACACAGGGCGACACAGAGAGACACCGTGTGTGACACAGAGTGTGACACCGAGAGTGACATCAAGTGTGACACAGAGGGACACCGAGTGTGACGCCAAATGTGACACCAAATGTGACACAGAGCGTGACACAGAGAGACACGGAGTGTGACACAGAGAGTGACACAGGGCGACACAGAGAGACACCGTGTGTGACACTGAGTGTGACGCCGGGTGTGACACAGAGCGACACCAAGGGTGACACAGAGTGACACAGAGAGTGACACCGAGGGTGACACAGAGTGACACCAAGTGTGACACAGAGTGACACCGAGTGTGACACAGAGTGACACACAGAGTAACACAGAGAGTGACACCAAGTGTGACACCGAGTGTGGCACCGAGTGTGACACCGAGTGTGACACAGAGCGACCCCAAGGGTGACACAGAGCGACACCAAGGGTGACACGGAATGACACCGAGTGTGAGACCAAGTGTGACACAGGGAGACACAGAGTGTGACACTGAGGGTAACACAATCAGGCTGACAAAGAGCAACACCAAGGGTGACACAGAGCGACACCAAGGGTGACACAGAGTGTGACACCGAGAGTGACACCGAGAGTGACACCAAGTGTGACACAGAGTGACACCGAGTGTGACGCAGAGTGTGACACCAAATGTGACACCAAATGTGACACAGAGCGTGACACAGAGAGTGACACAGGGCGACACAGAGAGACACCGTGTGTGACACAGAGTGTGACACCGAGAGTGATACCAAGTGTGAAAAAGAGTGACACCGAGTGTGACGCCAAATGTGACACCAAATGTGACACAGAGAGACACTGAGTGTGACACAGAGAGTGACACAGGGCGACACAGTGAGACACCGTGTGTGACACTGAGTGTGACGCCGTGTGTGACACTGAGTGTGACGCCGGGTGCGACACAGAGCGACAGCAAGGGTGACACAGAGCGCGACACCGAGTGTGACACCGAGAGTGACACAGATAGTGACACCGAGTGTGACACAGAGTGTGACACGGAGAGTGACACCAAGTGTGACACACAGTGACACCAAGGGTGACACCGAGAGTGACACCAAGTGTGACACCGAGTGTGACACCGAGAGTGACGCCGAGTGTGACACCGAGTGTGACAGCGGGTGTGACACCGGGTGCGACACCGGGTGTGACACAGGGTGTGACACAGGGTGTGACACAGAGTGTGACAGCGAGTGTGACATAGAGCGACCACAAGGGTGACACAGAGTGACACCGAGTGTGACTCAGAGAGACACAGAGAGACACAGACAGTGACACAGAGAGTGACACAGAGAGACACCAAGGGTGACACAGAGTGACACCAAGGGTGACACAGAGAGACACCGAGTGTGACACCGAGTGTGACACAGAGAGGGACACAGAGAGTGACACAGAGAGTGACACCGAGAGTGACACAGAGAGCGACACCGAGAGTGACACAGAGAGTGACACCGAGGGTGACACAGAGTGACACCAAGTGTGACACAGAGTGACACCGAGTGTGACACAGAGTGACACACAGAGTAACACAGAGAGTGACACCAAGTGTGACACCGAGTGTGGCACCGAGTGTGACACAGAGCGACCCCAAGGGTGACACAGAGCGACACCAAGGGTGACACGGAATGACACCGAGTGTGAGACCAAGTGTGACACAGGGAGACACAGAGTGTGACACTGAGGGTAACACAATCAGGCTGACAAAGAGCAACACCAAGGGTGACACAGAGCGACACCAAGGGTGACACAGAGTGTGACACCGAGAGTGACACCGAGAGTGACACCAAGTGTGACACAGAGTGACACCGAGTGTGACGCAGAGTGTGACACCAAATGTGACACAGAGCGTGACACAGAGAGTGACACAGGGCGACACAGAGAGACACCGTGTGTGACACAGAGTGTGACACCGAGAGTGATACCAAGTGTGACACAGAGTGACACCGAGTGTGACGCCAAATGTGACACCAAATGTGACACAGAGAGACACTGAGTGTGACACAGAGAGTGACACAGGGCGACACAGTGAGACACCGTGTGTGACACTGAGTGTGACGCCGTGTGTGACACTGAGTGTGACGCCGGGTGCGACACAGAGCGACAGCAAGGGTGACACAGAGCGCGACACCGAGTGTGACACCGAGAGTGACACAGATAGTGACACCGAGTGTGACACAGAGTGTGACATGGAGAGTGACACCAAGTGTGACACACAGTGACACCAAGGGTGACACCGAGAGTGACACCAAGTGTGACACCGAGTGTGACACCAAGTGTGACACCAAGTGTGACACCGAGAGTGACGCCGAGTGTGACACCGAGTGTGACAGCGGGTGTGACACCGGGTGCGACACCGGGTGTGACACAGGGTGTGACACAGGGTGTGACACAGAGTGTGACAGCGAGTGTGACATAGAGCGACCACAAGGGTGACACAGAGTGACACCGAGTGTGACTCAGAGAGACACAGAGAGACACAGACAGTGACACAGAGAGTGACACAGAGAGACACCAAGGGTGACACAGAGTGACACCAAGGGTGACACAGAGAGACACCGAGTGTGACACCGAGTGTGACACAGAGAGGGACACAGAGAGTGACACAGAGAGTGACACCGAGAGTGACAACGAGAGTGACACCGAGTGTGACACAGAGTGTGACACAGAGTGTGACACGGAGAGTGACACCAAGTGTGACACACAGTGACACCAAGGGTGACACAGAGTGACACCAAGTGTGACACCGAGTGTGACACCAAGTGTGACACCAAGTGTGACACCGAGAGTGACGCCGAGTGTGACACCGAGTGTGACAGCGGGTGTGACACCGGGTGCGACACCGGGTGTGACACAGGGTGTGACACAGGGTGTGACACAGAGTGTGACAGCGAGTGTGACATAGAGCGACCACAAGGGTGACACGGAGTGACACCGAGTGTGACTCAGAGAGACACAGAGTGACACAGACAGTGACACAGAGAGTGACACAGAGAGACACCAAGGGTGACACAGAGTGACACCAAGGGTGACACAGAGAGACACCGAGTGTGACACCGAGTGTGACACAGAGAGGGACACAGAGAGTGACACAGAGAGTGACACCGAGAGTGACACAGAGAGCGACACCGAGAGTGACACAGAGAGACAGAGCGACACAGTGTGTGACACCGAGTGTGACACCGAGAGTGACAACGAGAGTGACACCGAGTGTGACACCGAGTGACACAGGGAGACACAGAGAGTGACACCAAGAGACACAGAGTGTGGCACCGAGGGTGACACAGGGAGACACAGAGAGTGACACCGAGAGACACAGAGTGTGACACCGATAGTGACACAGAGTGTGACACCGAGAGTGACACAGAGTGTGACACCGAGTGTGACACCGAGTTACACAGGGAGACACAGAGAGTGACACAGAGAGTGGCACCGAGGGTGACACACCGAGGATGACACACCGAGAGTGACACAGAGCGACACCAAGGGTGACACAGAGTGTGACACCGAGAGTGACACCGAGAGTGACACCAAGTGTGACACAGAGTGACACCGAGTGTGACGCAGAGTGTGACACCAAATGTGACACCAAATGTGACACAGAGTGTGACACAGAGAGTGACACAGGGCGACACAGAGAGACACCGTGTGTGCCACAGAGTGTGACACCGAGAGTGACATCAAGTGTGACACAGAGGGACACCGAGTGTGACGCCAAATGTGACACCAAATGTGACACAGAGCGTGACACAGAGAGACACTGAGTGTGACACAGAGAGTGACACAGGGCGACACAGAGAGACACCATGTGTGACACTGAGTGTGACGCCGGGTGTGACACAGAGCGACACCAAGGGTGACACAGAGTGACACAGAGAGTGACACCGAGGGTGACACGGAGTGACACCAAGTGTGACACAGAGTGACACCGAGTGTGACACAGAGTGACACACAGAGTAACACAGAGAGTGACACCAAGTGTGACACCGAGTGTGGCACCGAGTGTGAAACCGAGTGTGACACAGAGCGACCCCAAGGGTAACACAGAGCGACACCAAGGGTGACACGGAATGACACCGAGTGTGACACAGGGAGACACAGAGTGTGACACTGAGGGTAACACAATGAGGCTGACAAAGAGCAACACCAAGGGTGACACAGAGCGACACCAAGGGTGACACAGAGTGACACCAATGTTACACAGGGAGACACAGAGTGTGACACAGAGAGACACTGAGTGTGACACACCGAGGGTGACACCGAGTGTGACACCGAGTGTGACACAGGGAGACACAGGGAGTGACACCGAGAGACACAGAGTGTGACACCGAGAGTGACACAGAGTGTGACACCGAGTGTGACACCGAGTTACACAGGGAGACACAGAGAGTGACACAGAGAGTGGCACCGAGGGTGACACACCGAGGGTGACACACCGAGAGTGACACAGAGCGACACCAAGTGTGACGCCGAGTGTGACACCAAATGTGACACCAAATGTGACACAGAGCGTGACACAGAGAGACACTGAGTGTGACACAGAGAGTGACACAGGGCGTCACAGAGAGACACCGTGTGTGACACTGAGTGTGTCGCCGGGTGTGACACAGAGCGACACCAAGGGTGACACAGAGTGACACAGAGAGTGACACCGAGGGTGACACCAAGTGTGACACAGAGTGACACCGAATGTGACACACAGAGTGACACGCAGAGTGACACCAAGTGTGACACCGAGTGTGGCACTGAGTGTGACACCGAGTGTGACACAGAGCGACCTCAAGGGTGACACAGAGCGACACCAAGGGTGACACGGACTGACACCGAGTGTGACACCGAGTGTAACACAGAGCAACACCAAGGGTGACACAGAGAGCGACGCCAAGGGTGACACAGAGTGATACCGATGTTACACAGGGAGACACAGAGTGTGACAGCGGGTGCGACACCGGGTGCAACACCGGGTGTGACACAGGGTGTGACACAGGGTGTGACACAGAGTGTGACAGCGAGTGTGACATAGAGCGACCACAAGGGTGACACAGAGTGACACTGAGTGTGACTCAGAGAGACACAGAGTGACACAGACAGTGACACAGAGAGTGACACAGAGAGACACCAAGGGTGACACAGAGAGACACCAAGGGTGACACAGAATGCCACCGAGTGTGACACAGAGAGACACAGAGTGACACAGAGAGTGACACAGAGAGACACCAAGTGTGACACCGAGAGTGATACAGAGAGTGACACAGAGAGTGACACAGAGAGTGACACCGAGAGTGACACAGAGAGCGACACAGAGAGTGACACAGAGAGACAGAGCGACACAGTGTGTGACACCGAGTGTGACACCGAGAGTGACGAGAGTGACACCGAGAGTGACAACGAGTGACACAGGGAGACACAAAGAGTGACACCGAGAGACACAGAGTGTGACACACCGAGGGTGACACCGAGTGTGACACCGAGTGTGACACAGGGAGACACAGAGAGTGACACCGAGAGACACAGAGTGTGACACCGAGAGTGACACAGAGTGTGACACCGAGTGTGACACCGAGTTACACAGGGAGACACAGAGAGTGACACAGAGAGTGGCACCGAGGGTGACACACCGAGGGTGACACACCGAGAGTGACACAGAGCGACACCAAGGGTGACACAGAGTGTGACACCAAGAGTGACACCAAGTGTGACACAGAGTGACACCGAGTGTGACGCCGAGTGTGACACCAAATGTGACACCAAATGTGACACAGAGCGTGACACAGAGAGACACTGAGTGTGACACAGAGAGTGACACAGGGCGTCACAGAGAGACACCGTGTGTGACACTGAGTGTGACGCCGGGTGTGACACAGAGCGACACCAAGGGTGACACAGAGTGACACAGAGAGTGACACCGAGGGTGACTCAGAGGGTGACACAGAGTGACACCGAGTGTGACACAGAGTGACACACAGAGTAACACCGAGTGTGACACCGAGTGTGACACAGAGCGACCCCAAGGGTGACACAGAGCGACACCAAGGGTGACACGGAATGACACCGAGTGTGAGACCGAGTGTGACACAGGGAGACACAGAGTGTGACACTGAGGGTAACACAAAGAGACTGACAAAGAGCAACACCAAGGGTGACACAGAGCGACACCAAGGGTGACACAGAGTGACACCGATGTTATACAGGGAGACACTGAGTGTGACACAGAGAGACACCGAGTGTGACACCGAGTGTGACGCCGAGTGTGACACCAAATGTGACACCGATAGTGACAAAGAGAGCGACACAGAGAGTGACACAGAGAGACAGAGCGGCACATTGTGTGACACCGAGTGTGACACCGAGAGTGACACCGAGAGTGACACCAAGTGTGACACCGAGTGACACAGGGAGACACAGAGAGTGACACCGGGAGACACCGAGTGTGACACAGGGCGACACAGAGTGCGACACCGAGTGTGACACAGAGTGACACAGAGAGACACCAAGTGTGACACCGAGAGCGACACAGAGAGTGACACAGAGAGTGACACAGAGAGTGACACCGAGAGTGACACAGAGAGTGACACAGAGAGTGACACAGAGAGTGACACCGAGAGTGACACAGAGAGCGACACAGAGAGTGACACAGAGAGACAGAGCGACACAGTGTGTGACACCGAGTGTGACACCGAGAGTGACAACGAGAGTGACACAGAGAGTGACAACGAGTGACACAGGGAGACACAGAGAGTGACACCGAGAGACACAGAGTGTGACACACCGAGGGTGACACCGAGTGTGACACCGAGTGTGACACAGGGAGACACACCGAGAGACACAGAGTGTGACACCGAGAGTGACACAGAGTGTGACACCGAGTGTGACACCGAGTTACACAGGGAGACACAGAGAGTGACACAGAGAGTGGCACCGAGGGTGACACACCGAGGGTGACACACCGAGAGTGACACAGAGCGACACCAAGGGTGACATAGAGTGTGACACCAAGAGTGACACCAAGTGTGACACAGAGTGACACCGAGTGTGACGCCGAGTGTGACACCAAATGTGACATGAAATGTGACACAGAGCGTGACACAGAGAGACACTGAGTGTGACACAGAGAGTGTCACAGGGCGTCACAGAGAGACACCGTGTGTGACACTGAGTGTGCCGCCGGGTGTGACACAGAGCGACACCAAGGGTGACACAGAGTGACACAGAGAGTGACACCGAGGGTGACACCAAGTGTGACACAGAGTGACACCGAGTGTGACACACAGAGTGACACGCAGAGTGACACCAAGTGTGACACCGAGTGTGGCACCGAGTGTGACACCGAGTGTGACACAGAGCGACCTCAAGGGTGACACAGAGCGACACCAAGGGTGACACGGACTGACACCGAGTGTGACACCGAGTGTAACACAGAGCAACACCAAGGGTGACACAGAGAGCGACGCCAAGGGTGACACAGAGTGATACCGATGTTACACAGGGAGACACAGAGTGTGACACAGAGACACACCGTGTGTGACACCGAGTGTGACACCGAGTGTGACAAAGGGAGACACAGAGAGTGATACCGGGAGACACCGAGTGTGACACAGGGCGACACAGAGTGAGACACCGAGTGTGACACAGAGAGTGACACAGAGCGACACCGAGTGTGACGCTGAGTGTGACACCGAGTGCGACACCGAGTGTGACACCGAGTGCGACACCGGGTGCGACACAGGGTGTGACACAGAGTGTGACACAGAGTGTGACAGAGTGTGACACAGAGAGTGACACAGGGAGTGACACCGGGAGTGACACGCAGCGACACCAAGAGTGACACCGAGTGCGACACCGGGTGCGACACAGGGTGTGACACAGAGTGTGACACAGAGTGTGACAGAGTGTGACACAGAGAGTGACACAGGGAGTGACACCGAGTGTGACGCAGAGTGTGACACCAAATGTGACACCAAATGTGACACAGAGCGTGACACAGAGAGTGACACAGGGCGACACAGAGAGACACCGTGTGTGACACAGAGTGTGACACCGAGAGTGATACCAAGTGTGACACAGAGTGACACCGAGTGTGACGCCAAATGTGACACCAAATGTGACACAGAGAGACACTGAGTGTGACACAGAGAGTGACACAGGGCGACACAGTGAGACACCGTGTGTGACACTGAGTGTGACGCCGTGTGTGACACTGAGTGTGACGCCGGGTGCGACACAGAGCGACAGCAAGGGTGACACAGAGCGCGACACCAAGTGTGACACCGAGAGTGACACAGAGAGTGACACCGAGTGTGACACAGAGTGTGACACGGAGAGTGACACCAAGTGTGACACACAGTGACACCAAGGGTGACACCGAGAGTGACGCCGAGTGTGACACCGAGTGTGACAGCGGGTGTGACACCGGGTGCGACACCGGGTGTGACACAGGGTGTGACACAGGGTGTGACACAGAGTGTGACAGCGAGTGTGACATAGAGCGACCACAAGGGTGACACAGAGTGACACCGAGTGTGACTCAGAGAGACACAGAGAGACACAGACAGTGACACAGAGAGTGACACAGAGAGACACCAAGGGTGACACAGAGTGACACCAAGGGTGACACAGAGAGACACCGAGTGTGACACCGAGTGTGACACAGAGAGGGACACAGAGAGTGACACAGAGAGTGACACCGAGAGTGACACAGAGAGCGACACCGAGAGTGACACAGAGAGACAGAGCGACACAGTGTGTGACACCGAGTGTGACACCGAGAGTGACAACGAGAGTGACACCGAGTGTGACACCGAGTGACACAGGGAGACACAGAGAGTGACACCAAGAGACACAGAGTGTGGCACCGAGGGTGACACAGGGAGACACAGAGAGTGACACCGAGAGACACAGAGTGTGACACCGAGAGTGACACAGAGTGTGACACCGAGTGTGACACCGAGTTACACAGGGAGACACAGAGAGTGACACAGAGAGTGGCACCGAGGGTGACACACCGAGGATGACACACCGAGAGTGACACAGAGTGACACCAAGGGTGACACAGAGTGTGACACCGAGAGTGACACCGAGAGTGACACCAAGTGTGACACAGAGTGACACCGAGTGTGACGCAGAGTGTGACACCAAATGTGACACCAAATGTGACACAGAGCGTGACACAGAGAGTGACACAGGGCGACACAGAGAGACACCGTGTGTGCCACAGAGTGTGACACCGAGAGTGACATCAAGTGTGACACAGAGGGACACCGAGTGTGACGCCAAATGTGACACCAAATGTGACACAGAGCGTGACACAGAGATACACTGAGTGTGACACAGATAGTGACACAGGGCGACACAGAGAGACACCATGTGTGACACTGAGTGTGACGCCGGGTGTGACACAGAGCGACACCAAGGGTGACACAGAGTGACACAGAGAGTGACACCGAGGGTGACACAGAGTGACACCAAGTGTGACACAGAGTGACACACAGAGTAACACAGAGAGTGACACCAAGTGTGACACCGAGTGTGGCACCGAGTGTGACACCGAGTGTGACACAGAGCGACCCCAAGGGTGACACAGAGCGACACCAAGGGTGACACGGAATGACACCGAGTGTGACACAGGGAGACACAGAATGTGACACTGAGGGTAACACAATGAGGCTGACAAAGAGCAACACCAAGGGTGACACAGAGCGACACCAAGGGTGACACAGAGTGACACCAATGTTACACAGGGAGACACAGAGTGTGACACAGAGAGACACTGAGTGTGACACACCGAGGGTGACACCGAGTGTGACACCGAGTGTGACACAGGGAGACACAGGGAGTGACACCGAGAGACACAGAGTGTGACACCGAGAGTGACACAGAGTGTGACACCGAGTGTGACACCGAGTTACACAGGGAGACACAGAGAGTGACACAGAGAGTGGCACCGAGGGTGACACACCGAGGGTGACACACCGAGAGTGACACAGAGCGACACCAAGTGTGACGCCGAGTGTGACACCAAATGTGACACCAAATGTGACACAGAGCGTGACACAGAGAGACACTGAGTGTGACACAGAGAGTGACACAGGGCGTCACAGAGAGACACCGTGTGTGACACTGAGTGTGACACCGGGTGTGACACAGAGCGACACCAAGGGTGACACAGAGTGACACAGAGAGTGACACCGAGGGTGACACCAAGTGTGACACAGAGTGACACCGAATGTGACACACAGAGTGACACGCAGAGTGACACCAAGTGTGACACCGAGTGTGGCACTGAGTGTGACACCGAGTGTGACACAGAGCGACCTCAAGGGTGACACAGAGCGACACCAAGGGTGACACGGACTGACACCGAGTGTGACACCGAGTGTAACACAGAGCAACACCAAGGGTGACACAGAGAGCGACGCCAAGGGTGACACAGAGTGATACCGATGTTACACAGGGAGACACAGAGTGTGACAGCGGGTGCGACACCGGGTGCAACACCGGGTGTGACACAGGGTGTGACACAGGGTGTGACACAGAGTGTGACAGCGAGTGTGACATAGAGCGACCACAAGGGTGACACAAAGTGACACTGAGTGTGACTCAGAGAGACACAGAGTGACACAGACAGTGACACAGAGAGTGACACAGAGAGACACCAAGGGTGACACAGAATGCCACCGAGTGTGACACAGAGAGACACAGAGTGACACAGAGAGTGACACAGAGAGACACCAAGTGTGACACCGAGAGTGATACAGAGAGTGACACAGAGAGTGACACAGAGAGTGACACCGAGAGTGACACAGAGAGCGACACAGAGAGTGACACAGAGAGACAGAGCGACACAGTGTGTGACACCGAGTGTGACACCGAGAGTGACGAGAGTGACACCGAGAGTGACAACGAGTGACACAGGGAGACACAAAGAGTGACACCGAGAGACACAGAGTGTGACACACCGAGGGTGACACCGAGTGTGACACCGAGTGTGACACAGGGAGACACAGAGAGTTACACCGAGAGACACAGAGTGTGACACCGAGAGTGACACAGAGTGTGACACCGAGTGTGACACCGAGTTACACAGGGAGACACAGAGAGTGACACAGAGAGTGGCACCGAGGGTGACACACCGAGGGTGACACACCGAGAGTGACACAGAGCGACACCAAGGGTGACACAGAGTGTGACACCAAGAGTGACACCAAGTGTGACACAGAGTGACACCGAGTGTGACGCCGAGTGTGACACCAAATGTGACACCAAATGTGACACAGAGCGTGACACAGAGAGACACTGAGTGTGACACAGAGAGTGACACAGGGCGTCACAGAGAGACACCGTGTGTGACACTGAGTGTGACGCCGGGTGTGACACAGAGCGACACCAAGGGTGACACAGAGTGACACAGAGAGTGACACCGAGGGTGACTCAGAGGGTGACACAGAGTGACACCGAGTGTGACACAGAGTGACACACAGAGTAACACAGAGAGTGACACCAAGTGTGGCACCGAGTGTGACACCGAGTGTGACACAGAGCGACCCCAAGGGTGACACAGAGCGACACCAAGGGTGACACGGAATGACACCGAGTGTGAGACCGAGTGTGACACAGGGAGACACAGAGTGTGACACTGAGGGTAACACAAAGAGGCTGACAAAGAGCAACACCAAGGGTGACACAGAGCGACACCAAGGGTGACACAGAGTGACACCGATGTTATACAGGGAGACACTGAGTGTGACACAGAGAGACACCGAGTGTGACACCGAGTGTGACGCCGAGTGTGACACCAAATGTGACACCGATAGTGACAAAGAGAGCGACACAGAGAGTGACACAGAGAGACAGAGCGGCACATTGTGTGACACCGAGTGTGACACCGAGAGTGACACCGAGAGTGACACCAAGTGTGACACCGAGTGACACAGGGAGACACAGAGAGTGACACCGGGAGACACCGAGTGTGACACAGGGCGACACAGAGTGCGACACCGAGTGTGACACAGAGTGACACAGAGAGACACCAAGTGTGACACCGAGAGCGACACAGAGAGTGACACAGAGAGTGACACAGAGAGTGACACCGAGAGTGACACAGAGAGTGACACAGAGAGTGACACAGAGAGTGACACCGAGAGTGACACAGAGAGCGACACAGAGAGTGACACAGAGAGACAGAGCGACACAGTGTGTGACACCGAGTGTGACACCGAGAGTGACAACGAGAGTGACACAGAGAGTGACAACGAGTGACACAGGGAGACACAGAGAGTGACACCGAGAGACACAGAGTGTGACACACCGAGGGTGACACCGAGTGTGACACCGAGTGTGACACAGGGAGACACAGAGAGTGACACCGAGAGACACAGAGTGTGACACCGAGAGCGACACAGAGTGTGACACCGAGTGTGACACCGAGTTACACAGGGAGACACAGAGAGTGACACAGAGAGTGGCACCGAGGGTGACACACCGAGGGTGACACACCGAGAGTGACACAGAGCGACACCAAGGGTGACATAGAGTGTGACACCAAGAGTGACACCAAGTGTGACACAGAGTGACACCGAGTGTGACGCCGAGTGTGACACCAAATGTGACATGAAATGTGACACAGAGCGTGACACAGAGAGACACTGAGTGTGACACAGAGAGTGTCACAGGGCGTCACAGAGAGACACCGTGTGTGACACTGAGTGTGCCGCCGGGTGTGACACAGAGCGACACCAAGGGTGACACAGAGTGACACAGAGAGTGACACCGAGGGTGACACCAAGTGTGACACAGAGTGACACCGAGTGTGACACACAGAGTGACACGCAGAGTGACACCAAGTGTGACACCGAGTGTGGCACCGAGTGTGACACCGAGTGTGACACAGAGCGACCTCAAGGGTGACACAGAGCGACACCAAGGGTGACACGGACTGACACCGAGTGTGACACCGAGTGTAACACAGAGCAACACCAAGGGTGACACAGAGAGCGACGCCAAGGGTGACACAGAGTGATACCGATGTTACACAGGGAGACACAGAGTGTGACACAGAGACACACCGTGTGTGACACCGAGTGTGACACCGAGTGTGACAAAGGGAGACACAGAGAGTGATACCGGGAGACACCGAGTGCGACACCGGGTGCGACACAGAGTGAGACACCGAGTGTGACGCTGAGTGTGACAGAGTGTGACACAGAGAGTGACACAGGGAGTGACACCGGGAGTGACACGCAGCGACACCAAGAGTGACACCGAGTGCGACACCGGGTGCGACACAGGGTGTGACACAGAGTGTGACACAGAGTGTGACAGAGTGTGACACAGAGAGTGACACAGGGAGTGACACCGAGTGTGACGCAGAGTGTGACACCAAATGTGACACCAAATGTGACACAGAGCGTGACACAGAGAGTGACACAGGGCGACACAGAGAGACACCGTGTGTGACACAGAGTGTGACACCGAGAGTGATACCAAGTGTGACACAGAGTGACACCGAGTGTGACGCCAAATGTGACACCAAATGTGACACAGAGAGACACTGAGTGTGACACAGAGAGTGACACAGGGCGACACAGTGAGACACCGTGTGTGACACTGAGTGTGACGCCGTGTGTGACACTGAGTGTGACGCCGGGTGCGACACAGAGCGACAGCAAGGGTGACACAGAGCGCGACACCGAGTGTGACACCGAGAGTGACACAGAGAGTGACACCGAGTGTGACACAGAGTGTGACACGGAGAGTGACACCAAGTGTGACACACAGTGACACCAAGGGTGACACCGAGAGTGACACCAAGTGTGACACCAAGTGTGACACCGAGAGTGACGCCGAGTGTGACACCGAGTGTGACAGCGGGTGTGACAGCGGGTGCGACACCGGGTGTGACACAGGGTGTGACACAGGGTGTGACACAGAGTGTGACAGCGAGTGTGACATAGAGCGACCACAAGGGTGACACAGAGTGACACCGAGTGTGACTCAGAGAGACACAGAGAGACACAGACAGTGACACAGAGAGTGACACAGAGAGACACCAAGGGTGACACAGAGTGACACCAAGGGTGACACAGAGAGACACCGAGTGTGACACCGAGTGTGACACAGAGAGGGACACAGAGAGTGACACAGAGAGTGACACCGAGAGTGACACAGAGAGCGACACCGAGAGTGACACAGAGAGACAGAGCGACACAGTGTGTGACACCGAGTGTGACACCGAGAGTGACAACGAGAGTGACACCGAGTGTGACACCGAGTGACACAGGGAGACACAGAGAGTGACACCAAGAGACACAGAGTGTGGCACCGAGGGTGACACAGGGAGACACAGAGAGTGACACCGAGAGACACAGAGTGTGACACCGATAGTGACACAGAGTGTGACACCGAGAGTGACACAGAGTGTGACACCGAGTGTGACACCGAGTTACACAGGGAGACACAGAGAGTGACACAGAGAGTGGCACCGAGGGTGACACACCGAGGATGACACACCGAGAGTGACACAGAGTGACACCAAGGGTGACACAGAGTGTGACACCGAGAGTGACACCGAGAGTGACACCAAGTGTGACACAGAGTGACACCGAGTGTGACGCAGAGTGTGACACCAAATGTGACACCAAATGTGACACAGAGCGTGACACAGAGAGTGACACAGGGCGACACAGAGAGACACCGTGTGTGCCACAGAGTGTGACACCGAGAGTGACATCAAGTGTGACACAGAGGGACACCGAGTGTGACGCCAAATGTGACACCAAATGTGACACAGAGCGTGACACAGAGATACACTGAGTGTGACACAGAGAGTGACACAGGGCGACACAGAGAGACACCATGTGTGACACTGAGTGTGACGCCGGGTGTGACACAGAGCGACACCAAGGGTGACACAGAGTGACACAGAGAGTGACACCGAGGGTGACACAGAGTGACACCAAGTGTGACACAGAGTGACACCGAGTGTGACACAGAGTGACACACAGAGTAACACAGAGAGTGACACCAAGTGTGACACCGAGTGTGGCACCGAGTGTGACACCGAGTGTGACACAGAGCGACCCCAAGGGTGACACAGAGCGACACCAAGGGTGACACGGAATGACACCGAGTGTGACACAGGGAGACACAGAGTGTGACACTGAGGGTAACACAATGAGGCTGACAAAGTGCAACACCAAGGGTGACACAGAGCGACACCAATGTTACACAGGGAGACACAGAGTGTGACACAGAGAGACACTGAGTGTGACACACCGAGGGTGACACCGAGTGTGACACCGAGTGTGACACAGGGAGACACAGGGAGTGACACCGAGAGACACAGAGTGTGACACCGAGAGTGACACAGAGTGTGACACCGAGTGTGACACCGAGTTACACAGGGAGACACAGAGAGTGACACAGAGAGTGGCACCGAGGGTGACACACCGAGGGTGACACACCGAGAGTGACACACACCAAGTGTGACGCCGAGTGTGACACCAAATGTGACACCAAATGTGACACAGAGCGTGACACAGAGAGACACTGAGTGTGACACAGAGAGTGACACAGGGCGTCACAGAGAGACACCGTGTGTGACACTGAGTGTGACGCCGGGTGTGACACAGAGCGACACCAAGGGTGACACAGAGTGACACAGAGAGTGACACCGAGGGTGACACCAAGTGTGACACAGAGTGACACCGAATGTGACACACAGAGTGACACGCAGAGTGACACCAAGTGTGACACCGAGTGTGGCACTGAGTGTGACACCGAGTGTGACACAGAGCGACCTCAAGGGTGACACAGAGCGACACCAAGGGTGACACGGACTGACACCGAGTGTGACACCGAGTGTAACACAGAGCAACACCAAGGGTGACACAGAGAGCGACGCCAAGGGTGACACAGAGTGATACCGATGTTACACAGGGAGACACAGAGTGTGACAGCGGGTGCGACACCGGGTGCAACACCGGGTGTGACACAGGGTGTGACACAGGGTGTGACACAGAGTGTGACAGCGAGTGTGACATAGAGCGACCACAAGGGTGACACAGAGTGACACTGAGTGTGACTCAGAGAGACACAGAGTGACACAGACAGTGACACAGAGAGTGACACAGAGAGACACCAAGGGTGACACAGAATGCCACCGAGTGTGACACAGAGAGACACAGAGTGACACAGAGAGTGACACAGAGAGACACCAAGTGTGACACCGAGAGTGATACAGAGAGTGACACAGAGAGTGACACAGAGAGTGACACCGAGAGTGACACAGAGAGCGACACAGAGAGTGACACAGAGAGACAGAGCGACACAGTGTGTGACACCGAGTGTGACACCGAGAGTGACGAGAGTGACACCGAGAGTGACAACGAGTGACACAGGGAGACACAAAGAGTGACACCGAGAGACACAGAGTGTGACACCAAATGTGACACCAAATGTGACACAGAGCGTGACACAGAGAGACACTGAGTGTGACACAGAGAGTGACACAGGGCGTCACAGAGAGACACCGTGTGTGACACTGAGTGTGACGCCGGGTGTGACACAGAGCGACACCAAGGGTGACACAGAGTGACACAGAGAGTGACACCGAGGGTGACTCAGAGGGTGACACAGAGTGACACCGAGTGTGACACAGAGTGACACACAGAGTAACACAGAGAGTGACACCAAGTGTGGCACCGAGTGTGACACCGAGTGTGACACAGAGCGACCCCAAGGGTGACACAGAGCGACACCAAGGGTGACACGGAATGACACCGAGTGTGAGACCGAGTGTGACACAGGGAGACACAGAGTGTGACACTGAGGGTAACACAAAGAGGCTGACAAAGAGCAACACCAAGGGTGACACAGAGCGACACCAAGGGTGACACAGAGTGACACCGATGTTATACAGGGAGACACTGAGTGTGACACAGAGAGACACCGAGTGTGACACCGAGTGTGACGCCGAGTGTGACACCAAATGTGACACCGATAGTGACAAAGAGAGCGACACAGAGAGTGACACAGAGAGACAGAGCGGCACATTGTGTGACACCGAGTGTGACACCGAGAGTGACACCGAGAGTGACACCAAGTGTGACACCGAGTGACACAGGGAGACACAGAGAGTGACACCGGGAGACACCGAGTGTGACACAGGGCGACACAGAGTGCGACACCGAGTGTGACACAGAGTGACACAGAGAGACACCAAGTGTGACACCGAGAGCGACACAGAGAGTGACACAGAGAGTGACACAGAGAGTGACACCGAGAGTGACACAGAGAGTGACACAGAGAGTGACACCGAGAGTGACACAGAGAGCGACACAGAGAGTGACACAGAGAGACAGAGCGACACAGTGTGTGACACCGAGTGTGACACCGAGAGTGACAACGAGAGTGACACAGAGAGTGACAACGAGTGACACAGGGAGACACAGAGAGTGACACCGAGAGACACAGAGTGTGACACACCGAGGGTGACACCGAGTGTGACACCGAGTGTGACACAGGGAGACACAGAGAGTGACACCGAGAGACACAGAGTGTGACACCGAGAGTGACACAGAGTGTGACACCGAGTGTGACACCGAGTTACACAGGGAGACACAGAGAGTGACACAGAGAGTGGCACCGAGGGTGACACACCGAGGGTGACACACCGAGAGTGACACAGAGCGACACCAAGGGTGACATAGAGTGTGACACCAAGAGTGACACCAAGTGTGACACAGAGTGACACCGAGTGTGACTCCGAGTGTGACACCAAATGTGACATGAAATGTGACACAGAGCGTGACACAGACAGACACTGAGTGTGACACAGAGAGTGTCACAGGGCGTCACAGAGAGACACCGTGTGTGACACTGAGTGTGCCGCCGGGTGTGACACAGAGCGACACCAAGGGTGACACAGAGTGACACAGAGAGTGACACCGAGGGTGACACCAAGTGTGACACAGAGTGACACCGAGTGTGACACACAGAGTGACACGCAGAGTGACACCAAGTGTGACACCGAGTGTGGCACCGAGTGTGACACCGAGTGTGACACAGAGCGACCTCAAGGGTGACACAGAGCGACACCAAGGGTGACACGGACTGACACCGAGTGTAACACAGAGCAACACCAAGGGTGACACAGAGAGCGACGCCAAGGGTGACACAGAGTGATACCGATGTTACACAGGGAGACACAGAGTGTGACACAGAGACACACCGTGTGTGACACCGAGTGTGACACCGAGTGTGACAAAGGGAGACACAGAGAGTGATACCGGGAGACACCGAGTGTGACACAGGGCGACACAGAGTGAGACACCGAGTGTGACACAGAGAGTGACACAGAGCGACACCGAGTGTGACGCTGAGTGTGACACCGAGTGCGACACCGAGTGTGACACCGAGTGCGACACCGGGTGCGACACAGGGTGTGACACAGAGTGTGACACAGAGTGTGACAGAGTGTGACACAGAGAGTGACACAGGGAGTGACACCGGGAGTGACACGCAGCGACACCAAGAGTGACACCGACTGCGACACAGGGTGCGACACCGAGTTCGACACCAAGGGTGACACCAAGAGTGACACCGAGTGTGACACAGGGAGACACAGGAAGACACAGAGAGTGACACAGAGAATGACACCGAGGGTGACACCGAGGGTGACACACCGAGGGTGACACAGAGCGACACCAAGGGTGACACAGAGTGACACAGAGCGCGACTCAGAGCGCGACACCGAGAGCGACACAGAGAGCGACACAGAGAGACATCGTGTGTGACACCGAGTGTGACACCGAGAGTGACACCGAGTGTGACACAGAGAGACAGCAAGGGTGACACCAAGAGTGACACCAAGTGTGCCACAGGGAGACACAGGGTGTGACACCAAGAGTGACACCGAGAGTGACACCGAGTGTGACACCAAGGATGACACCGGGTGTGACACCGAGTGTGACACCGAGTGTGACACCGAGTGACACAGGGAGACACAGGGAGACACAGAGAGTGACACAGAGAGTGACACCGAGGGTGACACACCGAGGGTGACACACCAAGGGTGACACAGAGCGCGACACCGAGTGTGACACCGAGCGTCACACAGGGTGACACAGAGTGTGACACCGAGAGTGACACCAAGTGTGACACCGAGTGTGACACCAAGTGTGACACCAAGTGTGACACCAAGTGTGACACCGAGTGTGACACCAAGTGTGACACCAAGTGTGACACCGAGAGCGACGCCGAGTGTGACACCGAGTGTGACACCGAGTGTGACAGCGGGTGCGACACCGGGTGTGACACAGGGTGTGACACAGGGTGTGACACAGAGTGTGACACAGAGTGACACACAGAGTGACACCGAGTGTGACAGCGAGTGTGACATAGAATGACCACAAGGGTGACACAGAGTGACACCGAGTGTGACTCAGAGAGACACAGAGTGACACAGACAGTGACACAGAGAGTGACACAGAGAGACACCAAGGGTGACGCAGAGTGACACCGCGTGTGACACAGAGAGACGCAGAGTGACACAGAGAGTGACACAGAGAGACACCGAGTGTGACACAGAGAGGGACACAGAGAGTGACACAGAGAGTGACACCAAGAGTGACACAGAGAGCGACACCGAGAGTGACACAGAGAGCGACACCGAGAGTGACACAGAGAGACAGAGCGACACAGTGTGTGACACCGAGTGTGACACCGAGAGTGACAACGAGAGTGACACCAAGTGTGACACCGAGTGACACAGGGAGACACAGAGAGCGACACCAAGAGACACAGAGTGTGACACCGAGGGTGACACAGGGAGACACAGAGAGTGACACCGAGAGACACAGAGTGTGACACCGAGAGTGACACAGAGTGTGACACCGAGTGTGACACCGAGTTACACAGGGAGACACAGAGAGTGACACAGAGAGTGGCACCGAGGGTGACACACCGAGGATGACACACCAAGAGTGACACAGAGCGACACCAAGGGTGACACAGAGTGTGACACCAAGAGTGACACCGAGAGTGACACCAAGTGTGACACAGAGTGACACCGAGTGTGACGCAGAGTGTGACACCAAATGTGACACCAAATGTGACACAGAGCGTGACACAGAGAGTGACACAGGGCGACACAGAGAGACACCGTGTGTGACACAGAGTGTGACACCGAGAGTGACATCAAGTGTGACACAGAGGGACACCGAGTGTGACGCCAAATGTGACACCAAAAGTGACACAGAGCGTGACACAGAGAGACACTGAGTGTGACACAGAGAGTGACACAGGGCGACACAGAGAGACACCGTGTGTGACACTGAGTGTGACGCCGGGTGTGACACAGAGCGACACCAAGGGTGACACAGAGTGACACAGAGAGTGACACCGAGGGTGACTCAGAGTGACACCAAGTGTGACACAGAGTGACACACAGAGTAACACAGAGAGTGACACCAAGTGTGACACCGAGTGTGGCACCGAGTGTGACACCGAGTGTGACACAGAGCGACCCCAAGGGTGACACAGAGCGACACCAAGGGTGACACGGAATGACACCGAGTGTGAGACCAAGTGTGACACAGGGAGACACAGAGTGTGACACTGAGGGTAACACAATCAGACTGACAAAGAGCAACACCAAGGGTGACACGGAATGACACCGAGTGTGAGACCAAGTGTGACACAGGGAGACACAGAGTGTGACACTGAGGGTAACACAATCAGGCTGACAAAGAGCAACACCAAGGGTGACACAGAGCGACACCAAGGGTGACACAGAGTGTGACACCGAGAGTGACACCGAGAGTGACACCAAGTGTGACACAGAGTGACACCGAGTGTGATGCAGAGTGTGACACCAAATGTGACACCAAATGTGACACAGAGCGTGACACAGAGAGTGACACAGGGCGACACAGAGAGACACCGTGTGTGACACAGAGTGTGACACCGAGAGTGATACCAAGTGTGAAAAAGAGTGACACCGAGTGTGACGCCAAATGTGACACCAAATGTGACACAGAGCGTGACACAGAGAGACACTGAGTGTGACACAGAGAGTGACACAGGGCGACACAGTGAGACACCGTGTGTGACACTGAGTGTGACGCCGTGTGTGACACTGAGTGTGACGCCGGGTGCGACACAGAGCGACAGCAAGGGTGACACAGAGCGCGACACCGAGTGTGACACCGAGAGTGACACCGAGTGTGACACAGAGTGTGACACAGAGTGTGACACGGAGAGTGACACCAAGTGTGACACACAGTGACACCAAGGGTGACACAGAGTGACACCGAGTGCGACACCGAGTGTGACACCGAGTGCGACACCGGGTGCGACACAGGGTGTGACACAGAGTGTGACACAGAGTGTGACAGAGTGTGACACAGAGAGTGACACAGGGAGTGACACCGGGAGTGACACACAGCGACACCAAGAGTGACACCGACTGCGACACAGGGTGCGACACCGAGTTTGACACCAAGGGTGACACCAAGAGTGACACCGAGTGTGACACAGCGAGACACAGGAAGACACAGAGAGTGACACAGAGAGTGACACCGAGGGTGACACCGAGGGTGACACACCGAGGGTGACACAGAGCGACACCAAGGGTGACACAGAGTGACACAGAGCGCGACTCAGAGCGCGACACCGAGAGCGACACAGAGAGCGACACAGAGAGATATCGTGTGTGACACCGAGTGTGACACCGAGAGTGACACCGAGTGTAACACAGAGAGACAGCAAGGGTGACACCAAGAGTGACACCAAGTGTGCCACAGGGAGACACAGGGTGTGACACCAAGAGTGACACCGAGAGTGACACCAAGGATGACACCGGGTGTGACACCGAGTGTGACACCGAGTGACACAGGGAGACACAGGGAGACACAGAGAGTGACACAGAGAGTGACACCGAGGGTGACACACCGAGGGTGACACACCAAGGGTGACACAGAGCGCGACACTGAGTGTGACACCGAGCGTCACACAGGGTGACACAGAGTGTGACACAGAGCGACACCAAGGGTGACACAGAGTGACACCGAGTGTGACACCGAGAGTGACACCAAGTGTGACACCGAGTGTGACACCAAGTGTGACACCAAGTGTGACACCGAGAGCGACGCCGAGTGTGACACCGAGTGTGACACCGAGTGTGACAGCGGGTGCGACACCGGGTGTGACACAGGGTGTGACACAGGGTGTGACACAGAGTGTGACACAGAGTGACACACAGAGTGACACCGGGTGTGACACAGGGTGTGACACAGGGTGTGACACAGAGTGTGACACAGAGTGACACACAGAGTGACACCGAGTGTGACGCCGAGTTTGACACAGAGCGACCCCAAGGGTGACACGGAGTGACACCGAGTGTGACTCAGAGAGACACAGAGTGACACAGACAGTGACACAGAGAGTGACACAGAGAGACACCAAGGGTGACGCAGAGTGACACCGCGTGTGACACAGAGAGACGCAGAGTGACACAGAGAGTGACACAGAGAGACACCGAGTGTGACACAGAGAGGGACACAGAGAGTGACACAGAGAGTGACACCGAGAGTGACACAGAGAGCGACACCGAGAGTGACACAGAGAGACAGAGCGACACAGTGTGTGACACCGAGTGTGACACCGAGAGTGACAACGAGAGTGACACCAAGTGTGACACCGAGTGACACAGGGAGACACAGAGAGTGACACCAAGAGACACAGAGTGTGACACCGAGGGTGACACAGGGAGACACAGAGAGTGACACCGAGAGACACAGAGTGTGACACCGAGAGTGACACAGAGTGTGACACCGAGTGTGACACCGAGTTACACAGGGAGACACAGAGAGTGACACAGAGAGTGGCACCGAGGGTGACACACCGAGGATGACACACCAAGAGTGACACAGAGCGACACCAAGGGTGACACAGAGTGTGACACCAAGAGTGACACCGAGAGTGACACCAAGTGTGACACAGAGTGACACCAAGTGTGACGCAGAGTGTGACACCAAATGTGACACCAAATGTGACACAGAGCGTGACACAGAGAGTGACACAGGGCGACACAGAGAGACACCGTGTGTGACACAGAGTGTGACACCGAGAGTGACATCAAGTGTGACACAGAGGGACACCGAGTGTGACGCCAAATGTGACACCAAATTTGACACAGAGCGTGACACAGAGAGACACTGAGTGTGACACAGAGAGTGACACAGGGCGACACAGAGAGACACCGTGTGTGACACTGAGTGTGACACAGAGCGACACCAAGGGTGACACAGAGTGACACAGAGAGTGACACCGAGGGTGACACAGAGTGACACCAAGTGTGACACAGAGTGACACCGAGTGTGACACAGAGTGACACACAGAGTAACACAGAGAGTGACACCAAGTGTGACACCGAGTGTGGCACCGAGTGTGACACCGAGTGTGACACAGAGCGACCCCAAGGGTGACACAGAGCGACACCAAGGGTGACACGGAATGACACCGAGTGTGAGACCAAGTGTGACACAGGGAGACACAGAGTGTGACACTGAGGGTAACACAATCAGGCTGACAAAGAGCAACACCAAGGGTGACACAGAGCGACACCAAGGGTGACACAGAGTGTGACACCGAGAGTGACACCGAGAGTGACACCAAGTGTGACACAGAGTGACACCGAGTGTGACGCAGAGTGTGACACCAAATGTGACACCAAATGTGACACAGAGCGTGACACAGAGAGTGACACAGGGCGACACAGAGAGACACCGTGTGTGACACAGAGTGTGACACCGAGAGTGATACCAAGTGTGAAAAAGAGTGACACCGAGTGTGACGCCAAATGTGACACCAAATGTGACACAGAGCATGACACAGAGAGACACTGAGTGTGACACAGAGAGTGACACAGGGCGACACAGTGAGACACCGTGTGTGACACTGAGTGTGACGCCGTGTGTGACACTGAGTGTGACGCCGGGTGCGACACAGAGCGACAGCAAGGGTGACACAGAGCGCGACACCGAGTGTGACACCGAGAGTGACACAGAGAGTGACACCGAGTGTGACACAGAGTGTGACACAGAGTGTGACACAGAGTGTGACACGGAGAGTGACACCAAGTGTGACACACAGTGACACCAAGGGTGACACAGAGTGACACCAAGTGTGACACCGAGTGTGACACCAAGTGTGACACCAAGTGTGACACCGAGAGTGACGCCGAGTGTGACACCGAGTGTGACAGCGGGTGTGACACCGGGTGCGACACCGGGTGTGACACAGGGTGTGACACAGGGTGTGACACAGAGTGTGACAGCGAGTGTAACATAGAGCGACCACAAGGGTGACACAGAGTGACACCGAGTGTGACTCAGAGAGACACAGTGACACAGACAGTGACACAGAGAGTGACACAGAGAGACACCAAGGGTGACACAGAGTGACACCGAGTGCGACACCGAGTGTGACACCGAGTGCGACACCGGGTGCGACACAGGGTGTGACACAGAGTGTGACACAGAGTGTGACAGAGTGTGACACAGAGAGTGACACAGGGAGTGACACCGGGAGTGACACACAGCGACACCAAGAGTGACACCGACTGCGACACAGGGTGCGACACCGAGTTTGACACCAAGGCTTACACCAAGAGTGACACCGAGTGTGACACAGGGAGACACAGGAAGACACAGAGAGTGACACAGAGAGTGACACCGAGGGTGACACCGAGGGTGACACACCGAGGGTGACACAGAGCGACACCAAGGGTGACACAGAGTGACACAGAGCGCGACTCAGAGCGCGACACCGAGAGCGACACAGAGAGCGACACAGAGAGACATCGTGTGTGACACCGAGTGTGACACCGAGAGTGACACCGAGTGTAACACAGAGAGACAGCAAGGGTGACACCAAGAGTGACACCAAGTGTGCCACAGGGAGACACAGGGTGTGACACCAAGAGTGACACCGAGAGTGACACCAAGGATGACACCGGGTGTGACACCGAGTGTGACACCGAGTGACACAGGGAGACACAGGGAGACACAGAGAGTGACACAGAGAGTGACACCGAGGGTGACACACCGAGGGTGACACACCAAGGGTGACACAGAGCGCGACACCGAGTGTGACACCGAGCGTCACACAGGGTGACACAGAGTGTGACACAGAGCGACACCAAGGGTGACACAGAGTGACACCGAGTGTGACACCGAGAGTGACACCAAGTGTGACACCGAGTGTGACACCAAGTGTGACACCAAGTGTGACACCGAGAGCGACGCCGAGTGTGACACCGAGTGTGACACCGAGTGTGACAGCGGGTGCGACACCGGGTGTGACACAGGGTGTGACACAGGGTGTGACACAGAGTGTGACACAGAGTGACACACAGAGTGACACCGGGTGTGACACAGGGTGTGACACAGGGTGTGACACAGAGTGTGACACAGAGTGACACACAGAGTGACACCGAGTGTGACGCCGAGTGTGACACAGAGCGACCCCAAGGGTGACACGGAGTGACACCGAGTGTGACTCAGAGAGACACAGAGTGACACAGACAGTGACACAGAGAGTGACACAGAGAGACACCAAGGGTGACGCAGAGTGACACCGCGTGTGACACAGAGAGACGCAGAGTGACACAGAGAGTGACACAGAGAGACACCGAGTGTGACACAGAGAGGGACACAGAGAGTGACACCGAGAGTGACACAGAGAGCGACACCGAGAGTGACACAGAGAGACAGAGCGACACAGTGTGTGACACCGAGTGTGACACCGAGAGTGACAACGAGAGTGACACCAAGTGTGACACCGAGTGACACAGGGAGACACAGAGAGTGACACCAAGAGACACAGAGTGTGACACCGAGGGTGACACAGGGAGACACAGAGAGTGACACCGAGAGACACAGAGTGTGACACCGAGAGTGACACAGAGTGTGACACCGAGTGTGACACCGAGTTACACAGGGAGACACAGAGAGTGACACAGAGAGTGGCACCGAGGGTGACACACCGAGGATGACACACCAAGAGTGACACAGAGCGACACCAAGGGTGACACAGAGTGTGACACCAAGAGTGACACCGAGAGTGACACCAAGTGTGACACAGAGTGACACCGAGTGTGACGCAGAGTGTGACACAGAGTGACACCGAGTGTGACGCAGAGTGTGACACCAAATGTGACACCAAATGTGACACAGAGCGTGACACAGAGAGTGACACAGGGCGACACAGAGAGACACCGTGTGTGACACAGAGTGTGACACCGAGAGTGACATCAAGTGTGACACAGAGGGACACCGAGTGTGACGCCAAATGTGACACCAAATTTGACACAGAGCGTGACACAGAGAGACACTGAGTGTGACACAGAGAGTGACACAGGGCGACACAGAGAGACACCGTGTGTGACACTGAGTGTGACACAGAGCGACACCAAGGGTGACACAGAGTGACACAGAGAGTGACACCGAGGGTGACACAGAGTGACACCAAGTGTGACACAGAGTGACACCGAGTGTGACACAGAGTGACACACAGAGTAACACAGAGAGTGACACCAAGTGTGACACCGAGTGTGGCACCGAGTGTGACACCGAGTGTGACACAGAGCGACCCCAAGGGTGACACAGAGCGACACCAAGGGTGACACGGAATGACACCGAGTGTGAGACCAAGTGTGACACAGGGAGACACAGAGTGTGACACTGAGGGTAACACAATCAGGCTGACAAAGAGCAACACCAAGGGTGACACAGAGCGACACCAAGGGTGACACAGAGTGTGACACCGAGAGTGACACTGAGAGTGACACCAAGTGTGACACAGAGTGACACCGAGTGTGACGCAGAGTGTGACACCAAATGTGACACCAAATGTGACACAGAGCGTGACACAGAGAGTGACACAGGGCGACACAGAGAGACACCGTGTGTGACACAGAGTGTGACACCGAGAGTGATACCAAGTGTGAAAAAGAGTGACACCGAGTGTGACGCCAAATGTGACACCAAATGTGACACAGAGCGTGACACAGAGAGACACTGAGTGTGACACAGAGAGTGACACAGGGCGACACAGTGAGACACCGTGTGTGACACTGAGTGTGACGCCGTGTGTGACACTGAGTGTGACGCCGGGTGCGACACAGAGCGACAGCAAGGGTGACACAGAGCGCGACACCGAGTGTGACACCGAGAGTGACACAGAGAGTGACACCGAGTGTGACACAGAGTGTGACACAGAGTGTGACACGGAGAGTGACACCAAGTGTGACACACAGTGACACCAAGGGTGACACAGAGTGACACCAAGTGTGACACCGAGTGTGACACCAAGTGTGACACCAAGTGTGACACCGAGAGTGACGCCGAGTGTGACACCGAGTGTGACAGCGGGTGTGACACCGGGTGCGACACCGGGTGTGACACAGGGTGTGACACAGGGTGTGACACAGAGTGTGACAGCGAGTGTGACATAGAGCGACCACAAGGGTGACACAGAGTGACACCGAGAGTGACTCAGAGAGACACAGTGACACAGACAGTGACACAGAGAGTGACACAGAGAGACACCAAGGGTGACACAGAGTGACACCAAGGGTGACACAGAGAGACACCGAGTGTGACACCGAGTGTGACACAGAGAGGGACACAGAGAGTGACACAGAGAGTGACACCGAGAGTGACAGCGGGTGTGACACCGGGTGCGACACCGGGTGTGACACAGGGTGTGACACAGGGTGTGACACAGAGTGTGACAGCGAGTGTAACATAGAGCGACCACAAGGGTGACACAGAGTGACACCGAGTGTGACTCAGAGAGACACAGTGACACAGACAGTGACACAGAGAGTGACACAGAGAGACACCAAGGGTGACACAGAGTGACACCGAGTGCGACACCGAGTGTGACACCGAGTGCGACACCGGGTGCGACACAGGGTGTGACACAGAGTGTGACACAGAGTGTGACAGAGTGTGACACAGAGAGTGACACAGGGAGTGACACCGGGAGTGACACACAGCGACACCAAGAGTGACACCGACTGCGACACAGGGTGCGACACCGAGTTTGACACCAAGGCTTACACCAAGAGTGACACCGAGTGTGACACAGGGAGACACAGGAAGACACAGAGAGTGACACAGAGAGTGACACCGAGGGTGACACCGAGGGTGACACACCGAGGGTGACACAGAGCGACACCAAGGGTGACACAGAGTGACACAGAGCGCGACTCAGAGCGCGACACCGAGAGCGACACAGAGAGCGACACAGAGAGACATCGTGTGTGACACCGAGTGTGACACCGAGAGTGACACCGAGTGTAACACAGAGAGACAGCAAGGGTGACACCAAGAGTGACACCAAGTGTGCCACAGGGAGACACAGGGTGTGACACCAAGAGTGACACCGAGAGTGACACCAAGGATGACACCGGGTGTGACACCGAGTGTGACACCGAGTGACACAGGGAGACACAGGGAGACACAGAGAGTGACACAGAGAGTGACACCGAGGGTGACACACCGAGGGTGACACACCAAGGGTGACACAGAGCGCGACACCGAGTGTGACACCGAGCGTCACACAGGGTGACACAGAGTGTGACACAGAGCGACACCAAGGGTGACACAGAGTGACACCGAGTGTGACACCGAGAGTGACACCAAGTGTGACACCGAGTGTGACACCAAGTGTGACACCAAGTGTGACACCGAGAGCGACGCCGAGTGTGACACCGAGTGTGACACCGAGTGTGACAGCGGGTGCGACACCGGGTGTGACACAGGGTGTGACACAGGGTGTGACACAGAGTGTGACACAGAGTGACACACAGAGTGACACCGGGTGTGACACAGGGTGTGACACAGGGTGTGACACAGAGTGTGACACAGAGTGACACACAGAGTGACACCGAGTGTGACGCCGAGTGTGACACAGAGCGACCCCAAGGGTGACACGGAGTGACACCGAGTGTGACTCAGAGAGACACAGAGTGACACAGACAGTGACACAGAGAGTGACACAGAGAGACACCAAGGGTGACGCAGAGTGACACCGCGTGTGACACAGAGAGACGCAGAGTGACACAGAGAGTGACACAGAGAGACACCGAGTGTGACACAGAGAGGGACACAGAGAGTGACACCGAGAGTGACACAGAGAGCGACACCGAGAGTGACACAGAGAGACAGAGCGACACAGTGTGTGACACCGAGTGTGACACCGAGAGTGACAACGAGAGTGACACCAAGTGTGACACCGAGTGACACAGGGAGACACAGAGAGTGACACCAAGAGACACAGAGTGTGACACCGAGGGTGACACAGGGAGACACAGAGAGTGACACCGAGAGACACAGAGTGTGACACCGAGAGTGACACAGAGTGTGACACCGAGTGTGACACCGAGTTACACAGGGAGACACAGAGAGTGACACAGAGAGTGGCACCGAGGGTGACACACCGAGGATGACACACCAAGAGTGACACAGAGCGACACCAAGGGTGACACAGAGTGTGACACCAAGAGTGACACCGAGAGTGACACCAAGTGTGACACAGAGTGACACCGAGTGTGACGCAGAGTGTGACACAGAGTGACACCGAGTGTGACGCAGAGTGTGACACCAAATGTGACACCAAATGTGACACAGAGCGTGACACAGAGAGTGACACAGGGCGACACAGAGAGACACCGTGTGTGACACAGAGTGTGACACCGAGAGTGACATCAAGTGTGACACAGAGGGACACCGAGTGTGACGCCAAATGTGACACCAAATTTGACACAGAGCGTGACACAGAGAGACACTGAGTGTGACACAGAGAGTGACACAGGGCGACACAGAGAGACACCGTGTGTGACACTGAGTGTGACACAGAGCGACACCAAGGGTGACACAGAGTGACACAGAGAGTGACACCGAGGGTGACACAGAGTGACACCAAGTGTGACACAGAGTGACACCGAGTGTGACACAGAGTGACACACAGAGTAACACAGAGAGTGACACCAAGTGTGACACCGAGTGTGGCACCGAGTGTGACACCGAGTGTGACACAGAGCGACCCCAAGGGTGACACAGAGCGACACCAAGGGTGACACGGAATGACACCGAGTGTGAGACCAAGTGTGACACAGGGAGACACAGAGTGTGACACTGAGGGTAACACAATCAGGCTGACAAAGAGCAACACCAAGGGTGACACAGAGCGACACCAAGGGTGACACAGAGTGTGACACCGAGAGTGACACTGAGAGTGACACCAAGTGTGACACAGAGTGACACCGAGTGTGACGCAGAGTGTGACACCAAATGTGACACCAAATGTGACACAGAGCGTGACACAGAGAGTGACACAGGGCGACACAGAGAGACACCGTGTGTGACACAGAGTGTGACACCGAGAGTGATACCAAGTGTGAAAAAGAGTGACACCGAGTGTGACGCCAAATGTGACACCAAATGTGACACAGAGCGTGACACAGAGAGACACTGAGTGTGACACAGAGAGTGACACAGGGCGACACAGTGAGACACCGTGTGTGACACTGAGTGTGACGCCGTGTGTGACACTGAGTGTGACGCCGGGTGCGACACAGAGCGACAGCAAGGGTGACACAGAGCGCGACACCGAGTGTGACACCGAGAGTGACACAGAGAGTGACACCGAGTGTGACACAGAGTGTGACACAGAGTGTGACACGGAGAGTGACACCAAGTGTGACACACAGTGACACCAAGGGTGACACAGAGTGACACCAAGTGTGACACCGAGTGTGACACCAAGTGTGACACCAAGTGTGACACCGAGAGTGACGCCGAGTGTGACACCGAGTGTGACAGCGGGTGTGACACCGGGTGCGACACCGGGTGTGACACAGGGTGTGACACAGGGTGTGACACAGAGTGTGACAGCGAGTGTGACATAGAGCGACCACAAGGGTGACACAGAGTGACACCGAGAGTGACTCAGAGAGACACAGTGACACAGACAGTGACACAGAGAGTGACACAGAGAGACACCAAGGGTGACACAGAGTGACACCAAGGGTGACACAGAGAGACACCGAGTGTGACACCGAGTGTGACACAGAGAGGGACACAGAGAGTGACACAGAGAGTGACACCGAGAGTGACAGCGGGTGTGACACCGGGTGCGACACCGGGTGTGACACAGGGTGTGACACAGGGTGTGACACAGAGTGTGACAGCGAGTGTAACATAGAGCGACCACAAGGGTGACACAGAGTGACACCGAGTGTGACTCAGAGAGACACAGTGACACAGACAGTGACACAGAGAGTGACACAGAGAGACACCAAGGGTGACACAGAGTGACACCGAGTGCGACACCGAGTGTGACACCGAGTGCGACACCGGGTGCGACACAGGGTGTGACACAGAGTGTGACACAGAGTGTGACAGAGTGTGACACAGAGAGTGACACAGGGAGTGACACCGGGAGTGACACACAGCGACACCAAGAGTGACACCGACTGCGACACAGGGTGCGACACCGAGTTTGACACCAAGGCTTACACCAAGAGTGACACCGAGTGTGACACAGGGAGACACAGGAAGACACAGAGAGTGACACAGAGAGTGACACCGAGGGTGACACCGAGGGTGACACACCGAGGGTGACACAGAGCGACACCAAGGGTGACACAGAGTGACACAGAGCGCGACTCAGAGCGCGACACCGAGAGCGACACAGAGAGCGACACAGAGAGACATCGTGTGTGACACCGAGTGTGACACCGAGAGTGACACCGAGTGTAACACAGAGAGACAGCAAGGGTGACACCAAGAGTGACACCAAGTGTGCCACAGGGAGACACAGGGTGTGACACCAAGAGTGACACCGAGAGTGACACCAAGGATGACACCGGGTGTGACACCGAGTGTGACACCGAGTGACACAGGGAGACACAGGGAGACACAGAGAGTGACACAGAGAGTGACACCGAGGGTGACACACCGAGGGTGACACACCAAGGGTGACACAGAGCGCGACACCGAGTGTGACACCGAGCGTCACACAGGGTGACACAGAGTGTGACACAGAGCGACACCAAGGGTGACACAGAGTGACACCGAGTGTGACACCGAGAGTGACACCAAGTGTGACACCGAGTGTGACACCAAGTGTGACACCAAGTGTGACACCGAGACGACGCCGAGTGTGACACCGAGTGTGACACCGAGTGTGACAGCGGGTGCGACACCGGGTGTGACACAGGGTGTGACACAGGGTGTGACACAGAGTGTGACACAGAGTGACACACAGAGTGACACCGGGTGTGACACAGGGTGTGACACAGGGTGTGACACAGAGTGTGACACAGAGTGACACACAGAGTGACACCGAGTGTGACGCCGAGTGTGACACAGAGCGACCCCAAGGGTGACACGGAGTGACACCGAGTGTGACTCAGAGAGACACAGAGTGACACAGACAGTGACACAGAGAGTGACACAGAGAGACACCAAGGGTGACGCAGAGTGACACCGCGTGTGACACAGAGAGACGCAGAGTGACACAGAGAGTGACACAGAGAGACACCGAGTGTGACACAGAGAGGGACACAGAGAGTGACACAGAGAGTGACACCGAGAGTGACACAGAGAGCGACACCGAGAGTGACACAGAGAGACAGAGCGACACAGTGTGTGACACCGAGTGTGACACCGAGAGTGACAACGAGAGTGACACCAAGTGTGACACCGAGTGACACAGGGAGACACAGAGAGTGACACCAAGAGACACAGAGTGTGACACCGAGGGTGACACAGGGAGACACAGAGAGTGACACCGAGAGACACAGAGTGTGACACCGAGAGTGACACAGAGTGTGACACCGAGTGTGACACCGAGTTACACAGGGAGACACAGAGAGTGACACAGAGAGTGGCACCGAGGGTGACACACCGAGGATGACACACCAAGAGTGACACAGAGCGACACCAAGGGTGACACAGAGTGTGACACCAAGAGTGACACCGAGAGTGACACCAAGTGTGACACAGAGTGACACCGAGTGTGACGCAGAGTGTGACACAGAGTGACACCGAGTGTGACGCAGAGTGTGACACCAAATGTGACACCAAATGTGACACAGAGCGTGACACAGAGAGTGACACAGGGCGACACAGAGAGACACCGTGTGTGACACAGAGTGTGACACCGAGAGTGACATCAAGTGTGACACAGAGGGACACCGAGTGTGACGCCAAATGTGACACCAAATTTGACACAGAGCGTGACACAGAGAGACACTGAGTGTGACACAGAGAGTGACACAGGGCGACACAGAGAGACACCGTGTGTGACACTGAGTGTGACACAGAGCGACACCAAGGGTGACACAGAGTGACACAGAGAGTGACACCGAGGGTGACACAGAGTGACACCAAGTGTGACACAGAGTGACACCGAGTGTGACACAGAGTGACACACAGAGTAACACAGAGAGTGACACCAAGTGTGACACCGAGTGTGGCACCGAGTGTGACACCGAGTGTGACACAGAGCGACCCCAAGGGTGACACAGAGCGACACCAAGGGTGACACGGAATGACACCGAGTGTGAGACCAAGTGTGACACAGGGAGACACAGAGTGTGACACTGAGGGTAACACAATCAGGCTGACAAAGAGCAACACCAAGGGTGACACAGAGCGACACCAAGGGTGACACAGAGTGTGACACCGAGAGTGACACTGAGAGTGACACCAAGTGTGACACAGAGTGACACCGAGTGTGACGCAGAGTGTGACACCAAATGTGACACCAAATGTGACACAGAGCGTGACACAGAGAGTGACACAGGGCGACACAGAGAGACACCGTGTGTGACACAGAGTGTGACACCGAGAGTGATACCAAGTGTGAAAAAGAGTGACACCGAGTGTGACGCCAAATGTGACACCAAATGTGACACAGAGCGTGACACAGAGAGACACTGAGTGTGACACAGAGAGTGACACAGGGCGACACAGTGAGACACCGTGTGTGACACTGAGTGTGACGCCGTGTGTGACACTGAGTGTGACGCCGGGTGCGACACAGAGCGACAGCAAGGGTGACACAGAGCGCGACACCGAGTGTGACACCGAGAGTGACACAGAGAGTGACACCGAGTGTGACACAGAGTGTGACACAGAGTGTGACACGGAGAGTGACACCAAGTGTGACACACAGTGACACCAAGGGTGACACAGAGTGACACCAAGTGTGACACCGAGTGTGACACCAAGTGTGACACCAAGTGTGACACCGAGAGTGACGCCGAGTGTGACACCGAGTGTGACAGCGGGTGTGACACCGGGTGCGACACCGGGTGTGACACAGGGTGTGACACAGGGTGTGACACAGAGTGTGACAGCGAGTGTGACATAGAGCGACCACAAGGGTGACACAGAGTGACACCGAGAGTGACTCAGAGAGACACAGTGACACAGACAGTGACACAGAGAGTGACACAGAGAGACACCAAGGGTGACACAGAGTGACACCAAGGGTGACACAGAGAGACACCGAGTGTGACACCGAGTGTGACACAGAGAGGGACACAGAGAGTGACACAGAGAGTGACACCGAGAGTGACACAGAGAGCGACACCGAGAGTGACACAGAGAGACAGAGCGACACAGTGTGTGACACCGAGTGTGACACCGAGAGTGACAACGAGAGTGACACCGAGTGTGACACCGAGTGACACAGGGAGACACAGAGAGTGACACCAAGAGACAAAGAGTGTGGCACCGAGGGTGACACAGGGAGACACAGAGAGTGACACCGAGAGACACAGAGTGTGACACCGAGAGTGACACAGAGTGTGACACCGAGTGTGACACCGAGTTACACAGGGAGACACAGAGAGTGACACAGAGAGTGGCACCGAGGGTGACACACCGAGGATGACACACCGAGAGTGACACAGAGCGACACCAAGGGTGACACAGAGTGTGACACCGAGAGTGACACCGAGAGTGACACCAAGTGTGACACAGAGTGACACCGAGTGTGACGCAGAGTGTGACACCAAATGTGACACCAAATGTGACACAGAGCGTGACACAGAGAGTGACACAGGGCGACACAGAGAAACACCGTGTGTGCCACAGAGTGTGACACCGAGAGTGACATCAAGTGTGACACAGAGGGACACCGAGTGTGACGCCAAATGTGACACCAAATGTGACACAGAGCGTGACACAGAGATACACTGAGTGTGACACAGAGAGTGACACAGGGCGACACAGAGAGACACCATGTGTGACACTGAGTGTGACGCCGGGTGTGACACAGAGCGACACCAAGGGTGACACAGAGTGACACAGAGAGTGACACCGAGGGTGACACAGAGTGACACCGAGTGTGACACAGAGTGACACACAGAGTAACACAGAGAGTGACACCAAGTGTGACACCGAGTGTGGCACCGAGTGTGACACTGAGTGTGACACAGAGCGACCCCAAGGGTGACACAGAGCGACACCAAGGGTGACACGGAATGACACCGAGTGTGAGACCGAGTGTGACACAGGGAGACACAGAGTGTGACACTGAGGGTAACACAATGAGGCTGACAAAGAGCAACACCAAGGGTGACACAGAGCGACACCAAGGGTGACACAGAGTGACACCGATGTTACACAGGGAGACACAGAGTGTGACACAGAGAGACACTGAGTGTGACACAGAGAGTGACACAGGGCGACACAGAGAGACACCGTGTGTGACACTGAGTGTGACGCCGGGTGTGACACAGAGCGACACAGAGTGAGACACCGAGTGTGACACAGAGAGTGACACAGAGAGACACCAAATGTGACACAGAGCGACACCGAGTGTGACGCCGAGTGTGACGCCGAGTGTGACACCGAGTGCGACACCGGGTGCGACACAGGGTGTGACACAGGGTGTGACACAGAGTGTGACAGAGTGTGACACAGAGAGTGACACAGGGAGTGACACCTGGAGTGACACACAGCAACACCAAGAGTGACACTGACTGCGACACAGGGTGCGACTCAGGGTGCGACACCGTGTGTGACACCAAGGGTGACACAGAGTAATACCGAGTGTGACACAGAGAGTGACACAGGAAGACACCGAGTGTTACACAGGGCGACACAGAGAGTGACACAGAGAGACACCGAGTGTGACACAGAGAGACACCGAATGTGACACAGAGCGACACCGAGTGAGACACCGAGTGTGACACAGAGCGACACCAAGGGTGACACAGAGTGACACTGAGTGTGACACCGAGAGTGACACAGAGAGTGACCCAGAGAGTGACACCGAGTGTGACACAGGGAGACACAGAGTGTGACACCGAATGTGACACAGAGAGTGACACCAAGTGTGACACACAGCGACACCAAGTTTGACACCGAGTGTGACAGCGGGTGCGACACCGGGTGTGACACAGGGTGTGACACAGGGTGTGACACAGAGTGTGACACAGAGTGACACACAGAGTGACACACAGAGTGACACCGAGTTTGAAACAGAGAGACACCAAGGGTGACACAAAGTGACACCGAGTGTGACACAGAGCGTGACACAGAGTGACACAGAGAGTGACACAGAGAGTGATACAGAGAGACACCGAGTGTGACACCGAGAGCGACACAGAGAGTGACACAGAGAGACAGAGCGAAACAGAGAGACAGAGCGACACAGTGTGTGACACCGAGTGTGACACCGAGTGTGACACCGAGTGACACAGGGAGACACAGAGAGTGACACTGAGAGACACAGAGTGGGACACCGAGTGTGACACCGAGTGTGACACCGAGTGACACAGGGAGACACACAGAGTGACACAGAGAGTGGCACCGTGGGTGACCACCGAGGGTGACACACCGAGAGTGACACAGGGAGACACAGAGAGTGACACCGAGAGACACAGAGTGTGACACCGAGAGTGACACCGAGAGACACAGAGAGTGACACCGAGAGTGACACAGAGAGCGACACAGAGAGTGACACAGAGAGACAGAGCGACACCGAGTGTGACACCGAGAGTGACACCGAGAGTGACACCGATTGACACAGCGAGACACAGAGAGTGACACCGAGAGACACAGAGTGTGACACCGAGGGTGACACACCAAGGGTGACACCGAGTGTGACACAGGGAGACACAGAGATTGACACCGAGAGTGACACCGAGAGACACAGAGTGTGACACCGAGAGTGACACCGAGAGACACAGAGTGTGACACCGAGAGTGTCACCGATTGTGACACCGAGTGTGACACCGAATGACACAGGGAGACACAGAGAGTGACACAGAGCGTGGCACCGAGGGTGACACACCGAGAGTAACACACCGAGAGTGACACAGAGCGACACCAACGGTGACACAGAGTGTGACACCGAGAGTGACACCAAGTGTGACACAGAGAGTGACACAGAGAGTGACACAGGGCGACACAGAGAGACACCGTATGTGACACTGAGTGTGACGCCGGGTGTGACACAGAGCGACACCAAGGATGACACAGAGTGACACCGAGAGTGACACCGAGGGTGACACCGAGTGTGACACAGGGAGACACAGAGTGTGACACTGAGGGTGACACACAGAGGATGACACAGAGCGACACCAAGGGTGACACAGAGTGACACCGATGTTACACAGGGAGACACAGAGTGTGACACAGAGAGACACCGTGTGTGACACCGAGTCTGACAAAGGGAGACACAGAGAGTGACACAGAGCGACACCGAGTGTGACACCGAGTGTGACGCCGAGTGTGACACCGAGTGTGACACCGAGTGTGACACCGGGTGCGACACAGGGTGTGACACAGGATGTGACACAGAGTGTGACACAGTGTGTGACACAAAGTGTGTGACAGAGTGTGACACAGAGAGTGACACAGAGAGTAACACAGAGAGTAACACAAAAAGTGACACAGAGAGACACCGAATGTGACACAGAGCGACACCAAGTGAGACACCGAGTGTGACACAAAGAGTGACACAGAGAGTGATACAGAGAGACACTGAATGTGATACAGAGCGACACCGAGTGTGATACAGAGTGTGACACAGGGTGACACAGAGTGCGACACCGAGAGCGACTCCAAGAGCGACACAGAGAGAAAGCAATGGTGACACAGAGTGACACCGAGTCAGACACAGGGAGACACAGAGTGTGACACCAAGAGTGACACCGAGAGTGACACCGAGTGTGACACAGGGAGACACAGAGAGTGACACAGAGAGTGACACAGAGAGTGACACCGAGGGTGACACACCGAGGGTGACACAGAGCGACACCAAGGGTGACACAGAGTGACACACAGCGCGACACAGAGCGCGACACCGAGTGTGACACAGGGTGACACAGAGTGCGACACAGAGAGCGACACAGAGAGACACCGTGTGTGACACCGAGTGTGACACCGAGAGTGACACCGAGTGTGACACAGAGAGACAGCAAGGGTGACACAGAGTGACACCGGGTGTGACACAGGGAGACACCAGGTGTGACACCGAGTGTGACACCGAGTGACACAGGGAGACACAGGGAGACACAGAGAGTGACACCGAGGGTGACACACCGAGGGGGACACAGAGCGTGACACCGAGTGTGACACAGAGCGACACCAAGGGTGACACAGAGTGACACTGAGTGTGACACCGAGAGTGACACAGAGAGTGACCCAGAGAGTGACACCGAGTGTGACACAGGGAGACACAGAGTGTGACACCGAGTGTGACACAGAGAGTGAAACCAAGTGTGACACACAGCGACACCAAGGGTGACACAGACTGACACCAAGTGTGACACCGAGTGTGACAGCGGGTGCGACACCGGGTGTGACACAGGGTGTGACACAGAGTGTGACACAGAGTGACACACAGAGTGACACACAGAGTGACACCGAGTTTGAAACAGAGAGACACCAAGGGTGACACAAAGTGACACCGAGTGTGACACAGAGCGTGACACAGAGTGACACAGAGAGTGACACAGAGAGTGATACAGAGAGACACCGAGTGTGACACCGAGAGCGACACAGAGAGTGACACAGAGAGACAGAGCGAAACAGAGAGACAGAGCGACACAGTGTGTGACACCGAGTGTGACACCGAGTGTGACACCGAGTGACACAGGGAGACACAGAGAGTGACACTGAGAGACACAGAGTGGGACACCGAGTGTGACACCGAGTGTGACACCGAGTGACACAGGGAGACACACAGAGTGACACAGAGAGTGGCACCGTGGGTGACCACCGAGGGTGACACACCGAGAGTGACACAGGGAGACACAGAGAGTGACACCGAGAGACACAGAGTGTGACACCGAGAGTGACACCGAGAGACACAGAGAGTGACACCGAGAGTGACACAGAGAGCGACACAGAGAGTGACACAGAGAGACAGAGCGACACCGAGTGTGACACCGAGAGTGACACCGAGAGTGACACCGATTGACACAGCGAGACACAGAGAGTGACACCGAGAGACACAGAGTGTGACACCGAGGGTGACACACCAAGGGTGACACCGAGTGTGACACAGGGAGACACAGAGATTGACACCGAGAGTGACACCGAGAGACACAGAGTGTGACACCGAGAGTGACACCGAGAGACACAGAGTGTGACACCGAGAGTGTCACCGATTGTGACACCGAGTGTGACACCGAGTGACACAGGGAGACACAGAGAGTGACACAGAGCGTGGCACCGAGGGTGACACACCGAGAGTAACACACCGAGAGTGACACAGAGCGACACCAACGGTGACACAGAGTGTGACACCGAGAGTGACACCAAGTGTGACACCAAATGTGACACCAAATGTGACACAGAGAGTGACACAGGGCGACACAGAGAGACACCGTATGTGACACTGAGTGTGACGCCGGGTGTGACACAGAGCGACACCAAGGATGACACAGAGTGACACCGAGAGTGACACCGAGTGTGACACAGGGAGACACAGAGTGTGACACTGAGGGTGACACACAGAGGATGACACAGAGCGACACCAAGGGTGACACAGAGTGACACCAATGTTACACAGGGAGACACAGAGTGTGACACAGAGAGACACCGTGTGTGACACCGAGTCTGACAAAGGGAGACACAGAGAGTGACACAGAGCGACACCGAGTGTGACACCGAGTGTGACGCCGAGTGTGACACCGAGTGTGACACCGAGCGTGACACCGGGTGCGACACAGGGTGTGACACAGGATGTGACACAGAGTGTGACACAGTGTGTGACACAAAGTGTGTGACAGAGTGTGACACAGAGAGTGACACAGGGAGTGACACAGGGAGTGACACACAGCGACACCAAGAGTGACACCGACTGCGACACAGGGTGCGACTCAGGGTGCGACACCGAGTGTGACACCAAGGGCAACACAGAGTGACACCGAGTGTGACACAGGGAGACACAGAGTGTGACACCAAGAGTGACACCGAGAGTGACACCGAGTGTGACACAGGGAGGCACAGGGAGACACAGAGTGTGACACAGAGAGTGACACAGAGAGTGACACCGAGGGTGACACCGAGGGTGACACACCGAGTGTGACACACCGAGGGTGACACAGAGCGACACCAAGGGTGACACAGAGTGACACACAGCGCGACACCGAGTGTGACACAGGGTGACACAGAGTGCGACACCGAGAGCGACACAGAGAGCGACACAGAGAGACACCGTGTGTGAAACCGAGTGTGACACAGGGAGACAGCAAGGGTGACACAGAGTGACACTGAGTGTGACACCGAGAGTGACACCGAGAGTGACACAGAGAGTGACCCAGAGAGTGACACCGAGCGTGACACAGGGAGACACAGAGTGTGACACAGAGTGTGACACAGAGAGTGACACCAAGTGTGACACATAGCGACACCAAGGGTGACACAGACTGACACTAAGTGTGACACCGAGTGTGACAGCGGGTGCGACACCGGGTGTGACACAGGGTGTGACACAGGGTGTGACACAGAGTGTGACACAGAGTAACACACAGAGTGACACCGAGTGTGACACAGAGCGTGACACAGAGTGACACAGAGAGTGACACAGAGAGTGATACAGAGAGACACCTAGTGTGACACCGAGAGCGACACAGAGAGCGACACAGTGAGTGACACAGAGAGACAGAGCGACACAGTGTGTGACACCGAGTGTGACACCGAGAGTGACACCGAGAGTGACACCGAGTGTGACACCGAGTGACACAACGAGACACAGAGAGTGACACCGAGAGACACAGAGTGTGACACAGAGGGTGACACACCGAGGGTGACACCGAGTGTGACACAGGGAGACACAGAGAGTGACACCGAGAGACACAGAGTGTGACACCGAGAGTGACACCGAGAGACACAGAGTGTGACACCGAGAGTGTCACCGAGTGTGACACCGAGTGTGACACCGAGTGACACAGGGAGACACAGAGAGTGACACCGAGAGACACAGAGTGTGACACCGAGGGTGACACACCAAGGGTGACACCGAGTGTGACACAGGGAGACACAGAGATTGACACCGAGAGTGACACCGAGAGACACAGAGTGTGACACCGAGAGTGACACCGAGAGACACAGTGTGTGACACCGAGTGTGACACCGAATGTGACACCGAGTGACACAGGGAGACACAGAGAGTGACACTGAGAGACACAGAGTGTGACACCGAGAGTGACACCGAGTGTGACACCGAGTGTGACACCGAGTGACACAGGGAGACGCAGAGAGTGACACAGAGAGTGGCACCGTGGGTGACCACCGAGGGTGACACACCGAGAGTGACACAGAGCGACACCAAGGGTGACACAGAGAGTGACACTGAGAGTGACACAGAGAGCGACACAGAGAGTGACACAGAGAGACAGAGCGACACAATGTGTGACACCGAGTGTGACACCGAGAGTGACACCGAGAGTGACACCGAGTGTGACACCGAGTGACACAGCGAGACACAGAGAGTGACACCGAGAGACACAGAGTGTGACACCGAGGGTGACACACCGAGGGTGACACCGAGTGTGACACAGGGAGACACAGAGAGTGACACCGAGAGACACAGAGTGTGACACCGAGAGTGACACCGAGAGACACAGAGTGTGACACCGAGAGTGTCACCGAGTGTGACACCGAGTGTGACACCGAGTGACACAGGGAGACACAGAGAGTGACACCGAGAGACACAGAGTGTGACACCGAGGGTGACACACCAAGGGTGACACCGAGTGTGACACAGGGAGACACAGAGATTGACACCGAGAGTGACACCGAGAGACACAGAGTGTGACACCGAGAGTGACACCGAGAGACACAGAGTGTGACACCGAGAGTGTCACCGATTGTGACACCGAGTGTGACACCGAGTGACACAGGGAGACACAGAGAGTGACACAGAGCGTGGCACCGAGGGTGACACACCGAGAGTAACACACCGAGAGTGACACAGAGCGACACCAACGGTGACACAGAGTGTGACACCGAGAGTGACACCAAGTGTGACACCAAATGTGACACCAAATGTGACACAGAGAGTGACACAGGGCGACACAGAGAGACACCGTATGTGACACTGAGTGTGACGCCGGGTGTGACACAGAGCGACACCAAGGATGACACAGAGTGACACCGAGAGTGACACCGAGGGTGACACCGAGTGTGACACAGGGAGACACAGAGTGTGACACTGAGGGTGACACACAGAGGATGACACAGAGCGACACCAAGGGTGACACAGAGTGACACCAATGTTACACAGGGAGACACAGAGTGTGACACAGAGAGACACCGTGTGTGACACCGAGTCTGACAAAGGGAGACACAGAGAGTGACACAGAGCGACACCGAGTGTGACACCGAGTGTGACGCCGAGTGTGACACCGAGTGTGACACCGGGTGCGACACAGGGTGTGACACAGGATGTGACACAGAGTGTGACACAGTGTGTGACACAAAGTGTGTGACAGAGTGTGACACAGAGAGTGACACAGGGAGTGACACAGGGAGTGACACAGGGAGTGACACCGGGAGTGACACACAGCGACACCAAGAGTGACACCGACTGCGACACAGGGTATGACTCAGGGTGCGACACCGAGTGTGACACCAAGGGCAACACAGAGTGACACCGAGTGTGACACAGGGAGACACAGAGTGTGACACCAAGAGTGACACCGAGAGTGACACCGAGTGTGACACAGGGAGGCACAGGGAGACACAGAGTGTGACACAGAGAGTGACACAGAGAGTGACACCGAGGGTGACACCGAGGGTGACACACCGAGTGTGACACACCGAGGGTGACACAGAGCGACACCAAGGGTGACACAGAGTGACACACAGCGCGACACCGAGTGTGACACAGGGTGACACAGAGTGCGACACCGAGAGCAACACAGAGAGCGACACAGAGAGACACCGTGTGTGAAACCGAGTGTGACACAGGGAGACAGCAAGGGTGACACAGAGTGACACTGAGTGTGACACCGAGAGTGACACCGAGAGTGACACAGAGAGTGACCCAGAGAGTGACACCGAGCGTGACACAGGGAGACACAGAGTGTGACACAGAGTGTGACACAGAGAGTGACACCAAGTGTGACACATAGCGACACCAAGGGTGACACAGACTGACACTAAGTGTGACACCGAGTGTGACAGCGGGTGCGACACCGGGTGTGACACAGGGTGTGACACAGGGTGTGACACAGAGTGTGACACAGAGTGACACACAGAGTGACACCGAGTGTGACACAGAGCGTGACACAGAGTGACACAGAGAGTGACACAGAGAGTGATACAGAGAGACACCTAGTGTGACACCGAGAGCGACACAGAGAGCGACACAGTGAGTGACACAGAGAGACAGAGCGACACAGTGTGTGACACCGAGTGTGACACCGAGAGTGACACCGAGAGTGACACCGAGTGTGACACCGAGTGACACAACGAGACACAGAGAGTGACACCGAGAGACACAGTGTGTGACACCGAGTGTGACACCGAATGTGACACCGAGTGACACAGGGAGACACAGAGAGTGACACTGAGAGACACAGAGTGTGACACCGAGAGTGACACCGAGTGTGACACCGAGTGTGACACCGAGTGACACAGGGAGACGCAGAGAGTGACACAGAGAGTGGCACCGTGGGTGACCACCGAGGGTGACACACCGAGAGTGACACAGAGCGACACCAAGGGTGACACAGAGAGTGACACTGAGAGTGACACAGAGAGCGACACAGAGAGTGACACAGAGAGACAGAGCGACACAATGTGTGACACCGAGTGTGACACCGAGAGTGACACCGAGAGTGACACCGAGTGTGACACCGAGTGACACAGCGAGACACAGAGAGTGACACCGAGAGACACAGAGTGTGACACCGAGGGTGACACACCGAGGGTGACACCGAGTGTGACACAGGGAGACACAGAGAGTGACACCGAGAGACACAGAGTGTGACACCGAGAGTGACACCGAGAGACACAGAGTGTGACACCGAGAGTGTCACCGAGTGTGACACCGAGTGTGACACCGAGTGACACAGGGAGACACAGAGAGTGACACCGAGAGACACAGAGTGTGACACCGAGGGTGACACACCAAGGGTGACACCGAGTGTGACACAGGGAGACACAGAGATTGACACCGAAAGTGACACCGAGAGACACAGAGTGTGACACCAAGAGTGACACCGAGAGACACAGAGTGTGACACCGAGAGTGTCACCGATTGTGACACCGAGTGTGACACCGAGTGACACAGGGAGACACAGAGAGTGACACAGAGCGTGACACCGAGCGTGACACAGGGAGACACAGAGTGTGACACAGAGTGTGACACAGAGAGTGACACCAAGTGTGACACATAGCGACACCAAGGGTGACACAGACTGACACTAAGTGTGACACCGAGTGTGACAGCGGGTGCGACACCGGGTGTGACACAGGGTGTGACACAGGGTGTGACACAGAGTGTGACACAGAGTGACACACAGAGTGACACCGAGTGTGACACAGAGCGTGACACAGAGTGACACAGAGAGTGACACAGAGAGTGATACAGAGAGACACCTAGTGTGACACCGAGAGCGACACAGAGAGCGACACAGTGAGTGACACAGAGAGACAGAGCGACACAGTGTGTGACACCGAGTGTGACACCGAGAGTGACACCGAGAGTGACACAGGGCGACACAGAGAGACACCGTATGTGACACTGAGTGTGACGCCGGGTGTGACACAGAGCGACACCAAGGATGACACAGAGTGACACCGAGAGTGACACCGAGGGTGACACCGAGTGTGACACAGGGAGACACAGAGTGTGACACTGAGGGTGACACACAGAGGATGACACAGAGCGACACCAAGGGTGACACAGAGTGACACCAATGTTACACAGGGAGACACAGAGTGTGACACAGAGAGACACCGTGTGTGACACCGAGTCTGACAAAGGGAGACACAGAGAGTGACACAGAGCGACACCGAGTGTAACACCGAGTGTGACGCCGAGTGTGACACCGAGTGTGACACCGGGTGCGACACAGGGTGTGACACAGGATGTGACACAGAGTGTGACACAGTGTGTGACACAAAGTGTGTGACAGAGTGTGACACAGAGAGTGACACAGGGAGTGACACAGGGAGTGACACAGGGAGTGACACCGGGAGTGACACACAGCGACACCAAGAGTGACACCGTGTGTGACACCGAGTGTGACACCGAGAGTGACACCGAGTGTGACATAGAGAGACAGCAAGGGTGACACAGAGTGACACCGGGTGTGACACAGGGAGACACCAGGTGTGACACCGAGTGTGACACCGAGTGACACAGGGAGACACAGGGAGACACAGAGAGTGACACCGAGGGTGACACACCGAGGGGGACACAGAGCGTGACACCGAGTGTGACACAGAGCGACACCAAGGGTGACACAGAGTGACACTGAGTGTGACACCGAGAGTGACACAGAGAGTGACCCAGAGAGTGACACCGAGTGTGACACAGGGAGACACAGAGTGTGACACCGAGTGTGACACAGAGAGTGACACCAAGTGTGACACACAGCGACACCAAGGGTGACACAGACTGACACCAAGTGTGACACCGAGTGTGACAGCGGGTGCGACACCGGGTGTGACACAGGGTGTGACACAGAGTGTGACACAGAGTGACACACAGAGTGACACACAGAGTGACACCGAGTTTGAAACAGAGAGACACCAAGGGTGACACAAAGTGACACCGAGTGTGACACAGAGCGTGACACAGAGTGACACAGAGAGTGACACAGAGAGTGATACAGAGAGACACCGAGTGTGACACCGAGAGCGACACAGGGTGACACAGAGTGCGACACAGAGAGCGACACAGAGAGACACCGTGTGTGACACCGAGTGTGACACCGAGAGTGACACCGAGTGTGACACAGGGAGACACAGAGAGTGACACTGAGAGACACAGAGTGGGACACCGAGTGTGACACCGAGTGTGACACCGAGTGACACAGGGAGACACACAGAGTGACACAGAGAGTGGCACCGTGGGTGACCACCGAGGGTGACACACCGAGAGTGACACAGGGAGACACAGAGAGTGACACCGAGAGACACAGAGTGTGACACCGAGAGTGACACCGAGAGACACAGAGAGTGACACCGAGAGTGACACAGAGAGCGACACAGAGAGTGACACAGAGAGACAGAGCGACACCGAGTGTGACACCGAGAGTGACACCGAGAGTGACACCGATTGACACAGCGAGACACAGAGAGTGACACCGAGAGACACAGAGTGTGACACCGAGGGTGACACACCAAGGGTGACACCGAGTGTGACACAGGGAGACACAGAGATTGACACCGAGAGTGACACCGAGAGACACAGAGTGTGACACCGAGAGTGACACCGAGAGACACAGAGTGTGACACCGAGAGTGTCACCGATTGTGACACCGAGTGTGACACCGAGTGACACAGGGAGGCACAGAGAGTGACACAGAGCGTGGCACCGAGGGTGACACACCGAGAGTAACACACCGAGAGTGACACAGAGCGACACCAACGGTGACACAGAGTGTGACACCGAGAGTGACACCAAGTGTGACACCAAATGTGACACCAAATGTGACACAGAGAGTGACACAGGGCGACACAGAGAGACACCGTATGTGACACTGAGTGTGACGCCGGGTGTGACACAGAGCGACACCAAGGATGACACAGAGTGACACCGAGAGTGACACCGAGGGTGACACCGAGTGTGACACAGGGAGACACAGAGTGTGACACTGAGGGTGACACACAGAGGATGACACAGAGCGACACCAAGGGTGACACAGAGTGACACCAATGTTACACAGGGAGACACAGAGTGTGACACAGAGAGACACCGTGTGTGACACCGAGTCTGACAAAGGGAGACACAGAGAGTGACACAGAGCGACACCGAGTGTGACACCGAGTGTGACGCCGAGTGTGACACCGAGTGTGACACCGAGTGTGACACCGGGTGCGACACAGGGTGTGACACAGGATGTGACACAGAGTGTGACACAGTGTGTGACACAAAGTGTGTGACAGAGTGTGACACAGAGAGTGACACAGGGAGTGACACAGGGAGTGACACACAGCGACACCAAGAGTGACACCGACTGCGACACAGGGTGCGACTCAGGGTGCGACACCGAGTGTGACACCAAGGGCAACACAGAGTGACACCGAGTGTGACACAGGGAGACACAGAGTGTGACACCAAGCGTGACACCGAGAGTGACACCGAGTGTGACACAGGGAGGCACAGGGAGACACAGAGTGTGACACAGAGAGTGACACAGAGAGTGACACCGAGGGTGACACCGAGGGTGACACACCGAGTGTGACACACCGAGGGTGACACAGAGCGACACCAAGGGTGACACAGAGTGACACACAGCGCGACACCGAGTGTGACACAGGGTGACACAGAGTGCGACACCGAGAGCGACACAGAGAGCGACACAGAGAGACACCGTGTGTGAAACCGAGTGTGACACAGGGAGACAGCAAGGGTGACACAGAGTGACACTGAGTGTGACACCGAGAGTGACACCGAGAGTGACACAGAGAGTGACCCAAAGAGTGACACCGAGCGTGACACAGGGAGACACAGAGTGTGACACAGAGTGTGACACAGAGAGTGACACCAAGTGTGACACATAGCGACACCAAGGGTGACACAGACTGACACTAAGTGTGACACCGAGTGTGACAGCGGGTGCGACACCGGGTGTGACACAGGGTGTGACACAGGGTGTGACACAGAGTGTGACACAGAGTGACACACAGAGTGACACCGAGTGTGACACAGAGCGTGACACAGAGTGACACAGAGAGTGACACAGAGAGTGATACAGAGAGACACCTAGTGTGACACCGAGAGCGACACAGAGAGCGACACAGTGAGTGACACAGAGAGACAGAGCGACACAGTGTGTGACACCGAGTGTGACACCGAGAGTGACACCGAGAGTGACACCGAGTGTGACACCGAGTGACACAACGAGACACAGAGAGTGACACCGAGAGACACAGTGTGTGACACCGAGTGTGACACCGAATGTGACACCGAGTGACACAGGGAGACACAGAGAGTGACACTGAGAGACACAGAGTGTGACACCGAGAGTGACACCGAGTGTGACACCGAGTGTGACACCGAGTGACACAGGGAGACGCAGAGAGTGACACAGAGAGTGGCACCGTGGGTGACCACCGAGGGTGACACACCGAGAGTGACACAGAGCGACACCAAGGGTGACACAGAGAGTGACACTGAGAGTGACACAGAGAGCGACACAGAGAGTGACACAGAGAGACAGAGCGACACAATGTGTGACACCGAGTGTGACACCGAGAGTGAAACCGAGAGTGACACCGAGTGTGACACCGAGTGACACAGCGAGACACAGAGAGTGACACCGAGAGACACAGAGTGTGACACCGAGGGTGACACACCGAGGGTGACACCGAGTGTGACACAGGGAGACACAGAGAGTGACACCGAGAGACACAGAGTGTGACACCGAGAGTGACACCGAGAGACACAGAGTGTGACACCGAGAGTGTCACCGAGTGTGACACCGAGTGTGACACCGAGTGACACAGGGAGACACAGAGAGTGACACAGAGCGTGACACACCGAGAGTAACACACCGAGAGTGACACAGAGCGACACCAACGGTGACACAGAGTGTGACCCGAGAGTGACACCAAGTGTTACACCGAGAGTGACACCGAGTGTGACACCAAATGTGACACCAAATGTGACACAGAGCGTGACACAGAGAGTGAAACAGAGAGACACTGAGTGTCACACAGAGAGTGACACAGGGCGACACAGAGAGACACCATGTGTGACACTGAGTGTGACGCCGGGTGTGACACAGAGCGACACCAAGGATGACACAGAATGACACAGAGAGTGACACCGAGGGTGACACCGAGGGTGACACCGAGTGTGACACAGGGAGACACAGAGTGTGACACAGAGTGTGACACCGAGAGTGATGCCGAGTGTGACACAGAGTGTGACACCGAGTGTGGCACAGAGAGTGACACCGAGTGTGACACCGAGTGACACAGGGAGACACAGAGAGTGACACCGAGAGACAGAGAGTGTGACACTGAGAGTGACACTGAGAGACACAGAGTGTGACACCGAGAGTGACACCGAGTGTGACACCGAGTGACACAGGAAGACACAGAGAGTGACACAGAGAGTGGCACCGAGGGTGACACACCGAGGGTGACACACCGAGAGTGACACAGAGCGACACCAAGGGTGACACAGAGAGTGACACAGGGAGTGACACCAAGTGTGACACCGAGAGTGACACCGAGTGTGACACCGAGCGACACCAAGGGTGACACAGAGTGACACCGAGTGTGACACAGGGTGACACCGAGAGTGACACAGAGAGTGTCACAAAGAGTGTCACAGAGGGTGACACAGTGGGACACCAAGGGTGAAACAGAATGACACGAGTGTGACACAGGGAGACACAGAGTGTGACACCGAGTGTGACACAGAGTGACACACAGAGTGACACACAGAGTGACACCGAGTGCGGCACCAAGTGTGACACAGAGTGACACCGAGTGTGACACAGAGAGAGACAGAGTGACACAGAGAGTGACACAGAGAGTGACACAGAGAGACACCGAGTGTGACACAGAGAGCGACACAGAGAGTGACACAGAGAGTGACACAGAGAGTGACACAGAGAGACAGAGCGACACAGACAGACAGAGCGACACAGTGTGTGACACCGAGTGTGACACCGAGAGTGACACCGAGAGTGACACCGAGTGTGACACCGAGTGACACAGGGAGACACAGAGAGTGACACCGAGAGACACAGAGTGTGACACCGAGAGTGACACAGAATGTGACACCGAGTGACACAGGGAGACACAGAGAGTGACACAGAGAGTGGCACCGAGGGTGACACACCGAGGGTGACACCGAGTGTGACACAGGGAGACACAGAGATTGACACCGAGAGACACAGAGTGTGACACCGAGTGTGACACAGGGAGACACAGAGAGTGGCACCGAGGGTGACACACCGAGTGTGACACACTGAGAGTGACACAGAGTGACACCAAGTGTGACACCGAGAGTGACACCGAGTGTGACACCGAGCGACACCAAGGGTGACACAGAGTGACACCGAGTGTGACACAGGGTAACACACAGAGTGACACAGAGAGTGTCACAAAGAGTGTCACACAGGGTGACACAGTGGGACACCAAGGGTGAAACGGAATGACACGTGTGTGACACCGAGTGTGACACAGGGAGACACAGAGTGTGACACCTAGTGTGACACCAAGGGTGACACTGAGAGTGACACAGAGTGACACAGTGTGATACCGAGTGTGACACAGAGTGACACACAAAGTGACACCGAGTGTGACACCGAGTGTGACACAGAGCGACCCCAAGGGTGACACAGAGTGACACCGAGTGTGACTCAGAGAGACACAGAGTGACACACAGAGTGACACAGAGAGTGACACAGAGAGACACCAAGGGTGACACAGAGTGACACCGAGTGTGACACAGAGAGACACAGAGTGACACAGAGAGTGACACAGAGAGACACCGAGTGTGACACAGAGAGCGACACAGAGAGTGACACAGAGAGTGACACAGAGAGTGACACCGAGAGTGACACAGAGAGCGATACAGAGAGTGACACAGAGAGACAGAGCGACACAGAGAGAGAGCGACACAGTGTGTGACACCGAGTGTGACACCGAGAGTGACACCGAGTGTGACACTGAGTGTGATACCGAGTGACACAGGGAGACACAGAGAGTGACACCGAGAGACAGAGTGTGACACCGAGGGTGACACACCGAGTGTGACACCGAGTATGACACCGAGAGACACAGAGTGTGACACCGAGTGTGACACCGGGTGACACAGGGAGACACAGAGAGTGACACAGAGAGTGGCGCCGAGGGTGACACACCGAGGGTGACACCGAGTGTGACACAGGGAGACACAGAGTGTGACACCGAGAGTGACACCGAGAGACACAGAGTGTGACACCGAGAGTGACACTGTGTGTGACACCGAGTGACACAGGGAGACACAGAGTGTGACACCGAGAGTGACACCGAGAGACACAGAGTGTGACACCGAGAGTGACAACGTGTGTGACACCGAGTGACACAGGGAGACACAGAGAGTGACACAGAGAGTGGCACCGAGGGTGACACACCGAGGATGACACACCGAGAGTGAACACAGAGCGACACCAATGGTGACACAGAGTGTGACACCGAGAGTGACACCGAGTGTGACACCGAGTGTGACACCAAATGTGACACAGAGAGTGACACAGAGAGTGACACAGGGCGACACAGAGAGACACCGTGTGACACTGAGTGTGATGCCGGGTGTGACACCGAGCAACACCAAGGGTGACACAGAGTGACACAGAGAGTGAAACCGAGGGTGACACCGAGGGTGACACAGAGCGACACCAAGTGTGACACAGAGTGACACCGAGTGTGACACAGAGTGACACACAGAGTGACACACAAAGTGACACCAAGTGTGACACCGAGTGTGACACCGAGTGACCCCAAGGGTGACACAGAGTGACACCGAGTGTGACACAGAGAGTGACACAGAGAGCGACACAGAGAGACACCGAGTGTGACACAGAGTGACACACAGAGTGACACAGAGAGTGACACACAGAGTGACACCGAGTGTGACACCGAGTGTGACACCGAGTGTGACACCGAGTGACCCCAAGGGTGACACAGAGTGACACCGAGTATGACACAGGGAGACACAGAGTGTGATACTGAGGGTGACACACCGAGGGTGACACAGAGTGACACCAAGGGTGACACAGAGTGACACCGATGTGACACAGGGAGACACAGAGTGTGACACAGAGAGACACCATGTGTGACACCGAGTGTGACACCGAGTGTGACAAAGGGAGACACAGAGAGTGACACCGAAAGTGACACCGAGAGTGACACCGAGGGTGACACAGAGCGACACTGAGTGTGACACAGAGCGTGACACAGAGCGTGACAGTGTGACACCGAGGGTGACACACAGCGACACCATGGGTGACACAGAGTGACACCGAGTGTGACACAGAGTGTGACACAGAGTGTGACACCGAGAGTGACACCGAGAGACACCGAGTGTGACACACAGCGACACTGAGAGCGACACTGACAGCGACACAGAGAGCGACACACAGCGACACTGAGTATGACACAGAGTGTGACACAGGGAGACACACAGAGAGTGACACAGAGAGTGACACACAGCGACAAGGGTGACGCACCGAGGGTGACACAGAGCGACACCGAGGGTGACACCGAGGGTGACACACAGCGACGCCGAGGGTGACACACAGCGACACCAAGGGTGACACAGAGTGACACCGAGTGTGACACCAAGTGTGACACCGTGAGCGACACCGAGTGTAACACAGAGAGTGACACAGAGCGACACCAAGGGTGACACAGAGTGACACTGAGTGTGACACCGAGTGTGACACAGGTACACACACAGAGAGCGACACATTGTGTGACACAGAGAGTGACACAGAGAGATAGAGACTGTGACACAGAGAGACACCGAGTGTGACATAGAGCGACACCAAGTGTGACACAGAGTGACACTGAGTGTGACACCGAGTGTGACACAGGTACACACACAGAGAGCGACACAGTGTGTGACACAGAGAGTGACACAGAGAGATAGAGAGTGTGACACAGAGAGACACCAAGTGTGACATAGAGCGACACCAAGTGTGACACAGAGTGACATCAAGTGTGACACCGACTGTGACAAAGGGAGACACAGAGTGTGACACAGAGTGTGACACAGAGAGTGACACCGAGTGTGACACACAGCGACACCGAGTGTGACACCGGGTGCGACACAGGGTGCGACAGAGTGTGACACAGAGTGTGACACAGAGAGTGACACAGACTGTGACACCGAGTGTGACACAGGGAGACACAGAGTGTGACAGAGTGTGACACAGAGAGTGACACCAAGTGTGGCACACAGCGACATCAAAGGTGACACAGAGTGACACCAAGTGTGACACCGAGTGTGACACAGGGAGACACAGAGTGTGACACAGAGTGTGACACCGAGAGTGATGCCGAGTGTGACACAGAGTGTGACACCGAGTGTGGCACAGAGAGTGACACCGAGTGTGACACCGAGTGACACAGGGAGACACAGAGAGTGACACCGAGAGACAGAGAGTGTGACACTGAGAGTGACACTGAGAGACACAGAGTGTGACACCGAGAGTGACACCGAGTGTGACACCGAGTGACACAGGAAGACACAGAGAGTGACACAGAGAGTGGCACCGAGGGTGACACACCGAGGGTGACACACCGAGAGTGACACAGAGCGACACCAAGGGTGACACAGAGAGTGACACAGGGAGTGACACCAAGTGTGACACCGAGAGTGACACCGAGTGTGACACCGAGCGACACCAAGGGTGACACAGAGTGACACCGAGTGTGACACAGGGTGACACCGAGAGTGACACAGAGAGTGTCACAAAGAGTGTCACAGAGGGTGACACAGTGGGACACCAAGGGTGAAACAGAATGACACGAGTGTGACACCGAGTGTGACACAGGGAGACACAGAGTGTGACACCGAGTGTGACACCAAGGGTGACACTGAGAGTGACACAGAGTGACACAGTGTGATACCGAGTGTGACACAGAGTGACACACAGAGTGACACACAGAGTGACACCGAGTGTGACGCCGAGTGTGACACAGAGCGACCCCAAGGGTGACACGGAGTGACACCGAGTGTGACTCAGAGAGACACAGAGTGACACAGACAGTGACACAGAGAGTGACACAGAGAGACACCAAGGGTGACACAGAGTGACACCGAGTGTGACACAGAAAGACACAGAGTGACACAGAGAGTGACACAGAGAGACACCGAGGGTGACACAGAGAGCGACACAGAGAGTGACACAGAGAGTGACACCGAGAGTGACACAGAGAGCGACACAGAGAGTGACACAGAGAGACAGAGCGACACAGAGAGAGAGCGACACAGTGTGTGACACCGAGTGTGACACCGAGAGTGACACGGAGTGTGACACCGAGTGTGACACCGAGTGTGACACCGAGTGTGATACCGAGTGACACAGGGAGACACAGAGAGTGACACCGAGAGACAGAGTGTGACACCGAGGGTGACCCCGAGTGTGACACCGAGTGTGACACAGGAAGACACAGAGAGTGACACAGGGAGACACAGAGTGTGACACCGAGAGTGACACCGAGAGAGACACAGAGTGTGACACCGAGAGTGACACCGAGTGTGACACCGAGTGACACAGGGAGACACAGAGACTGACACCGAGAGACACCGAGGGTGACACCGAGGGTGACACCGAGTGTGACACCGAGTGTGACACAGGGAGACACAGAGAGTGACACCAAGAGACACAGAGTGTGACACCGAGAGTGACACCGAGAGACACAGAGTGTGACACCGAGAGTGACACCGTGTGTGACACCGAGTGACACAGGGAGACACAGAAAGTGACACAGAGAGTGGCACAGAGGGTGACACACTGAGGGTGACACACCGAGAGTGACACAGAGCGACACCAATGGTGACACAGAGTGTGACACAGAGAGTGACACCAAGTGTTACACCGAGAGTGACACCGAGTGTGACACCGAGTGTGACATCAAATGTGACACAGAGTGTGACACAGAGAGTGACACAGAGAGACACTGAGTGTGACACAGAGAGTGACACAGGGCGACACAGAGAGACACCGTGTGTGACACTGAGTGTGACGCCGGGTGTGACACCGAGCGACACCAAGGGTGACACAGAGTGACACAGAGAGTGACACCGAGGGTGACACCGAGGGTGACACAGAGCGACACCAAGTGTGACACAGAGTGACACCGAGTGTGACACCGAGTGACCCCAAGGGTGACACAGAGTGACACCGAGTGTGACACAGAGAGTGACACAGAGAGTGACACAGAGAGACACCGAGTGTGACACAGAGCGACACCAAGGGTGACACAGAGTGACACCGAGTGTGACAAAGAGAGACACAGAGTGACACAGAGAGTGACACAGAGTGCGACACAGAGAGAGACCGAGTGTGACACAGAGTGACACCAAGGGTGACACAGAGACACAGAGTGACACAGAGAGTGACACAGAGAGTGATACCGAGTGACACAGAGAGTGACAAAGAGAGTGTGACACAGACATCGAGTGTGACACAGAGCGACACCAACGGTGACACAGAGAGACACAGAGTGACACAGAGAGTGACACAGAGAGCGACACAGAGAGCGACACAGAGAATGACACAGAGAATGACATAGAGAGTGACACAGACAGAGCGACACAGAGACACACAGTGTGTGACACCGAGTGTGACACTGAGTGTGACACTGAGTGACACAGGGAGACACAGAGAGTGACACAGAGAGTGGTACCGAGGTTGACACACCGAGGGTGACACCGAGTGTGACACAGAGCGACACCAAGGGTGACACTGAGTGACACCGAGCGTGACACAGAGTGTGACACAGAGTGTGACACCGAGAGTGACACCGAGAGACACCGAGTGTGACACACAGCGACACTGACAGCGACACAGAGAGCGACACACAGCGACACTGAGTGTGACACAGAGTGTGACACAGGGGGACACACAGAGAGTGACACAGAGAGTGACACACAGCGACAAGGGTGACGCACCGAGGGTGACACAGAGCGACACCGAGGGTGACACCGAGGGTGACACACAGCGACACCAAGGGTGACACAGAGTGACACCGAGTGTGACACCAAGTGTGACACCGTGAGCGACACCGAGTGTAACACAGAGTGACACAGAGAGCGACACAGAGAGTGACACAGAGCGACACCAAAGGTGACACAGAGTGACACTGAGTGTGACACCGAGTGTGACACAGGTACACACACAGAGAGCGACACAGTGTGTGACACAGAGAGTGACACAGAGAGATAGAGAGTGTGACACAGAGAGACACCAAGTGTGACACAGAGTGACACCAAGTGTGACACCGACTGTGACAAAGGGAGACACAGAGTGTGACACAGAGTGTGACACAGAGAGTGACACCGAGTGTGACACACAGCGACACCGAGTGCGACACAGGGTGCGACAGAGTGTGACACAGAGTGTGACACAGAGAGTGACACAGACAGTGACACCGGGTGTGACACAGGGAGACACAGAGGGTGACACAGAGTGTGACACAGAGTGTGACAGAGAGTGACACAGAGAGTGACACCAAGTGTGGCACACAGCGACATCAAGGGTGACACAGAGTGACACCAAGTGTGACACCGAGTGTGACACAGGGAGACACAGAGTGTGACACAGAGTGTGACACCGAGAGTGATGCCGAGTGTGACACAGAGTGTGACACCGAGTGTGGCACAGAGAGTGACACCGAGTGTGACACCGAGTGACACAGGGAGACACAGAGAGTGACACTGAGAGACACAGAGTGTGACACTGAGAGTGACACTGAGAGACACAGAGTGTGACACCGAGAGTGACACCGAGTGTGACACCGAGTGTGACACCGAGTGACACAGGGAGACACAGAGAGTGACACAGAGAGTGGCACCGAGGGTGACACACCGAGGGTGACACACCGAGAGAGACACAGAGCGACACCAAGGGTGACACAGAGAGTGACACAGAGTGTGACACCAAGAGTGACACCGAGAGACACCGAGTGTGACACACAGCGACACTGACAGCGACACAGAGTGACACAGACAGCGACACAGAGAGCGACACACAGCGACACTGAGTGTGACACAGAGTGTGACACAGGGAGACACACAGAGAGTGACACAGAGAGTGACACACAGCGACAAGGGTGACGCACCGAGGGTGACACGGAGCGACACCGAGGGTGACACCGAGGGTGACACACAGCGACACCAAGGGTGACACAGAGTGACACAGAGAGCGACACAGAGAGCGACACAGAGCGACACCAAGGGTGACACAGAGTGACACTGAGTGTGACACCGAGTGTGACACAGGTACACACACAGAGAGCGACACAGTGTGTGACACAGAGAGTGACACAGAGAGATAGAGAGTGTGACACAGAGAGACACCAAGTGTGACATAGAGCGACACCAAGTGTGACACAGAGTGACACCAAGTGTGACACCGACTGTGACAAAGGGAGACACAGAGTGTGACACAGAGAGTGACACCGAGTGTGACACACAGCGACACCGAGTGTGTCACCGGGTGCGACACAGGGTGCGACAAGTGTGACACAGAGTGTGACACAGAGTGTGACACAGACAGTGACACCGAGTGTGACACACGGAGACACAGAGGGTGACACAGAGTGTGACACAGAGTGTGACAGAGTGTGACACAGAGAGTGACACCAAGTGTGGCACACAGCGACATCAAGGGTGACACAGAGTGACACCAAGTATGACACTGAGTGTGACACAGGGAGACACAGAGTGTGACACAGAGTGTGACACCGAGAGTGATGCCGAGTGTGACACAGAGTGTGACACCGAGTGTGGCAGCGGGTGTGACACCGGGTGCGACACCGGGTGTGGCACAGAGTGTGACAGAGTGTGACACAGAGAGTGACACAGGGAGTGACACCGGGAGTGACACACAGCGACACCAAGAGTGACACCGACTGCGACACAGGGTGCGACTCAGGGTGCGACACCGAGTGTGACACCAAGGGTGACACAGAGTAACACCGAGTGTGACACAGAGAGTGACACCGGGAGACACCGAGTGTGACACAGGGCGACACAGAGAGTGACACAGAGAGACACCGAGTGTGACACAGAGAGACACCGAATGTGACACAGAGCGACACAGAGTGAGACACCGAGTGTGACACAGAGAGTGACACAGAGAGTGACACAGAGAGACACCAATTGTGACACAGAGCGACACCGAGTGTGACACCGAGTGTGACACAGAGAGTGACACAGAGAGTGACACAGAGAGACACCGAATGTGACACAGAGAGTGACACAGGGCGACACAGAGTGATACAGAGTGACACCGAGTGTGACACAGGGTGACACAGAGTGCGACACCGAAAGTGACACAGAGAGAGATACAGAGAGACAGCAAGGGTGACACAGAGTGACACCGAGTGTGACACAGGGAGACACAGAGTGTGACACCAAGAGTGACACCGAGAGTGACACCGAGTGTGACACCGGGTGTGACACCCAGTGTGACACCGAGTGACACAGGGAGGCACAGGCAGACACAGAGAGTGACACCGAGAGTGACACCGAGTGTGACACAGAGAGACACAGAGTGTGACACCAAGAGTGACACCGAGAGTGACACCGAATGTGACACCAAGGATGACACCGGGTGTGACACAGGGAGACACAGAGAGTGACACAGAGAGTGACACCGATGGTGACACAGAGCGACACCAAGGGTGACACAGAGTGACACAGAGCGCGACACAGAGCGCAACACCGAGTGTGACACAGGGTGACACAGAGTGTGACACAGAGCGACACCTAGGGTGACAAAGAGTGACACCGAGTGTGACACCGAGAGTGACACCGAGAGTGACACAGAGAGTGACACTGAGTGTGACACAGGAAGACACAGAGGGTGACACCGAGTGTGACACAGGGAGACACAGAGTGTGACACGGAGTGTGACACAGAGTGTGACACCAAGTGTGACACATAGCGACACCAAGGGTGACACAGAGTGACACCAAGTGTGACACCGAGTGTGACACACAGAGGCACAGAGTGTGACACAGAATGTGACACCGAGAGTGACGCCGAGTGTTACACCGAGTGTGACAGTGGGTGTGACACCGGGTGCGATACAGGGTGTGTCACAGGGTGTGACACAGAGTGTGACACAGAGTGTGACAGAGTGTGACACAGAGAGTGACACAGGAAGTGACACCGGGGGTGACACCGGGAGTGACACACAGCGACACCAAGAGTGACACCGACTGCGACACAGTGTGCGACTCAGGGTGCGACACAGATTGTGACACCAAGGGTGACACAGAGTAACACCGAGTGTGACAGAGAATGACACCGGGAGACACAGAGTGTGACACAGAGAGTGACACCGAGGGTGACACACCGAGGGTGACACACCAAGGGTGACACAGAGCGACAAAGAGCGTGACACCCTGAGGGTGACACACCGAGGGTGACACACCGAGGATGACACACCGAGTGTGACACAGAGCGACAGCAAGGGTGACACAGAGTGACACCGTGTGAGACAGAGGGTGACACAGAGTGTGACACAGAGTGTGACACAGAGTGTGACACAGAGAGACACAGAGAGACTGAGCGTGACACCGAGAGAGACACCAAGTGTGACACCGAGTGTGACACCGAGAGACACGTGTGACACAGGGAGACACAGAGAGCGACACCGAGTGTGACACCGAGTGACAGCGAGAGTGACACAGAGTGACACTGAGTGTGACACTGTGAGCGACACAGAGAGCGACACAGAGAGCGAGACAGAGTGTGACACAGAGTGACACAGAGAGACACCGAGTGTGACACCGAGTGTGACACAGAGAGACACCGAGTGTGACACAGGGCAACACAGAATGTGACACAGAGAGTGACACAGAGAGTGACACTGAGAGACACTGGGTGTGACACCGAGCGTGACACTGAACGTGACACCGAGCGTGACACCGATAAACACAGGAAGCCACACAGACAGATACACAGGCAATGACACAAACAACACAGAGAGTCACCGAGAATGACACAGAGACAAGACAGACAAGAGAGAGCAATGGCGGGAGTTTCTGGGAGGAATTCAGGAGACACAGCAGGGATTCATTCCGAGGAAAATGCAGCATGGTAAAGGGAGGATGAGGCAACCATGGCTGACCAGGAAAGTCAAGGACAGCATAAAAGTGAAAGGGCAAACATATAATGTGGTGAAGGGCAAGGGGAAACCAGAGGATTGTTGGGAGGGGGCTTAACAAAGACCAACAGAGGGCAACTAAAAAAGAATTATGGAGGGAGAAGATTAAATAGGTGGGTAAGCTAGCCATTAATTTCAAGGAAGACTGTAAGAGTTACTATAGATATATAATGGGCAAAGGAGAGGCAAAAATGGACATTGGACTACTAGAAAATGACGCTGGAGAGATGGCAGTGGGGAACAAGGAAATGGCTGAGGAACTAAATAACTACTTTCCTCAGTCTTCACAATGAAAGACACAAGTAATATTCCAAAAATTCAAGAGAGTGAGGGGGCAGAACTGTGTATGGTGGCCTTCACCAAGGAGGTGGTGCTAGAAAAACTGAACGGCCTGAAGGTGGTTAAATCACCTGGACCAGAGGGACTACACCCCAACGTTCTAGGGAAATAGCTGAAGGGATAGCAGAGCCATTAGTGGTGATCTTTCAGGAATCGGGGTCCCAGAAGACTGGAAAATCACTAACATGACATCCCTGTTTTAAAATGGAGTTAAGGCAAAAGATGAAAAATTACAGGCTGATTAGCCCAACCTCGGTCGTGGATAAGATCCTGAAATCCGTTGCGAAGGATGAGATTTCTGAATATTTAGAAGGGCATGGTAAAATACGGCAAAGTCAGCATGGTTTCATCAAGGGGAGGTCATGTCTGACAAATCTGCTAGAATTCTTTGAGGAAGTAACAAGCAGGTTCGACCAAGGAGAGCCAATGGATGTTATCTGCATAGACTTCAAGAATGCTTTCGACAAGGTGCCACACAGGAGGCTACTGAGTAAGATAAGGACCCATGGTGTTAGACAATGACGACATAAAAATCACAGCTAAAGGCTCTGCAATCTCCTCCCTAGTTTCCCAGAGAATTCTAGGATAAATCCCTTCCAGCCCAGGGAATTTAGCTATTTTCACATTTCCAGAATTGCTAACACTTCCTCCTTGTTAAACTCAATCCTGTCTAGTCCAGTAGCCTATATCTCAGTCTGCTCCTCAACAACATTTTCTTTTTCCTGTGTGAATACGGAGGAAAAATATTTATTTAGCGCTTCTCCTATCTCTTTGGACTCCATGCACAACTTCCCACTTCTATACTTGATTAGCCCTAATCTTACTCCAGTCATTTTTTTATTCCTGATATACCTATAGAAAGCCTTAGCGTTTTCCCTGATCCTACCTGCTAATGACTTCTCATGTCCGCTCCTAGCTTTTCTTAGCTCTGTCTTTAGATATTTCCTGGCTAACTTGTAACTCTCAAGCGCCCTAATTGATCCTTCATGTCTCAGCCTAACATAAACCTTCTTCCTCTTGACAAGAGATTCAACTTCTTTGGGCGGCACGGTGGCACAGTGGTTAGCACTGTTGCCTCACAGCGCCAGAGATCTGGGTTCAATTCCCGCCTCAGGCGACTGACTGTGTGGAGTTTGCATGTTCTCCCCGTGTCTGCGTGGGTTTCCTCCGGGTGCTCCGGTTTCCTCCCACAGTCCAAAGATGTGCGGGTCAGGTGAATTGGCCATGCTAAATTGTCCGTAATGTTCGGTAAGGGGTAAATGTAGGGGTATGGGTGGGTGCGCTTCGGCGGGTCGGTGTGGACTTGTTGGGCCGAAGGGCCTGTTTCCACACTGTAATGTAATCTAATCTAAACCACAGTTGCCTCACTCGACCACTTCCTCCCTGCCTGACGAGTACATACTTATCAAGACACGCAGTAGCTACTCCTTGAATAAGCTCCACATTTCAATTGTGTCCATCCCCTGCAGTTTCCTTCCCCATCTTATGCATCCTAAATCTTGCCTAATCGCATCATAATTGCCTTTCCCCCAGCTATAACTCTTGTCCTGCGGTATATACCTATCCCTTTCCATTGCTAAAGTAAACATAACCGAATTGTGGTCACTATCACCAAAGTGCTCACCTACCTCCAAATCTAACACCTGACCAGGTTCATTACCCAGTACCAAATCCAATGTGGCCTCGCCCCTTGTTGGCCTGTCTACGTACTGTGTCAGGAAATCCTCCTGCACACACTGGACAAAAACTGACCCATCTGAAGTACTTGAACTATTGTATTTCCAGTCAATATTTGGAAAGTTAAAGTCCCTCATAACAACTCATTCCTGAAGAAGGGCATGTGCCCGAAACGTCGAATCTTCTGTTCCCTAGATGCTGCCTGACCTGCTGTGCTGTTCCAGCAATAAAGTTTCACCTCATAACAACTACCCTGTCACCCTTGTTCTATCGACAATCATCTTTGCTATCCTTTCCTCTACATCTCTGGATGTATTCAGAGGCCTGTAGAAAACTCCCAACAGGGTGACATGTCCTTTCCTGTTTCTAACCTCAGTCCACACTACCTCAGTAGACGAGTCCTCAAATGTCCTTTCTGCCACTGTAATACTGTGTGTGACTAACAATGTCACATCTCCCCACTCTTTTACCATCTTCTCTGTTCTTACTGAAACATCTAAACCCTGGAAACTACAATAACCATTCCCATCCCTGCTCTATCCATGTCCTCCTAAACCCTGCTAATGAAAGCCAACATACCATATGCCTTCTCAACAATCCTATCAACTTGGGTGGCAACTTTGAAGGATCTATGGGTGCGGACCCCAAGATCCCTCTGTTCCTCCACACTGCCAAGAATCCTGCCTTTAACCCTGTATACTGCATTCAAGTTCAACCTTCCAAAGTGAATCACTTCACACTTTTCCAGGTTGACTCCATCTGCCACTTCTTAGCCCAATTCTGCATCCTGTCAATGTCCCATTGCAACCCGCAACAGCCCTCCACAGTGTACCACAACTCGACCAACCTTCGTGTCATTGGCAAACATACTATCCCACCCTTCCACTTCCTCAACCAAGTTGTTTATAAAAATCACAAAACGCAGAGGTCCCAGAACTGAATCTTGCAAAACACCACTGGTTACCAAGCTCCAGTCTGAATACATGCCATCCAGTACCACCCTCTGTCTCCTATGGGCCAGCCAATTCTGTATCCAGACAGACAGATTTCCCTGTATCCCATGCCTCCTTTCTTTCTGAATGAGCCTACCATGGGGAACCTTATCAATGCCTTGCTAAAATCCACATACACCAGGTCCACTGCTCTACATTCAATATGTTTTAGATTAGTTAGATTAGGTTCCCTACAGTATGGAAACAGGCCTTTGGCCTAACAAGTCCACACCGACCCTCCGAAGAGTAACCCACCGAGACATTTACACCTGACTAATGCATCTAACACTATGGATAATTTAACATATCCAATTCACCTGACCAGCACATCTTTGGATAGTTAGATGAAACTGGAGGAAACGCATGCAGAGACGGGGAGAATGTGCAAACTCCATACAGACCACCGCCCGAAGTGGGAATTCAACCCAGGTACCTGGCGCTGTGAGGCAGCATTGCTAACCACTGAGTCACTGTGCCGCCCTGATATTACATCCTCAAAGAATTTAATAAGGTTTGTGAGGCATGACCTGCCCCTCACAAAGCCATGCTGACTATCTCTTATCAAACTATGGTTTTCAAGTAATCATAAATCCTGTCTCTCCGAATCCTCTCCAATATTTGCCCACCACTCATCTAAGACTGTCAGGTCTGTAATTCCCAGGTTTGTCCCTATTCCCTTTCTTGAACAAAGGAATAATGCTTGCCACCCTCCAATCATCTGGTATTACTCCAGTGGGCAGTGAGGACGCAAAGATTATCGCCAAAGGCGCAGCAATCTCTTCCCTCACTTCCTGTAGTAACCAAGAATATATCCCATCTAGCTCAGGGGATTTAAATATCCTTAGGTTTTTCAAAGTTTTCAGCACATCCTCCTTCCTAACATCAACCTGTTCGAGGATATCAGCCTGTTTCACACTGTACTCAGAAATGTCAAGATCACTCAGTGATGAACACTGAAGCAAAGTATCCATTAAGGACCTCCCCTACTTCCTCCAACTCCAGGCACAAGTTCCCTCCACTATCCCTGATCGGCCCTACCCTCACTCTGGCCATCCTCTTGTTCCTCACATAACTGTAGAACGCCTTAGGATTTTCCTTAATCCTACCCACCAAGTTTTTTTCATGCCCCTTCTAGCTCTCCTGTGTCTATTCTTCAGTTCCTTTCTGGCTACGTTGTAATCCTCTAGAGCCCTGTCTGACCCTTGCCTACTCAACCTTCAGTAAGCTTCCTTCTTCCTCTTGACTAGATGTTCCACATCCCTTGTCACCAACGGTTCCTTCACCCTACCATCCCTTTCTTGCCTCAGTGGGACAAACCAATGCAGCACTATCAGCAAGTGCTCCCTAAACAACCTCCACATTTCTGTCGTGCATTTCTCTGAGAACATCTGCTCCCAATTTAGGCACCCCTGTTACAGGCCAGTTAGTCTTACTTCGGTGGTAGGCAAAGTAATGAAAAGGGTACTGAGGGATAGGGTTTATGAATATCTGGAAAGACACTGCTTGATTAGGGACAGCCAGCACGGATTTGGGAGGGGTAGGTCTTGCCTTACAAGTCTGATTGAATTCTTTGAGGCGATGACCAAGCATGTGGATGAGGGTAGAGCAGTGGATGTAGTATACATGGATTTTAGAAAGGCATTTGATAAGGTTCCCCATGGTAGGCTTATGCAGAAAGTCAGGAGGCATGGGATAGAGGGAAATTTGGCCAGTTGGATAGAAAACTGGCTAACCGGTCGAAGTCAGAGAGTGGTGGTAGATGGTAAATATTCAGCCTGGAGCCCAGTTACAAGTGGAGTTCCGCAGGGATCAGTTCTGGGTCCTCAGCTGTTTGTAATTTTTATTAATGACTTGGAAGAGGGAGTTGAAGGGTGGGTCAGTAAATTTGCAGACGATACGAAGATTGGTGGAGTTGTGGATAGTGAGGAGGGCTGTTGTCGGCTGCAAAGAGACTTAGATATGATGCAGAGCTGGGCTGAGGAGTGGCAGATGGAGTTCAACCCTGCCAAGTGTGAGGTTGTCCATTTTGGAAGGACAAATAAGAATCCGGAATAGAGGGTTAACGGTAGGGTTCTTAGTAAGGTGGAGGAGCAGAGGGATCTTGGGGTCTATGTTCATAGATCTTTGAAAGTTGTCACTCAGGTGGATAGAGCTTGTAAAAAGGACTATGGTGTATTAGCGTTCATTAGCAGAGGGATTGAATTCAAGAGTCGTGAGGTGATGTTGCAGCTGTATAGGACCTTGGTAAGGCCACATTTGGAGTACTGTGTGCAGTTCTGGTCACCTCATTTTAGGAAAGATGTGGAAGCTTTGGAGAGGGTGCAGAGGAGATTTACCAGGATGTTGCCTGGAATGGAGAAGAGGTCGTATGAGGATAGGTTGAGAGTGCTAGGCCTTTTCTCATTGGAACGGCTAGGACAGGTGCTTCAGCTAGGACAAATGTTCGGCACAACATCGTGGGCTGAAGGGCCTGTTCTGTGCTGTATTGTTCTATGTTCTATGTTCTAAAAGGGAAGACAAAAGACGACAGTGGCTGTGTGGTTTTGAAATTAGGTTGATGTAATTTTAATAAGTGTCTTATTGGAACAGCATATTATTATGGAGTTGGGGACAGATAGTAAGCAGTTAAGAGAAGGGGGGCTTAGAGTTATGAATGGTTGTTGTTTAATGTTCACCTTTAAAGTTAAAAAATAAATTGATGTTATTTTATTTAAATAGTGAAATGTGAGAGTTCTCTGTCACTCATACTTTAAGAGATTACAGGTGAGGCGAGCTTTTCTGGGTGCTTGGCTTTAAGTAACAAAGGAGTTCATCTCCATATCTTAATGACAGAGAGACACCGACAGCGACACAGAGAGACACTGAGACAAACAAGCAGAGACACCTAGAATGACACAGAGAGACATTGAGAGTGGCGCAGAGAGACATGAAAGACACCGACAGACAAGAGAGACACCATGAACGAGACAGAGACACACCAGGAATGATGCAGAGAGCGACCGAAAGTGACACAGAGACCAACACTGAGAGGGACACAAAGAAACAAGAGTCACACTGAGAGCAACACAGAGATCCACCAGGAATGACACAGAGAGACACGGAGAGGGACACAGAGAGCGACCAGGAATGACACAGAGAGATACGGAGAGGGACACAGAGAGCGACCAGGAATGACACAGAGAGATACGGAGAGGGACACAGAGAGCGACCAGGAATGACACGGAAAGCCATCGAGAGTGACACAGAGAGGCATTGTGAGGGAGACAGAGTGACACAGAGAGGGGGACAGAGTGAAACTGAGAATGACACAGGGAAGCACCAACAATGTCACAGGGAGACACCAAGAACGACACAAAGAGACACTGAGAGCGACAGACAGAAACAGAAATCGATGTAGGATCCGAGGAGAATGTAATGGATTGTCGTCTTCTTGTATGTGATCATTCATCAGACTCTTGTGTTGTGAAATCCGGTGAGATGAATCCCTCGATGATATCTGACAGAAATGAGTCCTCACTCTGAAGTGTGACTCCTGTTTCTCTTCACAGATACTGCCTGATGTGCTTAGCACTTTCCACATATTCTGTGTTTCTTTTAGATCATCACTGTTGGCAGTTATGTGCTGATGAGATAGATGGCCCTTGACAGCAGCAGCAAAATTGGCTAACACCATTTGTGTTGTAACTCATGTAACTGTTGCTACTTTGTGCTTACATATCTCTGTTCAAATATGTTCTGTGTCTTTAATAATGCAACACACACAAAATGCTTCAACATAACGGTGAATCCACTCACTCTAAACTCTTCCCATCAAACACTCCCTGGACAAGGACAGTACGGGGTTAGATACAGAGTATATAGTGTCCCCTTCAAGCACTCCCACGACAGGGATAGCACAGGGTAAGATACAGAGTCACACACTGTCTACACCGTCCCCTTCAAACACTCCCAGGACAGGTGCAGCATGAGGTTATAGACAGAGTAAAGCTCCCTCTATACCAACCACATCAAACACTCCCAGGACAGGTGCAGCATGAGGTTATAGACAGAGTAAAGCTCCCTCTATACCAACCACATCAAACACTCCCAGGACAGGGGCAGCACGAGGTTATAGACAGAGTAAAGCTCCCTCTATACCAACCACATCAAACACTCCCAGGACAGGGGCAGCACGAGGTTATAGACAGAGTAAAGCTCCCTCTATACCAACCACATCAAACACTCCCAGGACAGGGGCAGCACGAGGTTATAGACAGAGTAAAGCTCTCTCACAAAGTGAAGTTTCTCCAACAAACTGCTCCAACAAACTCTCTTACATCAGGCAATACCTGCTCTCAATGACAAAATACTGCAGATGCTGCCATTTTGAAATCAAACAGAAACACTGGAAATACTCAGCATATCCACAGCATCTATGGAGGAAAACCTGAATTAACATTTCAGAGGACTGACTTCTCATCAGCATTCCTCTTTAACTTTCAGATAAATAAATTGTTGGATAGAGCAGCAAGCCTCCTTTCTGCACTACTCAAAGCATCTTTATCAAAATTACCAAAAGATTCTGCTGTAACGCACAAACAAAGTACTTTCCTATTTCATGCACTGGACACCCCTACTCTACCAGTGAGAAGGCCCTAAAACATATCATTTCTTGGTACCAGTGGCACTTGGTACCAATTATATGCAGCTTTGTACTATGACTGCTATTTGTAACAAAATGAGGATTAAGTCTCTGTATGGGTCCAATGGCAAAAGGTTTGCTATCCAATCCTAGCCATGAACCCAACAACTACAATGGTAGTGTCCCTCCCTCAGACAGAAGATCTGGATTCAAGTCATACCTGCTCCAGAGGTGTGCAATAACACTCCTGAGTAGGCCGGTTAGACAATATCTAGACCTGAATCAAACCTTGGATCTTCTAGAAAATATCTAGATATTGAATCAAATCTTGTCCTACTGAGGATTACCACCACGGAGATAAACAGATTGGATCTCAATCCTTTATTACTTTCACATATGGGCTAGTGAGATTGGAGCAGATTAACCTAGCTACGCCAATAATCCTTCACATTGATCCCCATTGCCAAGCGGATTGGGAGAAGTAACAGATTGTGGGGAAGGAGGTGGAAGGGAGTTGTGTTGGGGTTGGAGGTCGAACACATTTTTCCAAACGCCCCTCAGCAAATGGACATGCTCCTACCTGGGCCAACGAGGGAATCCATTGGGGTCTCGGTGTTTTCACAGTCCACGTCGACCTCTGTCTGATCCCGAGACTTTTCCTGATCCCGGTTCCTGCAACTTCCCGACTCAGTCAGTTGTGGTGAGGCGGGCCTGTTTTTCAGATCCAGCTGCAGATTGAGCAAGCTGGTCTGCTCGTTGATTTGCTGTTTATCGATCTTGCTGTTTCGCGTACCGTCCGCGTTTTCATTCTCTGTGACTCGAGCACCCTCTGCCCCCACTTGCATGGCGGGCATGTTGGTGTTGGTGCCCAACTGCTGATTCAGGCGGCTGTGGGCAGACAGTGGAGACAAGTCACTCGAAGCGCATTCTGCCAAATGCTTATCTCCCTCCTCTTACCCTCTGCAGCCAGTCTTGTTCACCAGTCATTGCTGGGTTGGCTACTGCTCAGGTAACACTGGCAATGGCCTCCCACCACCTGTGGAGGGAGAATCAAGTTGCTGCCGATACAGATGGTTTCCAGAGCCCTGGGGAAATCAGCACATACAGCTGAGCTCCAGGGCAGGTCGTATTATAATTTCTCCACTCAATCCCTGTCCGAAATGGAGGGGAAGGATACTAAGTCATAATGGTCATTTGGAGAGCTAGGGCTGCTTGGCCCCTTTCTTGCACCATAACTATTCTGGTGATTCTGTAATGACTCGTAGGACATCAGCCAGCTCCTCTCCCACATAAGCACAACCGCCCAACGGCCCAATGTAACTGCTTGTCAAGTCCTTCCCCTATTGTCCACTAGAATCATAGAATCCCTCCAGTGTAGAAGCAAGTCATTTGATCTATTGAGTCCACACCCACCCTCCGAAGAGCATCCCGCCAAGACCGATGCCCCCTACCCTATCCCTGTGACCCTGCACTTCTCCTGGCTAACCCACCTAGCCTGCATATTTCTGGACACCATGGGCAATCCTCCTAACCTGCATTCCTTTAGACTGTGGGAGGAAACCAGAGGAAACCCCATGCAGACACAGGGAGAATGTACAAACTCCACACAGACAGTTGCCCAACAGTGGAACTGAACCCCAACCACTGAGCCACCATGCCACTGGAGGGCATTGTTAAGGGGAGGATGTGAAAAGGGGTTTGTCTACTTTCCTAGGAACCTTCTGCCCAAGTACAATGGGAAGATTGGCATCTGTGTGAGTAAGCAGCTCAGGTCACTGAGAGTAAGCTTTGATTTGATTAGATTAGATTCCCTACAGTGTGGAAACAGGCCCTTCGGCCCAACAAGTCCACACTGACCCTCTGAAGAATAACCCACCGAGACCCATCTCTCTCTGACTAATGCACCTACCACTACGGGCAATTTAGCCTGGCCAATTCACCTGACACACAGTAGTATCAGAGAAATCTTTTAAAAATTCCATTTATTTCTGGAAGTTTCACAAGATGAGAATCTATATGGATCCGTAGGAAGTGGCTAAAGTTTTGCCACTGTGAGCTGAGACAGTTATATTTCAACGAGAAACAGCCAAATTGCTTTAAAACAGAATTTTAAAACAGCAGTACGAGAGTCTCTGAGAATTAACTTCCTGGACACTTGAAGAAGGAAACCCAGGAAGAAAGAGAAACAGCCATCCTAAATGCACTGCAGCCTTGGTTGACCAAGACTACATGGTAGATAGAGCAGTTTCCACATTACAATGGATTGTGGGTACTTTGATTGCCATTATTGCCAATCAACACGTTGGAGTTCAAACCTTGGACATGGCGATTCCCTCTGATACAGAATCAGCGGTGGATCAGCAACATGATTAGAAAGCCAGAGGTTCAGGCTAACAAGGGTTCAAACCCCAGCACAGAAGCTAATTTTAAACTAAACTAATGTACTCTGCAATTTATAGCTAGTCTTAGTAATAGTGACAACTATTGTTGATTAGTGTAAAACCTCAACTGATTCACTGAGCCATTGTTACCTGGTCTGGGCTAGATGGGAGATCAGACCCACAGCAATCTCATGGAGTCTGAACAGCCCTGTGTGGAGGCTGTGCAAGCCACTCTGTTAAAAGGGCAATCAGGGACGAGCATCACACACCCACTCAAAAGAATTTAAAAAAAGAGTACAAACCAACTGGCAGGAAATCCAAATGTTTCTCACCTTGTGTGGGGTCTCCCTCTCCAGGAGTGTGCCTTTGTCGGCTCACGGCCACCTTTCTCCTTGGGGCTGGGGCTTGGTAGACCTGTCTCCTCCTGCTCCTTGGGCGGGAGCAACCCCTCCTCTTTGCTGTCGCTCACCTCCAGCCCCAGCTTGGCTTCCTTGTAGAGCGACCGGTACCTCCTCTTCAGCCTCGCGGGTTCATCCACCACCAGGCCCTGCCCGCTCTCTGCCTGCCGGCTGTAGGCTTTGCACTCCTGATCTCCGTTGACTTTGGGGGAAGGGCTGTCCTTGTTGTCTCCCACTGGCTGCCAGTTGTTGCGAAGCGACAGACTCTTGAAGCCCTCTCGCTTGCCGGCCTCTCCTTCTCCGGCCTCCCTGGCCCTCTGCTCAGCGAGCCGCCGGATGCTCTCACTCTCAAAGACCCTGGAACGGTGCCTCCTGTACCTGCTACCCTCCAGGCCTTGCAAAGCCTCAGCAAAAAGAGCCTCGCGGCTGCTCATCTGCATCCGTCTCCTCAACTGGCTGGTTCGGGCCTCCCAGATAGACATGTGCTTGTGCCTCCGAAATTCCCTCCTGGAACCAAATGGGGACCAGAAACAACAGCAGACGGAATTAGGACAAAACGCAACACAACAGTTAAATGACAGCAACAAAATATCTCGGTCACAGATACTCAGAGACAATTATTACCGCATTTAAGAGAGCAAAGCATTCAGACTGCAAGCAAACTCTTCCTACAAGAGCCTTTGTTTCTCGAAATACTTCCATTGTCACTGCCTCCTATCACAATAGCACACTGTAAAGGGTTTCCTGTCACTTGCTCAACACAAAATTCACTTCTCTTCTCAGCGAACCCATTTCAACAAGATGAATGGTGAGTGACAAAAATCAGGATTTACCAGTTCAAAGGCCTGTGTTCCAAGAAGGACTACACATGTGGAGAAAAACAGAGCTGCACCCACAATTGCTGAAGGCCCGAGGCCAGTCCAAAGACGTGCAGATCAGGGTGAATTGGCCATGCTAAATTGCCCATAGTGTTAGGTGCATTAGTCAGAGGGAAATGGGTCTGGGTGGGTTACTCTTCGGAGGGTCGGTGTGGACTGGTTGGGGCCAATGGCCTGTTTCCACACTGTAGGGAATCTAATCTAATCTAATCTATGTTTAAAGAGGAGATCTTGAAAGCAGCCAGGACAGGACATGACAGGACATGATCCCTCTACAAATTCCAGGATATCCACATTCCTTATCTGAGACACTCTAATCCCTCACTCATTCTCCTTGATCTAAAACACTCTAATCCCTCTCTTACTCCCCTCTATCTGAGACAGTCTAATCCCTCTCTCACTCTCCTGCACCTGAGACATACTAATCCCTCTCTTGCTCTCCTCTATCTGAGACACTCTAATCCCTCTCTCACTTTGCTCTATCAGAGACACTCGAATCTCTCTCCGACTGTCCTATATCTGACACACACGAATCCTTCTGTAACTCTCCTACATCTGGTGCGGCACTGTGGCACAGTTGCCTCACAGCGCCAGGGACCTAGGTTCAATTCCTGTCTCAGACAATTGTCTGTGCGGAGTTTGCACATTCTCCCCGTGTCTGTGTGGGTGTGCTCCAGTTTCCTCCCACAGTCCAAAAATGTGCAGGTTAGGTGAATTGGCCACGCTAAATTGCCCGTAGTGTTAGGTAAATGTAGGGGAATGGGTCTGGGTGGGTTGCTCTTCGGAGAGTCGGTGTGGACTTGTCGGGCCAAAGGGCCTGTTTCCACACAATCTGAGACACTCTAATCCCTCTCTCACTGTCCTATAGTTGAGACAGGCAAATCCTTCTGTCTCTCTCCTGTCTCTGTGACACTCCAATTCCTTTCTCACTCTTCTCTATCAGAGACATCCCAACTCCTCTCTCTCACTCCTGTATTTGAGACCGTGTAGCTTCACCACTCCCTGCAGTTTTCCTAGTGCCTCCATCTCACTGTTTCAATCAATCTGTTTTGTGACGTCTCACGTCTTGACAGAGTTTAAACTCATGTTACTCTGCTGAGCAGCTTCACGTATGAGCAGGATGCTCTTGCAATGAAAGTCAGATAATTTCCAGGGATATTGAGGAAGGCAGGCCCTTCCTCCCACCCCAACCCATCCCCCCACCCGTGTCCACCTGTCAGATGAGAGTAGACCCTCAGGGTGTGGCTTGAGGCATGTCGTGTCCACTCACTCAGTTGATGGGAAGCCAGGTGCTGACATCGGGCTGACCTCTTTCGCTTTCTGCAGTGCATGCTTCTGGTTGATAGCCTCCTCTTCTTCCTGCTCCTCCTGGGTGAGAACAGTGAATCCTATTCAATCTCACCATCCTCAGCACCCTTCCGAGGCTCACAGCATTGTCGCCATGGACACAGCTAAGCCCCCATGCTGCAGCATCCCCTCGTTCTCATTCACCAGGAGCTTTCCTGCAGGCAGGTTGGTGGCTTTCACATCCAGCCAATGGACTGCTTCTGGCCCTGAAGTAATGTCAAAGTCTTGTTCATCTATTGCTGTGTGGGATGTGAGGAAGCCTGTTTTCAGGGTGGTGACAGTCTGGAATGTGCTGCCTGGGAGGGTGGTGGAGGTATATTGTCTCACATCCTTTGAAAGGTACATGGAGTAGGCACTTGGCAGAACAATCAAGGCTCTGGGCCTAGTGCTGGTGAATGGGATTAGGTTGAAGGTCAGGTGTTTTAGCACACGTCGATGCACACTTGATGGGCCGAAGGGCTTTGACTGCACTCTGTGATTCTATTCTTGGGAAACTTCACAACCTTTAAAAAATGGACAGCACTGTGGCTCAGTGGTTAGCACCGCTGCCTCACAGCACCAGGAACCCGGGTTCGATTCCCGCCTCAGGTGGGTGCCTGTGTGGAGTTTGCACATTCTCTGCGTGGGTTTCCTCCGGGTGCTCCGGTTTCCTCCCACAATCCAAAGATGTGTAGACCAGGTGAATTGGCCATGCTAAATTGGCCATGTCCATAGTGTTCAGGGTAAACGTAGGGAAATGGGTCTGGGTGGATTACTCTTCGGAGGGTCGGTGTGGACTTGTTGGGCTAAAGGCCCTGTTTCCATAGTGTAGGAAATCTAATCTAATCAAGTACTTGGATGAGTATGTGAGGTTATATGGGCCAAGTATGAGGAATTGGGACTAGTGTAGCTAGTAGTGCATTTACTTTGGCGGTATGGACGCAATGGGCCAAAAGACCTCTTGTGCACTGTATGATTCAATGAAGCAGGTCAGCTCCAGACTATGTCACAGCTCTCTTGCCCACATTGCCTGGGATCTGTGCACAGCTCCATTCCCATGTTGCACTGCATGGATTCTTGGTCAAGACTGCCTTTCATTTGTACAAATCTCTCTGATTCCCAGTGTTTTCCAGTTGGTTGAAAGCTGATAGTACCACACCAACAAAGAGGACATTTTACCTTTGTCAGCTCCTGGGCGTTGGCGAGATTATCCACAGCGATGGCCAAGAAGACATTGAGCAAGGTGTCTTTGCATCCGAGTTAAGGAAATGGGGAACTGCCCAATCACCATATAAGAACTAGGAGGAGGAATAGACTATTCAGCCTGTTGAACCTGTTCAGCCATTTAATACAATCATGGCTGATCTCACCTTGGCCTCAACTCCACTTTCCTGTCTGCTTTCCTCAATCCTTCAGCTCATTACTATTTAAAATCGGTCTATCTCCTCCTTAAATTTACTCAGTAACCCAGCATTCAACTGTGGGGTCGGGTATTCCACAGATTCACATCCCTTTGAGTGAAATGATTCCTCTTCATCTCTATTTTAAATTTGACATCCCTTATCCTAAAACCATGAATTCTCATTCTAGATTGTCCCACAAGAAGCATGCACTCTGTGTCTACCTTGTCAATTGCCTTTAGCAACTTAAAGACCTCAATGAGATCTACTCTCATTGTTCTAAACTGTGCACAGTATTGGCCTAATCTGCTCAATCCTTCTTCATAAGACAAAGCCCTCACTGCTGGAGTCAATAAAGTGTTCCCCTCTAATCTGTGTCCAATGCAATTACATCCTTTCTCAAGGAAGGGGACCAAAATTGTATCCAATACACGTGAGCAGATCATGCCAAACCTTACAGGAAAGATTTCACTTAATTTCAGGAAAGGGCAAAGCAACACGAGGTTGGTCTTCCAGTGCTGAATTGACGGAAACTGGCAGACCAGATGCCAATCATAAAGGATGTTTGTCACCTTTCTAGTTTCAGTAGAACAGCTGACTGTGATTCTGAGTAATCTGACTGGAACTGGGTTTCCTCAGTCAGTATCCTGAGACCCCATCCCCCAGGTAAGTGTTGCATCCGTTCATTTTTACTCTGGTTTCTGTCATTTAATCAATGCTCTAACTATGTCAATGTACTAACCCCCGACTCTGAGTCTGCATCCTCTGCAACACATTATTTTGTGGCACCTCATCTTGTGAATGTTGAAAATCAGAAGAAACTACATCGCTGCTCCCTTCAAACCACCATCACCATTTCCATCTAGAAGGACATGGGCAGCGGATATATGGGAACACCACCCCTACAAGTCCCCTTCCAAGCCATTCATCATCCTGACTTGGAAATATATTATTGTTCCTACATTGTTGCTGGTTTAAATCCTGGAATTTCCTCCTTAAGGGCATTCTGGATCAACCTACAGCACATGGACTGCAGCGGTTCACGAAGGCAGCTCATGACCACCTTCTCCAGGATACCTAGGGATGAGTAATAAATGCTCGCCCAGCCCAGCCCAGCCCAGTCAATCAATAAAAATGTTACTTCCCCCTTTATCAATACAGCTGGCTACATCCTCAAAAAGCAGTAATAGATTTAACAAACAATTTCTCTTTCATAGAATCACCTTGCCCAATCATCATAATATTGTCTTTCATGCATCTTGTTACCACTTCTTGAATAATAGGTTCCATCATGTTCCTGAAAACCGATGTCAGGCTAAGTGGCCTGCAGTTCTCCCATTTCTCTTCCCAGATTTCTTCAACAGTATGTTACATCTGCAGTTTTCCAATCCAAAAGGGAATCGTTTGAGGCATGTTAGAAGATGCAAACTAGTGAATCCAGTATCCCTGAAGTCATCATTGCAGATCATCAGGTCCAGGAGCTTTTGTCCCATTACCTTTTTCCTGCACTTATTCTTCATTAATTACTTTAAGCTCAACTCTCATTAGATAATCGGTTCCCCAGAACGTGTGGCATCCTTTTGGGTCTTCTGCTTGGAAGATAGATATAGACATGCTTTTTTGACACCTCTGTCATTTCCTCATTCCCCATTATAAATTATTCTGCTTTAGTCTTTAAGGATTAATTTTTCACTTTGCCTACTCTCTTTTTTCTATTTTTTATGAACTTGTCAAAACTCTTAGAATCTGATTTCCTACATCAGGCTAGTTAACCTGCAAGTTATAGTTTCATATTTTATCAATTTATCAGTCACCCTTAGCCAGTTTCCAAACAATCCTAATTCTCAGGCTTACTACTCATTTTGGAAATACTATGCTTTTAATCTAAATTCTATCCTCAAACTGTGTACTGACCCATGGATCATTTTCCTTAACAGAGCTGAGTTTATTTTGTAAGCAAGAATGGGCACTTTGTCATGGTTAGGGTGACAAACCTTTGCCAGCGCATAATACCACTGGCACTCCAGGTGAGGCTAAAGCCTCCACCTTGCACTCTTCAGAGGGTGGTTAGCATCATTCACTCCTTGGGGAGTGGGATTCAAGTGTCAGGGGAACAGTGCCTCTCCATGGTTGAACAACGAGCTGTTGGGGAAATAATGTGAGGGGTAAGTTTGTTGCAGTTCTTAATGTGATAATCGCCAGGCTACTTGTATTAAAGGAGGAACTGTCAATCCCCATAGGGAGACAATTTGTACCATTCCATCAGCAGCAGCCCACCCTCAAACAGCCAGTGAGTGTTTTATTTTAATTGAACCTATTTAGCTAATCAACCTGTTCACAGATGCTACTACACTGAAGTGTGTGGGAATGAAACCCAGGCCTCCCAGTCTAGCAGTAGGAACACTACCACAAGAGGGTCCCTCTGGTGACATTTTTTTTAAAATTAACCTATTTTTCTAATCAACCAGCTCAGGAATATTAGTATACACCTCTGGAGCAGTGCAACATCAACCCAGGCCTCTCAGTCTAGAGGTAAGGACACTACCATTGCACCACAAGGGGGGCCCTCCAGTGAGTGTTTTTGAAACACTGTCTTGTTTGCATACTAATAGCTCACACTGCAGCAAGTTAGGGCTGGTACTGAAACAGCAGAAAGATCCTTTTTAAGAAAGAAGCTTACAGATTTACAATGTAATTGTCTCCAGCTTAGGGAGCAGACAATTTAAAATATGGAGGTTCATACGACCGTGATTGTTTGAAAAGGATGTTGAAAATGAGCAATGTTATTTTGACTTTCTCCTGCTTTGCTTTTCTCTTTGATTACGTTAATCCATATTTCTCTTTCAGACTTGTTGTTGGCTCCATTTCACTGTGTTACATTTATTGCCTATCATTCCGCTGTATTTTCAACTGCCTTGATAAAGGACTCCGTTGGCTGGTCCCAGATGCCCCTTCCTCATTATTTGAGGCAGAAGCTGAAAGATCAAGTATTTTACAATTTGAAGGCTGCAAGACCACACAGACATGATGCACAGTGAGACGTGAATTCTCCAACCAACTGTGGTCAATATTCAAAACTGGTGTCTTCATTGTCACAGTTACCATGGTGACACGGCCTATCGGTTTTGTGCTGTCTCTGCCGCTAATACCTGGCATGAGGCAGCTGAAGGCTCAGGATCAGTGATAAGTTAGTGCATTTTGATGTCAATTTGAGAATGCTCTCTCACACATGCCACACCGGCCACCTTCCCATATTTTGCAAACAGCATGAATTATTTGAGTACCACATGGATAAAGCCCAGCTTGCAAACTGAAAACCAGAGAGAACAGGATGTGATGCTCAGTGAAAGGATACAGTTTCCAAAGAGTGTAAGGACAATAAAGTAGACAGATGACCACATTCCTGAGTTTACTCCGCCCTGGGATTTTATCCCGTTGTACATCACCTCATTCCAGTCCTCGCCTGTTAAAATCTACAGAGAAAAGATTCCATCTCAGTTACAACAGCATCTCAGAACACAGAACGTTACAGTGCAGTAGAGGCCCTTCGGCCCTCGATGTGGCACCGGCCTGTGAAGTTAACCTGATGCCCATCTAACCTACACCTATATATTACCCAGATATATGTCCAATGCCCATTTAAATGCCGTTAATGTCGGCGAGTCTACTACTGTTGCAGGCAGGCCATTCCACGCCCCTACTACTCGCAAAGTAAAGAACCTCCCCCCATATCTGTCCGAAATCTTTCACCCCTCAATTTAAATCTATGTCACCTCATGTTAGCCTTCGTCTTCCGAGGAAAAACGCTCTCACCGTCCACGTTATCTAACCCGCTGATTATCTCATACGTCTCGATTAAGTCACCATCTTCTATCTAACGAAACCAACCTCAGTTTCCTCAGCCTTTCCTCCGAAGTACTTCCTTCTATAACAGGCAACATCCTAGTAAATGTCCTCTGAACCCTTCCCAAAGCTTCCATATCCTTCCTATAATGCAGTGACCAGAACTGTACACAATACAGCAGGAGCGGCCTGAAGCATGACCTCGTGGCTCCGAAACTCAATCCAAATACTAATAAACGCGAACACACCATACAAATTCTTAATAACCCGATCAACCTGGGAGGCAAAGTTCAGGGACTAAGGAAACTAGACACAGGGGTGCACCAGTCACCCCCAAAAAGATCAAACCTGGAAGTAGTTCAGAGCAGGAGTTGAATGTTCCAATGTGCAGGACCCAGTGAGGAATCAACGCAGTGAGTTTACAGCTGTGACAGCACACATCCCACATCAGTTCCAACTCAAACACCGAACACTCTTTATTGCTGTTAAACACCATCCAAAGTTTCTGACTGCTATTAAACACTGTCCCCCACTCTCTGCTGCTAAACACCGTCCCCACTCTCTGACTGCTGATAAACACCATCCCCACTCTCTGCTGTTAAACACCGTCCCCACTCTCTGACTGCTGTTAAACACCATCCCCACTCTCTGCTGTTAAACACTGTCCCCACTCTCTGACTGCTATTAAACATCCTGCCCACTCTCTGATTGCTGTTAAACACCGTCCCCCACTCTCTGCTGCTAAACACCGTCCCCACTCTCTGATTACTGTTAAACACCGTCCCCACTCTCTGACTGCTGTTAAACACCGTCCCCACTCTCTGACTGCTGTTAAACACTGTCCCCACTCTCTGACTGCTGTTAAACACTGTCCCCACTCTCTGACTGCTGTTAAACATCGTCCCCACTCTCTGACTGCTGTTAAACACTGTGCCCACTCTCTGACTGCTGTTAAACACCGTCCCCCACTCTCTGCTGCTAAACACCGTCCGCACTTTCTGACTGCTGTTAAACACTGTCCCCACTCTCTGATTACTGTTAAACACTGTCCCCACTATCTGACTGCTGTTAAACACTGTCCCCACTATCTGACTGCTATTAAACATCCTGCCCACTCTCTGACTGCTGTTAAACACCGTTCCCACTCTCTGACTGCTGTTAAACACTGTGCTCACTCTCTGACTGCTGTTAAACACCGTCCCCACTCTCTGACTGCGGTTAAACACTGTCCCCACTCTCTGACTGCGGTTAAACACCGTCCCCACTCTCTGACTGCTATAAAACACTGTCCCCAATCTCTGACTGCTGTTAAACACCGTCCCCACTCTCTGACTGCTGTTAAACACCGTCCCCACTCTCTGACTGCTGTGAAACAAAGTCCCAAAACCCCGATTGCTGTTAAACACCATCCCCACTGTCTGATTGCCGTTAGTCACTGTGCACCACTCTGATTGTTGTTAAATGTCATTCCCACCCTCCCATTGCTGTTAAACACCGTCCCCACTCTCTGACTGCTGTTAAACACTGTCACCACGCTCTGATTATTGTTAAACACCGTCCCCACTCTCTCACTGCTGTTAAACACTGTCACCACGCTCTGATTACTGTTAAACACCGTCCCCACTGTCTGACAGCTGTTAAACACTGTCACCACTCTCTGATTACTGTTAAACACTGTCCCCACTCTCTGACTGCTGTTAAACACTGTCACCACGCTGTGATTCCTGTTAAACACTGTCCCCACTCTCTGACTGCTGTTAAACACTGTCACCACGCTCTGATTACTGTTAAACACCGTCCCCACTCTCTGACTGCTGTTAAACACTGTCACCACGCTCTGATTACTGTTAAACACCGTCCCCACTCTCTGACTGCTGTTAAACACTGTCCCCAGTCCCTGATTGCTGTTAAACACTGTCCCCACTCTCTGACTGCTGTAAAACACTGTCCCCACTCTCTGACTGCTGTTAAACTCTGTCCCCACTCTCTAACAGATGTTAAACATCGTCCCCACTCTCTAACTGCTGTTAAACACTGTCACCACTCTCTGACTGCTGTTAGACACCGGCCTCACGCTCTGACTGCTGTTAAACACTGTCCCCACTCTCTGACTGCTCTTAAACACTGTCACCACACTCTGACTGCTGTTAAACACCATCTCCACTCTCTGACTGCCGTAAAACACTGTCCCCACTCTCTGACTGCTGTTAAACACTGTCCCCACTCTCAGACTGCTGTTAAACACTGTCACCACGCTCTGATTACTGTTAAACACCGTCCTCACGCTCTGACTGCTGGTAAACACTGTCACCACGCTCTGATTACTGTTAAACACTGTCCCCACTCTCTGACTGCTGGTAAACACTGTCACCACGCTCTGATTACTGTTAAACACCGTCCTCACGCTCTGACTGCTGTTAAACACTATCACCATGCTCTGATTACTGTTAAACACCGTCCCCACTCTCTGACTGCTGGTAAACACTGTCACCACTTTCTGATTACTGTCAAACACTGTCCCCACACTCTGACAGCTGTTAAACACTGTCACCCCGCTCTGATTACTGTCAAACACTGTTCCCACTCTCTGACTGCTGTTAAACACCATCCCCACGCTCTGATTTCAGTTAAACACAGTCCCCACTCTCTGACTGTTGTTAAACACTGTCACCATGCTCTGATTACTGTTAAACACCGTCCCCACTCTCTGACTGCTGTTAAACACTGTCCCCACTCTCTGACTGCTGTTAAACACTGTCACCACGCTCTGAGTACTGTTAAACATCATCCCCACTCTCTGACTGCTGTTAAACACTGTCACCACGTTCTGATTACTGTTAAACACTGTCCCCACTCTCTGACTGCTGGTAAACACTGTCACCACGCTCTGATTACTGTTAAACACTGTCCCCACTCTCTGACTGCTGGTAAACACTGTCACCACGCTCTGATTACTGTTAAACACCGTCCTCACGCTCTGACTGCTGTTAAACACTATCACCATGCTCTGATTACTGTTAAACATCGTCCCCACTCTCTGACTGCTGGTAAACACTGTCACCCCGCTCTGATTACTGTCAAACACTGTTCCCACTCTCTGACTGCTGTTAAACACCATCCCCACGCTCTGATTACAGTTAAACACAGTCCCCACTCTCTGACTGTTGTTAAACACTGTCACCATGCTCTGATTACTGTTAAACACCGTACCCACTCTCTGACTGCTGTTAAACACTGTCCCCACTCTCTGACTGCTGTTAAACACCATCCCCACTCTCTGACTGCTGGTAAAAACTGTCACCACACTCTGATTAGTGTTAAACACCATCCCCACTCTCTGACTGCTGGTAAAAACTGTCACCACACTCTGATTACTGTTAAACACCGTCCCCACTCTCTGACTGCTGTTAAACACTATCACCACAATCTGATTACTGTTAAAATACCGTCCCCACTCTCTGACTGCTGTTAAACACTGTCACCACGCTCTGACTGCTGTTAAACACTGTCCCCACTCTCTGACTGCTGTTAAACACTGTCACCACGCTCTGACTGCTGATAAACACCATCCCCACTCTCTGACTGCTGGTAAAAACTGTCACCACACTCTGATTACTATTAAACACCATCCCCACTCTCTGACTGCTGGTAAACACTGTCACCACGCTCTGATTACTGTTAAACACCATCCCCACTCTCTGACTGCTGGTAAACACTGTCACCACGCTCCGAATACTGTTAAACACCATCCCCACTCTCTGACTGCTGGTAAACACTGTCACCACACTCTGATTACTGTTAAAAACCGTCCACGCGCTCTGGCTGCTGTTAAATACTATCACCTTGCTCTGATTACTGTTAAACACCGTCCCCACTCTCTGACTGCTGTTAAACACTGTCACCATGCTCTGATTAATGTTTAACACAGTCCCCACTCTCTGATTGCTGTTAAACACTGTCACTACGCACTGATTACTGTTAAACACCGTCCCCACTCTCTGACTGCTGTTGAACACTGTCACCACGCTCTGATTACTGTTAAACGCTGTGTCCACTCTCTGACTGCTGTTAAACACTGTCACCACAATCTGATGACTTTTAAACACTGTCCCCACTCTCTGACTGCTGTTAAACACTGTCACCACGCTCTGATTACTGTTAAACACCGTCCCTGCTCTCTGACTGCTGTTAAACACTGTCCCCACGCTCTGATCACTGTTAAACATCGTCCCCACTCTCTGACTGCTGTACAACACTGTCACCACGCTCTGACTGCTGTTAAACACTGTCCCCATGCGCTGACTGCTGTTAAACACTGTCACCACGCTCTGATTTCTGTGAAAACACCGTCCCACTCTCTGACTGCTGATAAACACTGTCCCCACGTGCTGACTGCTGTTAAACACTGTCACCACGCTCTGATTACTGTTAAACACCGTCCCCACTCTCAGACTGCTGTTAAACAGTGTCACCACGCTCTGATTACTGTTAAACACCGTCCCCACTCTCTGACTGCTGTTAAACACTGTCACCACGCTCTGATTACTGTTAAACATCATTCCCACTCTCTCACTGCTGTGAAACACTGTCACCACGCTTTGATTACTGTTAAACACCGTCCCCACTCTCTGACTGCTGTTAAACACTGTCACCACTCTCTGACTGCTGTTAAACACTGTCACCATGCTTTGATTACTGTTAAACACCGTCCCCACTGTCTGACTGCTGTTAATCACTGTCACCACTCTCTGATTACTGTTAAACACCGTCCCCACTCTCTGACTGCTGTTAAACACTGTCCCCACTCTCTGATTACTGTTAAACACCGTCCCCACTGTCTGACTGCTGTTAAACACTGTCACCACTCTCTGATTACTGTTAAACACCGTCCCCACTCTCTGACTGCAGTTAAACACTGTCCCCACTCTCTGATTACTGTTAAACACCGTCCCCACTCTCTGACTGCTGTTAAACACTGTCACCACGCTCTGATTACTGTTAAACACCGTCCCCACTCTCTGACTGCTGTTAAACACTGTCACCACGCTCTGATTACTGTTAAACACTGTCCCCACTGTCTGACTGCTGTTAAACACTGTCACCACTCTCTGATTACTGTTAAACACTATCTCCACTCTCCGACTGCTGTTAAACACCGTCCCCACTCTCTGACTGCTGTTAAACACTGTCACCACGCTCTGATTACTGTTAAACACTGTCCCCATGCTCTGACTGCTGTTAAACACTATCAGCATGCTCTGATTACTGTTAAACATCGTCCCCACTCTCTGACTGCTGTTGAACACTGTCACCACGCTCTGATTACTGTTAAACACCGTCCCCACTCTCTGACTGCTGTTAAACACTGTCACCACGCTCTGACTGCTGTTAAACACTGTCCCCACTCTCTGACTGATGTTAAACACTGTCACCACGCTCTGACTGCTGTTAAACACCATCCCCACTCTCTGACTGCTGGTAAAAACTGTCACCACGCTCTGATTACTGTTAAACACCATCCCCACTCTCTGACTGCTGGTAAACACTGTCACCACGCTCTGATTACTGTTAAACACCATCCCCACTCTCTGACTGCTGGTAAACACTGTCACCACGCTCTGATTACTGTTAAACACCATCCCCACTCTCTGACTGCTGGTAAACACTGTCACCACACTCTGATTACTGTTAAAAACCGTCCACGCGCTCTGGCTGCTGTTAAACACTGTCACCATGCTCTGATTAATGTTTAACACAGTCCCCACTCTCTGACTGCTGTTAAACACTGTCACCACGCTCTGATTACTGTTAAACACTGTCCCCACTGTCTGACTGCTGTTAAACACTGTCACCACTCTCTGATTACTGTTAAACACTATCTCCACTCTCCGACTGCTGTTAAACACCGTCCCCACTCTCTGACTGCTGTTAAACACTGTCACCACGCTCTGATTACTGTTAAACACTGTCCCCATGCTCTGACTGCTGTTAAACACTATCAGCATGCTCTGATTACTGTTAAACATCGTCCCCACTCTCTGACTGCTGTTGAACACTGTCACCACGCTCTGATTACTGTTAAACACCGTCCCCACTCTCTGACTGCTGTTAAACACTGTCACCACGCTCTGACTGCTGTTAAACACTGTCCCCACTCTCTGACTGATGTTAAACACTGTCACCACGCTCTGACTGCTGTTAAACACCATCCCCACTCTCTGACTGCTGGTAAAAACTGTCACCACGCTCTGATTACTGTTAAACACCATCCCCACTCTCTGACTGCTGGTAAACACTGTCACCACGCTCTGATTACTGTTAAACACCATCCCCACTCTCTGACTGCTGGTAAACACTGTCACCACGCTCTGATTACTGTTAAACACCATCCCCACTCTCTGACTGCTGGTAAACACTGTCACCACACTCTGATTACTGTTAAAAACCGTCCACGCGCTCTGGCTGCTGTTAAACACTGTCACCATGCTCTGATTAATGTTTAACACAGTCCCCACTCTCTGACTGCTGTTAAACACTGTCACCACGCTCTGATTACTGTTAAACGCTGTGTCCACTCTCTGACTGCTGTTAAACACTGTCACCACAATCTGATTACTGTTAAACACCATCCCCACTCTCTGACTGCTGTTAAACACTGTCCCCACGCTCTGATTACTGTTAAACATCGTCCTCACTCTCTGACTGCTGTTAAACACTGTCACCACGCTCTGACTGCTGTACAACACTGTCACCACTCTCTGACTGCTGCTAAACACTGTCCCCACGTGCTGACTGCTGTTAAACACTGTCACCACGCTCTGATTACTGTTAAACACTGTCCCCACTCTCTGACTGCCGTTAAACATTGTCACCACGCTCTGATTACTGTTAAACACCGTCCCCACTCTCTGACTGCTGTTAAGCACTGTCACCACGCTCTGATTACTGTTAAACACCGTCCCCACTCTCTGACTGCTGTTAAACACTATCACCATGCTCTGATTCCTGTTAAACACCGTCCCCACTCTCAGACTGCTGTTAAACACTGTCACCACGCTATGATTACTGTTAAACACTGTCCCCACTCTCTGACTGCTGTTCAACATTGTCACAACGCTCTGAGTACTGTTAAACACCGTCCCCACTCTCTGACTGCTGTTAAACACTGTCCCCACTCTCTGACTGCTGTTAAACACTGTCCCCACTCTCTGATTACTGTTAAACACTGTCCGCACGCGCTGACTGCTGTTAAACACTGTCCCCACACTCTGATGACTGTTAAACACCATCCCCACTGTCTGACTGCAGTTAAACACAGTCCCCACTCTCTGACTGCTGTTAAACACCATCCCCACTCTCTGACTACTGTTAAACACTGTCCGCACGTGCTGACTGCTGTTAAACACTGTCACCACGCTCTGATTACTGTTAAACACCGTCCCGCTCTCTGACCGCTGTTAAACACTGTCCCCACACTCTGATTACTGTTAAACACCGTCCCCACTGTCTGACTGCTGTTAAACACTGTCCCCACTCTCTGACTGCTGTTAAACACTGTCCCCACTCTCTGATTACTGTTAAACACTGTCCGCACGCGCTGACTGCTGTTAAACACTGTCACCACGCTCTCATTACTGTTAAACACCGTCCCGCTCTCTGACCGCTGTTAAACACTGTCCCCACACTCTGATTACTGTTAAACACCGTCCCCACTGTCTGACTGCTGTTAAACACTGTCCCCACTCTCTGACTGCTGTTAAACACTGTCCCCACTCTCTGACTACTGTTAAACACCGTCCCCACTCTCTTACTGCTGTTAAACACTGTCCCCACTCTCTGACTGCTGTTAAACACTGTCCCCACTCTCTGACTGCTGTTAAACACTGTCCCCACTCTCTGACTGCTGTTAAACACTGTCACCACGCTCTGATTACTGTTAAACACCATCTCCACTCTCTGACAGCTGTTAAACACCGTTCCCACTCTCTGACTGCTGTTAAACACTGTCACCACGCTCTGATTACTGTTAAACACTGTACCCACGCTCTGACTGCTGTTAAACACTATCAGCATGCTCTGATTACTTTTAAACATCATCCTCACTCTCTGACTGGTGTTAAACACTGTCATCATGCTCTGATTACTGTTAAACACCGTCCCCACTCTCTGACTGCTTGCAAGCACTGTCACCACGCTCTGATTACTGTTAAACACCGTCCTCATGCTCTGACTGCTGTTAAACACTGTCACCACGCTCTGATTACTGTTAAACAACGTCCCCACTCTCTGACTGCTGGTAAACACTGTCACCACGCTCTGATTACTGTTAAACACCGTCCTCACGCTCTGACTGCTGTTAAACACTGTCACCACAATCTGATTACTGTCCAACACCGTCCCCACTCTCTGACTGCTGGTAAACACTGTCACCACGCTCTGATTACTGTTAAACACCATCCCCACTCTCTGACTGCTGTTAAACACTGTCACCACAATCTGATTACTGTTAAACACCGTCCCCACTCTCTGACTGCTGTGAAACACTGTCACCACGCTCTGATTACTGTTCAACACCATCCCCACTCTCTGACTGCTGGTAAACACTGTCACCACGCTCTGATTACTGTTAAACACCGTCCTCACGCTCTGACTGCTGTTAAACACTATCACCATGCTCTGATTACTGTTAAACACCGTCCCCACTCTCTGACTGCTGTTAAACACTGTCACCACGCTCTGATTACTGTTAAACACCGTCCCCACTCTCTGACTGCTTGTAAACACTGTCACCACGCTCTGATTACTGTTAAACATCGTCCCCACTCTCTGACTGCTGTTAAACACTGTCCCCACTCTCTGACTGCTGTTAAACACTGTCACCACGCTCTGATTACTGGTAAACACCGTCCCCACTCTCTGACTGCTGTTAAACACTGTCACCACGCTCTGATTACTGTTAAACACCATCCCCATTCTCTGACTGCGGTTAAACACTGTCACCAAACTCTGATTACTGTTAAACACCGTCCACACTCTCTGACTGCTGTTAAACACTGTCACGACGCTCTGATTACTGTTAAACACTGTCACCACTCTCTGACTGCTGTTAAACACTGTCATCACTCTCTGATTACTGTTAAACACCATCCCCACTCTCTGACTGCTGTTAAACACTGTCACCACAATCTGATTACTGTAAAACACCGTCCCCACTCTCTCACTGCTTGTAAACACTGTCACCACGCTCTGATTACTGTTAAACATCGTCCCCACTCTCTGACTGCTGTTAAACACTGTCACCACTCTCTGATTACTGTTAAACACCATCCCCACTCTCTGACTGCTGTTAAACACTGTCACCACAATCTGATTACTGTTAAACACCGTCCCCACTCTCTGACTGCTGTGAAACACTGTCACCACACTCTGATTACTGTTCAACACCGTCCCCACTCTCTGACTGCTGGTCAACACTGTCACCACGCTCTGATTACTGTTAAACACCGTCCGCACACTCTGACTGCTGTTAAACACTATCACCATGCTCTGATTACTGTTAAACACCGTCCCCACTCTCTGACTGCTGTTAAACACTGTCACCACGCTCTGATTACTGTTAAACACCGTCCCCACTCTCTGACTGCTTGTAAACACTGTTACCACGCTCTGATTACTGTTAAACATCGTCCCCACTCTCTGAGTGCTGTTAAACACTGTCACCACGCTCTGATTACTGTTAAACATCGTCCCCACTCTCTGATTACTGTTAAACACCGTCCCCACTCTCTGACTGCTGTTAAACACTGTCCCCACTCTCTGACTCCTGTTGAACACTGTCACCACGCTTTGATTACTGTTAAACACCGTCCCCACTCTCTGACTGCTGTTAAACACTGTCACCACTCTCTGATTACTGTTAAACACCGTCCCCACTGTCTGACTGCTGTTAAACACTGTCACCACTCTCTGATTACTGTTAAACACCATCTCCACTCTCTGACTGCTTGTAAACACTGTCACCATGCTCTGATTACTGTTAAACACCGTCCTCATGCTCTGACTGCTGTTAAACACTATCAACACGCTCTGATTACTGTTAAACACCGTCCCCACTCTCTGACTGCTGTGAAACACTGTCACCACGCTCTGATTACTGTTCAACACCTTCCCCACTCTCTGACTGCTGGTAAACACTGTCACCACGCTCTGATTACTGTTAAACACCGTCCTCACGCTCTGACTGCTGTTCAACACGATCACCATGCTCTGATTACTGTTAAACACCGTCCCCACTCTCTGACTGCTGTTAAACACTGTCCCCAGTCCCTGACTGCTGTTAAACACTGTCCCCACTCTCTGACTGCTGTAAAAAACACTGTCCCCACTCTCTGACTGCTGTTAAACTCTGTCACCACGCTCTGATTACTGTTAAACATCGTCCCCACTCTCTGACTGCTGTTAAACACTGTCCCCGCTCTCTGACTGCTGTTAAACAATGTCCTCACTCTCTGATTACTGTTAAACACCGTCCCCGCTCTCTGACAGCTGCTGAACACCTTCCCCACTTTTTGAAAGCTGTTAAACAGTTTCCACAATCCCTGACTCATGTTAAATATTGTCCCCACTCTCTGACTGCTCTTAAGCACTGTCACCACGATTTGATTACTGTTAAACACCGTCCCCACTCTCTGACTGCTGTAAAACACTGTCCCCACTCTCTGACTGCTCTTAAACACTGTCACCACGCTTTGATTACTGTTAAACACCGTCCCCACTCTCTGACTGCTGTTAAACACTGTCACCACTCTCTGATTACTGTTAAACACCGTCCCCACTGTCTGACTGCTGTTAAACACTGTCACCACGCTCTGATTACTGTTAAACACCATCACCACTCTCTGACTGCTTGTAAACACTGTCACCATGCTCTGATTACTGTTAAACGCCGTCCTCATGCTCTGACTGCTGTTAAACACTATCAACACGCTCTGATTACTGTTAAACATCATCCCCACGCTCTGACTGCTGTTAAACACTGTCACCACGCTCTGATTACTGTTAAACACCGTTCTCACACTCTGACTGCTGTTAAACACTGTCACCACGCTCTGATTACTGTTAAACACCGTCCTCACGCTCTGACTTCTGTTTAACACTATCACCATGCTCTGATTACTGTTAAACACCGTCCCCACTCTCTGACTGCTTGTAAACACTGTCACCACGCTCTGATTACTGTTAAACACCATCCCCACTCTCTGACTGCTGTTAAACACTGTCACCACGCTCTGATTACTGTTAAACACCGTCCCCACTCTCTGACTGCTGTTAAACACTGTCAACACGCTCTGATTACTGTTAAACACCGTCCCCACTCTCTGACTGCTGTTATACACCGTCCCCATTCTCTGACTGCTGTTAAACACCGTCCCCACTCTCCGACTGCCATTAAACACTGTCACCACGCCCTGATTACTGTTAAACACCGTCCCCACTTTCTGACAGCTGTTAAACACTGTCCCCACACTCTGACTGCTGTTAAACACTGTCACCACATTCTGATTACTGTTAAACACTATCCCCACTCTCTGAATGCTGTTAAACACTGTCACCACATTCTGATGACTGTTAAACACCGTCCCCACTCTATGACTGTTGCTAAACACTGTCACCATGCTCTGACTGCTGTTAAACACCATCCCCACTGTCTGACTGCTGTTAAACACTGTCCCCACTCTCTGACTGCTGTTAAACACTGTCCCCACTCTCTGATTACTGTTAAACACTGTCCGCACGCGCTGACTGCTGTTAAACACTGTCACCACGCTCTGATTACTGTTAAACACCGTCCCGCTCTCTGACCGCTGTTAAACACTGTCCCCACACTCTGATGACTGTTAAACACCATCCCCACTGTCTGACTGCAGTTAAACACTGTCCCCACTCTCTGACTGCTGTTAAACACCATCCCCACTCTCTGACTACTGTTAAACACTGTCCGCACGTGCTGACTGCTGTTAAACACTGTCACCACGCTCTGATTACTGTTAAACACCGTCCCGCTCTCTGACCGCTGTTAAACACTGTCCCCACACTCTGATTACTGTTAAACACCGTCCCCACTGTCTGACTGCTGTTAAACACTGTCCCCACTCTCTGACTGCTGTTAAACACTGTCCCCACTCTCTGATTACTGTTAAACACTGTCCGCACGCGCTGACTGCTGTTAAACACTGTCACCACGCTCTCATTACTGTTAAACACCGTCCCGCTCTCTGACCGCTGTTAAACACTGTCCCCACACTCTGATTACTGTTAAACACCGTCCCCACTGTCTGACTGCTGTTAAACACTGTCCCCACTCTCTGACTGCTGTTAAACACTGTCCCCACTCTCTGACTACTGTTAAACACCGTCCCCACTCTCTTACTGCTGTTAAACACTGTCCCCACTCTCTGACTGCTGTTAAACACTGTCCCCACTCTCTGACTACTGTTAAACACGGTCCCCACTCTCTGACTGCTGTTAAACACTGTCACCACGCTCTGATTACTGTTAAACAATGTCACCACGTTCTGATTACTGTTAAACATCATTCCCACTCTCTGATTGCTGTTAAACACAATCTCCACACTCTGACTGCTGTTAAACACTGTCACCACGCTCTGATTACTGTTAAACATCGTCCCCACTCTCTGACTGCTGTTAAACACTGTCACCACGCTCTGATTACTGTTAAACATCATCCCCACTCTCTGACTGCTGTTAAACACTGTCACCACGCTCTGACTGCTGTTAAACACCGTCCCCACTCTCGGACTGCTGTTAAACACTGTCACCACACTCTGATTACTGTTAAACACCATCCCCACTCTCTGACTGCTGTTAAATACTATCAACTTGCTCTGATTACTGCTAAACATCATCCCCACGCTCTGACTGCTGTTAAACACTGTCACCACGCTCTGACTGCTGTTAAACACTATCACCACGCTCTGATTACTGTTAAACACCATCCCCACTCTCTGACTGCTGTTAAACACTGTCACCACGCTCTGATTACTGTTAAACACCGTCCCCACTCTCTGACTGCTGTTAAACACCGTCCCCACTCTCTGACTGCTGTTAAACACTGTCACCACGCTCTGATTACTGTTAAACACCGTCCTCACTCTCTGACTGCTGTTAAACACTGTCACCATGCTCTGATTACTGTTAAACACTGTCCCCACTCTCTGACTGCTGTTAAACACTGTCACCACGCTCTGATTACTGTTAAACACCGTCCCCACTCTCTGACTGCTGTTAAACACTATCACCATGCTCTGATTCCTGTTAAACACTGTCCCCACTCTCTGACTGCTGTTAAACACCGTCACCACGCTCTGATTACTGTTAAAAACCGTCCCCGCTCTCTGACTGCTGTTTCACACTGTCACCACGCTCTGATTACTGTTAAACACCGTCCCCACTCTCTGACTGCTGTTAAACACCGTCCCCACGCTCTGACTGCTGTTAAATACTATCAACTTGCTCTGATTACTGTTAAACATCATCCCCACGCTCTGCCTGCTGTTAAACACTGTCACCACGCTCTGACTGCTGTTAAACACTATCACCATGCTCTGATTACTGTTAAACACCATCCCCACTCTCTGACTGCTGTTAAACACTGTCACCACGCTCTGATTACTGTTAAACACCGTCCCCACTCTCTGACTGCTGTTATACACCGTCCCCATTCTCTGACTGCTGTTAAACGCCGTCCCCACTGTCCGACTGCCATTAAACACTTGTCACCACGCTCTGATTACTGTTAAACACCGTCCCCACTCTCTGACTGCTGTTATACACTGTCCCCATTCTCTGACTGCTGTTAAACGCCGTCCCCACTGTCCGACTGCCATTAAACACTGTCACCACGCTCTGATTACTGTTAAAAACTATCCTCACTCTCTGCCTGCTGTTAAACACCGTCCCACTCTCTGACTGCTGTTAAACACCGTCCCCACTCTCTGACTGCTGTTAAACACTGTCACCACGCTCTGATTACTGTTAAACACCGTCCCTGCTCTCTGACTGCTGTTTCACACTGTCACCACGCTCTGATTACTGTTAAACATCATCCCCACTCTCTGACTGCTGTTAAACACTGTCACCACGCTCTGACTGCTGTTAAACACCGTCCCCACTCTCGGACTGCTGTTAAACACTGTCACCACGCTCTGATTACTGTTAAACACCATCCCCACTCTCTGACTGCTGTTAAACACTGTCACCAAACTCTGATTACTGTTAAACACCGTCCACACTCTCTGACTGCTGTTAAACACTGTCACCACGCTCTGATTACTGTTAAACACTGTCACCACTCTCTGACTGCTGTTAAACACTGTCACCACGCTCTGACTGCTGTTAAACACCGTCCCCACTCTCGGACTGCTGTTAAACACTGTCACCACACTCTGATTACTGTTAAACACCATCCCCACGCTCTGACTGCTGTTAAATACTAACAACTTGCTCTGATTACTGTTAAACATCATCCCCACGGTCTGACTGCTGTTAAACATTGTCACCACGCTCTGACTGCTGTTAAACACTATCACCATGCTCTGATTACTGTTAAACACCATCCCCACTCTCTGACTGCTGTCAAACACTGTCACCACGCTCTGATTACTGTTAAACACCGTCCCACTCTCTGACTGCTGTTAAACACTGTCACCACGCTCTGATTCCTGTTAAACACTGTCCGCACTCTCTGACCGCTGGTAAACACTGTCACCACGCTCTGGTTACTGTTAAACACTGTCCCCACGCTCTGACTGCTGTTAAACACTGTCACCATGCTCAGATTACTATTAAACACTGTCACCACGCTCTGACACCTGTTAAACACTGTCCCCACTCTCTGATGACTGTACAAAAACGGTCCCCACTCTCTGACTGCTGGTAAACACTGTCACCATGCTCTGATTACTGTTAAACATCGTCCCCACGCTCTGACTGCTGGTAAACACTGTCCCCACGCTCTGATTACTGTTAAACATCGTCCCCACGCTCTGACTGCTGGTAAACACTGTCCCCACGCTCTGACTGCTGTTAAACACTATCAGCATGCTCTGATTACTGTTAAACATCGTCCCCACTCTCTGACTGCTGTTAAACACTGTCACCACGCTCTGATTACTGTTAAACACTGTCACCACTCTCTGACTGCTGTTAAAAACTGTCACCACTCTCTGACTGCTGTTAAACACTGTCACCACGCTCTGATTATTGTTAAACACTGTCCCCACTCTCTGACTGCTGTTAAACACTATCACCATGCTCTGATTCCTGTTAAACACTGTCCCCACTCTCTGACTGCTGTTAAACACTGTCACCACGCTCTGATTACTGTAAAAAACCGTCCCCGCTCTCTGACTGCTGTTTCACACTGTCACCACGCTCTGATTGCTGTTAAACACCGTCCCTGCTCTCTGACTGCTGTTTCACACTGTCACCACGCTCTGATTACTGTTAAACATCATCCCCACTCTCTGACTGCTGTTAAACACTGTCACCACGCTCTGACTGCTGTTAAACACCGTCCCCACTCTCGGACTGCTGTTAAACACTGTCACCACACTCTGATTACTGTTAAACACCGTCCCCACGCTCTGACTGCTGTTAAATACTATCAACTTGCTCTGATTACTGTTAAACATCATCCCCACGGTCTGACTGCTGTTAAACATTGTCACCACGCTCTGACTGCTGTTAAACACTATCACCATGCTCTGATTACTGTTAAACACCATCCCCACTCTCTGACTGCTGTCAAACACTGTCACCATGCTCTGATTACTGTTCAACACCGTCCCCACTCTCTGACTGCTGTTAAACACTGTCACCACGCTCTGATTACTGTTAAACACCGTCCCACTCTCTGACTGCTGTTAAACACTGTCACCATGCTCTGATTACTATTAAACACTGTCACCACGCTCTGACACCTGTTAAACACTGTCCCCACTCTCTGATGACTGTACAAAAACGGTCCCCACTCTCTGACTGCTGGTAAACACTGTCACCATGCTCTGATTACTGTTAAACATCGTCCCCACGCTCTGACTGCTGGTAAAAACTGTCCCCACTCTCTGACTCCTGTTGAACACTGTCACCACGCTTTGATTACTGTTAAACACCGTCCCCACTCTCTGACTGCTGTTAAACACTGTCACCACTCTCTGATTACTGTTAAACACCGTCCCCACTGTCTGACTGCTGTTAAACACTGTCACCACTCTCTGATTACTGTTAAACACCATCTCCACTCTCTGACTGCTTGTAAACACTGTCACCATGCTCTGATTACTGTTAAACACCGTCCTCATGCTCTGACTGCTGTTAAACACTATCAACACGCTCTGATTACTGTTAAACACCGTCCCCACTCTCTGACTGCTGTGAAACACTGTCACCACGCTCTGATTACTGTTAAACACCGTCCTCACGCTCTGACTGCTGTTCAACACGATCACCATGCTCTGATTACTGTTAAACACCGTCCCCACTCTCTGACTGCTGTTAAACACTGTCCCCAGTCCCTGACTGCTGTTAAACACTGTCCCCACTCTCTGACTGCTGTAAAAAACACTGTCCCCACTCTCTGACTGCTGTTAAACTCTGTCACCACGCTCTGATTACTGTTAAACATCGTCCCCACTCTCTGACTGCTGTTAAACACTGTCCCCGCTCTCTGACTGCTGTTAAACAATGTCCTCACTCTCTGATTACTGTTAAACACCGTCCCCGCTCTCTGACAGCTGCTGAACACCTTCCCCACTTTTTGAAAGCTGTTAAACAGTTTCCACAATCCCTGACTCATGTTAAATATTGTCCCCACTCTCTGACTGCTCTTAAGCACTGTCACCACGATTTGATTACTGTTAAACACTGTCCCCACTCTCTGACTGCTGTAAAACACTGTCCCCACTCTCTGACTGCTCTTAAACACTGTCACCACGCTTTGATTACTGTTAAACACCGTCCCCACTCTCTGACTGCTGTTAAACACTGTCACCACTCTCTGATTACTGTTAAACACCGTCCCCACTGTCTGACTGCTGTTAAACACTGTCACCACGCTCTGATTACTGTTAAACACCATCACCACTCTCTGACTGCTTGTAAACACTGACACCATGCTCTGATTACTGTTAAACGCCGTCCTCATGCTCTGACTGCTGTTAAACACTATCAACACGCTCTGATTACTGTTAAACATCATCCCCACGCTCTGACTGCTGTTAAACACTGTCACCACGCTCTGATTACTGTTAAACACCGTTCTCACACTCTGACTGCTGTTAAACACTGTCACCACGCTCTGATTACTGTTAAACACCGTCCTCACGCTCTGACTTCTGTTTAACACTATCACCATGCTCTGATTACTGTTAAACACCGTCCCCACTCTCTGACTGCTTGTAAACACTGTCACCACGCTCTGATTACTGTTAAACACCATCCCCACTCTCTGACTGCTGTTAAACACTGTCACCACGCTCTGATTACTGTTAAACACCGTCCCCACTCTCTGACTGCTGTTAAACACTGTCAACACGCTCTGATTACTGTTAGACACCGTCCCCACTCTCTGACTGCTGTTATACACCGTCCCCATTCTCTGACTGCTGTTAAACACCGTCCCCACTCTCCGACTGCCATTAAACACTGTCACCACGCCCTGATTACTGTTAAACACCGTCCCCACTTTCTGACAGCTGTTAAACACTGTCCCCACACTCTGACTGCTGTTAAACACTGTCACCACATTCTGATTACTGTTAAACACTATCCCCACTCTCTGAATGCTGTTAAACACTGTCACCACATTCTGATGACTGTTAAACACCGTCCCCACTCTATGACTGTTGCTAAACACTGTCACCATGCTCTGACTGCTGTTAAACACCATCCCCACTGTCTGACTGCTGTTAAACACTGTCACCACTCTCTGACTCCTGTTAAACACTGTCCCCACTCTCTGATTACTGTTAAACACTGTCCGCACGCGCTGACTGCTGTTAAACACTGTCACCACGCTCTGATTACTGTTAAACACCGTCCCGCTCTCTGACCGCTGTTAAACACTGTCCCCACACTCTGATGACTGTTAAACACCATCCCCACTGTCTGACTGCAGTTAAACACTGTCCCCACTCTCTGACTGCTGTTAAACACCATCCCCACTCTCTGACTACTGTTAAACACTGTCCGCACGTGCTGACTGCTGTTAAACACTGTCACCACGCTCTGATTACTGTTAAACACCGTCCCGCTCTCTGACCGCTGTCAAACACTGTCCCCACACTCTGATTACTGTTAAACACCGTCCCCACTGTCTGACTGCTGTTAAACACTGTCCCCACTCTCTGACTGCTGTTAAACACTGTCCCCACTCTCTGATTACTGTTAAACACTGTCCGCACGCGCTGACTGCTGTTAAACACTGTCACCACGCTCTCATTACTGTTAAACACCGTCCCGCTCTCTGACCGCTGTTAAACACTGTCCCCACACTCTGATTACTGTTAAACACCGTCCCCACTGTCTGACTGCTGTTAAACACTGTCCCCACTCTCTGACTGCTGTTAAACACTGTCCCCACTCTCTGACTACTGTTAAACACCGTCCCCACTCTCTGACTACTGTTAAACACGGTCCCCACTCTCTGACTGCTGTTAAACACTGTCACCACGCTCTGATTACTGTTAAACAATGTCACCACGTTCTGATTACTGTTAAACATCATTCCCACTCTCTGATTGCTGTTAAACACAATCTCCACTCTCTGACTGCTGTTAAACACTGTCACCACGCTCTGATTACTGTTAAACATCGTCCCCACTCTCTGACTGCTGTTAAACACTGTCACCACGCTCTGATTACTGTTAAACATCATCCCCACTCTCTGACTGCTGTTAAACACTGTCACCACGCTCTGACTGCTGTTAAACACCGTCCCCACTCTCGGACTGCTGTTAAACACTGTCACCACACTCTGATTACTGTTAAACACCGTCCCCACGCTCTGACTGCTGTTAAATACTATCAACTTGCTCTGATTACTGTTAAACATCATCCCCACGCTCTGACTGCTGTTAAACAATGTCACCACGCTCTGACTGCTGTTAAACACTATCACCATGCTCTGATTACTGTTAAACACCATCCCCACTCTCTGACTGCTGTTAAACACTGTCACCACGCTCTGATTACTGTTAAACACCGTCCCCACTCTCTGACTGCTGTTAAACACCGTCCCCACTCTCTGACTGCTGTTAAACACTGTCACCACGCTCTGATTACTGTTAAACACCGTCCTCACTCTCTGACTGCTGTTAAACACTGTCACCATGCTCTGATTACTGTTAAACACTGTCCCCACTCTCTGACTGCTGTTAAACACTGTCACCACGCTCTGATTACTGTTAAACACCGTCCCCACTCTCTGACTGCTGTTAAACACTATCACCATGCTCTGATTCCTGTTAAACACTGTCCCCACTCTCTGACTGCTGTTAAACACCGTCACCACGCTCTGATTACTGTTAAAAACCGTCCCCGCTCTCTGACTGCTGTTTCACACTGTCACCACGCTCTGATTACTGTTAAACACCGTCCCCACTCTCTGACTGCTGTTAAACACCGTCCCCACGCTCTGACTGCTGTTAAATACTATCAACTTGCTCTGATTACTGTTAAACATCATCCCCACGCTCTGCCTGCTGTTAAACACTGTCACCACGCTCTGACTGCTGTTAAACACTATCACCATGCTCTGATTACTGTTAAACACCATCCCCACTCTCTGACTGCTGTTAAACACTGTCACCACGCTCTGATTACTGTTAAACACCGTCCCCACTCTCTGACTGCTGTTATACACCGTCCCCATTCTCTGACTGCTGTTAAACGCCGTCCCCACTGTCCGACTGCCATTAAACACTTGTCACCACGCTCTGATTACTGTTAAACACCGTCCCCACTCTCTGACTGCTGTTATACACCGTCCCCATTCTCTGACTGCTGTTAAACGCCGTCCCCACTGTCCGACTGCCATTAAACACTGTCACCACGCTCTGATTACTGTTAAACACTATCCTCACTCTCTGCCTGCTGTTAAACACCGTCCCACTCTCTGACTGCTGTTAAACACCGTCCCCACTCTCTGACTGCTGTTAAACACTGTCACCACGCTCTGATTACTGTTAAACACCGTCCCTGCTCTCTGACTGCTGTTTCACACTGTCACCACGCTCTGATTACTGTTAAACATCATCCCCACTCTCTGACTGCTGTTAAACACTGTCACCACGCTCTGACTGCTGTTAAACACCGTCCCCACTCTCGGACTGCTGTTAAACACTGTCACCACGCTCTGATTACTGTTAAACACCATCCCCACTCTCTGACTGCTGTTAAACACTGTCACCAAACTCTGATTACTGTTAAACACCGTCCACACTCTCTGACTGCTGTTAAACACTGTCACCACGCTCTGATTACTGTTAAACACTGTCACCACTCTCTGACTGCTGTTAAACACTGTCACCACGCTCTGACTGCTGTTAAACACCGTCCCCACTCTCGGACTGCTGTTAAACACTGTCACCACACTCTGATTACTGTTAAACACCGTCCCCACGCTCTGACTGCTGTTAAATACTATCAACTTGCTCTGATTACTGTTAAACATCATCCCCACGGTCTGACTGCTGTTAAACATTGTCACCACGCTCTGACTGCTGTTAAACACTATCACCATGCTCTGATTACTGTTAAACACCATCCCCACTCTCTGACTGCTGTCAAACATTGTCACCACGCTCTGATTACTGTTAAACACCGTCCCACTCTCTGACTGCTGTTAAACACTGTCACCACGCTCTGATTCCTGTTAAACACTGTCCGCACTCTCTGACCGCTGGTAAACACTGTCACCACGCTCTGGTTACTGTTAAACACTGTCCCCACGCTCTGACTGCTGTTAAACACTGTCACCATGCTCAGATTACTATTAAACACTGTCACCACGCTCTGACACCTGTTAAACACTGTCCCCACTCTCTGATGACTGTACAAAAACGGTCCCCACTCTCTGACTGCTGGTAAACACTGTCACCACGCTCTGATTACTGTTAAACATCGTCCCCACGCTCTGACTGCTGGTAAACACTGTCCCCACGCTCTGATTACTGTTAAACATCGTCCCCACACTCTGACTGCTGGTAAACACTGTCCCCACGCTCTGACTGCTGTTAAACACTATCAGCATGCTCTGATTACTGTTAAACATCGTCCCCACTCTCTGACTGCTGTTAAACACTGTCACCACGCTCTGATTACTGTTAAACACTGTCACCACTCTCTGACTGCTGTTAAACACTGTCACCACTCTCTGACTGCTGTTAAACACTGTCACCACGCTCTGATTATTGTTAAACACTGTCCCCACTCTCTGACTGCTGTTAAACACTATCACCATGCTCTGATTCCTGTTAAACACTGTCCCCACTCTCTGACTGCTGTTAAACACTGTCACCACGCTCTGATTACTGTAAAAAACCGTCCCCGCTCTCTGACTGCTGTTTCACACTGTCACCACGCTCTGATTACTGTTAAACACGGTCCCTGCTCTCTGACTGCTGTTTCACACTGTCACCACGCTCTGATTACTGTTAAACATCATCCCCACTCTCTGACTGCTGTTAAACACTGTCACCACGCTCTGACTGCTGTTAAACACCGTCCCCACTCTCGGACTGCTGTTAAACACTGTCACCACACTCTGATTACTGTTAAACACCGTCCCCACGCTCTGACTGCTGTTAAATACTATCAACTTGCTCTGATTACTGTTAAACATCATCCCCACGGTCTGACTGCTGTTAAACATTGTCACCACGCTCTGACTGCTGTTAAACACTATCACCATGCTCTGATTACTGTTAAAAACCATCCCCACTCTCTGACTGCTGTCAAACACTGTCACCATGCTCTGATTACTGTTAAACACCGTCCCCACTCTCTGACTGCTGTTAAACACTGTCACCACGCTCTGATTACTGTTAAACACCGTCCCACTCTCTGACTGCTGTTAAACACTGTCACCACGCTCTGATTCCTGTTAAACACTGTCCGCACTCTCTGACCGCTGGTAAACACTGTCACCACGCTCTGGTTACTGTTAAACACTGTCCCCACGCTCTGACTGCTGTTAAACACTGTCACCATGCTCTGATTAATATTAAACACTGTCACCACGCTCTGACACCTGTTAAACACTGTCCCCACTCTCTGATGACTGTACAAAAACGGTCCCCACTCTCTGACTGCTGGTAAACACTGTCACCATGCTCTGATTACTGTTAAACATCGTCCCCACGCTCTGACTGCTGTTAAACACTATCAGCATGCTCTGATTACTGTTAAACATCGTCCCCACTCTCTGACTGCTGTTAAACACTGTCACCACGCTCTGATTACTGTTAAACACCGTCCCCACTCTCTAACTGCTGTTAAACACCGTCACCACGCTCTGATTACTGTTAAACACCATCCCCACTCTCTGACTGCTGTTAAACACTGTCACCAAACTCTGATTACTGTTAAACACCGTCCACACTCTCTGACTGCTGTTAAACACTGTCACCACGCTCTGATTACTGTTAAACACTGTCACCACTCTCTGACTGCTGTTAAACACTGTCACCACGCTCTGACTGCTGTTAAACACCGTCCCCACTCTCGGACTGCTGTTAAACACTGTCACCACACTCTGATTACTGTTAAACACCGTCCCCACGCTCTGACTGCTGTTAAATACTATCAACTTGCTCTGATTACTGTTAAACATCATCCCCACGGTCTGACTGCTGTTAAACATTGTCACCACGCTCTGACTGCTGTTAAACACTATCACCATGCTCTGATTACTGTTAAACACCATCCCCACTCTCTGACTGCTGTCAAACACTGTCACCACGCTCTGATTCCTGTTAAACACTGTCCGCACTCTCTGACCGCTGGTAAACACTGTCACCACGCTCTGGTTACTGTTAAACACTGTCCCCACGCTCTGACTGCTGTTAAACACTGTCACCATGCTCTGATTACTATTAAACACTGTCACCACGCTCTGACACCTGTTAAACACTGTCCCCACTCTCTGATGACTGTACAAAAACAGTCCCCACTCTCTGACTGCTGGTAAACACTGTCACCACGCTCTGATTACTGTTAAACATCGTCCCCACGCTCTGACTGCTGGTAAACACTGTCCCCACGCTCTGATTACTGTTAAACATTGTCCCCACACTCTGACTGCTGGTAAACACTGTCCCCACGCTCTGACTGCTGTTAAACACTATCAGCATGCTCTGATTACTGTTAAACATCGTCCCCACTCTCTGACTGCTGTTAAACACTGTCACCACGCTCTGATTACTGTTAAACACCGTCCCCACTCTCTGACTGCTGTTAAACACTGTCACCACGCTCTGATTACTGTTAAACACCATCCTCACTCTCTGACTGCTGTTAAACACTGTCACCAAACTCTGATTACTGTTAAACACCGTCCACACTCTCTGACTGCTGTTAAACACTGTCACCACGCTCTGATTACTGTTAAACACTGTCACCACTCTCTGACTGCTGTTAAACACTGTCACCACTCTCTGACTGCTGTTAAACACTGTCACCACGCTCTGATTACTGTTAAACACCGTCCCTGCTCTCTGACTGCTGTTTCACACTGTCACCACATTCTGATTACTGTTAAACATCATCCCCACTCTCTGACTGCTGTTAAACACTGTCACCACGCTCTGACTGCTGTTAAACACCGTCCCCACTCTCGGACTGCTGTTAAACACTGTCACCACACTCTGATTACTGTTAAACACCGTCCCCACGCTCTGACTGCTGTTAAATACTATCAACTTGCTCTGATTACTGTTAAACATCATCCCCACGCTCTGACTGCTGTTAAACACTGTCACCACGCTCTGCTGTTAAACACTATCACCATGCTCTGATTACTGTTAAACACCATCCCCACTCTCTGACTGCTGTTAAACACTGTCACCACGCTCTGATTACTGTTAAACACCGTCCCCACTCTCTGACTGCTGTTAAACACCGTCCCCACTCTCTGACTGCTGTTAAACACTGTCACCACGCTCTGATTACTGTTAAACACCGTCCCCACTCTCTGACTGCTGTTAAACACTGTCACCACGCTCTGATTACTGTTAAACACTGTCCCCACTCTCTGACTGCTGTTAAACACTGTCACCACGCTCTGATTACTGTTAAACACCGTCCCCACTCTCTGACTGCTGTTAAACACTGTCACCACGCTCTGATTACTGTTAAACACTGTTCCCACTCTCTGACTGCTGTTAAACACCATCCCCACGCTCTGATTCCGGTTAAACACTGTCCCCACTCTCTGACTGCTGTTAAACACTGTCACCACGCTCTGATTACTGTTAAAAACCGTCCCCGCTCTCTGACTGCTGTTTCACACTGTCACCATGCTCTGATTACTGTTAAACACCATCCCCACTCTCTGACTGCTGTTAAACACTGTCACCACTCTCTGACTGCTGTTAAACACTATCACCATGCTCTGATTACTATTAAACACCGTCCCCACTCTCTGACTGCTGTTAAACACTGTCAAAATGCTCTGATTACTGTTAAACACCATCCCCACTCTCTGACTGCAGTTAAACACTGTCACCATGCTCTGATTACTGTTAAACACCGTCCCCACTCTCTGACTGCTGTTAAACACTGTCACCACGCTCTGATTACTGTTAAACACCGTCCCCACTCTCTGACTGCTGTTAAACACTGTCACCATGCTCTGATTACTGTTAAACACCGTCCCCACTCTCTGACTGCTGTTAAACACTGTCACCACGCTCTGATTACTGTTAAACACCATCCCCACTCTCTGATTGCCATTAATGACCGTTTCGCTCTCTGAGTGCACTTGAACTTTGCCCCTTTAAACACCTTCACTGTTCTGTGACTGCTGTTACACATGGCCCCCGCACTCTCTCTGTTATTAATCATCATCACTGCTGTTGCCTGACTTCACTATGTGTGAGCCATACAGATACTAAGTCATTTTGTGCAGTTTTCTCGCTTCAACTCTAAGATGCTCCCCTCTCTGCTCTCCTCTGACGTATTTCCGTTTTGACATGCCATTGAGCTTAACCTTCACTCTGGCAGTTGGTCATACCTGAAACACTGTGATGATCGCAGCGGGAAAGGTGTCAAAGTTGGTTGGCGGGGTGCCATCCTCGAAGTTGAACCTGGGGAGAAAGTGAAGAAGTGGAATGGTCATGTCCGACCCAGAGGGGAAACCGTGCCAGTCTGCGATTTTTAACAGTGAGAAAATATAACAGTGAGTGGTGTCGACCAAATTGAGTGCATCGTTGGAGGGTAAAGTGTGTGGGCGATACTCACTGTCCGCCAAAGAGCTGCATCCCCAGCAGTGCAAACACAACGATGAAGAGAAAGAGAAGGAACAGCAGACTGATGATGGATTTCATTGAACTCATTAAGGAAACTACCAGGTTACGCAGTGATGCCCAGTACCTGAGGAACGTCAAGGGAAGGCATTATCAGAGGCACGTAGAGCACAGTGAGGATCATACAAAATATAAACTTGCTGCTCACACCCGTGGGAAACCAGTGAGGAACTAGTGCCGGTGATTGGGGGGAATCTAGTGAGGGGCCGGTGCCAGTCTCTGTGTGGGGAGACCAGTGAGGAGCCGGTACTTGAGTCTTTGTGGGAAAACCAATGAGAGTCTGGTACCAGTGTCCATATGGGGAAACCAGTGAGGAGCTGGGGCTAGTGTCTGTGTGGGGAAACCAGTGAGGAGCTGGGGCCAGCCTCTGTGTGGGGAAACCAGTGAGGAGCTGGGGCCAGTCTCTGTGTGGGGAAACCAGTGAGGAGCTGGGGCTAGCCTCTGTGTGGGGAAACCAGTGAGGAGCTGGGGCTAGCCTCTGTGTGGGGAAACCAGTGAGGAGCTGGGGCTAGCCTCTGTGTGGGGAAACCAGTGAAGAGCTGGGGCTAGCCTCTGCATGGGGAAACCCCCTCAGTAAGGAGATGGACCAGTGTCTGTGTGGAGAAACCAGTGAGGAGCTAGTACCAGTGTCTGTGTGGGGAACTGTGTGGTGGGTAAGGCAGTTAAATATTCCTCCTGTGGAATGTGGGAAGCAAGGGTCACCACTAATGTCCCCATTGACTTCCTCTGTGGGAAGTGCACCCAACTCCAATTCCTCGAAAACTCCCGCTTTAGGGAACTGGAGCTGGAGCTGAAGATGGATGAAGTTCGGATCATTCGGGAGGGGGAGGGGGTTACTGAGAGGAGTTACAGGGAGGTAGTCACACCTCAGGGGCAAGAAAGATGCAGATGGGGTACTATCAGGTGACAGAAAGGGAACTGGCAGGCAGTGCAGGGATCCCCTGTGGCCATTCCCTTCAATAACAAGTATACCGTTTTGGATACTGCTGGGGGGGGGGGGGGGGGGGGGGGGGGTGTGGAGCGACTTACCAGGTGTAAGCATTGGAGTACAGACCTGTGGCACAGAGTCTTTCCCTGTTGCTGAGAAGGGTGGGGGGAAGAGGAGCAGAGCATTAGTCATTAGGGGCTCCATAGTTAGGGGGACTGATAAAAGGTTCTGTGGGAACGAGAGAAAGAGACTCACGGTTGGTGTGTTGCCTCCCAGGTGGCAGGGTTCGTGATGTCTCTGATCATGTTTTTGGGATGCTGGAGGGGGAAGGGGAGTTGCCCCAAGTCGTGGATTTAAGGCAGGAGCTAGTGTGGAAGCTTAGAACTAGAACAAACAGAGCTGTTATCTCTGGTTCGTTGCCCGTGCCGCGCGCTATCGAGGTGAGAAGTAGGGAGAGAGAGGGGTCAAACACATGGCTACAGGGATGGTGCAGGAGAGAAGGATTCAGGTACCTGGGTAAGTCGGGCTCATTCTGGGGTAGGTGGGACTTATACAAATAGGATAGTCTGCACCTCAACCAGATGAGTACCAATATCCTGGGTGGGGAGGAGAGGAATTTGCTAATGCTCTTCGGTAGGGTTTAAACAAAATCAACAGGGGGATGGGAACCTAAATTGTAGTTCCAGTGTCCAGGAGGTTGTGAGGACTGAGCTCAGAAATCAAGTTTCCAGCTCGCAAGAGTTCACCAGCAAGCAGGAAAGTGTTTGAAGTGTGCCTACATCGACGCCTGGAGCATCCGGAATAAGGTGGGTGAACTTGCAGTGTGGGTTGGTAACTGGGACTTCAATGTTGTGGCTATTTCGGAGACATGGATAGAGCAGGGACAGGAATGGTTATTGCAGGTTCCAGGATTTAGATGTTTCAGTAAGATCAGGGAAGGTGGTAAAAGAGGGGGAGGTGTGGCATTGTTAGTCAAGGACAGTATGACGGTGACAGAAAGAACATTTGAGGAAGCGTTGACTGAGATAGTATGGGCTGAGGTTAGAAACAGGAAAGGAGAGGTCACCCTGTTGGAAGCTTTCAATCGCCTCCGAATATTTCCGGAGATGTAGAGGAAAGGATAGCAAAGATGATTCTGGATAGGAGCGAAAGTAATAGGGTAGTTGTAATGGGGGTCTTTAACTTTCCAAATACTGACTGGAAACGCTATATTTCGAGTACTTTACATGGTTCAGGTTTTGTCCAATGTTTGCAGGAGGGTTTCCTGACACAGTCTGTAGCAGGCCAACAAGGGGTGAGGCCACACCCTTTGTACCGGGTAATGAACCTGGTCAGGTGTTAGATTTGGAGGTAGGTGAGCACTTTGGTGATAGTGACCACAATTTGGTTATGTTTACTTTAGCAATGGAAAGGGATAGGTATATGCTGCAGGGCAAGAGTTATAGCTGGGGGAAAGGCAATTATGATGCGATTAGGCATGATTTAGGATGCATAGGATGGGGAAAGAAACTGCAGTTAGATTGGTTTCACTGGTTAGCGCAACATCAAGAGCCGAAAGGCCTGCATTGCGCTGGAATGTTCTGCTAAGCACCTTACCATTAGTCCAGTACTTTTTATTCCTGTTGCTCCTTCCAAAGTGAATCACCTCACACTTTTCTCCATTAAACTCTATTTGCCACATCTCAGCCCAGCTCTGCAGCTTATCGAAGTCCCTTTGTAACCTACAACATCCTTCTGCACGATCCACAATTCCACCGACCTTAGTGTCATTGGCAAATTTACGAAGTCATTCTTCTACTCCTTCGTCCAGGTCATTTATAAAAATGACAAACAGCGGTGGCCCCAAAACAGATCCTTGCAGTACACCACTAGTAACTGAACCACAGGATGAACATTTCCCATCAACCACCGCCTTCTGTATTCTTTCAGCTAGCCAATTTCTTATCCAAACCACTAAATCACCCTCAATCCCATGCCTCTGTATTTTGTGCAATAGCCTACCATGGGGAACCTTATCAAATGCCTTACTGAAATCCATATACACCGCATCAACCACTTTACCCTCATCCACCTGTTTGGTCACCTTCTCAACAAACTCAATAAGGTTTGTGAGGCACGACCTACCTTTTACAAAACCGTGTTGACTATCCCTAATCAATTTATTTCTTTGTAGATGATTATAACTCCTCCCTCTTATAATCCTTTCCAACACTTTGCCCACAACCGAAGTAAGGCTCACTGGTCTATAATTACCAGGGTTGTCTCTACTCCCCTTCTTGAACAAGGGGACAACATTTGCTATCCTCCAGCCTTCTGGCACTGTTCCTGTAGACAATGATGACATAAAGATCAAAGCCAAAGGCTCAGCAACCTCCTCCTTGGCTTCCCGAGGAATCCCAGGATAAATCCCTCCCTGGCTGCCTGGGGGACTTTGCTATTTTCACACTTTCCCGAATTGCTAACACCTCCCCCTTGTGAACCTCAATCCTGTCTCGTGCAGAAACCTGTATCTCAGTATTCTCCTCGACAACGTTGTCTTTTTCCACTGTGAATACTGATAACAAATATGCATTTAGCGCTTCCCCATCTCCTCTGACTCCACGCACAACTTCGCATTACTGTCTTCAATTGGCCCTAATCTTACTCTCGTCATTCTTTTATTTCTGACATTCCTATAGAAAGCTTTAGGGTTTTTCTTGATCCTTTCAGCCAATGATTTCTCATGTCTCCTTCTGGCTCTTCTTAGCTCTCTCTTTAGGTCTTTCCTGGCTAACTTGTAACTCTCAAGCACCATAACTGAGCCTTCACGTCTCATCCTAACATAAGCCTTCTTCTTCCTCCTCTTGACAAGAGATTCAACTTCTTTAGTAACCACTGCTCCCTCGCTTGACCACTTCCTCCCTGCCTGACAGGTACATACTTATCAAGGACATGCAGTAGCTGTTCCTTGAATAAGCTCCACATTTCAATTGTGCCCATCCCCTGCAGTTTCCTTCCCCATCTTATGCATCCTAAATCTTGCCTAATCGCACTGTAATTGCCTTTCCCCCAGCTGTAACCCTTGTCCAGTGGTATATACCTATCCCTTTCCATCGCTAAAGTGAACATAAGTGAATTGTGGTCACTATCACCAAAGTGCTCACCTACCTCCAAATCTAACACCTGGCCAGGTTCATTACCCAGTACCAAATCTGATGTGGCCTCGCCCCTTGTTGGCCTATCTACATATTGCATCAGGAAACCCTTTTGCACATTTGCTAGCGTAGATTAGCAGAGAGATCTCAGTGTCCGTGTACATAGATCCCTGAAAGATGCCACCCAAGTTTATAAGGTTGTTAAAAAGGTGTGTTAACTTTTATTGGCAGAGGGATTGAGTTTCGGAACTATGAGGTCATGCTGCAGCTGTACAAAGCTCTGGTGCGGCTACACTTGGAGTATTGCGTACAGTTCTGGTCACCGCAATATGGGAAGGATGTGGAAGCTTTGGAAAGGGTTCAGAGGAGATTCACTAAGATGTTGCCTGGTATGGAAGGAAGATCTTATGAGGGAAGGCTGAGGGAGCTGATGCTGTTTTCGTTAGAGAGAAGGTTGAGAGGTGATTTAATTGAGACATATAAGATAATCAGAGGGTTAGATAGGGTGGACAGTGAGAGCCTTTTTCCTCGGATGGTGATGGCTAGCACGAGGGGGCATAGCTTTAAATGGAGGGGTGATAGATTTAGGACAGGCGTCAGAGGTAGTTTCTTTACTCAGAGAGTAGTAGGGGCATGGAACGCACTGCCTGCAACAGTAGTAGACTCATCAACTTTAAGGGCATTTAAATGGTCATTGGATAGGCATATGGATGAAAATGGAATAGTGTAGGATAGATGGGCTTCAGATTGGTTCCACAGGTTGGCGCAACATCGAGGGCCAAAGGGCCTGTACTGTGCTGGAATGTTCTATATTCGAATGTAGTAAGAAGCTGGTACCAGTATTTGTGTGGGGAAACCAGTGAGGAACTGATTCCCGTGTCTGTGTGGGGAAATCAGGAAGAAACTGGTAAGAGTGTACTGGTGAAGTTGTGAGGAGGAGGAACAGTCAAAAACAATGTTTGGGGGTCTGATTGAGCCACTGTTCCGGTCCATACTCACTTTGTGACTTTAAATATCCTGAGAAGCCGCAGTGCTCGGAGTACGCTGATACCGAATGACGTCTCTGGGCGAATCATGGTCCAAACCACATCAAATATACTGCCGATAATCACCTGCCAAACACAGGATGGAATTAGACATACAGTCTGTGGTACAGTGCAGATTGTACAGTGATTTATAGACTCAAATAAGCTGAGATATTAGTCATACAAAGAAACTGGGATATTGGTCAGCGTACACACAGGGACTGGGACATGGAGAACAGAGTGTGATCCAAGCTGCAATAATCACAAAAGGTCCAATGTTCAATTGTTGCAGGGACCTGTAATTCCACACGCGCTTCAACAATAATGGTCTGATACAACGAAAAGTCTCACAATATCACCAGTGTCTCATACCAACCACAGACAGGAACACAATACATTAGGGAGCTGACACCAAAGCGCTAAAGCTGTCTGTTTATGGAGTAATACTGTTCACACAGTAGTACAAGATGCTGAAAAAAATCTCCATCTCCTCCACTGATCTTCAGCGTTACAGTTACCAGTCTTCAGCCAATTTGATTCATTCCGTGTGATATCAAGAAACAGATGGAGACACTACAAAGGCTATAGGTCCTGATAACATTCCAACAATAGTACTGAAGCTCTAGAACTTACAATTCCCTGAACCAAGCTATTCCAGTACAGTTACAACACTAGCAGCTATGTGACAATGTGGAAACATTGTCTAGGTATGTCCTTTCCATCAAAAGGAGGACAATTCCATCTCAGCCAATTACCGCTCTGTTAGGCTACCCTCAATCATCAGGAAAGTGGTGCAATGGGTCATCAACAGTTCTTTAAAGCAGCACCCGCTCAGGAATAACCTGCTCTGCGATGCCCAGTTTGGGTTCCACCAGGACTACTCAGTTCCTGACCTCATTATTGCCTTGGTTCAAACATGGACATATGAGCTGTATTCCAGAGATGAGGTGAGAGTGACAGCCCTTGATACCAAGGCTACTGTTGACTGAATGTGACATCAAGGAGCCCTCACAAAATTGGAGGCAATGGGTATCAGGGGGAAAACTCTCCGCTGGCTAGAGTCATACCTGGCACAAAGGAAGGTGATTGTGAATGTTGGAGGTCAGTCAGCCACTACCATCAGAAACCAGAGCTGGTCGCCGTGTACCTCCAGAGCTCTGACACCAGTGAGTCACAGTGTACTACAGATAACTGATAGAAGAGCTAGTCATACTTCAGTACATGGATCTGACCCCAGAGCCAGCCAGAACATACCATTGGGATCTGATGGGAAAAGCATCAGATCCCTATAGTATTAACAGGGTGTGATAACAGACAGGGTAAAAACAATGACTGCAGATGCTGGACACCAGATTCTGGATCAGTGGTGCTGGAAGAGCACAGCAATTCAGGCAGCATCCGAGGAGCTTCGAAATCGACGTTTCGGGCAAAAGCCCTTCATCAGGAATAAAGGCAGAGAGCCTGAAGCGTGGAGAGATAAGCTAGAGGAGGGTGGGGGTGGGGAGAAAGTAGCATAGAGTACAATAGGTGAGTGGGGGAGGGGATGAAGGTGATAGGTCAGGGAGGAGGGTGGAGTGGATAGGTGGAAAAGGAGCTGGGCAGGTAGGACAAGTCCGGACAAGTCATGGGGACAGTGTTGACCTGGAAGTTTGAAACTAGGATGAGGTGGGGGAAGGGGAAATGAGGAAACTGTTGAAGTCCACATTGATGCCCTGGGGTTGAAGTGTTCCGAGGCGGAAGATGAGGTGTTCTTCCTCCAGGCGTCTGGTGGTGAGGGAGCGGCGGTGAAGGAGGCCCAGGACCTCCATGTCCTCGGCAGAGTGGGAGGGGGGAGTTGAAATGTTGGGCCACAGGGCGGTGGGGTTGATTGGTGACAGTTCCTGCAGTGGCAGGGGAAGGCGCCAGGATGGGAGGGTGGGTTGTAGGGGGGCGTGGACCTGACCAGGTAGTCACGGAGGAACGGTCTTTGCGGAAGGCGGAGAGGGGTGGGGAGGGAAATATATTCCTGGTGGTGGGGTCTGTTGGAGGTGGCGGAAATGTCGGCGGATGATTTGGTTTATGCGAAGGTTGGTAGGGTGGAAGGTGAGCACCAGGGGCGTTCTGTCCTTGATAACAGACAGTCACAGAATAATACTGGCAGTTTGACTGCGGGCTAACATTAAAACATAGGTCTGAGTTAAAACCAAAAGCTGGTGAAGAAATAGCTGCACCTTTAATAAAGCAAGTTACTGTAGCTCATTGAGAATTGTGTTTACACAATAGCTTTGTTCAAGCAGTGTGGGAGGAGAAATAAGACACCATGGCACTGGGTGTGTGCGCAAAGTGAGATTCAGCCAGCAACAGGTTGCTGACTGGCTTATACAGTTGGGACCAGTTGTGGATGCTAGAGATCATTAGCCTAGCTTCATGTGTGTGCTTGGATCCTGGGCAGTTGGTGTGTGTGAAGGATGTATGGGCAGAAGGTCTCTAGACTGGAAGATGCATGGTCTGTTTTTAATCTCTGAAAAGTAACATAAGCCTTGAAGCTGTCAGTTATTCTTTCCTGCTATTTGATATCAGATGCTGCCTCGAACCGGTGACTCTGAACCATTTATATGTAAACTTTCTGATCCTCAGCAAAGAGGAGAGGATCTGGAGGAGAGGAGATTAAAGAAGAGGAAGCCTCGGGAAAAAAGAAAATTAAAGGGTGGCACGGTGGCTCAGTGGTTAGCACTGCTGCCTCACAGCGCCAAGGACCCCAGTGAGATTCCAGCCTCGGGCGACTGTCTGTGTGGAGTTTGCACATTCTCTCTGTATCTGCGTGGGTTCCCTCCCACAGTCCAAAGATGTGCAGGTCAGGTGAATTGGCCATGCTAAATTGCCCATAGTGTTCAGGGAAGTGTAGATTAGGTGCGTTTGACTAGGGTAAATGTAGAGTATTGGGTAGGGGAATGGGTTTGGGTGGGCTACTCTTCAGAGTCGGTGTGGATTAATAGAGTCATAGAGATGTACAGCACAGAAACAGACCCTTCAGTCCAACTCATCCATGCTGACCAGATATCCCAACCCAATCTAGTCCCACTTGCCAGCATCTGGCCCATATCCCTCCAAACCCTTCCTATTCATATACCCATCCAGATGTCTTTTAAATGTTGCAATTGTACCAGCCTCCACCACTTTCCCCAGTAGCTCATTCCATACACGTACGACCCTCTGTGTGAAAAAGTTGCCATTTGGACTTTTTTTATATCTTTCTCCTCTCACCCTAAACCTATGCTCTCTAGTTCTGGACTCCCCCACCCCAGGGAACAGACTTTGTCTATTCACCCTAACCATGCCCTTCCTGATTTTATAAACCTCTATAAGGTCACCTCTCAGCCTCCGACACTCCAGGGAAAACAGCCCCAGCCTGTTCAGCCTCTCCCTATAGCTCAAATCCTCCAACCCTGGCAACCTCCTTGTAAATCTTTTCTGAACCCTTTCAAGTTTCACAACATCTTTCCGATAGGAAGGAGACCAGAATTGTACGCAATATTCCAATAGTGGCCTAACCAATGTCCTGTACAGCTGCAACATGACCTCCCAACTCCTGTACTCAATACTCTGACCAATAAAGGAAAGCATACCAAATGCCACCTTCACTATCCTATCTACCTGCGACTCCACTTTCAAGGAGATATGAACCTGCACTCCAAAGTCTCTTTGCTCAGCAACACTCCATAAGACCATAAGACATAGGAGCAGAAGTAAGGCCATTCGGCCCATCTAGTCCACTCCACCATTCAAACATGACTGATGGGCATTTCAACTCCACTTACCCGCATTCTCCCCGTAGCCCTTAATTCCTTGTGACATCAAGAATTTATCAATCTCTGCCTTAAACCTCTCCCTAGGACCTTACCAATAAGGTGTATAAGTCCTACTCTGATTTTCTTTCCCAAAATGTAGCATCTTGCATTTATCTAAATTAAACTCCATCTGCCACTTCTCAGCCCATTGGCCCATCTGATCAAGGTAACATTATAATCCAAGGTAACCCTCTTCGCTGTCCACCACACCTCCAATTTTTGTGTCATCTGCAAACTTACTAACTGTACCTCTTAAGCTCACATCCAAATCATTTATATAAATGACGGAAAGTAGTGGACCCAGCACCGATCCTTGTGGCACTCCACTGGTCACAGGCCTCCAGTCTGAAAAACAACCCTCCACCACCACTCTCTGTCTTCTACCTTTGAGCCAGTTCTGTATCCAAATGGCTAGTTCTCCCTGTATTCCATGAGATCTAACCTTGCTAATCAGTCTCCCATGGGGAACCTTGTCGAACGCCTTACTGATGTCCATATAGATCACGTCAACCGCTCTGCCCTCATCAATCCTCTTTGTTACTTCTTCAAAGAACTCAATCAAGTTTGTGAGACATGATTTCCCATGCACAAAGTCATGCTGACTATCCCTAATCAGTCCTTGCCTTTCCAAATACATGTAAGCCTGTCCCTCAGGATTCCCTCCAACAACTTGCCCACTATCGACATCAGGCTCACCGGTCTATAGTTCCCTGGCTTGTCCCTACCACCCTTCTTAAACAGTGGCACCACGTTAGCCAACCTCCAGTCTTCTGGCACCTTACCTGTGACTATCGATCATACAAATATCTTAGCAGGAGGCCCAGTAATCACTTCCCTAGCTTCCCACAGAGTTCTAGGGTACACCTGATCAGGTCCTGGGGATTTATCCACCTTTATGCATTTCAAGACATCCAGCAATTCCTCCTCTGTAATATACACATTTTTCAAGATGTCACCCTCTATTTCCCTACATTCTATACCTTCCATGTCCTTTTCCACAGTAAATACTGATGCAAAATACTCGTTTAGTATCTCCTACATCTCTTGCGGCTCCGCACAAAGGCCGCCTTGCTGATCTTTGAGGGGCCCTATTCTCTCCCTAGTTATACTTTTATCCTTAATGTATTTGTAAAACCCTTTGGATTCTCCTTAACAGTATTTGCAAAAGCTATCTCATGTCCCCTTTTTGCCCTCCTGATTTCCCTCTTAAGTATGCTCCTACTGCCTTTATACTCTTCTAAGGATTCACTCGATCTATCCTGACATATGCTTCCTTCTTTTTCTTAACCAAACTCTCAATTTCTTTAGTCATCCAGTATTCCCTATACCTACCAGCCTTTCCTTTCACCCTGACAGGAATATACTGTCTCTGGATTCTTGTTATCTCATTTCTGAAGGCTTCCCATTTTCCAGCCGTCCCTTTCCCTGCGAACATCTGCCCCCAATCAGCTTTTGAAAGTTCTTGCCTAAAACCATCCAAATTGTCCATTCTCCAATTTAGAATTTCAACTTTTAGATCTGGTCTATCCTTTTCCATAACTATTTTAAAACGAATAGAATTATGGTGGCTAGCTCCAAAGTGCTCCCCCACTGACACCTCAGTCACCTTAACACTATGGCATTCCCAGTCTATGTTTGAAAAGTTTAAATCCCCTACCATAACCACCCTATTATTCTTACAGATAACTAAGATCTGCTTACAAATTTGTTTCTCAATTTCCCTCTAACTCTTCGGGGGTCTGTAATACAATCCTAATAAGGTGATCATCCCTTTCTTATTTCTCAGTTCCACCCAAACAACTTCCCTGGATGTATTTCCGGGAATATCCTCCCTCAGCACAGCTGTAATGCTATCTCTTATCAAAAATGCTACTCCCCCTCCTCTCTTGCCTCCCTTTCTATCCTTCCTGTAGTATTTGTATCCTGGAACATTAAGCTGCCAGTCCTGTCCAACCCTTAGCCATGTTACTGCAATTGCTATGATATCCCAGTCCCATGTTCCTAACCATGCCTTGAGTTCATCTGCCTTCCCTGTTCGGCCCCTTGCACTGAAATAAGTGCACTTTCGTTTATCAATCCTACCTTGTCCCTGCCTGCCCGGACTGTTTGACTCACTCCTTTTCCCAACTGTGCCAGTATTAGATTGATCCTTCACTATCTCTCTGGGTCCCACTCCCCCACCTTACTAGTTTAAATCCTCCTGAGCAGCTCTAGCAAATTTCTCTGCCAGTATATTAGACCCTTTCCAATTTAAGTGCAATCTGTCCTTCTTGTACAGGTCACTTCTACTCCAGAAGAGATTCCAATGTCCAAAAATGTGAATCCTTCTCCCAAACACCAGCTCCTCAACCATGCATTCATCCTGCTCCTCAGATGCTGCCTGACCTGCTGTGTTTTTCCAGCACCACTCTAACCTAGACTCTGATTTCCAGCATCTGCAGTCCTTACTTTTGCCATGCATTCATCTGCTCTATCCTCCTATTCCTACCCTCATGAGCTCGTAGCACCGGGAGTAATCCAGATATTATTAATCTCGAGGACCTCCTTTTTAAATTCCTCCGAAATGTCTATATTCTCCCTTCAGAGTCTCAACTTCTTCCTTTCCTATGTCGTTGGTTCCAATGTGTACAATGACCTCTTGCTGACCCCTCTCCCCCGTGAGAACATTCTGCACCCTCTCTGAGATATCCTTGATCTTGACACCAGGGAGGCAACACACCATTCTGATTGTTCACTGCTGGCCACAGAAACATCAGTCAGTGCCTCGGATTAGAGAGTCCCCTAACACAATCAATCTCCTGGAACCCAACGTACCGCTCAACGCCAGAAACTTTGGCTGTTTGTGCTACATTCCCCTGAGAATCCATTAGCCCCTACAATTTCATACTTGTTTGAAATGGGGATGGATGGCCACAGAAGACTCACTCCTGTTTGACTCACTCCTTTTCCCAACTGTGCCAGTATCAGATTGATCCTTCACTATCTCTCTGGGTCCCACTCCCCCACCTTACTAGTTTAAATCCTCCTGAGCAGCTCTCGTAAATCTCCCTGCCAGTATATTAGACCCTTTCAAATTTAAGTGCAATCTGTCCTTCTTGTACAGGTCACTTCTACTCCAGAAGAGATTAGATTAGATTAGATTAGATTACAGTGTGGAAACAGGCCCTTCGGCCCAACAAGTCCACACCGCCCCGCCGAAGCGAAACCCACCCATACCCCTACATTTACCCCTTACCTAACACTACGGACAATTTAGCATGGCCAATTCACCTGACCCTGCACATCTTTGGACTGTGGGAGGAAACCGGAGCACCCGGAGGAAACCCACGCAGACACGGGGAGAATGTGCAAACTCCACACAGTCAGTCGCCTGAGGCGGGAATTGAACCCTGGTCTCTGGCGCTGTGAGGCAGCAGTGCTAACCACTGATTCCAATGATCCAACTACCTCTCTCACCTTTCCTGGAGTTAACCCATCTATGTGATTGTATCTGTGACTTTTCTCCCTTCCTGTAATTGCTAACCATCACACCCTTGTATTGCTTTTGAAAATTCCTTATTGCCTCTAACTGTCTCTCCAACAGATCTGTTCGATCTGATAAGATTTGCAACCAATGGCATTTATGGCAGATATAATCCTCAGTAACCCGTAAACTCTCCCTGAACTCTCACATCCGACAAAGAAGAGCATATCACTCTTCTTTGGGCTATTTTTGCTTCTTCCAATCTGTAGACCCAGAAAATAGCCCCGTCTTCTTCCTCTACAAAAACTGCCCCAGGCTAACGTAATACTTATGGCTTATATTTTTCAGTTTAATCAAGAGACATATCTCAATAAAAACATATAATCAAGACAGAACCCTCTCTACTCACTACTGCAGACTTACTAGGCTCCAAAGGCACACTTAAAACTATTCACTTATCTGTCTCTGTGTTGTGATCTCTCCCAAACAGGTTCCTCCAAGATCAGATGTGAATTTCACTGTGTGTGGATTTTGCCAGACGCATTCAGATGTTCAGCAATACATGAATTCAACAGCAAAGGCAGTAACTGTGCAGGTTCACTGCTCTGTCAGTTAGCAGTGTGAGTTTCTTTCTCTCTCTCTCTCCTGCACAGACCATGTGCTGCCTTTGTTTGTTCCTCTTCCTGTTAAAAGTGCCATTGTTTCAACTTTTTTTCCTCCGAAGTTCCAAAAAAACGTTTCGGCCCAAGTGCCTGTTTCCACATTGGAGGGAATCTATGAAATTCTATAAAGTTGATGGACGAGTGCAACTGAAATTATACCCCAATATTTCTCTGTTCACCCTGAACACTATTTGTCACAGTCAGTGACAATGTACTACAGGGGCCTGATACCATAGCCAGTCACCAGATTTGACAGGCGTCTGTAAATACAGGCAGTCACACTGCCCTTAGGGAGCTCGTACCACAGCCACTTACACTGTATTATGAACATCGCACAACACAGCCAGTCACACTGTACTACAGAGGCCTGATACAAGTCCCAATCACAGTTTACTACAGAGGCCTAATTTAAGGCCAAGTACTGCAAGATATCTCGTTGAGAAGAAGGATAATGATGGACTCACCCCACAGTCAAAGCAATTGAAGGAGGAGTGAAAGTATAGTCGCAGTCCACAGCCGTACATCTTTAGAAACATCTCGGAGAGAAAAAGTCCCAGAAAGGTGAACTCCGCATAATCTGAGAAAATGAAATATCTGGGTTAGAAAGGCGTTTGATAAGGATCCCCATGGTAGGCTCATTCAGAAAGTAAGGAGACAAGGGACACAGGGAATGTTTGCTGCCTGGATCCAGAATTGGCCGGCTCAAAGAAGACTGAGGGTGGAAGTAGATGGAAATTGTTCAGCCTAGAATTCGGTGACCAGTGGTGTTCCCCAGGGATCCGTTCTGGGACCTCTGCTCTTTGTGAATTTTACAAATAACTTGGATGAGGAAGTGGTAGGGTGGGCTAGTACGTTTGCCGATGACAGAAAGGTTGGTGGAGTTGTGAATAGCGTGACAGACTAGTTGTGGTTAGTGTTGTCGGTTACAGTGGGACATTGATAGGACGCAGAACTAGGCTGAGAAGTGGCAGATGAAGTTCAACCTGGAAAAGTGTGAACCTCCATTTCTTGACATTTTAAACTTCTCTGTGCCATTTTTTTTAGATTAGATTACTTACAGTGTGGAAACAAGCCCTTCGGCCCAACAAGTCCACACTGCCCCGCCGAAGCGCAACCCACCCATACCCCTACATTTACCCCTTACCTAACACTACGGGCAATTTAGCATGGCCAATTCACCTAATCCTGCACATCTTTGGACTGTGGGAGGAAACCGGAGCACCCGGAGGAAACCCACGCAGACACGGGGAGAATGTGCAAACTCCACACAGTCAGTCGCCTGAGGCGGGAATTGAACCCGGGTCTCTGGCGCTGTGAGGCAGCAGTGCTAACCACTGTGCCACCGTGCCAACTTTGTGTGAAAATCAGTCCAGAATCCACTCTTGAAGCACATGACTCTAATACATAGTGCAAGTCCCCTGTCCCCAACTATTTAAATAATTTGTTTCCATCTATGCTATCAGTTCCCTGAACATCCTGGAAACTTATCAAATCTCCCCTCAGTCTTTACGATTCCGAGGAAGACAACATGAACAAACTCTATCCACCTAGCATTCTTGTAAGTTTACGGTGAACTCCTTCCAAGGTCAAAACCTCCAGGCTGTGTGGTGGTGTCCAGAGTTGTTTCAGCCAAAGTCTTGTACAGTCAAAATAGATCTTCCATGTCCCTTCTTTACGGTTCTTATGAAAAAAAAAGCCTGCATTTATTAGCCTTCCGTTTAACTGTTTATTGGAGCTGCTCATGAGCTTCTGATAAAATACATACTGAGACAATCCCCCCAAGCATCTGCCCAACCTCAGCTGACCCTATTCTTTCCAGCCTTTCTGCACTTGGAGATCTCCCCATCCACCAATATCTGTTTGTAGTCTACACTGCTACCAATGCCATCCATCTGTGCAAGTTGGAAACATTTTGATGGCTCTACATGCTAGCATTTGGGGTGTTGACAAATATAGGGAGCAAAAGGTAAAAACAATGACTGCAGATGCTGGAAACCAGATTCTGGATCAGTGGTGCTGGAAGAGCACAGCAATTCAGGCAGCATCCGAGGAGCAGCGAAATCAACGTTTCGGGCAAAAGCCCTTCATCAGGAATAAAGGCAGAGAGCCTGAAGCGTGGAGAGATAAGCTAGAGGAGGGTGGGGGTGGGGAGAGAGTGGCATAGAGTACAATAGGTCAGTGGGGAAGGAGATGAAGGTGATAGGTCAGGGAGGAGAGGGTGGAGTGGATAGGTGGAAAAGGAGCTGGGCAGGTATGGCCCCATCAGGGATCACTAATCGCAGTCTTGACCAATATCTATACACCATCCCAACTCTGTCTCTGGATGTTCAGCAACTTTCCGAATCTGGTTTCGGCTTTAGTGAGAGGTTTTACCAAATGTCCACATTACTTTCTTCTGTTGACAATACCCTGCCCATTACTTCCTGCCAGCTGTTCCATAACTTTGGGACGATGAGCTTGAAACTATTTGATTGGCTGGGAAGCGCTTTCGGATGTTCCCAGCTGGTGAACATGAGGTGAAAATGGCAACCTCTCACTGCACAGCCACAAGGGAACTGACTGGGGCTGAGACTGCATCGCGTAAAAGGCAATGACGACCCTGGGTCTGAGTGATCTTGTGGTCAGGTTTCAATACTGAGAGAAGCAGAGAGGAAATGTTGGAGAAAGTCTGTCCACACAGAGTAATCATCTGTGTTGACTCCCTGTTCTGGGGTGTGGGGACAAGATTGGGAAAGAAATGGCTAGTCATGGCATCATAATGTGTATCATACAACGAGTAGTGGGAGCATGCAATCCTGACTTCCAAAATAAAAAGAGCTGGCAGTCAATTACAACTTCCAAAATTGGAATGAACGGATTAGGAATGGAATATCAATGTATCTAGCCTTTGGTTGGAAATCCAATGTTGGTATTTCAGTCTGAAGTAGGCAGCTAATAACCACAAGGATAGGAAGGCTTGCCCTCATGGTCAGTGTTGGGGTGGCCTGGCCCTCTCCCCCAGGGACACTCTGAAACAGACACTTGGTACTCACAGAGGAAGTTGGTGAGCCATAAAGGCTGATCATAGTGGACAATAGCGACACACACTGTGTTGAGGGCCACTAGGCTCAGGACAATCCAGTAGAAGGCGTGGGACTTGACCATGTGACGGATGGAGATGCGCAGCATGCGCTCTTTCCGGCGGAAATAGGATGAGCCCTCCAGCAGCTTGGTGCTCTTGATGCTGGCCCTTGCTAAAGGTGAACCTGGAAAGAGTGACAAATCAGTCAACTTAGGTCCAAGCGAACAGACCACACCCATTGCAAAAAGCAAACTCAAAGGAAACTGTCTATAAGCTACGATAAACACTTTGGAAACAGCACAGGGCTGGAATTGGGTGCAAAGGGCCAGCATACACAGTGGCTGGCTGAATGGTCACCTTCAGTCTGCAACCTTATGATTAAATGATAAGGCATCACTGGAACTGACTGTCATTTCCAGGGTCGTCCAACATCCTGACAGCACTACAATGTTCTTGATCAGAAAATAGATTGGGATAATACGGATATCAGGATAATAATGGGACCTGGAAGGATGATACCTGGATAATAATGATACATGAACTAATAATGATTCCTGATCTAATAAGCATTATTATCCAGCTGCATGATCATGTTACCTGGTGTAATAATGAATCATAGGCAGTGACAATGCCTGGCTGATAATGATATCAGCATCACTATGATCACTGGAATAACATGACAAGTGGACTCATCAAGAAAGAGGATAATAATTTAACACCTGATTAATAATGATAGCTGAATAATACTGACATCTGGACTAACAATGAAATCTGGATAATAATGATAATAACAATATCTGTACTAATAATGAAAGCTGGATGATGATGTTAGCTGATGATGTACCCAGGCATGATAGTGATGATGATGATGATGTAGTACCCAGACATGATCGTGATGATGATGATGATGATGTAGTACCCAGGCATGATGGTGATGATGATGATGATGATGATGATGGAGCACCCAGACATGATGGTGATGATGATGTACCCTGGCATGATAGTGATGATGATGATGATGATGATGTAGTACCCAGACATGATGGTGATGATGATGATGTACCCAGGCATGATAGTGATGATGATGATGATGTAGTACCCAGACATGATAGTGATGATGATGAGGATGATGATGATGTAGTATCCAGACATGATGGTGATGATGATGATGTACCCAGGCATGATAGTGATGATGATGATGATGGAGCACCCAGACATGATGATGATGATGGTGTACCCAGACATGATGGTGATGATGATGTACCAGGCATGATAGTGATGATGATGTACCCAGGCATGATAGTGATGATGATGATAATGATGTAGTACCCTGACATGATAGTGATGATGATGTAGTACCCAGACATGATGGTGATGATGATGTACCCAGACATGATAGTGATGATGATGATGATGATGTAGTACCCAGACATGATAGTGATGATGATGTAGTACCCAGACATGATGGTGATGATGATGTACCCAGGCATGATAGTGATGATGATGATGATGATGTAGTACCCAGACATGATAGTGATGATGATGTAGTACCCAGACATGATGGTGATGATGATGTACCCAGGCATGATAGTGATGATGATGATGATGATGTAGTACCCAGACATGATAGTGATGATGATGATGATGTAGTACCCAGACATGATAGTGATGATGATGATGATGAGGATGATGATGATGTAGTACCCAGACATGATAGTGATGATGATGATGTAGTACCCAGACATGATGGTGATGATGATGATGTACCCAGACATGATAGTGATGATGATGATGTAGTACCCAGACATGATAGTGATGATGATGATGATGATGATGATGATGATGTAGTACCCAGACATGAGAGTGATGATGATGATGATGTAGTACCCAGACATGATAGTGATGATGATGATGATGATGGTGATGATGTAGTACCCAGACATGATAGTGATGATGATGATGATGTAGTACCCAGACATGATAGTGATGATGATGATGATGATGATGTAGTACCCAGACATGATTGTGATGATGATGATGATGATGATGATGATGATGATGATGATGATGTAGTACCCAGACATGATTGTGATGATGATGATGATGATGATGATGATGATGATGATGATGATGTAGCACCCAGACATGATGATGATGATGATGATGATGTAGTACCCAGACAATAAAGATACCTGGATAATAAAGATAAAAATGGAAAGAATGAAGAAAGCTGTACATCAGAAACAAAAATGGAAATTGCTGGAAAAGCTCAGCAGCATCTGTGGAGGAAAATCAGAGTTAATGTTTCAGATCGAGTGACGCCTCCTCAGAACTGTAGAATAGTTGTGGAACTCAAAATAGTGTGACCAGATAATAAAGATACCAAGACAATAATAATACCTAGACTAATAATGACAAAGGGATAATAATTATGCCTGGACTCATAATGATTCTTCATTATAACTAGATTCGTTACAGTGTGGAAACAGACCATTTGGCCCAACCAGTCCACACCAACCCTCTGAAGAGTAACCCACGTAGACCCATTTCCCTCTGACTAATGCACCTAACACTATGGGCAATTTAGCATGGCCACCTGACCTGCACATCTTTGGACTGTGGGAGGAAACTGGAGTACCTGGAGGAAACCCACGCAGACACGGGGAGAATGTGCAAACTCCACACAGACAGTCGCCTGAGGTTGGAATTGAACCTGGGACACTGGTGCTGTGAGGCAGCAGTGCTAACCACTAAGCCACTGGGCACCACCCCCCCCCCCCTTTTTTTTTAAATGATACCTGAATTAATAATGACACCTGGTTGAATAAGGAATCCTGGATTAATAATCACAAACAAAAACAGAGGTTACTGGAAAAGCTCAGCAGGTCTGGCAGCATCTGTGAAGAGAAATCAAAGTTAATGTTTCGGGTCTGGTGACCCTTCCTCAGAACTGATAGTAGCGAGGAAAATATTGATTCATATGCAGAGGATAGGGTAGGGAAGGGCGAAAGGAGTAAACATTAGGTGGGGATGGAACCCAAAGAGAGAGAAGTTAGACAGATGAAGGAATCAATAATGATCTGGTTGGGAGGGTGAATAGCTGTTAATGGAGACTGTCAGGCAGTGTGTATGGCGGACTGTGTGATAACAAGGCCAGGTGTGTCTGGTCGGGGACTGGGTCATGGGGGAGTTCAGGCCCTAAAATTATTGAAATCGATATTGAGTCCGGAGGGCTGCAGGGTCCCCAAGCAGAAAATGAGGAGTTGTTCTTCCAGCTTGTCCTGAGCTTCACTGGAGCACACTGCAGCAAGCCTGAACCAGAGGTGGTGGCAAGGGAACATGGTAGCCTGTTAAAGGGGCAGGCAACTGGAAGCTCAGGCTCTTTTTTGCAGGCAGAACGTAGAATGCAGTCGATTAGATTGTGAGAAGTGCAAGTAGAAATGCTGCTTCATCTGGAAGGTATGTTTGGGCACTCAGATACTGAGGAGGGAGGAGCTAAATGGGCAGGTGTTAATCCTTCTGCAGTTGCAGGGGAAGGCGACATGGGGCTTTGGAGGGGGGTTGGAAGTAAAAGAACAGTGGATGTCCCGGAGGGAATGGTCGCTACGGAAGGCAGACAAGGCAGGGGAGGGGAATATATGTTTGGTGGTGGCATCTCACTGGAGGGGGCAGAAATAGCAGCCGATGATCTGCTGGATGTGGATGCTAGTGGGATGGTAGGTGAGGACAAGAGGAACCCTCTCACTGTTGCAGGAGGAAAGAGAGGTGATGAGGGTGAAGTATGGGAGATGAGTCAGACCCTGTTGAGGACCAGGTCGACAACACTGCTGGGGAATCCTCAGTTGAGGAAGAAGGTGGCCAGTTCAGAGGCTCCCTTGTCGAAGATGGCCTCATTGGAACATTTGCGATGGATCAGAAGAATTGGGAGAATGGAATGGAGTCTTTACAGGAAACATAGTGTGAGCATATATAGTCCAAGTAGCTGTAGGACCCGGTGGGTTTATAGTGGATATTAGTGATCAGCTAATCCCGAGAAATGGAAACAGAGATGTCAAGAAAGGGAAGAGTGGAGTCAGAGATAGACCAGGTGAAAATGGACTAATAATGAAAGTGCTGAAAATGTGTTGCTGGAAAAGTGCAGCATCCAAGGAGCAGGAGAATCGACATTTCGGGCATGAGCCCTTCTTCAGGAAGGGCTGCCTGACCTGCTGCGCTTTTCCAGCAACGCATTTTCAGCTCTGATCTCCAGCATCTGCAGTCCTCACTTTCTCCTAATAATGAAAGTGGACTGATAATGATTCCTAGTTCCTGAAAGTGGCCACACAAAAAGATAGGGTGGTAATGAAGGTGTATGGCATGCTTGCCTTTATTGGTTGGGGCCAATAAATGTGATGCTGGAAAAGCACAGCTGGTCAGGCAGCATCCGAGGAGCAGGAGAGTCGACGTTTTGAACATAAGCTCTTCGTCAGGAATGAGGGGTGGCCCAAAGGGGCCGAGAGATAAATGGGAGGGGGATAGGGCGGGGATGGGGAAGGCAATAGGTAGGTGCAAGTGGGGGTGATAGGTCAGAGCAGAGGGTCGAGTGGATAGGTGGGTAGGAAGATGGATAGGTGGGACAGTTCAAGAGGGTGGTGTCGAATTAGAGGATTGGATCTGGGATAAGGTGGGGGAAGACGAGATAAGAAAACTGGTGAAATCAACATTGATTCCTTGTGGATGGAGGGTCCCGAAGTGGGAGATGAGGCGTTCTTCCTGTAGCTATCGAGTGGCTAGGATTTGGCGGTGGAGGAGGCCCAGGATTTGCCTTGGCAGAGTGGGAGGGGGAGTTGATGAAATCGGCCACAGGGCAGTGGGGTTGTTTAGTGCGTGTGTCCCAGAGATGTTCTCTGAAGTCTTCCGCAAGTTGGCGTCCTGTCTCCCCAATTTGGGGAGACCATATTGCGAGCAATTGTGAGGTGTTTGGAGGTGCAGGGTAATCTCTGCTGAATGTGGAAGGATCCTTTGGAGCCTTAGATGGAGGTGAGGTGGGGTGAGGTGAGGTGAGGGGGGAGGTGATGGCGCAGATTTTACACCTCTTGTGATGGCAAAGTAAGGTGCCGGGAATGGAGGGTGGATTGGTGGGTGGGTGTGGATCTAATGATGAAGTCGTGGAGGGAATGGTCTCTGTGGAATGCTGAAAGGGGTTTGGAGGGAAATATATATCTGATGGTACGGTCTGAATGTAGGTGGTGGAAATGGCAGGGGATGATGCGTTGTATCTGGAGGTTGGTAGGGTGGAATGTGAGGACCAGGAGTGTTCTGTCCTTGTTGTGATGGGAGAGATGGGGTTCAAGAGCGGGGGTATGGGAAGTGGAGGAGATGTGCTGGAGGGCATTGTAGACCATGTGGGAGGGGAGATTGCGGTCCTTGAAGTGGGAGGTCATCTGGATAATTATAGCTGGATATTAATGAGAGCTGGACAGTATTGGTAACTGGATAACAACAAAAGCTGGTTATTAATAATAACAATGCTATCTGGTTAATCACGATAGCTAGATAGTAATGATAGCTAAATATTATAGATATTTGGAGAATATTAATAGCTGGATAACAATGCAAGTGGGATATTCATGGAAGGTGGCTAACAAGAATAGCTAAATATTAATGAGAGCTGGATAGTAATGACTACTGGATAACATCGAGAGATAAATATTAATGAGAGCTGGATAGTAATGACTACTGGATAACAACGAGAGCTAAATATTAATGAGAGCTGGATAGTAATGACTACTGGATAACATTGAGAGATAAATATAAATGAGAGCTGGATAGTAATGACTACTGGATAACAACGAGAGCTAAATATTAATGAGAGCTAGATAGTAATGACTACTGGATAACAACGAGAGCTAAATATTAATGAGGGCTGGATAGTAATGACTACTGGATAACGACGAGAGCTAAATATTAATGAGAGCTGGATAGTAATGACTACTGGATAACATCGAGAGATAGATATTAATGAGAGCTGGATAGTAATGACAACTGGATAACAACGAGAGCTAAATATTAATGAGGGCTGGATAGTAATGACTACTGGTTAACAACGAGAGCTAAATATTAATGAGAGCTGGATAGTAATGACTACTGGATAACAACGAGAGCTAAATATTAATGAGAGCTGGATAGTAATGACTACTGGATAACAACGTGAGCTAAATATTAATGAGAGCTGGATAGTAATGACTACTGGATAACAACGAGAGCTAAATATTAATGAGGGCTAGATAGTAATGACAACTGGATAACAACGAGAGCTAAATATTAATGAGTGCTGGATAGTAATGACTACTGGATAACAACGAGAGCTAAATATTAATGAGGGCTGGATAGTAATGACTACTGGATAACAACGAGAGCTAAATATTAATGAGGGCTGGATAGTAATGACTACTGGATAACAACGAGAGCTAAATATTAATGAGGGCTGGATAGTAATGACTACTGGATAACAACGAGAGTTAAATATTAATGAGGGCTGGATAGTAATGACTACTGGATAACAACGAGAGCTGACTATTAATGAGGGCCGGATAGTCATGAATACTGGATAACAACGAGAGCTAAATATTAATGAGAGCTGGATAGTAATGACTACTGGATAACAACGAGAGCTAAATATTAATGAGGGCTGGATAGTAATGACTACTGGATAACAATGAGAGCTAAATATTCATGAGAGCTGGATAGTAATGACTAATGGATAACAACGAGAGCTAAATATTAATGAGAGCTGGATAGTAATGACTACTGGATAACAACGAGAGCTAAATATTAATGAGAGCTGGATAGTAATGACTACTGGATAACAACGAGAGCTAAATATTAATGAGAGCTGGATAGGAATGACTACTGGATAACAACGAGAGCTAAATATTAATGAGGGCTGGATAGTAATGACTACTGGATAACAACGAGAGCTAAATATTAATGAGGGCTGGATAGTAATGACTACTGGATAACAACGAGAGCTAAATATTAATGAGAGCTGGATAGAAATGACTACTGGATAACAACGAGAGCTAAATATTAATGAGAGCTGGATAGTAATGACTACTGGATAACAATGAGAGCTAAATATTAATGAGAGCTGGATAGTAATGACAACTGGATAACAACGATAGCTAAATATTAATGAGAGCTGGATAGTAATGACTACTGGATAACAACGAGAGCTAAATATTAATGAGGGCTGGATAGTAATGACTACTGGATAACAACGAGAGCTAAATATTAATGAGGGCTGGATAGTAATGACTACTGGATAACAACGAGAGCTAAATATTAATGACTACTGGATAACAACGAGAGCTAAATATTAATGAGAGCTGGATAGTAATGACTACTGGATAACAACGAGAGCTAAATATTAATGAGGGCTGGATAGTAATGAATACTGGATAACAACGAGAGCTAAATATTAATGAGAGCTGGATAGTAATGACTACTGGATAACAACGAGAGCTAAATATTAATGAGGGCTGGATAGTAATGACAACTGGATAACAACGAGAGCTAAATATTAATGAGTGCTGGATAGTAATGACTACTGGATAACAACGAGAGCTAAATATTAATGTGGGCTGGATAGTAATGACTACTGGATAACAACGAGAGCTAAATATTGATGAGAGCTGGATAGTAATGACTACTGGATAACAACGAGAGCTAAATATTAATGAGGGCTGGATAGTAATGACTATTCGATAACAACGAGAGCTAAATATTAATGAGAGCTGGATAGTAATGACTACTGGATATCAACGAGAGCTAAATATTAATGAGAGCTGGATAGTAATGACAACTGGATAACAACGAGAGCTAAATATTAATGAGTGCTGGATAGTAATGACTACTGGATAACAACGAGAGCTAAATATTAATGACTACTGGATAACAACGAGAGCTAAATATTAATGAGAGCTGGATAGTAATGACTACTGGATAACAACGAGAGCTAAATATTAATGAGGGCTGGATAGTAATGACTACTGGATATCAAATAGAGCTAAATATTAATGAGAGCTGGATAGTAATGACAACTGGATAACAACGAGAGCTAAATATTAATGAGTGCTGGATAGTAATGACTACTGGATAACAACGAGAGCTAAATATTAATGAGAGCTGGATAGTAATGACAACTGGATATCAACGAGAGCTAAATATTAATGAGGGCTGGATAGTAATGACTACTGGATAACAACGTGAGCTAAATATTAATGAGAGCTGGATAGTAATGACTACTGGATAACAACGAGAGCTAAATATTAATGAGTGCTGGAGAGTAATGACTACTGGATAACAACGAGAGCTAAATATTAATGAGAGCTGGATAGTAATGACTACTGGATAACAACGAGAGCTAAATATTAATGAGTGCTGGAGAGTAATGACTACTGGATAACAACGAGAGCTAAATATTAATGAGAGCTGGATAGTAATCACTATTGGATAACAACGAGAGCTAAATATTAATGAGAGCTGGATAGTAATGACTACTGGATAACAACGAGAGCTAAATATTAATGAGTGCTGGAGAGTAATGACTACTGGATAACAACGAGAGCTAAATATTAATGAGAGCTGGATAGTAATGACTACTGGATAACAACGAGAGCTAAATATTAATGAGAGCTGGATAGTAATGACTACTGGATAACAACGAGAGCTAAATATTAATGAGAGCTGGATAGTAATGACTACTGGATAACAACGAGAGCTAAATATTAATGAGGGCTGGATAGTAACGACTACTGGATAACAACGAGAGCTAAATATTAATGAGAGCTGGATAGTAATGACTACTGGATAACAACGAGAGCTAAATATTAATGAGAGCTGGATAGTAATGACTACTGGATAACAACGAGAGCTAAATATTAAAGAGAGCTGGATAGTAATGACTACTGGATATCAACGAGAGCGAAATATTGATGAGAGCTGGATAGTAATGACAACTGGATAACAACGAGAGCTAAATATTAATGAGTGCTGGATAGTAATGACTACTGGATAACAACGAGAGCTAAATATTAATGAGAGCTGGACAGTAATGACTACTGGATAACAACGAGAGCTAAATATTAATGAGAGCTGGATCGTAATGACTTCTGGATAACAACGAGAGCTAAATATTAATGAGCGCTGGATACTAATGACGACTGGATAACAACGAGAGCTAAATATTAATGAGGGCTGGATAGTAATGACTACTGGATAACAACGAGAGCTAAATATTAATGAGAGCTGGATAGTAATGACTACTGCATAAAAACGAGAGCTAAATATTAATGAGGGCTGGATAGTAATGACTACTGGATAACAACGAGAGCTAAATATTAATGAGAGCTGGATAGTAATGACTTCTGGATAACAACGAGAGCTAAGTATTAAAGAGAGCTGGATAGTAATGAATACTGGATAACAACGAGAGCTAAATATTAATGAGAGCTGGATAGTAATGACTACTGGATATCAACGAGAGCTAAATATTAATGAGAGCTGGATAGTAATGACTACTGGATAACAATGAGAGCTAAATATTAATGAGAGCTGGATAGTAATGACTACTGGATAACAACGAGAGCTAAATATTAATGAGAGCTGGATAGTAATGACTACTGCATAACAACGAGAGCTAAATATTAATGAGGGCTGGATAGTAATGACTACTGGATAACAACGAGAGCTAAATATTAAGGAGAGCTGGATAGTAATGACTACTGGATAACAACGAGAGCTAAATATTAATGAGGGCTGGATAGTAATGACTACTGGATAACAACGAGAGCTAAATATTAATGACTACTGGCTAACAACGAGAGCTAAATATTAATGAGAGCTGGATAGTAATGACTACTGGATAACAACGAGAGCTAAATATTAATGAGGGCTGGATAGTAATGACTACTGGATATCAAATAGAGCTAAATATTAATGAGAGCTGGATAGTAATGACAACTGGATAACAACGAGAGCTAAATATTAATGAGTGCTGGATAGTAATGACTACTGGATAACAACGAGAGCTAAATATTAATGAGAGCTGGATAGTAATGACAACTGGATATCAACGAGAGCTAAATATTAATGAGGGCTGGATAGTAATGTCTACTGGATAACAACGTGAGCTAAATATTAATGAGAGCTGGATAGTAATGACTACTGGATAACAACGAGAGCTAAATATTAATGAGTGCTGGAGAGTAATGACTACTGGATAACAACGAGAGCTAAATATTAATGAGAGCTGGATAGTAATGACTACTGGATAACAACGAGAGCTAAATATTAATGAGTGCTGGAGAGTAATGACTACTGGATAACAACGAGAGCTAAATATTAATGAGAGCTGGATAGTAATCACTATTGGATAACAACGAGAGCTAAATATTAATGAGAGCTGGATAGTAATGACTACTGGATAACAACGAGAGCTAAATATTAATGAGTGCTGGAGAGTAATGACTACTGGATAACAACGAGAGCTAAATATTAATGAGAGCTGGATAGTAATGACTACTGGATAACAACGAGAGCTAAATATTAATGAGAGCTGGATAGTAATGACTACTGGATAACAACGAGAGCTAAATATTAATGAGAGCTGGATAGTAATGACTACTGGATAACAACGAGAGCTAAATATTAATGAGGGCTGGATAGTAACGACTACTGGATAACAACGAGAGCTAAATATTAATGAGAGCTGGATAGTAATGACTACTGGATAACGAGAGCTAAATATTAATGAGAGCTGGATAGTAATGACTACTGGATAACAACGAGAGCTAAATATTAAAGAGAGCTGGATAGTAATGACTACTGGATATCAACGAGAGCTAAATATTGATGAGAGCTGGATAGTAATGACAACTGGATAACAACGAGAGCTAAGTATTAAAGAGAGCTGGATAGTAATGACTACTGGATAACAACGAGAGCTAAATATTAATGAGAGCTGGATAGAAATGACTACTGGATAACAACGAGAGCTAAATATTAATGAGAGCTGGATAGTAATGACTACTGGATAACAATGAGAGCTAAATATTAATGAGAGCTGGATAGTAATGACAACTGGATAACAACGATAGCTAAATATTAATGAGAGCTGGATAGTAATGACTACTGGATAACAACGAGAGCTAAATATTAATGAGGGCTGGATAGTAATGACTACTGGATAACAACGAGAGCTAAATATTAATGAGGGCTGGATAGTAATGACTACTGGATAACAACGAGAGCTAAATATTAATGACTACTGGATAACAACGAGAGCTAAATATTAATGAGAGCTGGATAGTAATGACTACTGGATAACAACGAGAGCTAAATATTAATGAGGGCTGGATAGTAATGAATACTGGATAACAACGAGAGCTAAATATTAATGAGAGCTGGATAGTAATGACTACTGGATAACAACGAGAGCTAAATATTAATGAGGGCTGGATAGTAATGACAACTGGATAACAACGAGAGCTAAATATTAATGAGTGCTGGATAGTAATGACTACTGGATAACAACGAGAGCTAAATATTAATGTGGGCTGGATAGTAATGACTACTGGATAACAACGAGAGCTAAATATTGATGAGAGCTGGATAGTAATGACTACTGGATAACAACGAGAGCTAAATATTAATGAGGGCTGGATAGTAATGACTATTCGATAACAACGAGAGCTAAATATTAATGAGAGCTGGATAGTAATGACTACTGGATATCAACGAGAGCTAAATATTAATGAGAGCTGGATAGTAATGACAACTGGATAACAACGAGAGCTAAATATTAATGAGTGCTGGATAGTAATGACTACTGGATAACAACGAGAGCTAAATATTAATGACTACTGGATAACAACGAGAGCTAAATATTAATGAGAGCTGGATAGTAATGACTACTGGATAACAACGAGAGCTAAATATTAATGAGGGCTGGATAGTAATGACTACTGGATATCAAATAGAGCTAAATATTAATGAGAGCTGGATAGTAATGACAACTGGATAACAACGAGAGCTAAATATTAATGAGTGCTGGATAGTAATGACTACTGGATAACAACGAGAGCTAAATATTAATGAGAGCTGGATAGTAATGACAACTGGATATCAACGAGAGCTAAATATTAATGAGGGCTGGATAGTAATGACTACTGGATAACAACGTGAGCTAAATATTAATGAGAGCTGGATAGTAATGACTACTGGATAACAACGAGAGCTAAATATTAATGAGTGCTGGAGAGTAATGACTACTGGATAACAACGAGAGCTAAATATTAATGAGAGCTGGATAGTAATGACTACTGGATAACAACGAGAGCTAAATATTAATGAGTGCTGGAGAGTAATGACTACTGGATAACAACGAGAGCTAAATATTAATGAGAGCTGGATAGTAATCACTATTGGATAACAACGAGAGCTAAATATTAATGAGAGCTGGATAGTAATGACTACTGGATAACAACGAGAGCTAAATATTAATGAGTGCTGGAGAGTAATGACTACTGGATAACAACGAGAGCTAAATATTAATGAGAGCTGGATAGTAATGACTACTGGATAACAACGAGAGCTAAATATTAATGAGAGCTGGATAGTAATGACTACTGGATAACAACGAGAGCTAAATATTAATGAGAGCTGGATAGTAATGACTACTGGATAACAACGAGAGCTAAATATTAATGAGGGCTGGATAGTAACGACTACTGGATAACAACGAGAGCTAAATATTAATGAGAGCTGGATAGTAATGACTACTGGATAACAACGAGAGCTAAATATTAATGAGAGCTGGATAGTAATGACTACTGGATAACAACGAGAGCTAAATATTAAAGAGAGCTGGATAGTAATGACTACTGGATATCAACGAGAGCGAAATATTGATGAGAGCTGGATAGTAATGACAACTGGATAACAACGAGAGCTAAATATTAATGAGTGCTGGATAGTAATGACTACTGGATAACAACGAGAGCTAAATATTAATGAGAGCTGGATAGTAATGACTACTGGATAACAACGAGAGCTAAATATTAATGAGGGCTGGATAGTAACGACTACTGGATAACAACGAGAGCTAAATATTAATGAGAGCTGGATAGTAATGACTACTGGATAACAACGAGAGCTAAATATTAATGAGAGCTGGATAGTAATGACTACTGGATAACAACGAGAGCTAAATATTAAAGAGAGCTGGATAGTAATGACTACTGGATATCAACGAGAGCGAAATATTGATGAGAGCTGGATAGTAATGACAACTGGATAACAACGAGAGCTAAATATTAATGAGTGCTGGATAGTAATGACTACTGGATAACAACGAGAGCTAAATATTAATGAGAGCTGGACAGTAATGACTACTGGATAACAACGAGAGCTAAATATTAATGAGAGCTGGATCGTAATGACTTCTGGATAACAACGAGAGCTAAATATTAATGAGCGCTGGATACTAATGACGACTGGATAACAACGAGAGCTAAATATTAATGAGGGCTGGATAGTAATGACTACTGGATAACAACGAGAGCTAAATATTAATGAGAGCTGGATAGTAATGACTACTGCATAAAAACGAGAGCTAAATATTAATGAGGGCTGGATAGTAATGACTACTGGATAACAACGAGAGCTAAATATTAATGAGAGCTGGATAGTAATGACTTCTGGATAACAACGAGAGCTAAGTATTAAAGAGAGCTGGATAGTAATGAATACTGGATAACAACGAGAGCTAAATATTAATGAGAGCTGGATAGTAATGACTACTGGATATCAACGAGAGCTAAATATTAATGAGAGCTGGATAGTAATGACTACTGGATAACAATGAGAGCTAAATATTAATGAGAGCTGGATAGTAATGACTACTGGATAACAACGAGAGCTAAATATTAATGAGAGCTGGATAGTAATGACTACTGCATAACAACGAGAGCTAAATATTAATGAGGGCTGGATAGTAATGACTACTGGATAACAACGAGAGCTAAATATTAAGGAGAGCTGGATAGTAATGACTACTGGATAACAACGAGAGCTAAATATTAATGAGGGCTGGATAGTAATGACTACTGGATAACAACGAGAGCTAAATATTAATGACTACTGGCTAACAACGAGAGCTAAATATTAATGAGAGCTGGATAGTAATGACTACTGGATAACAACGAGAGCTAAATATTAATGAGGGCTGGATAGTAATGACTACTGGATATCAAATAGAGCTAAATATTAATGAGAGCTGGATAGTAATGACAACTGGATAACAACGAGAGCTAAATATTAATGAGTGCTGGATAGTAATGACTACTGGATAACAACGAGAGCTAAATATTAATGAGAGCTGGATAGTAATGACAACTGGATATCAACGAGAGCTAAATATTAATGAGGGCTGGATAGTAATGTCTACTGGATAACAACGTGAGCTAAATATTAATGAGAGCTGGATAGTAATGACTACTGGATAACAACGAGAGCTAAATATTAATGAGTGCTGGAGAGTAATGACTACTGGATAACAACGAGAGCTAAATATTAATGAGAGCTGGATAGTAATGACTACTGGATAACAACGAGAGCTAAATATTAATGAGTGCTGGAGAGTAATGACTACTGGATAACAACGAGAGCTAAATATTAATGAGAGCTGGATAGTAATCACTATTGGATAACAACGAGAGCTAAATATTAATGAGAGCTGGATAGTAATGACTACTGGATAACAACGAGAGCTAAATATTAATGAGTGCTGGAGAGTAATGACTACTGGATAACAACGAGAGCTAAATATTAATGAGAGCTGGATAGTAATGACTACTGGATAACAACGAGAGCTAAATATTAATGAGAGCTGGATAGTAATGACTACTGGATAACAACGAGAGCTAAATATTAATGAGAGCTGGATAGTAATGACTACTGGATAACAACGAGAGCTAAATATTAATGAGGGCTGGATAGTAACGACTACTGGATAACAACGAGAGCTAAATATTAATGAGAGCTGGATAGTAATGACTACTGGATAACGAGAGCTAAATATTAATGAGAGCTGGATAGTAATGACTACTGGATAACAACGAGAGCTAAATATTAAAGAGAGCTGGATAGTAATGACTACTGGATATCAACGAGAGCTAAATATTGATGAGAGCTGGATAGTAATGACAACTGGATAACAACGAGAGCTAAGTATTAAAGAGAGCTGGATAGTAATGACTACTGGATAACAACGAGAGCTAAATATTAATGAGAGCTGGATAGAAATGACTACTGGATAACAACGAGAGCTAAATATTAATGAGAGCTGGATAGTAATGACTACTGGATAACAATGAGAGCTAAATATTAATGAGAGCTGGATAGTAATGACAACTGGATAACAACGATAGCTAAATATTAATGAGAGCTGGATAGTAATGACTACTGGATAACAACGAGAGCTAAATATTAATGAGGGCTGGATAGTAATGACTACTGGATAACAACGAGAGCTAAATATTAATGAGGGCTGGATAGTAATGACTACTGGATAACAACGAGAGCTAAATATTAATGACTACTGGATAACAACGAGAGCTAAATATTAATGAGAGCTGGATAGTAATGACTACTGGATAACAACGAGAGCTAAATATTAATGAGGGCTGGATAGTAATGAATACTGGATAACAACGAGAGCTAAATATTAATGAGAGCTGGATAGTAATGACTACTGGATAACAACGAGAGCTAAATATTAATGAGGGCTGGATAGTAATGACAACTGGATAACAACGAGAGCTAAATATTAATGAGTGCTGGATAGTAATGACTACTGGATAACAACGAGAGCTAAATATTAATGTGGGCTGGATAGTAATGACTACTGGATAACAACGAGAGCTAAATATTGATGAGAGCTGGATAGTAATGACTACTGGATAACAACGAGAGCTAAATATTAATGAGGGCTGGATAGTAATGACTATTCGATAACAACGAGAGCTAAATATTAATGAGAGCTGGATAGTAATGACTACTGGATATCAACGAGAGCTAAATATTAATGAGAGCTGGATAGTAATGACAACTGGATAACAACGAGAGCTAAATATTAATGAGTGCTGGATAGTAATGACTACTGGATAACAACGAGAGCTAAATATTAATGACTACTGGATAACAACGAGAGCTAAATATTAATGAGAGCTGGATAGTAATGACTACTGGATAACAACGAGAGCTAAATATTAATGAGGGCTGGATAGTAATGACTACTGGATATCAAATAGAGCTAAATATTAATGAGAGCTGGATAGTAATGACAACTGGATAACAACGAGAGCTAAATATTAATGAGTGCTGGATAGTAATGACTACTGGATAACAACGAGAGCTAAATATTAATGAGAGCTGGATAGTAATGACAACTGGATATCAACGAGAGCTAAATATTAATGAGGGCTGGATAGTAATGACTACTGGATAACAACGTGAGCTAAATATTAATGAGAGCTGGATAGTAATGACTACTGGATAACAACGAGAGCTAAATATTAATGAGTGCTGGAGAGTAATGACTACTGGATAACAACGAGAGCTAAATATTAATGAGAGCTGGATAGTAATGACTACTGGATAACAACGAGAGCTAAATATTAATGAGTGCTGGAGAGTAATGACTACTGGATAACAACGAGAGCTAAATATTAATGAGAGCTGGATAGTAATCACTATTGGATAACAACGAGAGCTAAATATTAATGAGAGCTGGATAGTAATGACTACTGGATAACAACGAGAGCTAAATATTAATGAGTGCTGGAGAGTAATGACTACTGGATAACAACGAGAGCTAAATATTAATGAGAGCTGGATAGTAATGACTACTGGATAACAACGAGAGCTAAATATTAATGAGAGCTGGATAGTAATGACTACTGGATAACAACGAGAGCTAAATATTAATGAGAGCTGGATAGTAATCACTATTGGATAACAACGAGAGCTAAATATTAATGAGAGCTGGATAGTAATGACTACTGGATAACAACGAGAGCTAAATATTAATGAGTGCTGGAGAGTAATGACTACTGGATAACAACGAGAGCTAAATATTAATGAGAGCTGGATAGTAATGACTACTGGATAACAACGAGAGCTAAATATTAATGAGGGCTGGATAGTAACGACTACTGGATAACAACGAGAGCTAAATATTAATGAGAGCTGGATAGTAATGACTACTGGATAACAACGAGAGCTAAATATTAATGAGAGCTGGATAGTAATGACTACTGGATAACAACGAGAGCTAAATATTAAAGAGAGCTGGATAGTAATGACTACTGGATATCAACGAGAGCGAAATATTGATGAGAGCTGGATAGTAATGACAACTGGATAACAACGAGAGCTAAATATTAATGAGTGCTGGATAGTAATGACTACTGGATAACAACGAGAGCTAAATATTAATGAGAGCTGGACAGTAATGACTACTGGATAACAACGAGAGCTAAATATTAATGAGAGCTGGATCGTAATGACTTCTGGATAACAACGAGAGCTAAATATTAATGAGCGCTGGATACTAATGACGACTGGATAACAACGAGAGCTAAATATTAATGAGGGCTGGATAGTAATGACTACTGGATAACAACGAGAGCTAAATATTAATGAGAGCTGGATAGTAATGACTACTGCATAAAAACGAGAGCTAAATATTAATGAGGGCTGGATAGTAATGACTACTGGATAACAACGAGAGCTAAATATTAATGAGAGCTGGATAGTAATGACTTCTGGATAACAACGAGAGCTAAGTATTAAAGAGAGCTGGATAGTAATGAATACTGGATAACAACGAGAGCTAAATATTAATGAGAGCTGGATAGTAATGACTACTGGATATCAACGAGAGCTAAATATTAATGAGAGCTGGATAGTAATGACTACTGGATAACAATGAGAGCTAAATATTAATGAGAGCTGGATAGTAATGACTACTGGATAACAACGAGAGCTAAATATTAATGAGAGCTGGATAGTAATGACTACTGCATAACAACGAGAGCTAAATATTAATGAGGGCTGGATAGTAATGACTACTGGATAACAACGAGAGCTAAATATTAAGGAGAGCTGGATAGTAATGACTACTGGATAACAACGAGAGCTAAATATTAATGAGGGCTGGATAGTAATGACTACTGGATAACAACGAGAGCTAAATATTAATGACTACTGGCTAACAACGAGAGCTAAATATTAATGAGAGCTGGATAGTAATGACTACTGGATAACAACGAGAGCTAAATATTAATGAGGGCTGGATAGTAATGACTACTGGATATCAAATAGAGCTAAATATTAATGAGAGCTGGATAGTAATGACAACTGGATAACAACGAGAGCTAAATATTAATGAGTGCTGGATAGTAATGACTACTGGATAACAACGAGAGCTAAATATTAATGAGAGCTGGATAGTAATGACAACTGGATATCAACGAGAGCTAAATATTAATGAGGGCTGGATAGTAATGACTACTGGATAACAACGTGAGCTAAATATTAATGAGAGCTGGATAGTAATGACTACTGGATAACAACGAGAGCTAAATATTAATGAGTGCTGGAGAGTAATGACTACTGGATAACAACGAGAGCTAAATATTAATGAGAGCTGGATAGTAATGACTACTGGATAACAACGAGAGCTAAATATTAATGAGTGCTGGAGAGTAATGACTACTGGATAACAACGAGAGCTAAATATTAATGAGAGCTGGATAGTAATCACTATTGGATAACAACGAGAGCTAAATATTAATGAGAGCTGGATAGTAATGACTACTGGATAACAACGAGAGCTAAATATTAATGAGTGCTGGAGAGTAATGACTACTGGATAACAACGAGAGCTAAATATTAATGAGAGCTGGATAGTAATGACTACTGGATAACAACGAGAGCTAAATATTAATGAGAGCTGGATAGTAATGACTACTGGATAACAACGAGAGCTAAATATTAATGAGAGCTGGATAGTAATGACTACTGGATAACAACGAGAGCTAAATATTAATGAGGGCTGGATAGTAACGACTACTGGATAACAACGAGAGCTAAATATTAATGAGAGCTGGATAGTAATGACTACTGGATAACGAGAGCTAAATATTAATGAGAGCTGGATAGTAATGACTACTGGATAACAACGAGAGCTAAATATTAAAGAGAGCTGGATAGTAATGACTACTGGATATCAACGAGAGCTAAATATTGATGAGAGCTGGATAGTAATGACAACTGGATAACAACGAGAGCTAAATATTAATGAGTGCTGGATAGTAATGACTACTGGATAACAACGAGAGCTAAATATTAATGAGAGCTGGACAGTAATGACTACTGGATAACAACGAGAGCTAAATATTAATGAGAGCTGGATCGTAATGACTTCTGGATAACAACGAGAGCTAAATATTAATGAGCGCTGGATACTAATGACTACTGGATAACAACGAGAGCTAAATATTAATGAGGGCTGGATAGTAATGACTACTGGATAACAACGAGAGCTAAATATTAATGAGAGCTGGATAGTAATGACTACTGCATAACAACGAGAGCTAAATATTAATGAGGGCTGGATAGTAATGACTACTGGATAACAACGAGAGCTAAATATTAATGAGAGCTGGATAGTAATGACTTCTGGATAACAACGAGAGCTAAGTATTAATGAGGGCTGGATAGTAACGACTACTGGATAACAACGAGAGCTAAATATTAATGAGAGCTGGATAGTAATGACTACTGGATAACGAGAGCTAAATATTAATGAGAGCTGGATAGTAATGACTACTGGATAACAACGAGAGCTAAATATTAAAGAGAGCTGGATAGTAATGACTACTGGATATCAACGAGAGCTAAATATTGATGAGAGCTGGATAGTAATGACAACTGGATAACAACGAGAGCTAAATATTAATGAGTGCTGGATAGTAATGACTACTGGATAACAACGAGAGCTAAATATTAATGAGAGCTGGACAGTAATGACTACTGGATAACAACGAGAGCTAAATATTAATGAGAGCTGGATCGTAATGACTTCTGGATAACAACGAGAGCTAAATATTAATGAGCGCTGGATACTAATGACTACTGGATAACAACGAGAGCTAAATATTAATGAGGGCTGGATAGTAATGACTACTGGATAACAACGAGAGCTAAATATTAATGAGAGCTGGATAGTAATGACTACTGCATAACAACGAGAGCTAAATATTAATGAGGGCTTGATAGTAATGACTACTGGATAACAACGAGAGCTAAATATTAATGAGAGCTGGATAGTAATGACTTCTGGATAACAACGAGAGCTAAGTATTAAAGAGAGCTGGATAGTAATGACTACTGGATAACAACGAGAGCTAAATATTAATGAGAGCTGGATAGTAATGACTACTGGATATCAACGAGAGCTAAATATTAATGAGAGCTGGATAGTAATGACTACTGGATAACAATGAGAGCTAAATATTAATGAGAGCTGGATAGTAATGACTACTGGATAACAACGAGAGCTAAATATTAATGAGAGCTGGATAGTAATGACAACTGGATAACAACGAGAGCTAAATATTAATGAGGGCTGGATAGTAATGACTACAGGATAACAAGGAGAGCTAAATATTAATGACTACTGGATAACAACGAGAGCTAAATATTAATGAGAGCTGGATAGTAATGACTACTGGATAACAACGAGAGCTAAATATTAATGAGGGCTGGATAGTAATGACTACTGGATATCAAATAGAGCTAAATATTAATGAGAGCTGGATAGTAATGACAACTGGATAATAACGAGAGCTAAATATTAATGAGTGCTGGATAGTAATGACTACTGGATAACAACGAGAGCTAAATATTAATGAGAGCTGGATAGTTATGACAACTGGATATCAACGAGAGCTAAATATTAATGAGGGCTGGATAGTAATGACTACTGGATAACAACGTGAGCTAAATATTAATGAGAGCTGGATAGTAATGACTACTGGATAACAACGAGAGCTAAATATTAATGAGTGCTGGAGAGTAATGACTACTGGATAACAACGAGAGCTAAATATTAATGAGAGCTGGATAGTAATGACTACTGGATAACAACGAGAGCTAAATATTAATGAGAGCTGGATAGTAATGACAACTGGATAACAACGAGAGCTAAATATTAATGAGGGCTGGATAGTAATCACTACTGGATAACAACGAGAGCTAAATATTAATGAGAGCTGGATAGTAATGACTACTGGATAACAACGAGAGCTAAATATTAAAGAGAGCTGGATAGTAATGACTACTGGATATCAACGAGAGCTAAATATTGATGAGAGCTGGATAGGAATGACAACTGGATAACAACGAGAGCTAAACATTAATGAGTGCTGGATAGTAATGACTACTGGATAACAACGAGAGCTAAATATTAATGAGAGCTGGACAGTAATGACTACTGGATAACAACGAGAGCTAAATATTAATGAGAGCTGGATAGTAATGACTACTGGATAAGAACGAGAGCTAAATATTAATGAGGGCTGGATAGTAATGACTACTGGATAACAACGAGCGCTATATATTAATGAGGGCTGGATAGTAATGACTTCTGGATATCAACGAGAGCTAAATATTAAAGAGAGCTGGATAGTAATGACTACTGGATAACAACGAGAGCTAAATATTAATGAGGGCTGGATAGTAATGACCACTGGATAACAACGAGAGCTAAATATTAATGAGAGCTGGATAGTAATGACTACTGGTTAACAACGAGAGCTAAATATTAATGAGAGCTGGATAGTAATGACTACTGGATAACAACGAGAGCTAAATATTAATGAGAGCTGGATAGTAATGACAACTGGATATAAACGAGAGCTAAATATTAATGAGAGCTGGATAGGAATGACAACTGGATAACAACGAAAGCTAAATATTAATGAGAGCTGGATAGTAATGACTACTGGATAACAACGAGAGCTAAATATTAATGAGAGCTGGATAGTAATGACTACTGGATAACAACGAGAGCTAAATATTAATGAGAGCTGGATAGTAATGACTTCTGGATAACAACGAGAGCTAAATATTAATGAGAGCTGGATAGTAATGACTACTGGATAACAACGAGAGCTAAATATTAATGAGTGCTGGATAGTAATGACTACTGGATAACAACGAGAGTAAATATTAATGAGAGCTGGATAGTAATGACTACTGGATAACAACGAGAGCTAAATATTAATGAGAGCTGGATAGTAATGACTACTGGATAACAACGAGAGCTAAATATTAATGAGAGCTGGATAGTAATGACAACTGGATAACAACGAGAGCTAAATATTAATGAGGGCTGGATAGTAATGACTACTGGATAACAACGAGAGCTAAATATTAATGAGAGCTGGATAGTAATGACTACTGGATAACAACGAGAGCTAAATATTAATGAGAGCTGGATAGTAATGACTACTGGATATCAACGAGAGCTAAATATTAATGAGAGCTGGATAGTAATGACAAGTGGATATCAACGAGAGCTAAATATTAATGAGAGCTGGATAGTAATGACAACTGGATATCAACGAGAGCTAAATATTAATGAGAGCTGGATAGTAATGACTACTGGATAACAACGAGAGCTAAATATTAATGAGAGCTGGATAGCAATGACAAGTGGATATCAACGAGAGCTAAATATTAATGAGAGCTGGATAGTAATGACAAGTGGATATCAACGAGAGCTAATTATTAATGAGGGCTGGATAGTAATGACTACTGGATAACAACGAGAGCTAAATATTAATGAGAGCTGGATAGTAATGACTACTGGATAACAACGAGAGCTAAATATTAATGAGTGCTGGATAGTAACGACTCCTGGATAATAACGAGAGCTAAATATTAATGAGAGCTGGATAGTAATGACTACTGGATAACAACGAGAGCTAAATATTAATAAGGGCTGGATAGTAATGACTACTGGATAACAACGAGAGCTAAATATTAATGAGAGCTGGATAGTAACGACTCCTGGAAAACAACGAGAGCTAAATATTAATGAGAGCTGGATAGTAATGACTACTGGATATCAACGAGAGCTAAATATTAATGAGAGCTGGATATTAATAACTACTGGATAACAACGAGAGCTAAATATTAATGAGAGCTGGATAGTAACGACTACTGGATAACAACGAGAGCTAAATATTAATGAGAGCTGGATAGTAACGACTACTGGATATCAACGAGAGCTAAATATTAATGAGAGTTGGATATTAATAACTACTGGATAACAACGAGAGCTAAATATTAATGAGAGCTGGATAGTAACGACTACTGGATAACAACGAGAGCTAAATATTAATGAGATTTCGATAGTAATGACTTCTGGATAACAACGAGAGCTAAATATTAATGAGGGCTGTATAGTAATGGCTACTGGATAACAACGAGAGCTAAATATTAATGAGAGCTGGATAGTAATGACTACTGGATAACAACGAGAGCTAAATATTAATGAGGGCTGGATAGTAATGACTACTGGATAACAACGTGAGCTAAATATTAATGAGAGCTGGATAGTAATGACTACTGGATAACAACGAGAGCTAAATATTAATGAGTGCTGGAGAGTAATGACTACAGGATAACGACGAGAGCTAAATATTAATGAGAGCTGGATAGTAATGACTACTGGATAACAACGAGAGGTAAATATTAATGAGAGCTGGATAGTAATGACAACTGGATAACAACGAGAGCTAAATATTAATGAGGGCTGGATAGTAATCACTACTGGATAACAACGAGAGCTAAATATTAATGAGAGCTGGATAGTAATGACTACTGGATAACAACGAGAGCTAAATATTAATGAGTGCTGGAGAGTAATGACTACTGGATAACAACGAGAGCTAAATATTAATGAGAGCTGGATAGTAATGACAACTGGATATCAACGAGAGCTAAATATTAATGAGGGCTGGATAGTAATGACTACTGGATAACAACGTGAGCTAAATATTAATGAGAGCTGGATAGTAATGACTACTGGATAACAACGAGAGCTAAATATTAATGAGTGCTGGAGAGTAATGACTACTGGATAACAACGAGAGCTAAATATTAATGAGAGCTGGATAGTAATGACAACTGGATATCAACGAGAGCTAAATATTAATGAGGGCTGGATAGTAATGACTACTGGATAAGAACGAGAGCTAAATATTAATGAGGGCTGGATAGTAATGACTACTGGATAACAACGAGCGCTATATATTAATGAGGGCTGGATAGTAATGACTTCTGGATATCAACGAGAGCTAAATATTAAAGAGAGCTGGATAGTAATGACTACTGGATAACAACGAGAGCTAAATATTAATGAGAGCTGGATAGTAATGACTACTGGATAACAACGAGACCTAAATATTAATGAGAGCTGGATAGTAATGACTACTGGATATCAACGAGAGCTAAATATTAATGAGAGCTGGATAGTAATGACAACTGGATATCAACGAGAGCTAAATATTAATGAGGGCTGGATAGTAATGACTACTGGATAACAACGTGAGCTAAATATTAATGAGAGCTGGATAGTAATGACTACTGGATAACAACGAGAGCTAAATATTAATGAGAGCTGGATAGTAATGACTACTGGATAACAACGAGAGCTAAATATTAATGAGGGCTGGATAGTAACAACTACTGGATAACAACGAGAGCTAAATATTAATGAGAGCTGGATAGTAATGACTACTGGATAACAACGAGAGCTAAATATTAATGAGAGCTGGATAGTAATGACGACTGGATAACAACGAGAGCTAAATATTAAAGAGAGCTGGATAGTAATGACTACTGGATATCAACGAGAGCTAAATGTTGATGAGAGCTGGATAGTATTGACAACTGGATAACAACGAGAGCTAAATATTAATGAGTGCTGGATAGTAATGACTACTGGATAACAACGAGAGCTAAATATTAATGAGAGCTGGACAGTAATGACTACTGGATAACAACGAGAGCTAAATATTAATGAGAGCTGGACAGTAATGACTACTGGATAACAACGAGAGCTAAATATTAATGAGAGCTGGATAGTAATGACTTCTGGATAACAACGAGAGCTAAATATTAATGAGCGCTGGATACTAATGACTACTGGATAACAACGAGAGCTAGATATTAATGAGGGCTGGATAGTAATGACTACTGGATAACAACAAGAGCTAAATTTTAATGAAAGCTGGATAGTAATGACTACTGCATAACAACGAGAGCTAAATATTAATGAGGGCTGGATAGTAATGACTACTGGATAACAACGAGAGCTAAATATTAATGAGAGCTGGATAGTAATGACTTCTGGATAACAACGAGAGCAAAGTATTAAAGAGAGCTGGATAGTAATGACTACTGGATAACAACGAGAGCTAAATATTAATGAGAGCTGGATAGTAATGACTACTGGATATCAACGAGAGCTAAATATTAATGAGAGCTGGTTAATAATGACTACTGGATAACAATGAGAGCTAAATATTAATGAGAGCTGGATAGTAATGACTACTGGATAACAACGAAAGCTAAATATTAATGAGAGCTGGATAGTAATGACAACTGGATAACAACGAGAGCTAAATATTAATGAGTGCTGGATAGTAATGACTACTGGATAACAACGAGAGCTAAATATTAATGAGGGCTGGATAGTAATGACTACTGGATAACAACGAGAGCTAAATATTAATGAGAGCTGGATAGTAATGACTACTGGATAACAACGAGAGCTAAATATTAATGAGGGCTGGATAGTAATGACTATTCGATAACAACGAGAGCTAAATATTAATGAGAGCTGGATAGTAATGACTACTGGATATCAACGAGAGCTAAATATTAATGAGAGCTGGATAGCAATGACAACTGGATAACAACGAGAGCTAAATATTAATGAGTGCTGGATAGTAATGACTACTGGATAACAACGAGAGCTAAATATTAATGAGAGCTGGATAGTTATGACAACTGGATATCAACGAGAGCTAAATATTAATGAGGGCTGGATAGTAATGACTACTGGATAACAACGTGAGCTAAATATTAATGAGAGCTGGATAGTAATGACTACTGGATAACAACGAGAGCTAAATATTAATGAGTGCTGGAGAGTAATGACTACTGGATAACAACGAGAGCTAAATATTAATGAGAGCTGGATAGTAATGACTACTGGATAACAACGAGAGCTAAATATTAATGAGAGCTGGATAGTAATGACAACTGGATAACAACGAGAGCTAAATATTAATGAGGGCTGGATAGTAATCACTACTGGATAACAACGAGAGCTAAATATTAATGAGAGCTGGATAGTAATGACTACTGGATAACAACGAGAGCTAAATATTAAAGAGAGCTGGATAGTAATGACTACTGGATATCAACGAGAGCTAAATATTGATGAGAGCTGGATAGGAATGACAACTGGATAACAACGAGAGCTAAATATTAATGAGAGCTGGATAGTAATGACAACTGGATATCAACGAGAGCTAAATATTAATGAGTGCTGGAGAGTAATGACTACTGGATAACAACGAGAGCTAAATATTAATGAGAGCTGGATAGTAATGACTACTGGATAACAACGAGACCTAAATATTAATGAGAGCTGGATAGTAATGACTACTGGATATCAACGAGAGCTAAATATTAATGAGAGCTGGATAGTAATGACAACTGGATATCAACGAGAGCTAAATATTAATGAGGGCTGGATAGTAATGACTACTGGATAACAACGTGAGCTAAATATTAATGAGAGCTGGATAGTAATGACTACTGGATAACAACGAGAGCTAAATATTAATGAGAGCTGGATAGTAATGACTACTGGATAACAACGAGAGCTAAATATTAATGAGGGCTGGATAGTAACAACTACTGGATAACAACGAGAGCTAAATATTAATGAGAGCTGGATAGTAATGACTACTGGATAACAACGAGAGCTAAATATTAATGAGAGCTGGATAGTAATGACGACTGGATAACAACGAGAGCTAAATATTAAAGAGAGCTGGATAGTAATGACTACTGGATATCAACGAGAGCTAAATGTTGATGAGAGCTGGATAGTATTGACAACTGGATAACAACGAGAGCTAAATATTAATGAGTGCTGGATAGTAATGACTACTGGATAACAACGAGAGCTAAATATTAATGAGAGCTGGACAGTAATGACTACTGGATAACAACGAGAGCTAAATATTAATGAGAGCTGGACAGTAATGACTACTGGATAACAACGAGAGCTAAATATTAATGAGAGCTGGATAGTAATGACTTCTGGATAACAACGAGAGCTAAATATTAATGAGCGCTGGATACTAATGACTACTGGATAACAACGAGAGCTAGATATTAATGAGGGCTGGATAGTAATGACTACTGGATAACAACAAGAGCTAAATTTTAATGAAAGCTGGATAGTAATGACTACTGCATAACAACGAGAGCTAAATATTAATGAGGGCTGGATAGTAATGACTACTGGATAACAACGAGAGCTAAATATTAATGAGAGCTGGATAGTAATGACTTCTGGATAACAACGAGAGCAAAGTATTAAAGAGAGCTGGATAGTAATGACTACTGGATAACAACGAGAGCTAAATATTAATGAGAGCTGGATAGTAATGACTACTGGATATCAACGAGAGCTAAATATTAATGAGAGCTGGTTAATAATGACTACTGGATAACAATGAGAGCTAAATATTAATGAGAGCTGGATAGTAATGACTACTGGATAACAACGAAAGCTAAATATTAATGAGAGCTGGATAGTAATGACAACTGGATAACAACGAGAGCTAAATATTAATGAGTGCTGGATAGTAATGACTACTGGATAACAACGAGAGCTAAATATTAATGAGGGCTGGATAGTAATGACTACTGGATAACAACGAGAGCTAAATATTAATGAGAGCTGGATAGTAATGACTACTGGATAACAACGAGAGCTAAATATTAATGAGGGCTGGATAGTAATGACTATTCGATAACAACGAGAGCTAAATATTAATGAGAGCTGGATAGTAATGACTACTGGATATCAACGAGAGCTAAATATTAATGAGAGCTGGATAGCAATGACAACTGGATAACAACGAGAGCTAAATATTAATGAGTGCTGGATAGTAATGACTACTGGATAACAACGAGAGCTAAATATTAATGAGAGCTGGATAGTTATGACAACTGGATATCAACGAGAGCTAAATATTAATGAGGGCTGGATAGTAATGACTACTGGATAACAACGTGAGCTAAATATTAATGAGAGCTGGATAGTAATGACTACTGGATAACAACGAGAGCTAAATATTAATGAGAGCTGGATAGTAATGACTACTGGATATCAACGAGAGCTAAATATTAATGAGAGCTGGATAGTAATGACAACTGGATATCAACGAGAGCTAAATATTAATGAGGGCTGGATAGTAATGACTACTGGATAACAACGTGAGCTAAATATTAATGAGAGCTGGATAGTAATGACTACTGGATAACAACGAGAGCTAAATATTAATGAGAGCTGGATAGTAATGACTACTGGATAACAACGAGAGCTAAATATTAATGAGGGCTGGATAGTAACAACTACTGGATAACAACGAGAGCTAAATATTAATGAGAGCTGGATAGTAATGACTACTGGATAACAACGAGAGCTAAATATTAATGAGAGCTGGATAGTAATGACGACTGGATAACAACGAGAGCTAAATATTAAAGAGAGCTGGATAGTAATGACTACTGGATATCAACGAGAGCTAAATGTTGATGAGAGCTGGATAGTATTGACAACTGGATAACAACGAGAGCTAAATATTAATGAGTGCTGGATAGTAATGACTACTGGATAACAACGAGAGCTAAATATTAATGAGAGCTGGACAGTAATGACTACTGGATAACAACGAGAGCTAAATATTAATGAGAGCTGGACAGTAATGACTACTGGATAACAACGAGAGCTAAATATTAATGAGAGCTGGATAGTAATGACTTCTGTATAACAACGAGAGCTAAATATTAATGAGCGCTGGATACTAATGACTACTGGATAACAACGAGAGCTAGATATTAATGAGGGCTGGATAGTAATGACTACTGGATAACAACAAGAGCTAAATTTTAATGAAAGCTGGATAGTAATGACTACTGCATAACAACGAGAGCTAAATATTAATGAGGGCTGGATAGTAATGACTACTGGATAACAACGAGAGCTAAATATTAATGAGAGCTGGATAGTAATGACTTCTGGATAACAACGAGAGCAAAGTATTAAAGAGAGCTGGATAGTAATGACTACTGGATAACAACGAGAGCTAAATATTAATGAGAGCTGGATAGTAATGACTACTGGATATCAACGAGAGCTAAATATTAATGAGAGCTGGTTAATAATGACTACTGGATAACAATGAGAGCTAAATATTAATGAGAGCTGGATAGTAATGACTACTGGATAACAACGAAAGCTAAATATTAATGAGAGCTGGATAGTAATGACAACTGGATAACAACGAGAGCTAAATATTAATGAGTGCTGGATAGTAATGACTACTGGATAACAACGAGAGCTAAATATTAATGAGGGCTGGATAGTAATGACTACTGGATAACAACGAGAGCTAAATATTAATGAGAGCTGGATAGTAATGACTACTGGATAACAACGAGAGCTAAATATTAATGAGGGCTGGATAGTAATGACTACTGGATAACAACGAGCGCTATATATTAATGAGGGCTGGATAGTAATGACTTCTGGATATCAACGAGAGCTAAATATTAAAGAGAGCTGGATAGTAATGACTACTGGATAACAACGAGAGCTAAATATTAATGAGGGCTGGATAGTAATGACTACTGGATAACAACGAGAGCTAAATATTAATGAGAGCTGGATAGTAATGACTACTGCATAAAAACGAGAGCTAAATATTAATGAGGGCTGGATAGTAATGACTACTGGATAACAACGAGAGCTAAATATTAATGAGAGCTGGATAGTAATGACAACTGGATATCAACGAGAGCTAAATATTAATGAGAGCTGGATAGGAATGACAACTGGATAACAACGAAAGCTAAATATTAATGAGAGCTGGATAGTAATGACTACTGGATAACAACGAGAGCTAAATATTAATGAGAGCTGGATAGTAATGACTACTGGATAACAACGAGAGCTAAATATTAATGAGAGCTGGATAGTAATGACTTCTGGATAACAACGAGAGCTAAATATTAATGAGAGCTGGATAGTAATGACTACTGGATAACAACGAGAGCTAAATATTAATGAGTGCTGGATAGTAATGACTACTGGATAACAACGAGAGTAAATATTAATGAGAGCTGGATAGTAATGACTACTGGATAACAACGAGAGCTAAATATTAATGAGAGCTGGATAGTAATGACTACTGGATAACAACGAGAGCTAAATATTAATGAGAGCTGGATAGTAATGACAACTGGATAACAACGAGAGCTAAATATTAATGAGGGCTGGATAGTAATGACTACTGGATAACAACGAGAGCTAAATATTAATGAGAGCTGGATAGTAATGACTACTGGATAACAACGAGAGCTAAATATTAATGAGAGCTGGATAGTAATGACTACTGGATATCAACGAGAGCTAAATATTAATGAGAGCTGGATAGTAATGACAAGTGGATATCAACGAGAGCTAAATATTAATGAGAGCTGGATAGTAATGACAACTGGATATCAACGAGAGCTAAATATTAATGAGAGCTGGATAGTAATGACTACTGGATAACAACGAGAGCTAAATATTAATGAGAGCTGGATAGCAATGACAAGTGGATATCAACGAGAGCTAAATATTAATGAGAGCTGGATAGTAATGACAAGTGGATATCAACGAGAGCTAAATATTAATGAGGGCTGGATAGTAATGACTACTGGATAACAACGAGAGCTAAATATTAATGAGAGCTGGATAGTAATGACTACTGGATAACAACGAGAGCTAAATATTAATGAGTGCTGGATAGTAACGACTCCTGGATAATAACGAGAGCTAAATATTAATGAGAGCTGGATAGTAATGACTACTGGATAACAACGAGAGCTAAATATTAATAAGGGCTGGATAGTAATGACTACTGGATAACAACGAGAGCTAAATATTAATGAGAGCTGGATAGTAACGACTCCTGGAAAACAACGAGAGCTAAATATTAATGAGAGCTGGATAGTAATGACTACTGGATATCAACGAGAGCTAAATATTAATGAGAGCTGGATATTAATAACTACTGGATAACAACGAGAGCTAAATATTAATGAGAGCTGGATAGTAACGACTACTGGATAACAACGAGAGCTAAATATTAATGAGAGCTGGATAGTAACGACTACTGGATATCAACGAGAGCTAAATATTAATGAGAGTTGGATATTAATAACTACTGGATAACAACGAGAGCTAAATATTAATGAGAGCTGGATAGTAACGACTACTGGATAACAACGAGAGCTAAATATTAATGAGATTTCGATAGTAATGACTTCTGGATAACAACGAGAGCTAAATATTAATGAGGGCTGTATAGTAATGGCTACTGGATAACAACGAGAGCTAAATATTAATGAGAGCTGGATAGTAATGACTACTGGATAACAACGAGAGCTAAATATTAATGAGGGCTGGATAGTAATGACTACTGGATAACAACGTGAGCTAAATATTAATGAGAGCTGGATAGTAATGACTACTGGATAACAACGAGAGCTAAATATTAATGAGTGCTGGAGAGTAATGACTACAGGATAACAACGAGAGCTAAATATTAATGAGAGCTGGATAGTAATGACTACTGGATAACAACGAGAGGTAAATATTAATGAGAGCTGGATAGTAATGACAACTGGATAACAACGAGAGCTAAATATTAATGAGGGCTGGATAGTAATCACTACTGGATAACAACGAGAGCTAAATATTAATGAGAGCTGGATAGTAATGACTACTGGATAACAACGAGAGCTAAATATTAATGAGTGCTGGAGAGTAATGACTACTGGATAACAACAAGAGCTAAATATTAATGAGAGCTGGATAGTAATGACTACTGGATAACAACGAGACCTAAATATTAATGAGAGCTGGATAGTAATGACTACTGGATATCAACGAGAGCTAAATATTAATGAGAGCTGGATAGTAATGACAACTGGATATCAACGAGAGCTAAATATTAATGAGGGCTGGATAGTAATGACTACTGGATAACAACGTGAGCTAAATATTAATGAGAGCTGGATAGTAATGACTACTGGATAACAACGAGAGCTAAATATTAATGAGAGCTGGATAGTAATGACTACTGGATAACAACGAGAGCTAAATATTAATGAGGGCTGGATAGTAACAACTACTGGATAACAACGAGAGCTAAATATTAATGAGAGCTGGATAGTAATGACTACTGGATAACAACGAGAGCTAAATATTAATGAGAGCTGGATAGTAATGACGACTGGATAACAACGAGAGCTAAATATTAAAGAGAGCTGGATAGTAATGACTACTGGATATCAACGAGAGCTAAATGTTGATGAGAGCTGGATAGTAATGACAACTGGATAACAACGAGAGCTAAATATTAATGAGTGCTGGATAGTAATGACTACTGGATAACAACGAGAGCTAAATATTAATGAGAGCTGGACAGTAATGACTACTGGATAACAACGAGAGCTAAATATTAATGAGAGCTGGACAGTAATGACTACTGGATAACAACGAGAGCTAAATATTAATGAGAGCTGGATAGTAATGACTTCTGGATAACAACGAGAGCTAAATATTAATGAGCGCTGGATACTAATGACTACTGGATAACAACGAGAGCTAGATATTAATGAGGGCTGGATAGTAATGACTACTGGATAACAACAAGAGCTAAATTTTAATGAAAGCTGGATAGTAATGACTACTGCATAACAACGAGAGCTAAATATTAATGAGGGCTGGATAGTAATGACTACTGGATAACAACGAGAGCTAAATATTAATGAGAGCTGGATAGTAATGACTTCTGGATAACAACGAGAGCAAAGTATTAAAGAGAGCTGGATAGTAATGACTACTGGATAACAACGAGAGCTAAATATTAATGAGAGCTGGATAGTAATGACTACTGGATATCAACGAGAGCTAAATATTAATGAGAGCTGGTTAATAATGACTACTGGATAACAATGAGAGCTAAATATTAATGTGAGCTGGATAGTAATGACAACTGGATAACAACGAGAGCTAAATATTAATGAGTGCTGGATAGTAATGACTACTGGATAACAACGAGAGCTAAATATTAATGAGGGCTGGATAGTAATGACTACTGGATAACAACGAGAGCTAAATATTAATGAGAGCTGGATAGTAATGACTACTGGAGAACAACGAGAGCTAAATATTAATGAGGGCTGGATAGTAATGACTATTCGATAACAACGAGAGCTAAATATTAATGAGAGCTGGATAGTAATGACTACTGGATATCAACGAGAGCTAAATATTAATGAGAGCTGGATAGCAATGACAACTGGATAACAACGAGAGCTAAATATTAATGAGTGCTGGATAGTAATGACTACTGGATAACAACGAGAGCTAAATATTAATGAGGGCTGGATAGTAATGACTACTGGATAACAACGAGAGCTAAATATTAATGAGAGCTGGATAGTAATGACAACTGGATAACAACGAGAGCTAAATATTAATGAGGGCTGGATAGTAATGACTACTGGATAACAACGAGAGCTAAATATTAATGAGGGCTGGATAGTAATGACTACTGGATAACAACGAGAGCTAAATATTAATGAGTGCTGGATAGTAATGACTACTGGATAACAACGAGAGTTAAATATTAATGAGAGCTGGATAGTAATGACTACTGGATAACAACGAGACCTAAATATTAATGAGAGCTGGATAGTAATGACAACTGGATATCAACGAGAGCTAAATATTAATGAGGGCTGGATAGTAATGACTACTGGATAACAACGTGAGCTAAATATTAATGAGAGCTGGATAGTAATGACTACTGGATAACAACGAGAGCTAAATATTAATGAGAGCTGGATAGTAATGACTACTGGATAACAACGAGAGCTAAATATTAATGAGAGCTGGATAGTAATGACTACTGGATAACAACGAGAGCTAAATATTAATGAGGGCTGGATAGTAACGACTACTGGATAACAACGAGAGCTAAATATTAATGAGAGCTGGATAGTAATGACTACTGGATAACAACGAGAGCTAAATATTAATGAGAGCTGGATAGTAATGACTACTGGATATCAACGAGAGCTAAATATTGATGAGAGCTGGATAGTAATGACAATTGGATAACAACGAGAGCTAAATATTAATGAGTGCTGGATAGTAATGACTACTGGATAACAACGAGAGCTAAATATTAATGAGAGCTGGACAGTAATGACTACTGGATAACAACGAGAGCTAAATATTAATGAGACCTGGATAGTAATGACTTCTGGATAACAACGAGAGCTAAATATTAATGAGGGCTGGATAGTAATATCTACTGGATAACAACGAGAGCTAAATATTAATGAGTGCTGGATAGTAATGACTACTGGATAACAACGAGAGCTAAATATTAATGAGAGCTGGATAGTAATGACTACTGGATAACAACGAGACCTAAATATTAATGAGAGCTGGATAGTAATGACTACTGGATATCAACGAGAGCTAAATATTAATGAGAGCTGGATAGTAATGACAACTGGATATCAACGAGAGCTAAATATTAATGAGGGCTGGATAGTAATGACTACTGGATAACAACGTGAGCTAAATATTAATGAGAGCTGGATAGTAATGACTACTGGATAACAACGAGAGCTAAATATTAATGAGAGCTGGATAGTAATGACTACTGGATAACAACGAGAGCTAAATATTAATGAGAGCTGGATAGTAATGACTACTGGATAACAACGAGAGCTAAATATTAATGAGGGCTGGATAGTAACGACTACTGGATAACAACGAGAGCTAAATATTAATGAGAGCTGGATAGTAATGACTACTGGATAACAACGAGAGCTAAATATTAAAGAGAGCTGGATAGTAATGACTACTGGATATCAACGAGAGCTAAATATTGATGAGAGCTGGATAGTAATGACAACTGGATAACAACGAGAGCTAAATATTAATGAGTGCTGGATAGTAATGACTACTGGATAACAACGAGAGCTAAATATTAATGAGAGCTGGACAGTAATGACTACTGGATAACAACGAGAGCTAAATATTAATGAGAGCTGGATAGTAATGACTTCTGGATAACAACGAGAGCTAAATATTAATGAGCGCTGGATACTAATGACTACTGGATAACAACGAGAGCTAAATATTAATGAGGGCTGGATAGTAATGACTACTGGATAACAACGAGAGCTAAATATTAATGAAAGCTGGATAGTAATGACTACTGCATAACAACGAGAGCTAAATATTAATGAGGGCTGGATAGTAATGACTACTGGATAACAACGAGAGGTAAATATTAATGAGAGCTGGATAGTAATGACTTCTGGATAACAACGAGAGCGAAGTATTAAAGAGAGCTGGATAGTAATGACGACTGGATAACAACGAGAGCTAAATATTAATGAGAGCTGGATAGTAATGACTACTGGATATCAACAAGAGCTAAATATTAATGAGAGCTGGTTAATAATGACTACTGGATAACAATGAGAGCTAAATATTAATGAGAGCTGGATAGTAATGACTACTGGATAACAACGAGAGCTAAATATTAATGTGAGCTGGATAGTAATGACAACTGGATAACAACGAGAGCTAAATATTAATGAGTGCTGGATAGTAATGACTACTGGATAACAACGAGAGCTAAATATTAATGAGGGCTGGATAGTAATGACTACTGGATAACAACGAGAGCTAAATATTAATGAGAGCTGGATAGTAATGACTACTGGAGAACAACGAGAGCTAAATATTAATGAGGGCTGGATAGTAATGACTATTCGATAACAACGAGAGCTAAATATTAATGAGAGCTGGATAGTAATGACTACTGGATATCAACGAGAGCTAAATATTAATGAGAGCTGGATAGGAATGACAACTGGATAACAACGAGAGCTAAATATTAATGAGTGCTGGATAGTAATGACTACTGGATAACAACGAGAGCTAAATATTAATGAGGGCTGGATAGTAATGACTACTGGATAACAACGAGAGCTAAATATTAATGAGAGCTGGATAGTAATGACAACTGGATAACAACGAGAGCTAAATATTAATGAGGGCTGGATAGTAATGACTACTGGATAACAACGAGAGCTAAATATTAATGAGGGCTGGATAGTAATGACTACTGGATAACAACGAGAGCTAAATATTAATGAGTGCTGGATAGTAATGACTACTGGATAACAACGAGAGTTAAATATTAATGAGAGCTGGATAGTAATGACTACTGGATAACAACGAGACCTAAATATTAATGAGAGCTGGATAGTAATGACTACTGGATAACAACGAGAGCTAAATATTAATGAGGGCTGGATAGTAATGACTACTGGATAACAACGAGAGCTAAATATTAATGAGAGCTGGATAGTAATGACTTCTGGATAACAACGAGAGCAAAGTATTAAAGAGAGCTGGATAGTAATGACTACTGGATAACAACGAGAGCTAAATATTAATGAGAGCTGGATAGTAATGACTACTGGATATCAACGAGAGCTAAATATTAATGAGAGCTGGTTAATAATGACTACTGGATAACAATGAGAGCTAAATATTAATGTGAGCTGGATAGTAATGACAACTGGATAACAACGAGAGCTAAATATTAATGAGTGCTGGATAGTAATGACTACTGGATAACAACGAGAGCTAAATATTAATGAGGGCTGGATAGTAATGACTACTGGATAACAACGAGAGCTAAATATTAATGAGAGCTGGATAGTAATGACTACTGGAGAACAACGAGAGCTAAATATTAATGAGGGCTGGATAGTAATGACTATTCGATAACAACGAGAGCTAAATATTAATGAGAGCTGGATAGTAATGACTACTGGATATCAACGAGAGCTAAATATTAATGAGAGCTGGATAGCAATGACAACTGGATAACAACGAGAGCTAAATATTAATGAGTGCTGGATAGTAATGACTACTGGATAACAACGAGAGCTAAATATTAATGAGGGCTGGATAGTAATGACTACTGGATAACAACGAGAGCTAAATATTAATGAGAGCTGGATAGTAATGACAACTGGATAACAACGAGAGCTAAATATTAATGAGGGCTGGATAGTAATGACTACTGGATAACAACGAGAGCTAAATATTAATGAGGGCTGGATAGTAATGACTACTGGATAACAACGAGAGCTAAATATTAATGAGTGCTGGATAGTAATGACTACTGGATAACAACGAGAGTTAAATATTAATGAGAGCTGGATAGTAATGACTACTGGATAACAACGAGACCTAAATATTAATGAGAGCTGGATAGTAATGACAACTGGATATCAACGAGAGCTAAATATTAATGAGGGCTGGATAGTAATGACTACTGGATAACAACGTGAGCTAAATATTAATGAGAGCTGGATAGTAATGACTACTGGATAACAACGAGAGCTAAATATTAATGAGAGCTGGATAGTAATGACTACTGGATAACAACGAGAGCTAAATATTAATGAGAGCTGGATAGTAATGACTACTGGATAACAACGAGAGCTAAATATTAATGAGGGCTGGATAGTAACGACTACTGGATAACAACGAGAGCTAAATATTAATGAGAGCTGGATAGTAATGACTACTGGATAACAACGAGAGCTAAATATTAATGAGAGCTGGATAGTAATGACTACTGGATATCAACGAGAGCTAAATATTGATGAGAGCTGGATAGTAATGACAACTGGATAACAACGAGAGCTAAATATTAATGAGTGCTGGATAGTAATGACTACTGGATAACAACGAGAGCTAAATATTAATGAGAGCTGGACAGTAATGACTACTGGATAACAACGAGAGCTAAATATTAATGAGATCTGGATAGTAATGACTTCTGGATAACAACGAGAGCTAAATATTAATGAGGGCTGGATAGTAATATCTACTGGATAACAACGAGAGCTAAATATTAATGAGTGCTGGATAGTAATGACTACTGGATAACAACGAGAGCTAAATATTAATGAGAGCTGGATAGTAATGACTACTGGATAACAACGAGACCTAAATATTAATGAGAGCTGGATAGTAATGACTACTGGATATCAACGAGAGCTAAATATTAATGAGAGCTGGATAGTAATGACAACTGGATATCAACGAGAGCTAAATATTAATGAGGGCTGGATAGTAATGACTACTGGATAACAACGTGAGCTAAATATTAATGAGAGCTGGATAGTAATGACTACTGGATAACAACGAGAGCTAAATATTAATGAGAGCTGGATAGTAATGACTACTGGATAACAACGAGAGCTAAATATTAATGAGAGCTGGATAGTAATGACTACTGGATAACAACGAGAGCTAAATATTAATGAGGGCTGGATAGTAACGACTACTGGATAACAACGAGAGCTAAATATTAATGAGAGCTGGATAGTAATGACTACTGGATAACAACGAGAGCTAAATATTAAAGAGAGCTGGATAGTAATGACTACTGGATATCAACGAGAGCTAAATATTGATGAGAGCTGGATAGTAATGACAACTGGATAACAACGAGAGCTAAATATTAATGAGTGCTGGATAGTAATGACTACTGGATAACAACGAGAGCTAAATATTAATGAGAGCTGGACAGTAATGACTACTGGATAACAACGAGAGCTAAATATTAATGAGAGCTGGATAGTAATGACTTCTGGATAACAACGAGAGCTAAATATTAATGAGCGCTGGATACTAATGACTACTGGATAACAACGAGAGCTAAATATTAATGAGGGCTGGATAGTAATGACTACTGGATAACAACGAGAGCTAAATATTAATGAAAGCTGGATAGTAATGACTACTGCATAACAACGAGAGCTAAATATTAATGAGGGCTGGATAGTAATGACTACTGGATAACAACGAGAGGTAAATATTAATGAGAGCTGGATAGTAATGACTTCTGGATAACAACGAGAGCGAAGTATTAAAGAGAGCTGGATAGTAATGACGACTGGATAACAACGAGAGCTAAATATTAATGAGAGCTGGATAGTAATGACTACTGGATATCAACAAGAGCTAAATATTAATGAGAGCTGGTTAATAATGACTACTGGATAACAATGAGAGCTAAATATTAATGAGAGCTGGATAGTAATGACTACTGGATAACAACGAGAGCTAAATATTAATGAGGGCTGGATAGTAATGACTACTGGATAACAACGAGAGCTAAATATTAATGAGAGCTGGATAGTAATGACTACTGGAGAACAACGAGAGCTAAATATTAATGAGGGCTGGATAGTAATGACTATTCGATAACAACGAGAGCTAAATATTAATGAGAGCTGGATAGTAATGACTACTGGATATCAACGAGAGCTAAATATTAATGAGAGCTGGATAGGAATGACAACTGGATAACAACGAGAGCTAAATATTAATGAGTGCTGGATAGTAATGACTACTGGATAACAACGAGAGCTAAATATTAATGAGGGCTGGATAGTAATGACTACTGGATAACAACGAGAGCTAAATATTAATGAGAGCTGGATAGTAATGACAACTGGATAACAACGAGAGCTAAATATTAATGAGGGCTGGATAGTAATGACTACTGGATAACAACGAGAGCTAAATATTAATGAGGGCTGGATAGTAATGACTACTGGATAACAACGAGAGCTAAATATTAATGAGTGCTGGATAGTAATGACTACTGGATAACAACGAGAGTTAAATATTAATGAGAGCTGGATAGTAATGACTACTGGATAACAACGAGACCTAAATATTAATGAGAGCTGGATAGTAATGACTACTGGATATCAACGAGAGCTAAATATTAATGAGAGCTGGATAGTAATGACAACTGGATATCAACGAGAGCTAAATATTAATGAGGGCTGGATAGTAATGACTACTGGATAACAACGAGAGCTAAATATTAATGAGAGCTGGATAGTAATGACTACTGGATAACAACGAGAGCTAAATATTAATGAGAGCTGGATAGTAATGACTACTGGATAACAACGAGAGCTAAATATTAATGAGGGCTGGATAGTAACGACTACTGGATAACAACGAGAGCTAAATATTAATGAGAGCTGGATAGTAATGACTACTGGATAACAACGAGAGCTAAATATTAATGAGAGCTGGATAGTAATGACTACTGGATATCAACGAGAGCTAAATATTGATGAGAGCTGGATAGTAATGACAACTGGATAACAACGAGAGCTAAATATTAATGAGTGCTGGATAGTAATGACTACTGGATAACAACGAGAGCTAAATATTAATGAGAGCTGGACAGTAATGACTACTGGATAACAACGAGAGCTAAATATTAATGAGAGCTGGATAGTAATGACTTCTGGATAACAACGAGAGCTAAATATTAATGAGGGCTGGATAGTAATATCTACTGGATAACAACGAGAGCTAAATATTAATGAGTGCTGGATAGTAATGACTACTGGATAACAACGAGAGCTTAATATTAATGAGAGCTGGATAGTAATGACCACTGGATAACAACGAGAGCTAAATATTAATGAGTGCTGGATAGTAATGACTACTGGATAACAACGAGAGCTTAATATTAATGAGAGCTGGATAGTAATGACTACTGGATAACAACGAGACCTAAATATTAATGAGAGCTGGATAGTAATGACTACTGGATATCAACGAGAGCTAAATATTAATGAGAGCTGGATAGTAATGACAACTGGATATCAACGAGAGCTAAATATTAATGAGGGCTGGATAGTAATGACTACTGGATAACAACGTGAGCTAAATATTAATGAGAGCTGGATAGTAATGACTACTGGATAACAACGAGAGCTAAATATTAATGAGAGCTGGATAGTAATGACTACTGGATAACAACGAGAGCTAAATATTAATGAGAGCTGGATAGTAATGACTACTGGATAACAACGAGAGCTAAATATTAATGAGGGCTGGATAGTAACGACTACTGGATAACAACGAGAGCTAAATATTAATGAGAGCTGGATAGTAATGACTACTGGATAACAACGAGAGCTAAATATTAAAGAGAGCTGGATAGTAATGACTACTGGATATCAACGAAAGCTAAATATTGATGAGAGCTGGATAGTAATGACAACTGGATAACAACGAGAGCTAAATATTAATGAGTGCTGGATAGTAATGACTACTGGATAACAACGAGAGCTAAATATTAATGAGAGCTGGACAGTAATGACTACTGGATAACAACGAGAGCTAAATATTAATGAGAGCTGGATAGTAATGACTTCTGGATAACAACGAGAGCTAAATATTAATGAGCGCTGGATACTAATGACTACTGGATAACAACGAGAGCTAAATATTAATGAGGGCTGGATAGTAATGACTACTGGATAACAACGAGAGCTAAATATTAATGAAAGCTGGATAGTAATGACTACTGCATAACAACGAGAGCTAAATATTAATGAGGGCTGGATAGTAATGACTACTGGATAACAACGAGAGGTAAATATTAATGAGAGCTGGATAGTAATGACTTCTGGATAACAACGAGAGCGAAGTATTAAAGAGAGCTGGATAGTAATGACGACTGGATAACAACGAGAGCTAAATATTAATGAGAGCTGGATAGTAATGACTACTGGATATCAACAAGAGCTAAGTATTAATGAGAGCTGGTTAATAATGACTACTGGATAACAATGAGAGCTAAATATTAATGAGAGCTGGATAGTAATGACTACTGGATAACAACGAGAGCTAAATATTAATGTGAGCTGGATAGTAATGACAACTGGATAACAACGAGAGCTAAATATTAATGAGTGCTGGATAGTAATGACTACTGGATAACAACGAGAGCTAAATATTAATGAGGGCTGGATAGTAATGACTACTGGATAACAACGAGAGCTAAATATTAATGAGAGCTGGATAGTAATGACTACTGGAGAACAACGAGAGCTAAATATTAATGAGGGCTGGATAGTAATGACTATTCGATAACAACGAGAGCTAAATATTAATGAGAGCTGGATAGTAATGACTACTGGATATCAACGAGAGCTAAATATTAATGAGAGCTGGATAGCAATGACAACTGGATAACAACGAGAGCTAAATATTAATGAGTGCTGGATAGTAATGACTACTGGATAACAACGAGAGCTAAATATTAATGAGGGCTGGATAGTAATGACAACTGGATAACAACGAGAGCTAAATATTAATGAGAGCTGGATAGTAATGACAACTGGATAACAACGAGAGCTAAATATTAATGAGGGCTGGATAGTAATGACTACTGGATAACAACGAGAGCTAAATATTAATGAGGGCTGGATAGTAATGACTACTGGATAACAACGAGAGCTAAATATTAATGAGAGCTGGATAGTAATGACTACTGGATAACAACGAGAGCTAAATATTAATGAGGGCTGGATAGTAATGACTACTGGATAACAACGAGAGCTAAATATTAATGAGAGCTGGATAGTAATGACAACTGGATAACAACGAGAGCTAAATATTAATGAGGGCTGGATAGTAATGACTACTGGATAACAACGAGAGCTAAATATTAATGAGGGCTGGATAGTAATGACTACTGGATAACAACGAGAGCTAAATATTAATGAGAGCTGGATAGTAATGACTACTGGATAACAACGAGAGCTAAATATTAATGAGGGCTGGATAGTAATGACTACTGGATAACAACGAGAGCTAAATATTAATGACTACTGGATAACAACGAGAGCTAAATATTAATGAGAGCTGGATAGTAATGACTACTGGATAACAACGAGAGCTAAATATTAATGAGGGCTGGATAGTAATGACTACTGGATATCAAATAGAGCTAAATATTAATGAGAGCTGGATAGTAATGACAACTGGATAACAACGAGAGCTAAATATTAATGAGTGCTGGATAGTAATGACTACAGGATATCAAATAGAGCTAAATATTAATGAGAGCTGGATAGTAATGACAACTGGATAACAACGAGACCTTAATATTAATGAGAGCTGGATAGTAATGACAACTGGATATCAACGAGAGCTAAATATTAATGAGGGCTGGATAGTAATGACTACTGGATAACAACGTGAGCTAAATATTAATGAGAGCTGGATAGTAATGACTACTGGATAACAACGAGAGCTAAATATTAATGAATGCTGGAGAGTAATGACTACTGGATAACAACGAGAGCTAAATATTAATGAGAGCTGGATAGTAATGACTACTGGATAACAACGAGAGCTAAATATTAATGAGAGCTGGATAGTAATGACAACTGGATAACAACGAGAGCTAAATATTAATGAGGGCTGGATAGTAATCACTACTGGATAACAACGAGAGCTAAATATTAATGAGAGCTGGATAGTAATGACTACTGGATAACAACGAGAGCTAAATATTAAAGAGAGCTGGATAGTAATGACTACTGGATATCAACGAGAGCTAAATATTAATGAGAGCTGGATAGTAATGACAACTGGATAACAACGAGAGCTAAATATTAATGAGTGCTGGATAGTAATGACTACTGGATAACAACGAGAGCTAAATATTAATGAGAGCTGGACAGTAATGACTACTGGAGAACAACGAGAGCTAAATATTAATGAGAGCTGGATAGTAATGACTACTGGATAACAACGAGAGCTAAATATTAATGAGGGCTGGATAGTAATGACTACTGGATAACAACGAGAGCTAAATATTAATGAGGGCTGGATAGTAATGACTTCTGGATATCAACGAGAGCTAAATATTAAAGAGAGCTGGATAGTAATGACGACTGGATAACAACGAGAGCTAAATATTAATGAGGGCTGGATAGTAATGACCACTGGATAACAACGAGAGCTAAATATTAATGAGAGCTGGATAGTAATGACTACTGGATAACAACGAGAGCTAAATATTAATGAGAGCTGGATAGTAATGACTACTGGATAACAACGAGAGCTAAATATTAATGAGAGATGGATAGTAATGACAACTGGATATCAACGAGAGCTAAATATTAATGAGAGCTGGATAGTAATGACTACTGGATAACAACGAGAGCTAAAGATTAATGAGAGCTGGATAGTAATGACTACTGGATAACAACGAGAGCTAAATATTAATGAGAGCTGGATAGTAATGACTACTGGATAACAACGAGAGCTAAATATTAATGAGAGCTGGATAGTAATGACTACTGGATAACAACGAGAGCTAAATATTAATGAGAGCTGGATAGTAATGACAACTGGATATCAACGAGAGCTAAATATTAATGAGAGCTGGATAGTAATGACAACTGGATAACAACGAGAGCTAAATATTAATGAGAGCTGGATAGTAATGACTACTGGATAACAACGAGAGCTAAATATTAATGAGAGCTGGATAGTAATGACTACTGGATAACAACGAGAACTAAATATTAATGAGAGCTGGATAGTAATGACTACTGGATAACAACGAGAGCTAAATATTAATGAGAGCTGGATAGTAATGACTACTGGATATCAACGAGAGCTAAATATTAATGAGAGCTGGATAGTAATGACTACTGGATAACAACGAGAGCTAAATATTAATGAGAGCTGGATAGTAATGACTACTGGATAACAACGAGAGCTAAATATTAATGAGAGCTGGATAGTAATGACTACTGGATAACAACGAGAGCTAAATATTAATGAGGGCTGGATAGTAATGACTATTCGATAACAACGAGAGCTAAATATTAATGAGAGCTGGATAGTAATGACTACAGGATATCAACGAGAGCTAAATATTAATGAGAGCTGGATAGCAATGACAACTGGATAACAACGAGAGCTAAATATTAATGAGTGCTGGATAGTAATGACTACTGGATAACAACGAGAGCTAAATATTAATGAGGGCTGGATAGTAATGACTACTGGATAACAACAAGAGCTAAATATTGATGAGAGCTGGATAGTAATGACAACTGGATAACAACGAGAGCTAAATATTAATGAGGGCTGGATAGTAATGACTACTGGATAACAACGAGAGCTAAATATTAATGAGGGCTGGATAGTAATGACTACTGGATAACAACGAGAGCTAAATATTAATGAGTGCTGGAGAGTAATGACTACTGGATAACAACGAGAGCTAAATATTAATGAGAGCTGGATAGTAATGACTACTGGATAACAACGAGACCTAAATATTAATGAGAGCTGGATAGTAATGACTACTGGATATCAACGAGAGCTAAATATTAATGAGAGCTGGATAGTAATGACAACTGGATATCAACGAGAGCTAAATATTAATGAGAGCTGGATAGTAATGACTACTGGATAACAACGTGAGCTAAATATTAATGAGAGCTGGATAGTAATGACTACTGGATAACAACGAGAGCTAAATATTAATGAGAGCTGGATAGTAATGACTACTGGATAACAACGAGAGCTAAATATTAATGAGAGCTGGATAGTAATGACTACTGGATAACAACGAGAGCTAAATATTAATGAGGGCTGGATAGTAACGACTACTGGATAACAACGAGAGCTAAATATTAATGAGAGCTGGATAGTAATGACTACTGGATAACAACGAGAGCTAAATATTAATGAGAGCTGGATAGTAATGACTACTGGATAACAACGAGAGCTAAATATTAAAGAGAGCTGGATAGTAATGACTACTGGATATCAACGAGAGCTAAATATTGATGAGAGCTGGATAGTAATGACAACTGGATAACAACGAGAGCTAAATATTAATGAGTGCTGGATAGTAATGACTACTGGATAACAACGAGAGCTAAATATTAATGAGAGCTGGACAGTAATGACTACTGGATAACAACGAGAGCTAAATATTAATGAGAGCTGGATAGTAATGACTTCTGGATAACAACGAGAGCTAAATATTAATGAGCGCTGGATACTAATGACTACTGGATAACAACGAGAGCTAAATATTAATGAGGGCTGGATAGTAATGACTACTGGATAACAACGAGAGCTAAATATTAATGAAAGCTGGATAGTAATGACTACTGCATAACAACGAGAGCTAAATATTAATGAGGGCTGGATAGTAATGACTACTGGATAACAACGAGAGCTAAATATTAAAGAGAGCTGGATAGTAATGACTTCTGGATAACAACGAGAGCGAAGTATTAAAGAGAGCTGGATAGTAATGACTACTGGATAACAACGAGAGCTAAATATTAATGAGAGCTGGATAGTAATGACTACTGGATATCAACGGGAGCTAAATATTAATGAGAGCTGGTTAATAATGACTACTGGATAACAATGAGAGCTAAATATTAATGAGAGCTGGATAGTAATGACTACTGGATATCAACGAGAGCTAAATATTAATGAGAGCTGGATAGTAATGACAACTGGATAACAACGAGAGCTAAATATTAATGAGTGCTGGATAGTAATGACTACTGGATAACAACGAGAGCTAAATATTAATGAGGGCTGGATAGTAATGACTACTGGATAACAACGAGAGCTAAATATTAATGAGAGCTGGATAGTAATGACTACTGGATAACAACGAGAGCTAAATATTAATGAGGGCTGGATAGTAATGACTATTCGATAACAACGAGAGCTAAATATTAATGAGAGCTGGATAGTAATGACTACTGGATATCAACGAGAGCTAAATATTAATGAGAGCTGGATAGCAATGACAACTGGATAACAAAGAGAGCTAAATATTAATGAGTGCTGGATAGTAATGACTACTGGATAACAACGAGAGCTAAATATTCATGAGGGCTGGATAGTAATGACTACTGGATAACAACGAGAGCTAAATATTAATGAGAGCTGGATAGTAATGACAACTGGATAACAACGAGAGCTAAAAATTAATGAGGGCTGGATAGTAATGACTACTGGATAACAACGAGAGCTAAATATTAATGAGGGCTGGATCGTAATGACTACTGGATAACAACGAGAGCTAAATATTAATGAGAGCTGGATAGTAATGACTACTGGATAACAACGAGAGCTAAATATTAATGAGGGCTGGATAGTAATGACTACTGGATAACAACGAGAGCTAAATATTAATGACTACTGGATAACAACGAGAGCTAAATATTAATGAGAGCTGGATAGTAATGACTACTGGATAACAACGAGAGCTAAATATTAATGAGGGCTGGATAGTAATGACTACTGGATATCAAATAGAGCTAAATATTAATGAGAGCTGGATAGTAAAGACAACTGGATAACAACGAGAGCTAAATATTAATGAGTGCTGGATAGTAATGACTACTGGATAACAACGAGAGCTAAATATTAATGAGAGCTGGATAGTAATGACAACTGGATATCAACGAGAGCTAAATATTAATGAATGCTGGAGAGTAATGACTACTGGATAACAACGAGAGCTAAATATTAATGAGAGCTGGATAGTAATGACTACTGGATAACAACGAGAGCTAAATATTAATGAGAGCTGGATAGTAATGACAACTGGATAACAACGAGAGCTAAATATTAATGAGTGCTGGATAGTAATGACTACTGGATAACAACGAGAGCTAAATATTAATGAGAGCTGGATAGTAATGACAACTGGATAACAACGAGAGCTAAATATTAATGAGAGCTGGATAGTAATGACTACTGGATAACAACGAGAGCTAAATATTAATGAGGGCTGGATAGTAATGACTACTGGATAACAACGAGAGCTAAATATTAATGACTACTGGATAACAACGAGAGCTAAATATTAATGAGAGCTGGATAGTAATGACTACTGGATAACAACGAGAGCTAAATATTAATGAGGGCTGGATAGTAATGACTACTGGATATCAAATAGAGCTAAATATTAATGAGAGCTGGATAGTAATGACAACTGGATAACAACGAGAGCTAAATATTAATGAGTGCTGGATAGTAATGACTACTGGATAACAACGAGAGCTAAATATTAATGAGAGCTGGATAGTAATGACAACTGGATATCAACGAGAGCTAAATATTAATGAGGGCTGGATAGTAATGACTACTGGATAACAACGTGAGCTAAATATTAGTGAGAGCTGGATAGTAATGACTACTGGATAACAACGAGAGCTAAATATTAATGAATGCTGGAGAGTAATGACTACTGGATAACAACGAGAGCTAAATATTAATGAGGGCTGGATAGTAATGACAACTGGATAACAACGAGAGCTAAATATTAATGAGAGCTGGATAGTAATGACAACTGGATAACAACGAGAGCTAAATATTAATGAGAGCTGGATAGTAATGACGACTGGATAACAACGAGAGCTAAATATTAATGAGGGCTGGATAGTAATGACAACTGGATAACAACGAGAGCGAAATATTCATGAGGGCTGGATAGTAATGACTACTGGATAACAACGAGAGCTAAATATTAATGAGTGCTGGATAGTAATGACTACTGGATAACAACGAGAGCTAAATATTAATGAGAGCTGGATAGTAAAGACTACTGGATAACAACGAGAGCTAAATATTAATGAGAGCTGGATAGTAATGACTTCTGGATAACAAGGAGAGCTAAATATTAATGAGAGCTGGATAGTAATCACTACTGGATAACAACGAGAGCTAAATATTAATGAGAGCTGGATAGTAATGACTACTGGATAACAACGAGAGCTAAATATTAATGAGAGCTGGATGGTAATGACGACTGGATAACAACGAGAGCTAAATATTAATGAGAGCTGGATAGTAATGACGACTGGATAACAACGAGACCTAAATATTAATGAGGGCTGGATAGGAATGACAACTGGATAACAACGAGAGCGAAATATGAATGAGGGCTGGATAGTAATGACTACTGGATAACAACGAGAGCTAAATATTAATGAGTGCTGGATAGTAATGACTACTGGATAACAACGAGAGCTAAATATTAATGAGAGCTGGACAGTAATGACTACTGGATAACAACGAGAGCTACATATTAATGAGAGCTGGATAGTAATGACTACTGGATAACAACGAGAGCTAAATATTAATGAGAGCTGGATAGTAATGACTACTGGATAACAACGAGAGCTAAATATTAATAAGAGCTGGATAGTAATGACCAATGGATAACAACGATAGCTAAATATTAATGAGGGCTGGATAGTAATGACTTCTGGATAACAACGAGCGCTAAATATTAATGAGAGCTGGATAGTAATGACTACTGGATAACAACGAGAGCTAAATATTAATGAGAGCTGGATAGTAATGACTACTGGATATCAACGAGAGCTAAATATTAATGAGGGCTGGATAGTAATGACAACTGGATATCAACGAGAGCTAAATATTAATGAGGGCTGGATAGTAATGACTACTGGATAACAACGAGAGCTAAATATTAATGAGAGCTGGATAGTAATGACTACTGGATAACAACGAGAGCTAAATATTAATGAGGGCTGGATAGTAATGACTACTGGATAACAACGAGAGCTAAATATTAATGAGAGCTGGATAGTAATGACTACTGGATAACAACGAGAGCTAAATATTAATGAGAGCTGGATAGTAATGACTACTGGATAACAACGAGAGCTAAATATTAATGAGAGCTGGATAGTAATGACTACTGGATAACAACGAGAGCTAAATATTAATGAGAGCTGGATAGTAATGACAACTGGATAACAACGAGAGCTAAATATTAATGAGGGCTGGATAGTAATGACTACTGGATAACAACGAGAGCTAAATATTAATGAGAGCTGGATTGTAATCACTACTGGATAACAACGAGAGCTAAATATTAATGAGAGCTGGATATTAATAACTTTTGGATCACAACGAGAGCTAAATATTAATGCGGGCTGGATAGTAATGACGACTGGATAACAACGAGAGCTAAATATTAATGAGAGCTGGATAGTAACGACTACTGGATAACAACGAGAGCTAAATATTAATGAGAGCTGGATAGTAATGACTACTGGATAACAACGAGAGCTAAATATTAATGAGGGCTGGATAGTAATGACTACTGGATAACAACGAGAGCTAAATATTAATGAGGGCTGGATAGTAATGACTACTGGATAACAACGAGAGCTGAATATTAATGAGAGCTGGATAGTAATGACTACTGGATAACAACGAGAGCGAAATATTAATGAGAGCTGGATAGTAATGAATACTGGATAACAACGAGAGCTAAATATTAATGAGAGCTGGATAGTAATGACTACTGGATAACAACGAGAGCTAAATATTAATGAGAGCTGGATAGTAATGACTACTGGATAACAACGAGAGCTAAATATTAATGAGAGCTGGATAGTAATGACTACTGGATAACAACGAGAGCTAAATATTAATGAGAGCTGGATAGTAATGACTACTGGATAACAACGAGAGCTAAATATTAATGAGAGCTGGATAGTAATGACTACTGGATAACAACGAGAGCTAAATATTAATGAGGGCTGGATTGTAATGACTACTGGATATCAACGAGAGCTAAATATTAATGAGGGCTGGATAGTAATGACTACTGGATAACAACGAGAGCTAAATATTAATGAGGGCTGGATAGTAATGACAACTGGATAACACCGAGAGCTAAATATTAATGAGAGCTGGATAGTAATGACAACTGGATAACAACGAGAGCTAAATATTAATGAGGGCTGGATAGTAATGACAACTGGATAACAACGAGAGCTACATATTAATGAGGGCTGGATAGTAATGACAACTGGATAACAACGAGAGCTAAATATTAATGAGAGCTGGATAGTAATGACAACTGGATAACAACGAGAGCTAAATATTAATTAGAGCTGGATAGTAATGACGACTGGATAACAACGAGAGCTAAATATTAATGAGGGCTGGATAGTAATGACAACTGGATAACAACGAGAGCGAAATATTAATGAGGGCTGGATAGTAATGACTACTGGATAACAACGAGAGCTAAATATTAATGAGTGCTGGATAGTAATGACTACTGGATAACAACGAGAGCTAAATATTGATGAGAGCTGGATAGTAATGACTACTGGATAACAACGAGAGCTAAATATTAATGAGAGCTGGATAGTAATGACTTCTGGATAACAACGAGAGCTAAATATTAATGAGAGCTGGATAGTAATGACTACTGGATAACAACGATAGCTACATATTAATGAGAGCTGGATAGTAATGACTACTGGATAACAACGAGAGCTAAATATTAATGAGAGCTGGATGGTAATGACGACTGGATAACAACGAGAGCTAAATATTAATGAGAGCTGGATAGTAATGACGACTGGATAACAACGAGAGCTAAATATTAATGAGGGCTGGATAGTAATGACAACTGGATAACAACGAGAGCGAAATATTATTGAGGGCTGGATAGTAATGACTACTGGATAACAACGAGAGCTAAATATTAATGAGTGCTGGATAGTAATGACTACTGGATAACAACGAGAGCTAAATATTAATGAGAGCTGGATAGTAATGACTACTGGATAACAACGAGAGCTAAATATTAATGAGAGCTGGATAGTAATGACTACTGGATAACAACGAGAGCTAAATATTAATGAGAGCTGGATAGTAATGACTACTGGATAACACAGAGAGCTAAATATTAATAAGAGCTGGATAGTAATGACTACTGGATAACAACGATAGCTAAATATTAATGAGGGCTGGATAGTAATGACTTCTGGATAACAACGAGAGCTAAATATTAATAAGAGCTGGATAGTAATGACTACTGGATAACAACGATAGCTAAATATTAATGAGGGCTGGATAGTAATGACAACTGGATAACAACGAGAGCTAAATATTAATGAGAGCTGGATAGTAATGACTACTGGATAACAACGAGAGCTAAATATTAATGAGAGCTGGATAGTAATGACTTCTGGATAACAACAAGAGCTAAATATTAATAAGAGCTGGATAGTAATCACTACTGGATATCAACGAGAGCTAAATATTAATGAGAGCTGGATAGTAATGACAACTGGATAACAACGAGAGCTAAATATTAATGAGAGCTGGATAGTAATGGCTACTGGATAACAACGAGAGCTAAATATTAATGAGAGCTGGATAGTAATGACTACTGGATAACAACGAGAGCTAAATATTAATGAGAGCTGGATAGTAATGACTACTGGATATCAACGAGAGCTAAATATTAATGAGGGCTGGATAGTAATGACAGATGGATATCAACGAGAGCTAAATATTAATGAGGGCTGGATAGTAATGACTACTGGATAACAACGAGAGCTAAATATTAATGAGAGCTGGATAGTAATGACTACTGGATAACAACGAGAGCGAAATATTAATGAGGGCTGGATAGTAATGACTACTGGATAACAACGAGAGCTAAATATTAATGAGAGCTGGATAGTAATGACTACTGGATAACAACGAGAGCTAAATATTAATGAGAGCTGGATAGTAATGACTACTGGATAACAACGAGAGCTAAATATTAATGAGAGCTGGATAGTAATGACTACTGGATAACAACGAGAGCTAAATATTAATGAGAGCTGGATAGTAATGACAACTGGATAACAACGAGAGCTAAATATTAATGAGGGCTGGATAGTAATGACTACTGGATAACAACGAGAGCTAAATATTAATGAGAGCTGGATAGTAATCACTACTGGATAACAACGAGAGCTAAATATTAATGAGAGCTGGATAGTTAGGACTACTGGATAACAACGAGAGCTAAATATTAATTAGGGCTGTATAGTAATGACTACTGGATAACAACGAGAGCTAAATATTAATGAGAGCTGGATGGTAATGACTACTGGATATCAACGAGAGCTAAATATTAATGAGAGCTGGATAATAACGATAGCTGGATAACAATGAAAACTGGTTGTTAATGATATCCGGATAATAATGCTAGCTGGTTAATCATGCCAACTGGATAACAATGAGAGCTGGATAGTAGTGAAAGCTGCATATTAATGAGAGCTGGATAGCAATGATATCTGGATAGTAATGACAGCTGGATAATAATGATAGCTGAATAACTATGCAAGCTGGATATTAAAGAAAGATGGATAATAATGATAGCTAGGTATTAATCATAGCTGGATATTACCGATCGCTGGATAATATTAATAGCTGGATAACAATGCAAGTGGGATATTCATGAAAGATGGTTAACAATGAAAGCTGGATATTAATGAGAGCTGGATAACAATGAAAGCTGGATATTAATGATATCTCAATAACAAAGATAGCTGGATATTGATGATCGCTGGTTAACAATGCATGCTGGATGTAAATGATAGCTGGATAATAATGAAATCTGGATATTAATGATATCTGAATAATAATTATAGTTGGTATTTATGAAAGATGGATACTAATGATATCTGAATAATAATGGCATCTGGATAACGACAGCTGGATATTATGATAGCTGTACAATATTGATCGCTGGATAACAATGATAACTGGATATCAATGATATCTGGTTAATAATAACAGGTGGATAGTAATGATAGCTGGATAATAGTGATCGTGGGATAGTAATGATGCCTGGACTAATAATGATAGCTGGATAATTACAGTCCCAGGATAATAATGATACCTTGACCAATAATAGTACCTGGACAATCATTTTACCCAGATAACAAAAAATCCTGGTTTGATTTGATACTGATTGAATAATAAAATTGGCACAATTAATTATCACTGAAAAATAATGATATCTGAATTTTTAATAAAACCAGGATAAAAATGATACCTGGACTAACAATGAAAGCTGGATGGACTAATAATGATACCTGGATAATAATTTCCTTTGGCTAATAATGATACCTGGATAATAATGATTTAGCTTGCCACTGAGGAATTGGGAGATGAATGAAAGATCAGGTTTAGTGGAAAGCAGAGATCTCAGAGGGTTCTAGGAATGGAGGAGTTTACAAAGGTAAGATTGGATATTGGAATGAGAATCTAAAATATGAAGGCATTTCCAGAATGGGAGTCATTGTAGGTCAGTGAGTACAGGGTTAGTGAGTGAATGGAATGGAGCATGAGTTCAGAGAGAGTCAACAGTTTGGTCAAGGTCTGGATTGAAGGTTTTGGAGTCATTGAGATGTACAGCATGGAAATAGATCCTTCGGTCCAACCCGTCCATGCCGACCAGATATCCCAACCCAATCTATTCCCACCTGCCAGCACCTAGTCCATATCCCACCAAACCCTTCCTATTCATATACCTGTCCAAATGCCTCTCAAATGTTGCAATTGTACCAGCCTCCACCCTTCCTCTGGCAGCTCATTCCATACACGTACCACCCTCTGCGTGAAAACATTGTCCCTTAGGTCTTTTATATCTTTCCCCTCTCACCCTAAACCTATGCCCTCCAGTTCTGGACTCTCCCACTCCAGGGAAGAGGCTTTGTCTATTTATCCTATCCATGCCCCTCATGATTTTATAAACATCTATAAAATGTTTATAAACATTTTAGCCCTCAGCCTCCGATGCTCCAAGGAAAACAGCCCCAGCCTATTCAACCTTTCCCTATAGCTCAAATCCTCCAACCCTGGCAACATCCTTGTAAATATTCCCTGAACCCTTCCAAGTTTCACAACATCCTTCCTCTTCATATGTCAGTCCTGCCATCTCAGGAATCAATCTGGTAAATTCTTTTTGCCCTTCCGTGTTCCTCAGATAAGGACAAAACTGCACACAGTCCTCCACGTGTGGTCTCACCAAAGCCTTGCCCAAGTGCAGCAAGACATCCCTGCTCCTATCCCCTAATCCTCTCGTTATGCAGGTGAACATACCTTTGCCTACTTTTCTGCATCGTCCACACAGCTCATTGACGTTTTTAGATTATGCTGCTAAGAGGCAGTGTGTAGGTGAGACATGGTCCAATACCTACCGACAGAAGAGATTTCAGTGTAGTGGTCATCACTCGATTCTGTATGGATCATCTCCATTCGTCCCTTCTTGATTGTTGCTCTTCTAAGGACTGAAAACAAAGGGTTAATTGATCTGACATGGAGCCCCTCCTCCTCCCTTTGGAAATCCTGGTGAAGTTATTGGGTGAAGCTGTCTGCTACATCAATACGTGATGAACAGTGAGGTAGCGTGCCCGGGGTTGCAATGGGAGTGAATGTGGATCAGTTGTTACTATAGCATTACACCAAACTGAACGCAGCACTCAGAGTGGAACCTGCCACCTGCTTTCTCCCCTTTCACATGATAGCCCTGAGGAGGTGATGGTGATCTTTCTTGATGAATGGTTTGACTCCAAGTGGTGACAGTGCTCCCCAATGTAACTGGTGAAGGAAATCCTAGTGCATTGAGCAGGTTAGTGAAGTGTATAATGTGTACCCTGTCCGTCTCTTTCTCCAGCACTCATCACATATCCTGGCTGAACAGTCAACCCCAGTCACTGAACATCATGATTTGTCACACACTGTCATTTCTCACACATCACAGGTGGAATCAATTTAACTTCTTTCTCTCTCACTTTCGTCCTGTCTGTCTCTTTGCATCTCCACCCATTTTGTCTTGTACTGTTCACCGATTCTTCCTCCAACTGGGGCAGCATGGTGGCTCAGTGGTTAGCACTGCTGCCTCACAGTGCCAGGGACCCAGGTTTGATTCCAGCCTCGGGTGATTGTATGGTGTTTGCACATTCTCTGCGTGCATTTCCTCCGGGTGCTCCGGTTTCCTCCCACAGTCCAAAGATGTGCAGGTCAGGTGAATGGGCCATGCGAAACTGCCCGTAGTGTTAGGTGCATTAGTCAGAGGGAAATGGGTCTGGGTGGGTTACTCTTCAGAGTGTCAGTGTGGACTAGTTGGGCCGAATGGTCTGTTTCCACACTGTAGGGGAACCTAATCTACCATTACTGCCTTCTTACCTATCCGAAGCTTTTCCACACTTCCTCATCTGAGCAACTGTCTCTTTAGTCTGTCCATCCCTCTCTCTCTCCCTCTATTCTATCTTTCCCAATATTTTCTTCTCTATTCCACCCAAAACTATCTCCACTCCCTCCTTTGTCTCCCTTCCCCTCCTCTGTCTGTCTGCCTCTCTCTCTCTCTCTTCCCCCACTCTCTGTCGCCCTCTCTCCCTTCTCCCTCCTCTGTTGCTATCACTCCCTCCTCTGTCACGCTCTCTCTCTCTCCCTCCTCTATCTTTCCCTCTCCTCTCTTTCCGACGGTCCAGTGAAGAAAGACCCAGCCTCTCCTTATAACTCAAACCTTCCATTCCCAGCAACATCTTGCTCCTTTTCTCATTCGGTTTTCTATCCGTTGCTAATTTTGTCATTTCTTTCACCTTTTCTTTGCCTGTTCCTACTGCCATTAAAATTAGGGCTGATAGAGCACAGTTCCTGATCCTGGCTAGCAGTGAGCAGACTGTAGTCACTGCTGAGAATCTCTGTTACAGTATTACAATCTCTATGGCAACTGATGACTTTTTAAGTTAAGAAATTCAGACTTCCAGATAATAGCTGAAAGAATGTCACAACAAGATTTCACTTGACTTTTATGACTGTTTACAGTAACAAAAGACTAAACATCATATTATTGATTAACCACTAACTTGGAGGCAACTTATACTTAAAACCACCAACAAAACATGGTTATAGTTGTTGGAGGTCAGTCCAGGACATCTCTGCGGAGTTCCTCAGGGTAGTGTCCTAGGCCCAACCATCTTCAACTGCTTCATAAACGACCTTCCCTTCATTACAAGGTCAGAGGTGGAGATGTTCGCTGATGATTGCACAACATTCAGCACCATTCGAGACTCCTCAGAAATTGAAGCTGTTCATGTTCAAATTCAACAAGATCTGGATAATATCCAGGCTTGGGCTGACAAGTAATATTCGTGCCACACAAATGCCAGGCAATGACCATCTCCAATAAGAGACAATCTAATCATCAACACTGACATTCTATTGCTTTACCATTGCTGAAACCCCTCAAACTGAACAGGACTCACCATATAAATACGGTGGCTACAAGAATACATCATATTCTGGGAAATTCACCAATGATCCTGAGACAGCATCTTTCAATCCCATGACCACTTCCATCTAGAAGGACAAAAGCAGCAGATACATGGGAGCACCAAGTTCCCCTCCAAGCCACTCACCATCCTGACTTGCAAATATATTGCCAACCCTTCACTGTCATAGAATCATAAAGTCATAGAGATGTACAGCACGGAAACAGACCCTTCAGTCCAACTTGTCCATGCTGACCAGAATCCCTCCCTAAAGGGCATTGTGGGTCAACCAACTGCATGTGGACTGCAGCAGTTCAAGAATGCAGCTCACCATCACCTTCTGAAGTGCAACTAGGGACAAGCAATGAATGATGGCCCAGCCTGCATCATCTCCATCCCAGAAGGAGATGCCAGAACTCTTTTACCATGAAGTAAATGGAATTTAATGTACACCTATTTACACACAACATTCGCAAACATTTGTTGGGCTTTGGAAACTCTCATTCTATCCACCATGAGCACATAGGCTCCTGCCACTGGCCCCAAATGTAAACACCTTGCACTGTCTTTGGTGTAAAACCATTTAATCTCCAGCAATCTAACCAGCCAGGCTTGCTGTCAGTCACACTTCAGAACAGATCACGTGGACCCTTCCCTTAGTCTTAAAGGCACAATCCCAAAACATAATGGTTGTTACAGCAGTCGGTGCAACTGAATACCACTATTACCTGGTGGTATTATCGTTACACTAATAATCCAGGAACCCAGGTAACATTCTGGGAACCTGGTTCAAATCCTGCCACAGCACATGAATTCAATAAAAATCTGGGATCAAAAGTCGAATGACGACCATGATTCTAATAAAAACTCATGTGCTTCACTAATGTCCTTTCGGGCAGGAAATCTGCTGTCCTTACCAAGCCTGGCTCACATGCGACTCCAGACCCACAGCAATGTGTTTGATTCTTAATCACCCTCTGTGTAATTAGGAATGGCCAATAAATGCTGGCCTGACTAGTCCCACCTTCATCCCATGAATGAATAAAAACAAAGTCCCACTGACCCATCCAAAAACGGGTTTCACTACACAAAGCCCAAAATTCTTCCATCACGGTGAATAAGAAGCTTTGACATTTTAACAGCTCGGTTCACGATGGTTGCAGGTGCTCAAGATGGTGAAGTACATTATCCAGAGCAAAATGTAATCAGAACAGAGGCTGTGGAGGTTGGATAGCCAGACCTGAGCAGGATTCCCCCCTTGCTTTGGGTGTACAGGGCTCTGTTGAAGGGCTGGTGTATCAGCAGGCAGAGAAGAACACGTGTCTTACCATCCAGTGCAGATTTCTCCCCAGCATTTTTATTTTCTTCCAACAGCATAACCTCCTCTGTTGGGGTGAGAAAGATACAGAGAGATGGATGCAGTTAGTCTGAAACTTCACAACGGGTCCTAGCATCCCACATTCAGAACCACTGACAATCCGACTGGTCCTGTCCTGAGTTAACATCGTTACACGTGTCAAGGTTTTGGATTTGATGTGGAGCTACTGGCATTAACTTTAGAGGGTCAGTATCAACAGGAAGATTATTGGCATGGGAGCTGGGGAGTTAAGTGATGATAAAAGGTCTTAGTGAGTTTTGAGAAGATTTGTAGCTCGAGTTGAGGTTTTGGATGTGGGTTTGCTCGCTGAGCTGCAAGGTTCATTTCCAGACGTTTCGTCACCCTACTAGGTAACATCTTCAGTGGGCCCCAGGCGAAGCAATGCTGAAAATTCCTGCTTTCTACTTATATGTTTGGGTTTCATCACCAACCCAAAGAAACCCAGACATATAAATAGAAAGCAGGAATTTGCAGCATTGCTTTGCCTGAGGCCCACTGAAGATGTTACCTAGTAGGGTGATGAAACGTCTGGAAATGAACCTTGCAGCTCAGCAAGCAAACCTACATCCAAAAGATTAGAAAGGTTGATGGATTTACACAGAGACATAGAAACTTGGAGTAGGAGTAAGCCATTCAGCTTTTTTCAGCCTGCTCTGTCATTTAAAATGATCATGCCTGTTCAGCCAACTCAGTACCCTGCTCCCACTTTCTTCTCATACCCTTAGAGATCTTAGGACTAAAGGGATCAATCTAACTCCTGCTTGAAAACATTCAATGTCTTTATGTGGCAGTGAATTCCATAGGCTCACCATTCTCTGGGTGAAGACATTTCTCCTCATCTCAATCCTAAATGGCCTATCCCGTGACGCCTTGTTCTGAGTTCCTCAGTCATTGGGGAATTCCTATATTTACCCCGTCTTATCTGTGAGAATGTTATTGTTTTCCAAGAGGTAGCTCTTCATTCTTTGAAACTCCAGTGAATATAGTCCTAACTTCTGGTCCGTCTTCATACCACAGTGCTGCCATCCCAGGAATCAGTCTGGTAAACCCTCATTGCACTTCCTCCGTAGGCAGAACATCCTTCCCTGGAGAAGACCACACTGCACACAGTCCTCCAGGTAGAGTCTCACCAAGGCCCTGTTCAATTGCAGCAAGACATCCCTGTTCCTGTACTTGAACCCTCTCACTATGAAGGACAATGTACCATTTACCTGCTGCAGCTGTATACTTACTTTTGGCGACTGGTGTATGAGAACGCCCAGATCTTGTCCTGCCTCCCCCTTTCCCATCCTATCACTATTCAGATAATAAACGACGTTCCTGTTTTTGCTCCGAAGTGGATAACTTCACATTGATCCACATTATGCTTTATCCACCATGCATTTGCCCACTCACTCAATTGGTTCAGATCTTACTGAAGTGCCTCAGCATCCTCCTCACAGATCACCTTCCATCTCGATTTTACGTCATCTGTAAAGTTGGACATATTACATTTTGTTGCCCATCTAAATCATTAACATATATTGTTGAATAGCTGGGGTCCAAGCACTGATCCCTGACATAACCCACTAGTCATGGGCTGACCCTTGGAAAAAGACCCATTTATTCCTACTCTTTGTTTCCTGTCTTCTAACCAGTTCTCAATCCATGTCAGTACACTACCCCCAATCTGCCATGTGCTTAAATTTTAATTTGGGGCAATAAGGGGTTGAGAGTGTGGGGGGAAATCAGATCTCAGAAATTGAGTTTGATCCTTTCTGTTCAGATGGTGGCATTAAAGTTAAGGCTGACATTATGAGTGGAGATTACCAGGATTAGGTTCAGCACTGAGGCATTCAAGTTAGTCAGAGGAGAAAGTGAGGTCTGCAGATGCTGGAGATCAAAGTTGAAACTTTATTGCTGGAACAGCACAGCAGGTCAGGCAGCATCCAGGGAACAGGAGATTCGACGTTTCAGGCACAGGCCCTTCTTCAGGAATGAGCAGAGAGTGTTCAGCAGGAGAAGATAAAAGGTAGGGAGGAGGGACTTGGAGGAGGGGCGTTGGAAATGTGATAGGTGGAAAGAGGTCAAGGTGAGGGTGATAGGTCGGAGTAGGATGGAGGCGGAGAGGTCAAGAAGAAGACTGCAGGTCAGGAAGGCGGTGCCGGGCTGGAGGGATCCGGCTGAGACAAGGTGGGGGGAGGGGGGATGAAGAAACTGGTGAAGTCCAAGTTCATCCCCTGTGGTTGGAGGGTTCCCAGTCGGAAGATAAGACGCTCCTCCTCCGACCGTCGCGTTGTTGTGGTTTGGCGGTGGATGAGTCCAATGACCTGCATATCCTCGGTGGAGTGGGAGGGGGAGTTGAAATGCTGTGCTACAGGGTGATTGGGTTGGTTCGTCCGGGTGGCCCAGAGGTGCTCTCTGAATCGCTCCGCAAGTAGGCGGCCTGTCTCCCCAATATAGAGGAGGCCACACCGGCTGCAGCGGATGCAGTAGATGATGTGGGTGGAGGTGCAGGTGAATCTGTGGCGGATATGGAAGTTTCCTTTGGGGCCTTGGAGAGAAGTGAGGGGGGAGGTGTGGGCGCAAGTGTTGCACCTCCTGCGGTTGCAAGGGAAGGTGCCGGGAGTGGAGGTTGGGTCGGTGGGGGGTGTGGATCTGACAAGGGAGTCGCGGAGGGAGTGGTCTCTACGGAAAGCTGATAGGGGAGGGGAGGGAAATATATCCTTGGTGCTGGGGTCTGTTTGGAGGTGGCGGAAGTGACGGCGGATGATGCGCTGTACATGGAGATTGGTGGGGTGGTAGGTGAGGACCAGTGGGGTTCTGTCCTGGTGGTGGTTGGAGGGGCGGGGCTCAAGGGCGGAGGAGCGGGAAGTGGAGGAGATGCGGTGGAGGGCACCGTCGACCACGTCGGGGGGGAAATTGCGGTCCTTGAAGAAGGAGGCCATCTGTGTTGTACGTATTTTGAACTGGTCCTCCTGGGAGCAGATGCGGCAGAGACGAAGGAATTGGGAGAATGGGATGGCGTTTTTACAGGGGGCAGGATGGGAGGAGGTGTAGTCCCGCCGTACCACCCAGTACCCTTCCACCGACACCCTCCTTCAACTGACCGAACTGGTCCTCACCCTGAACAACTTTTCTTTCCAATCCTCCCACTTTCTCCAAACAAAAGGAGTAGCCATGGGCACCCGCATGGGCCCCAGCTATGCCTGCCTCTTCGTAGGGTATGTGGAACAATCCATCTTCCGCAACTACACTGGCCCCACCCCCCATCTTTTCCTTCGCTACATTGATGACTGTATCGGTGCTACCTCGTGCTCCCACGAGGAGGTTGAACAGTTCATCCACTACACTAACACCTTCCACCCCGACCTCAAATTCACCTGGACAGTCTCGGACTCCTCCCTCCCCTTCCTAGACCTTTCTGTTTCTATCCCAGGCGACCGGATCAACACGGACATCTACTACAAACCAACCGACTCCCACAGCTACCTGGACTACACCTCCTCCCATCCTGCCCCCTGTAAAAACGCCATCCCATTCTCCCAATTCCTTCGTCTCCGCCGCATCTGCTCCCAGGAGGACCAGTTCAAAATACGTACAACACAGATGGCCTCCTTCTTCAAGGACCGCAATTTCCCCCCCGACGTGGTCGACGGTGCCCTCCACCGCATCTCCTCCACTTCCCGCTCCTCCGTCCTTGAGCCCCGCCCCTCCAACCGCCACCAGGACAGAACCCTACTGGTCCTCACCTACCACCCCACCAATCTCCATGTACAGCGCATCATCCGCCGTCACTTCCGCCACCTCCAAACAGAACCCAGTACCAAGGATATATTTCCCTCCCCTCCCCTATCAGCTTTCCGTAGAGACCACTCCCTCCGCGACTCCCTTGTCAGATCCACACCCCCCACCGACCCAACCTCCACTCCCGGCACCTTCCCTTGCAACCGCAGGAGGTGCAACACTTGCGCCCACACCTCCCCCCTCACTTCTCTCCAAGGCCCCAAAGGAAACTTCCATATCCGCCACAGATTCACCTGCACCTCCACCCACATCATCTACTGCATCCTCTGCACCCGATGTGGCCTCCTCTATATTGGGGAGACAGGCCGCCTACTTGCGGAGCGATTCAGAGAGCACCTCTGGGCCACCCGGACGAACCAACCTAACCACCCTGTAGCACAGCATTTCAACTCCCCCTCCCACTCCACCGAGGATATGCAGGTCATTGGACTCATCCACCGCCAAACCACAACAACCCGACGGTCGGAGGAGGAGCGTCTTATCTTCCGACTGGGAACCCTCCAACCGCAGGGGATGAACTTGGACTTCACCAGTTTCTTCATCCCCCCCTCCCCCCACCTTGTCTCAGCCGGATCCCTCCAGCCCGGCACCACCTTCCTGACCTGCAGTCTTCTTCTTGACCTCTCCGCCTCCATCCTACTCCGACCTATCACCCTCACCTTGACCTCTTTCCACCTATCACATTTCCAACGCCCCTCCTCCAAGTCCCTCCTCCCTACCTTTTATCTTCTCCTGCTGAACACTCTCTGCTCATTCCTGAAGAAGGGCCTGTGCCCGAAACGTCGAATCTCCTGTTCCCTGGATGCTGCCTGACCTGCTGTGCTGTTCCAGCAATAAAGTTTCAACATTCAAGTTAGTCATGAGAGTTAGGTTTAATTTGTTAGGAACTCTGTTGGATCATTAAAGTGATGGCTTGGGCTAGATTACTATGTTATGGATCATTACCGTGAGGATTACGGTTTTATCTTTAGGGTTTGAGTTGGCTCACTTGAACTAGTGATTGGCTTGGAGGTAGGAGTTGTGTAGACTGGTGCCTCACCAGTAGAATCTGATCATGCCAGATATTTGCCTTCCCTGGGATTAAAAGCAAGTCCCTCATCCCTCCCACCCTCAGTGACACTGTCCAGCAACAAACAATTCCCTCTGGATGCCTCTGAGTCCTTCAGATTTTTCTCAGGAGTAATAAAAGATCAGCTTCAGCAAAACCAGGGAAAAGTATCTCATGAACTCGTAAGGAAAACGAGGGCTCTGCACCTTGCGCTGTGGTTGCTCTTTTGTTCCGTAATGCAGGTCCGCAGTGAAACCGTCTCTTGTCAGAATCCTGCCAAGGGCACACAGCTCACTTTGTGGGAAGGTTACGGATGCTCAAGGAGCCCAAGCTAACTCAGCACTCACCGGCTTTGTCGATCCACGCTCGGTAACCGTTCAACTCCCGCTCGATCTGCTGCTGCCTGCGCAGCTTCAGGAACGACCTCCTGTTCTCCACCCTCTCGCGCTCCTTGGCAAATTCACTGGGGAAGTAGAGGGCAGTTAGGGAGGGGGAATCATTCAGACAAGACCCCAGCCCCCACCTTCCAGTGCTATTGTCATGACATCTGCACCAGATGGAAATATATGAGGCATCTGGAGACTAACCTCCAGAACAGCCCCTGCTTTGCCAACACGTGAATGGGGAACACAGACTGACTACCTGTATTTAAACCCAGCTTCACAATTTCAGATCAGTTTCTGGGCTCTTCAGCTCAGAATGTGTCTATGACTCATTTGGAAAATCTCACAAACTAAATGCCAATTACTTTGTTCAAGTTAAATACAAAGGTGTCTCTCTCTCTCTCCGTACTATTCCCCCATCAAACACTTCCAGGGCAGCGACTGCTGAGGTTAGATACAGAGTAAAGCTCCCTTTACGCTGTTCCTGTAAAATATTCCTGGACCACGTTGCGCTGCCCCACAAATGACACAACTCTGGAGACCAGATGTCCCTTTGTAAATAATAACCAGTCTTGTTTGGGACAGGTGTTGTTCTTGGACATAGAGTCATTGAGTTATAGAGATGTGCAGCATGGAAACAGACCCTTCGGTCCAACCCGTCCATGCCGACCAGATATCCCAACCCAATCTAGTCCCACCTGCTAGCACCCGGCCCATCACCGGAGTTGGAGCTCAGTCCAACTCCAAGCACGGGCACTGGTGTCGGAAACTGAACTAAGAAGGTTTCTGCCTGGCCGGGCCTAATCTGCAACTGAAAATGGGTGTCCCCATGCCAATGTAGCTCAGCTCAGGCGAGAGCCGGCTAAGCGTCCCTCCCCAGTGGGGAATTCTGTCACACTTACCCAGACAGGACTCCAAGCACCAGGTTCAACACAAAGAAGGAGCCAATGATAATGAGCGGGATGAAGTAGAGCCAATTCCATGTCGCTCCTAAGGCGTCATTTGTCTGCAAGAATACAAGAAGAAATTTCCGATTACTGCTGACCTCCATTGACTCTCATCAGGTCTCTCAGGTGGATGAGAGTGAGTCTTAATGGGTCCTGGTCAGTTGGAATAAGAGTGAAGTGATGGAGGTCTATTATCACTAGACCATTAATCCAAAGACCCCAGTAATGTTCTGGGGAATCGGGTTCAAAGACTGCCAAGGCAGATTGTGGAATCTAAATTCAATCAATATCTGGAATTAGAGGTTTACTGGTGGCCATGAACCCATTGTCCATTGTTGGAAAAACCCAACGGGTTCACTGGGTGGTACCGTGGATCAGTGGTTAGCACTGCTGCCTCATAGCATGAGGGAACCTGGTTCAAATCCAGCCTTGGGTGACAGTGTGGAGTTTGCACATTCTCCTGTATCTGCATGAGTTACCTCCCACAGTCCAAAGGTGTGCAGGTTAGGTGGATTGGCTATGCTAAATTGCTCCATTGTGTCCAGGGATGTGCAGGCTAGGTGGATTAGCCATGGAAAATACAGGAGATGAGTGGGAGAGGCTCTTCAGAGGGCTGGTGCAAACTCAATGGGCCAAATATCCTCCATCTGCACTGTAGAGATTCTTTGATTCTAATTTGAGCTGGTTTCACTTTACCTTCCCTGAAAGCCCCACTATTCAATTTTGTTCTGCACAACTCCACAAGTCAATCTCCGTCTCCCGGGGAATGGGTCACTCAGAAACTTGGATTTAGGTCTTAGATCTGAGATGAGAATTGGAAAGCTAATGCTTTGCCGGACAGGTTGTTAATGTGGGTCAGGGAGTAACAAAGCACTGAGCAAAAGGGACTTGCTGCTAGACAGGACCTGGAGACTGGAGTTTTAGATCAGGGCTTTGGCAGAAGATGGGCTCGAGTGCATGTGGAGACTGGAAATATTAACAAGATGGACAGGCCTCATCTGCTGTCTCAGTGAAGGGGCCCACAACTTGATTTAACAAAGGATGGTGACTACACAGGCACAGTGTACACAAACAGACATGGCGATACATACACAGACACGTACATATGTAAACACACGTATACCCACAGACATGTGCATATATAAGTACACAGACACATTCATAAACACAAATACACATGTAGATATGTAAGTATGTAAACACACACAGACATATACGTATGTATACACAGACACTTTCACACACATGCTTGCACACATGTTCACTGACACATTCAAACGCACACACGTGTACACATGTCCACAGACACACTTACAGACGTACATATTTAAACATACATAGATGCATTCACACACACGTATGTATACACAAAGGTACACAGACACATATGTAAAAACACACACAGACATACACACAGACATGTACATATACAAACATACACAGACACACATATGCAAACGCCCAGACACGTTCACACACAAGTATTTACACAATACCACACAAGTACATACACACATGTATCCACATACATACGCACACAGAGTCCTAGTTACACCAACACCTCAAAATCCCATTACCTGACATTGTCACCATGCTGTTTGTAGCAGCTTACTGTGCACAGATTAGCCCATGTTCCCCGCATTTTTACAGCAGTGGTAAAAAATTGGTTGAAAGTTGTCCTGGAACAGCCTGAGGCTGTCACACTTGAATGGCACTTTCTGTGAAGTTAAAAATCACACAACACCAGGTTATAGTCCAACAGGTTTAATTGGAAGCACTAGCTTTCGGAGTGCTACACCTTCATCCACCTGACACAACCACCTGATGAAGGAGCGTCGCTCCGAAAGCTACTGTGCTTCCAATTAAACCTGTTGGACTATAACCTGGTGTTGTGTGATTTTTAACTTTGTACGTCCCAGTCCAACAACGGCATATCCGAATTATGATTTTCTGTGAAGACTCTGATGTTGCTCCTGTCACTCCATCCAATTCAGTACAGGTCGTTCTGCTCTAACGGGCACCTCGTTGACGTGAATTGGCTGTAACGCGGTTGATGAGTTGGGGACAATGTTTCTAAAGTGCAAACTTTTAAAACATGGGTTGACTGTAACGCGATTATATTGCTAACACTTTAAGTGTTGTTTCTAAAGTGCGATTTTTCTATAATGTGGAGTTGCACAAGACCACAATCACCGCATTATGGAAGAACTACCTGTTCCGGAAAGACTTCAGCCACTTGACCTCTCGCCCTGCTCCAAGCTCTATCTCTGTCCACAAGCAGCTGACTCCATCCCTCTTCCCTGGCTCCTCCTGTAGGATGTGGGAGGTAAGGGTCACCACTCGTGTCCCCCACTGACTTCATCTGCGGGAAGTGCACCCAACTCCACCTCCTCGGAAACCGCGTTAGGGAAATGGAGCTGGAGCTGGATGAACGTCGGATCATTTGGGAGGTGGAGGGGGTAAGATAGAGGAGTTACAGGGAGGTAGTCACACCTCAGATACAGGATAAAGGTAGATGGGTTACAGGTCAGAGGACGGAAAGGGAACAGGCAGGCAGTGCAGGGAACCCCTGTGGCCGTTCCCCTCAATAATAAGTATATTGTTTTGGACACTGTTGGGGGGGTCGGCCTACTGGGGAAAGCCATTGTGACCAGGTCTCTGGCACTGAGCCTGGCTCTGTGGCTCAGAAGGGAATTGGGGACAATAGAAAAACGCTAGTGGTAGGAAACTCAATAGTTAGAGGAACAGACAAGATTCTGTGGTCACGAATGGGACTCCCGAAGGTATGTTGCCTCCCAAGTGCCAGTGATGTCTTTGATCGAGTATACAAGAATCTGAAGGGGGAGGGTGAGCAGCCAGAAGTTGTGGGGCACATTGGCACCAATGACATAGCCAGGAAAAGGGGATGACGATCTAAAAAGTGATTTCAGGGAGTTAGATTGGAAGCTAAAAAGCAGGACGAGCAGAGTGTTAACCTCAGGATTACTACCGGTGCCACGTGTTAGTGAGGCGAGGAACAAGGAGCGAGTGCAGCTAAACACGTGGCTACAGGGCTGGTGCAGGAGGGAGGGCTTCAGATACATAGATCACTGGGGTACCTTCCAGGGAAAGTGGGACCTGTACATGAAGGAGCACCAATGGAGGGGCAGGAGATTTGCTAGAGCACTTTGGGAGGGTTTAAACGAGTTTGGCAGGGGGAATCAGTCCTGCAAAACAGGGGAGAAGGTGGTTATTGAACTGGCAGAAATAGAATGCAGAGTCTGTCAGGAAGGATACACAGTTGATCGGACAAAGGGATGGGTTAAAGTGTGTCTGTTTCAATGCAAGGAGTGTCAGGAATAAGACTGATGAACTTAGAGCATGGATCAGTACTTGGAACTACAATGTTGAAGCCCTAACAGAGACATGGATTTCACAGAGACATGGATTTCACAGGGACAGGAATGGTTGCTGGGTGTTCCAGGGTTCAGATCTTTGAAAAAGAACAGGGACGGGGTAAAAGAGGAGGGGGAGTAGCACTGTTAATTAGAAAGGGCATTACAACTGCAGAAAAGGAGGTTGTTGAGGAGGGATTGTCTACTGAGTCAGTGTGGGTGGGAGTCATAACAGGAAAGGAGCAGTCACTTTATTGGGTGCTTTCTATAGATGCCCCAATAGCAGCAGAGAGATGGAAGAACAGATTGGAAGATTGGACAGCAGATCTTGGAAAGGTGCAGATGTAACAGAGTTGTTGTTATGGGTGACTTCAACTTCCCCAATATTGATTGGAACCTCCTCAGTGCAGATGGTCTGGATGGAGGTGATTTTGGCAGGTGTGTCCAGGAAGGATTCCTGACTCAACACGTCGACAGGCTGACGAGGGGGGAGGCCATATTGGATTTGGTGCTAGGCAACCAGCCAGGCCAAGTGTCAGATCTCTCTTTGGGAGAGCAGTTGGTGACAGTGACTACAACTGCCTCACCTTTACCATAGCCAATGGGAAGGTCAGGAACAGACAGTATTGGAAGGTATTTAATTGGGAAAGGAGGAATTATACTGCTATTAGACAGGAGCTGTGGAGTATAAATTCGGAACAATTATTCTACAGGAAATACACAACAGAAATATGAAGGCTGTTTAAGGAGCACTTGTTGCAAGTGTTGGATAACTTTGTCCCACTGAGACAGGCAAGGAATGGTAAGGTGAAGGAGCCTTGGATGACAAGAGAAGAGGAGCTTCTTGTCAAGAGGAAGAAGGAAGCTTACTTAAGGTTGAGGAAGCAAGGAGCAGGCAGTGTTAGAGGATTACAACATAGCTAGGAAAAATTCAAAAATGAACTGAGGAGATCTAGGAGGGGGCACGAAAAACACCTGGCTGGAAGGATAAGGGAAAACACAAAGGCATTCTATACTTACGAGAGGAATAAGAGAATGATCTGAGAGAGGCTAGGGTCGATCAGGGATAGTGTAGGGAACTTGTGCCTGGGTAAGGTAAGGGGGCCCTAAGTGAGTTTTTTACTTTAGAATTCACTAGAGAGAGGGACCTTGCTTGGTAGTGAGAACACTGTGGACCAGGTTAATAGGCTTGAACAGGTTGATATTAAGGAAGTGGATGTTCTGGGAAGCATCAAGATAGATAAGTCCTCAGGGCCGGACCAGATAGATCCAACATTACGACACGATGCGAGGAATGAGATTGCCATGCCTCTGGCGAGGATCTTTGCATCCTCACTCTCCGGGGAGTATTAACGGATGATTGGAAGGAGGCAAATGTTGTTCTATTCAAGAAAGGAAATAGAATTACAGACCAGTCAGTCTTACGTCTGTGGTAAGCAAGGTACTGGAAAATATTCTGAGAGATAGGACTTATGACTGTTGGGATAAACATAGTTTGATTAAAGATGGTCAGCATAGCTTTGAGAGGGGCAGGTCATGCCTCGCAAGCCTTACTGAGTTCTTTGAGGATGTGATGAGACAGATTGACGAAGGTCGAACAATGGATGTGGTGTATATGGATTTCAGTAAGGACTGTGATAAGGTTCCCTATGGTAGGCTCATTCAGAAAGTTAGAAGGTAGAAGACAGCGAGTGATAATGGATGGAAAGTATTCCGCCTGGAGGTCGGTGACCAATGGTGTTCTGCAGGGATCTGTTCTTGAGCCTCTGCTCTTTGTGGTTTTTATAAATGACTTGGATAAAAGTGGATGGGTGGGTCAGTAAGTTTGCTGATGACACAAAGGTCGGTGGTGCTGTAGATAGTACCGAGGGCTGTTGCAGGCTACAATAAGATATTGACAGGATGCAGAGCTGGGCTGAGAAGTGGCAGATGGAGTTCAACCTGGATAAATGTGAAGTGATTCATTTTGGAAGGTCAAATTTGAGTGCTGAATACAGGGTTAAAGACAGGATTCCTGGCAGTGTGCAGGAACAGCGGGACCTTGGGGTCCACATACATAGATCCCTCAAGTCAGTACCCAAGTTTATAGGGCTTTTAAAAAGGCACATGGTGTTTTGGCTTTCATTAGCAGGGGGATTGAGTTTAAGAGCCGCAAGGTTTTGCCGCAGCTCTATAAAGCCCTGGTTAGACCACACTGGGAATATTGTGTTCAGTTCTGGTCGCCTCATTATCGGAAGGATGTAGATGTTTTACAGAGGGTGCAGAGGAGATTTACCAGGATGCTGTCTGGATTGGAGGGCATGTCTTATGAAGAGAGGTTCAGGGAGCTGGGGTTTTTCACACTGGAGAGAAGGAAGAGGGGTGACTTGATAGAGGTGTATAAGGTAATGAGAGACATAGATAGAGTCGATAGCCAGAGACTTTTCCCCAGGGTAGAAATAGTGTCACGAGGGGTCATAATTTTAAGGTGATTGGAGGAAGGTTTAGGGGAGATGTCAGAGGTAGGTTCTTTACTCAGAGAGTGGTGGGTGTGTGGAATGCACTGGTAGCAGTGTTAGAGTCAGATAAATTGGGGACATTTAAGCGACTGCTGGACAAGCACATGGACGGAAGTAAATTGAGGGTTGTGTGGGTTAGATTGAGATAAATGCTCAGCACAACAGGCTGAAGGGCCTGTACTGTTCTATGTTCTAACAGATGACATTAAACCTCTCAGCTCCCAATCATGCTGTTACGTTTCACCATGACAGGAGCCTGCAACACCAGTACCATCTCTGCGGTTGCCCTTTTTGTGCTCTTGTTACACAATTGTATCTTAGGACACTGTAGGAAGCTAGGAATGAAATTGTGGGACCCCTAGCAGTGATATTTGTATCGCCAACAGTCACGAGTGAGGTGTCAGAAGACTGGCAGCTGGCTAATGTGCCATTATTTAAAAAAGGCTACAAGGAAAAGCCAGGGAACTACAGATCAGTGAGTCTAACATCAGTGATGACTAAGTTGTTGGAAGGGATTCTGAGAGACAGAATCAACATGTATATTGTAAAGGCAAAGACTGATTAGGGATAGTCAGCATGGCTTTTGTATGGGAAATTGTGTCTCACAAACTTAACTGAGTTTTCTGAAGAGGTGACAAAGAAGATAGATGAAGGCAGAATAGTAGATGTTATCTACATCGACTTTAGCAAGGCCTTCGACAAGGTTCGGCATGGGAGACTGGCAAGTAAGGGTAGTTCACATGAGATCGAGAGAGAGCTAGCCAATTGGATACAAAATTGGCTTGATAATAGGAGGTAGAGGGTGGTTGATTAGATTAGATTCCCTACAGTGTGGAAATCGGCCCAACAAGTCCACACCGACCATCCGAAGAGCAACCCACCTAGACCCATTCTCTTCTGACTAATGCACCTAACACTATGGGACAACTTAGCGTGGCCAATTCACCTGACCTGCACATCTCTGGACTGTGGGAGGAAACCAGAGCACCCAGCGGAAACCCACGCAGACACGGGGAGAATGTGCAAACTCCACACAGACAGTCGCCTGAGGTGGGAATTGAACCTGGGACCCTGGTGCTATGAGGCAGCAGTGCTAACCACTGTGCCACCGTGCCACCCACGGTTGTAGATGGTTGCTGTTCAGACTGGAGGCCTGTGAACAGCAGTACGTCACAGGAATTGGTGCTGTGTTCACTGTTATTTGTCATTTATATAAATGATTTGGATGAGAATTTAGGAGGCTAACTCAGAGCACCAGGAACTAAGTTTTAATTCCAGCCTTGGATGACTGTCTGTGTGGAGTTTGCACGTCTTCCGCCATGTCAGCATGGGTTTCCTGTGGGTGCTCCAGTTTCCTCCCACTGTATGAAGATGTGCAGCTTAGGTGGACTGGCCATGCTAAATTGCCCATAGTCTACAGGGATGTTTAGGATGAATTAGCCATGGGAAATGCAGGGTTACCAGGATAGGGGGGGGAGTGGAGTCTGGGTAGGGAGCTCTTTGGAGAGTTGGTGTGGACTTGTTGGCCCAAAAGGATATTTCCACATTGTCGGAATTCTATGAATACTAACTCTATGATTCTATGAATAGGAGGCAGGGTTCATAAGTATACAGGTGACAAAAGATAATATAATGGAGAGTGAAGAAGGTTATCTGGGAATACAGCACGATCTCGATCAACTAGCGGTGTTCCGCAAGGATCTGTTTTGGGACCATTGCTGTTTGTCATTTTTATAAATGACCTGGAAGAGGGGTTAGAAGGTTGGGTGAGCAAGTTTGCGGATGATACGAAAGTCGGAGGAGTTGTTGACAGTGAGGAAGCATGTGGCAGGTTACAGCAGGATATAGAGAAGCTGCAGAGCTGGGCAGAAAGGTGGCAGATGGAATTCAATGTAGCTAAGTGCGAGGTGATTCACTTTGGGAAGAATAACAAAAAGATGGGGTACTGGGCTAATGGTCGGATACTTGGTAGTGTGGATGAACAGAGGGATCTTGGTGTCCATGTACACAGATCTCTGAAAGTTGCCACCCAGGTAAATAGTGCGGTGAGGAAGGCATATGGCGTACTGGCTTTTATTGGTAGAGGAATTGAGTTCCGGAGTCCTGAGGTCATGATGCAGTTGTATAAGACTCTGGTACGCCCGCATCTGGAATATTGTGTGCAGTTTTGGTCGCCATACTATAGGAAGGATGTGGAGGTATTGGAACGGGTGCAGAGGAGGTTTACCAGGATGTTGCCTGGTATGGAAGGAAAATCGTATGAGGAAAGACTGAGGCACTTGGAGCTGTTTTCACTAGAGAAAAGAAGGTTTAGGGGTGACTTGATTGAGGTGTACAAGATGATTAGGGGGTTAGATAGGGTAGACAGTATGAACCTTTTCCCGCGTATGGAGTCGGGTATTACAAGGGGGCATAGCTTTAAATTAAGGGGGGGTAGATATAGGACTGATGTTAGGGGTAGGTTCTTCACTCAGCGAGTCGTTAGTTCATGGAATGCCCTACCAGTAACAGTGGTGGACTCTCCCTCTTTATGGGCATTTAAGAGGGCATTGGATAGGTATATGGAGGATAGTGGGTTAGTGTAGTTTAGGTGGGCTTGGATCGGCGCAACATCGAGGGCCCAAGGGCCTGTACTGCGCTGTATTCTTCTATGTTCTATGTTCTATGTTCTATGTTCTATGTTCTATGTTCTATAACTGGACCAGTGGGCTGAAGAACAGCAGATGGAGTTTAATTTAGATAAACACAAGTGTTCCATTTTAGTGAGTCAATTTTCTCCCGTAATCTTCAGCCATATCTCTAGTTGCAACTCGACTCCCCCCACACTCCTGCTTGCTATCCAACACTGTTTCCTCAAGTCATCTAAATTCTCTTGCCCCGCGTCCTGCTTCTCGCTGAATCTCGACCCTCTGCCATTTTAACAAAATGTGAGGTATTGCATTTTGCTAAGCCAAACCAGGGCAGGACTTACACAGTTAATGTCGAACAAAGAGGTCCAGGGGGTGCAGGTACATGGTTCCTTGTGACTGGCGTCACAGGTAGACAGGGTGGTGAAGAAGGCATTTCACATGGTTGCTTTCATTGGTCAGAGCACTGAGTACAGGAGTTGGGATGTCATATTATGGTTGTACAAGGTATTGTTAAGACCACATTTGGAGTACTATTTACAGTTCTATTCCCCCTTCTATAGAAAGAATGTCATTAAACTGGAAAGGGTCCAAAAAGGATTTACAAGGATGTCACCGAGACTGGAGGGTTTGAGTTATAAGGAGAGACTGGATAGGCTAGGACTTTGTTCCCGAGAGCGTAGGAGGCTGAGGGGTGACCTTGTGGAGGTTTATAAAATCATAAGTAGATAAGATGAATAGCGAAGGTGTTTTCCTGAGGGTAGTGGAGTCCAAAACCAGAGAAGAAAGATTTAAAAGGGACCTGAGGGGCAACTTTTTCCCACAGAGGGCAGCACGTATATGGACTGAGCTGCCAGAGGAAGTGGTAGAGGTGGGTAGTTACATCTAAAAGACATTTGGACAGGTACATGGAAAGAGTTAGAGAGATTGGGGCCAAATGCAGGCAAGTAGAACTCGTTCAATTTAGGAAACCTGGTCAGCGTGGATGGATTGGGTCAAAGGGTCTGTTTCCATGCTGTATGACTCTATGACTCTTTTCTCAACTTATTTGTTCCTGTAACCTTCAGCCATGCCTCTAGTTACCTCTAAACTCCTCCACACTCCTGCATGCTATCACCATTTTCTCCTCTACAATCCTCATGTCATTCAAACTCTGCTGCCCCATATGCTGCGTATCACTGAATCTCATTCGCCAACCAGCTCTGTGCTTACTGACCTGCATCGATTCCCAGTCAAACAACACCTTCATCTGAAAATGCAAATCGCTGTTTTCATGTCTTTCTGTGGCCTCTCCCCTTCACTACCTCTGTGGCCATCATCTCATGCTGATTTCATGTGCATGATAAGCACATGGGTGACTTTGGGATAGTGTAGGGGGATGAGCTGAGAATAGTTTACAGGTTGGCGCCACATCGAGGGCCAAAGGGCCTGTTCTGTGCTGTATTGTTCTATGCTCATTCTGGCCTCCTCAGTGTCTGTCACTTTACCGTTGGTGGCCAAACCCTTAGTTGAATAGGCCCCAGTGCCAACCTCAGCCTCCTTAAACCTTGTCTTCTCTCTGTGTCATTCTTTCCCTTGGAAACCTCACTTTTTTGTCGCTTTGTCATTGTGACTAATACATCTTCCTGCGGTTCAATGTCATCCTTTGTGTTTAGTACTCCTGACAGGAATCTTGGGTGGTTCCATTACATTCAAGGTGTTTTATGAATATAAAGACAAAACCCGTTGCCTATCCACTTCTCCCCTCGTCACTGTCAAAGGTCCCAAACGCACCTTCCAAGTGAAGTAGTGCTTTGCTTGTACTTCACTCAATCTGATCTCCTGCACTCCCTGCTCACAGTGTGGTCTCCTTTACATTGACAACACTAAACACAGGCAAAAGTGAGGATTGCAGATGCTGGAAACCAGAGTTTAGATTAGAGTGGTGCTGGAAAAGCACAGCATCCGAGGAGCAGGCATATCGGCGTTTCGGGCAAAAGCCCTTCATCAGGAATAGAGGCAGGGAGCCTCGAGGGTGGAGAGCTAAAATCTCTCTAACCTAAACACCAAACACAGGCCAGGTGATAGCTGTGAGGAAACAGAGTCCGTCGGAGTGACCCTGACCTCCTAGTGGGTCACCGTTTCAGCAATCCAAGCTGACATCTCTGTTCTGGAGCTGCTGCAACACTCCACTGAAATACAATACAAAACTGAGGGACAACATCTCATTTTCTACTGAGGGACTTTACAGACTCGGTGTCCACACTGAATTCCATAATTGCAGAAACTGACCGCACTGCCACTGTTGTTCATTTCTGCTACTTTCCTCAGCTGTGTCATGTGTGGATCTTGTTTATTATGCAGTAAGGACCAATTCTCTCCCTTCCACATCTTAACGTACATGCATTGCCCAACTCTTTTTCTCTTTCTCCACCATTAACAATCCCTTTGTCTTGTGGACTGGATGTCTACACCGTCTATTTCCCTTCCTTCTCTTCCTTTGTCAAAAGTTTAAAAAAAAATTTCCCATACATTTCAGTTCTGGAGAAGAGTTGCACCAGACTCGAAAGGCTAACTATGTTTCTCTCTCCACAGATAATTGTTGTTGCTGTCTTACTGTGTAGTTTGCTTTTTACTGAGTAATTATAGGTTTCTCGCTGTGTCACTTTCGACATTTTTACAGCTTTCTTTTTATTGGTGTTTTACTGTGTAGTTCTCAGTCTCTCTGTGCTGCAGCTTCAGAATACGGGCCCTCGGGGAGGTTTAGGTGGGTCCACACCTACAGGAACGCTGGTTCAGAATGGTTAAACTGGAGCCCAAACTTTCAGAGACAGAGAGAGGACACCTTGACGGGCTCATCCAGTAATGCCACATTAGTAAAGCTCAGGAATAGGAAGGGTGCAATCACCTTGATGGGATTGTACGACAATCTACCCAATGGCCAGTAGGTGAGATAAATAGGAACAGATATGTGGACCCATTATGGAAAAAATGTAAAAACACCAGGTTTGTTTCAGTGGGTGGTTTTAACTTCCCTTAATTGGGCAGGGACTTGCTTAGTGCCCGGGGCTTGGATGAAATAGTCCAACTCGGGAAGGGGCCATACCACACCTGGAATTGGGGAATGAAGATTATCGAACTGCCAGTGAGGAAGCAATTCAGGAACACTGGCCATAATTCCAAATGTTGCTAGTTACTTATCGATGAGGATAAGATTAATCCACGTGAAAGTCATAAATTGAAGGAATCTACGAGGGTCAGGGTGTGAGTGTGGGGTCAGTGAGTGAGTGTGGGGTCAGTGAGTGAGTGTGGGGTCAGTGAGTGAGTGTGGGGTCAGTGAGTGCGTGTGAGGTCACAGATTGCATATGAGGGTCAGTGAGTTAATGAGTGTGGGTTCAATGTGTGAGTGGGGGGTTCGGGTAGTGAGTTTGGGGTCAGAGAAACAGAAGAAGAATCAGAGAGTTAGTGTGGCAGGTTGGGGAATGAGTATGGGGGCTTCAGTAAGTGAGAATGGTGTCGAGTGAGTGTTTGGTCAGTGAGTGAGCGTGGGTCAGTGAGTGAATGTGGGGGTCAGTGAGTGAGTGTGGGTCAGTGAGTGAATGTGGGGGTCAGTGAGTGAGTGTGAGGATCAGTGAGTGAGTGTGGGAGTTCAGGTGAGTGAGTGATTGTGAGGTCAGTGGGTGAGTGTGGGGATCAGTGAGTGAGTGTGGGGCTAGTGAGTGAGTGTGAGGGTCAGTAAGTGAGTGTGGGGTCAGTGAGTGAGTGTGGGGTCAGTGAGTGAGCGTGGGGGTCAGTGAGTGAGTATGGCGTCAGTGAGTGAGTGTGAGGGTCAGTGACGGAATGTGGGGTCAGTGACTGAGTGTTGGGTCAGTGAATGAGTGTGAGGGTCAGTGAGTGAGTGTGGGGTCAGTGAGTGAGTGTGGGGGTCAGTGAGTGAGTGGGGGGTCAGTGAGTGAATGTGCGGTCAGTGGGGGAGTGGGGTGGACGTCAGTGAGCGTGTGTGGGGATCAGTGAGTGAGTGTGTGGGTCAGTGAGTGAGTGTGGGATCAGTGAGTGAATGTGGGGTCAGTGAGTGAGTGTGGGGATCAGTGAGTGAGCATGGGGGTCAGTGAGTGAGTGTGTGATCAGTGAGTGAGCTTGGGGGTCAGTGAGTTAGTGTGGGGGTCAGTGAATGGGTGTGGGTGTCCGTGGGTTGAGTGAGGGGTCAGTGAGTGAGTGGTAGGTCAGTGAGTGAGTATAGAGTCAGTGAGAGAGTGTGGGGTCAGTGAATGAGTGTGGGGGTCAGTGAATGAGTGCAGTGGTCAGTGAGTGTAGGGTCAGTGAGTGAGTGTGGGGTCAGTGAGTGAGTGTGGGGTCAGTGAGTGAGTGTTGGATCAGTGAGTGAATGTGCGGTCAATGAGTGAGTGGGAGGGTGTCAGTGAGTGAGTGTGGGGATCAGTGAGTGAGTTTGTGGGCCAATGTGTGAGTGTGAGGGTCAGTAAGTGAGTGTGGGGTCAGTGAGTGAGTGTGGGGTCAGTGAGTGAGCTTGGGGGTCAGTGAGTGAGTATGGCATCAGTGAGTGAGTGTGAGGGTCAGTGACGGAATGTGGGGTCAGTGACTGAGTGTTGGGTCAGTGAGTGAGTGTGACGGTCAGTGAGTGAGTGTGAGGGTCAGTGAGTGAGCGTGGGGGTAAGGGAGTGAACATAGAGTCAGTGAGTGAATGTGTGGGTCAGTGGGTGAGTGTGGGGGTCAGTGAGTGAGTGTGGGGTTAGTGAGTGAGTGTGGGGATCAGTGAGTGAGTGTGGGGGACAGTGGCGGAGTGTGGGGGACAGTGGGTGAGTGTGGAGGGAAGTGAGTGAGTATGGCGTCAGTGAGTGAGTGTCAGTGACGGAATGTGAGGGTCAGTTACTGAGTGTGGGGTCAGTGAGCGAGTGTGGGGTCAGTGAGTGAGTGTGTGGAGTCCGTGAGTGAGTGTAGGGACAGTGAGTGAGTGTGGGGGACAGTAGATGAGTGTGGGGGTCAGTGAGTGACTGTGGGGGTCAGTGATTGATAGTGAGAGTTGGTGGAGGAGTGAGGGGTCAGTGAGTGAGTGAGGGGGTCAGTGAGTGAGTGTGGGGTTAGTGATTGAGTGTGAGGGTCAGTGAGTGAGTGTGGGGGTCAGTGAGTGAGTGTGTTGGGTCAGTGAGTGAGTATGAGGGTCAGTAAGTTTGGTGTCAGTGAGTGAGTGTGGGGATCAGTGAGTGAGTGTGGGGTCAGTGAGTGAGTGTGGGGGTCAGTGAGTGAGTGTGTTGGGTCAGTGAGTGAGTATGAGGGTCAGTAAGTTTGGTGTCAGTGAGTGAGTGTGGGGATCAGTGAGTGAGTGTGGGGTCAGTGAGTGAGTGTGGGGGACAGTGGCGGAGTGTGGGGGACAGTGGGTGAGTGTGGAGGGAAGTGAGTGAGTGTGGGGTCAGTGAGTGAGTGGTGGGTCAGTGAGTGAGTATGGAGTCAATGAGTGAGTATGAGGGTCAGTGAGTGAGCATGGGGCCAGTGAGTGAGTGTGAGCGTCAGTGAGTGAGTGCAGTGGTCAGTGAGTGTGTGTAGTGTCTGTGAGTGAGTGTGAGGGTCAGTGAGTGAGTAGGGGGTCAGTGAGTGAATGTGCGGTCAGTGGGTGAGTGGGGTGGACGTCAGTGAGTGTGTGTGGGGATCAGTGAGTGAGTGTGTGGGTCAGTGAGTGAGTGTGTGGGTCAGTGAGTGAGTGTGGGGTCAGTGAGTGAAAGTGGGGTCAGTGAGTGAGTGGGGGGACGTCAGCGAGTGAGTGTGGGGATCAGTGAGTGAGCATGGGGGTCAGTGAGAGAGTGTGTGGATCAGTGAGTTAGTGTGGGGGTCAGTGAATGAGTGTGGGTGTCCGTGGGTGAGTGAGGGGTCAGTGAGTGAGTGGTAGGTCAGTGAGTGAGTATAGAGTCAGTGAGAGAGTGTGGGGTCAGTGAATGAGTGTGGGGGTCAGTGAGTGAGTGCAGTGGTCAGTGAGTGAGTGTGGGGGTCAGTGAGTGAGTGTGGGGTCAGTGAGTGAGTGTGAGGGTCAGTGAGTGAATGTGGGGATCAGTGAGTGAGTGGGGGGGTCAGTGAGTGAATGTGCGGTCAGTGAGTGAGTGGGAGGGCGTCAGTGAGTGAGTGTGGGGGTCAGTGAGTGAATGTGCGGTCAGTGAGTGAGTGGGGGGGGCGTCAGCGAGTGAGTGTGGGGATCAGTGAGTGAGCATGGGGGTCAGTGAGAGAGTGTGTGGATCAGTGAATGAGTGTGAGGTCAGTGAAAGAGTGGTGTGTCAGTGAGTGAGTATAGAGTCAGTGAGTGAGTGTAGGGGTCAGTGAGTGAGTGTGGGGGTCAGTGAGTGAGTGCGTGGGTCAGTGAGTGAGTGTGGGGTCAGTGAGTGAGTGTGAGGGTCAGTGAGTGAGTGTGAGTTCAGTGAGTGAGTGGGGGACAGTGAGTGAATGTGAGGATCAGTGAGTGAATGGGGGGTCAGTGAGTGAGTGGGAGGTCAGTGAGTGAGTGGGGGTGTGTCAGTGAGTGAGTGTGGGGATCAGGAAGTGAGCGTGGGGGTCAGTGAGTGAGTGTGGGGGTCAGTGAATGAGTGTGGGTGTCTGTGAGTGAAATTGGGTTAGTGAGTGAGTGTGGAGTCAGTGAGTGAGTGTGGAGTCAGTGAGAGAGTGTGAGGGTCAGTGAATGAGTGTGGGGATCAGTGAGTGAGTGTGGGGGCCAGTGAGTGAGTGGGGGTCACTGTGTGAATGTGGGGTCCATGTGTGAATGTGGGGTCAGTGAGTGAGTGGGGGGGTCAGTAAGTGAGTGTGGGGATCAGTGAGTGAGCGTAGGGGTCAGTGAGTGATTGTGGGGATCAGTGAGTGAGTGTGGGGTCAGTGAGTGAGTGTGGGGGTCAGTGAGTGAGTGCAGTGGTCAGTGAGTGAGTGTGCGGGTCAGTGAGTGAGTGTGGGGTCAGTGAGTGAGTGTGAGGGTCAGTGAGTGAATGTGGGGATCAGTGAGTGAGTGGGGGGTCAGTGAGTGAATGTGCGGTCAGTGAGTGAGTGGGAGGGCGTCAGTGAGTGAGTGTGGGGGTCAGTGAGTGAATGTGCGGTCAGTGAGTGAGTGGGGGGGGCGTCAGCGAGTGAGTGTGGGGATCAGTGAGTGAGCATGGGGGTCAGTGAGAGAGTGTGTGGATCAGTGAATGAGTGTGAGGTCAGTGAAAGAGTGGTGTGTCAGTGAGTGAGTATAGAGTCAGTGAGTGAGTGTAGGGGTCAGTGAGTGAGTGTGGGGGTCAGTGAGTGAGTGCGTGGGTCAGTGAGTGAGTGTGGGGTCAGTGAGTGAGTGTGAGGGTCAGTGAGTGAGTGTGAGTTCAGTGAGTGAGTGGGGGACAGTGAGTGAATGTGGGGATCAGTGAGTGAATGGGGGGTCAGTGAGTGAGTGGAGGTCAGTGAGTGAGTGGGGGTGTGTCAGTGAGTGAGTGTGGGGATCAGGAAGTGAGCGTGGGGGTCAGTGAGTGAGTGTGGGGGTCAGTGAATGAGTGTGGGTGTCTGTGAGTGAAATTGGGTTAGTGAGTGAGTGTGGAGTCAGTGAGAGAGTGTGGGGGTCAGTGAATGAGTGTGGGGATCAGTGAGTGAGTGTGGGGGCCAGTGAGTGAGTGGGGGTCACTGTGTGAATGTGGGGTCTATGTGTGAATGTGGGGTCAGTGAGTGAGTGGGGGGGTCAGTAAGTGAGTGTGGGGATCAGTGAGTGAGCATAGCGGTCAGTGAGTGATTGTGGGGATCAGTGAGTGAGTGTGGGGTCAGTGAGTGAGTGTGGGGGTCAGTGAGTGAGTGCAGTGGTCAGTGAGTGAGTGTGGGGGTCAGTGAGTGAGTGTGGGGTCAGTGAGTAAGTGTGAGGGTCAGTGAGTGAATGTGGGGATCAGTGAGTGAGTGGGGGGTCAGTGAGTGAATGTGCGGTCAGTGAGTGAATGTGCGGTCAGTGAGTGAGTGGGAGGGTGTCAGTGAGTGAGTGTGGGGGTCAGTGAGTGAATGTGGGGTTCAGTGAGTGAGTGTGTGGGTCAGTGAGTGAGTGTGGGGTCAGTGAGTGAGTGTGTGGGTCAGTGGGCGAGTGTGGAGATCACTGAGTGTGGGATCAGTGAGTGAGAGTGTGGGTCAGTGACTGAGTGGGGGGGTCAGTGAGTGAATGTGGGGATCAGTGAGTGAGCGTAGGGGTCAGTGAGTGAGTGTGTGGGTCAGTGGGTGAGTGTGGGGGTCACTGTGTGTGGGATCAGTGAGTGAGAGTGTGGGTGAGTGACTGAGTGGGGGGTCAGTGAGTGAATGTGGGGATCAGTGAGTGAGTGTAGGGGTCAGTGAGTGAATATGTGGGCCAGTGAGTGAGTGTGTGAGACAGTGAGTGAGTGTGGGGGTCAGTGAGTGAGTGTGTGGGTCAGTGACTGAGTGGGGGGTCAGTGAGAGAGTGTGTGGATCAGTGAATGAGTGCAGGGTCAGTGAGTAAGTGTGGGGTTCAGTGAGTGAGTGTGAGCGTCAGTGAGTGAGTGTGAGGGTCAGTGACGGAATGTGAGGGTCAGTTACTGAGTGTGGGGTCAGTGAGTGATCGTGGGGTCAGTGAGTGAGTGTGGGGAGTCCGTGAGTGAGTGTAGGGGTCAGTGAGTGAGTGTGGGGGACAGTGGATGAGTGTGGGGGTCAGTGAGTGAGTGTGGGGGTCAGTGAATGAGTGTGGGGGTCAGTGAGTGAGTGTGGGGTCAGTGAGTGAGTATGGGGTCAGTGAGTGAGTGTGTGGGTCAGTGGGTGAGTGTGGGGGTCACTGTGTGTGGGATCAGTGAGTGAGAGTGTGGGTGAGTGACTGAGTGGGGGGTCAGTGAGTGAATGTGGGGATCAGTGAGTGAGTGTAGGGGTCAGTGAGTGAATGTGTGGGCCAGTGAGTGAGTGTGTGAGACAGTGAGTGAGTGTGGGGGTCAGTGAGTGAGTGTGTGGGTCAGTGACTGAGTGTGGGGGTCAGTGAGTGAGTGTGGGGATCAGTGAATGAGCGTGGGGGTCAGTGTGTGAATGTGGGGGTCAGTGAGTGAGTATGGGGGTCAGTGAATGACTGTGGGGGTCTGTGAGTGATTGTGGAGTTAGTGAGTGAGTGTGAGGGTCAGTGAGTGAGTATGGCATCAGTGAGTGAGTGTGGGGTCAGTGAGTGAGTGTGGGGTTCAGTGAGTGAGTGTGTGGGTCAGTGAGTGAGTGTGGGGTCAGTGAGTGAGTGTGTGGGTCAGTGAGTGAGTGTGGGGTCAGTGAGTGAGTGTGTGGGTCAGTGGGCGAGTGTGGAGATCACTGAGTGTGGAATCAGTGAGTGAGAGTGTGGGTCAGTGACTGAGTGGGGGGTCAGTGAGTGAATGTGGGGATCAGTGAGTGAGCGTAGGGGTCAGTGAGTGAGTGTGTGGGACAGTGAGTGAGCATGGGGGTCAGTGAGAGAGTGTGTGGATCAGTGAATAAGTGTAGGGGTCAGTGAGTAAGTGTGGGGTTCAGTGAGTGAGTGTGAGCGTCAGTGAGTGAGTGTGAGGGTCAGTGACGGAATGTGAGGGTCAGTTACTGAGTGTGGGGTCAGTGAGTGATCGTGGGGTCAGTGAGTGAGTGTGGGGAGTCCGTGAGTGAGTGTAGGGGTCAGTGAGTGAGTGTGGGGGACAGTGGATGAGTGTGGGGGTCAGTGAGTGAGTGTGGGGGTCAGTGAATGAGTGTGGGTGTCAGTGAGTGAGTGTGGGGTCAGTGAGTGAGTATGGGGTCAGTGAGTGAGTGTGTGGGTCAGTGAGTGAGTGTGAGGGTCAGTGACGGAATGTGAGGGTCAGTTACTAAGTGTGGGGTCAGTGAGTGATCGTGGGGTCAGTGAGTGAGTGTGGGGGTCACTGTGTGTGGGATCAGTGAGTGAGAGTGTGGGTGAGTGACTGAGTGGGGGGTCAGTGAGTGAATGTGGGGATCAGTGAGTGAGTGTAGGGGTCAGTGAGTGAATGTGTGGGCCAGTGAGTGAGTGTGTGAGACAGTGAGTGAGTGTGGGGGTCAGTGAGTGAGTATGTGGGTCAGTGACTGAGTGGGGGGTCAGTGAGTGAGTGTGGGGATCACTGAGTGAGGGGAATTAGTGAGTGAGTGTGGTGTGTCAGTGAGTGAGTGTGGGGATCAGTGAATGAGCGTGGGGGTCAGTCTGTGAATGTGGGGGTCAGTGAGTTAGTATGGGGGTCAGTGGGTGAGTGTGGGGGTAAGTGAGTGAGTGTGTGGGTCAGTGACTGAGTGGGGGGTCAGTGAGTGAGTGTGGGGATCACTGAGTGAGGGGAATTAGTGAGTGAGTGTGGTGTGTCAGTGAGTGAGTGTGGGGATCTGTGAATGAGCGTGGGGGTCAGTGTGTGAATGTGGGGGTCAGTGAGTGAGTATGGGGTCAGTGAATGACTGTGGGGGTCTGTGAGTGATTGTGGAGTTAGTGAGTGAGTGTGAGGGTCAGTGAGTGAGTGCAGGGGTCAGTGACTGAGTGTGGGGGTCAAAGAGTGAGTGTGGGGATCAATGAGTGAGTGTGGGGTCAGTGAGTGAGTGTGGGGGACAGTGGGTGAGTGTGGGGGACAGTGGGTGAGTGTGGGGGTAAGTGAGTGATTGTGGGGAGCAGTGAGTGAGTTTGGGGAGCAGTGAGTGAGTGTGGTGTCAGTGAGTGAGTATGGGGTCAGTGACTGAATGTGAGGTCAGTGACGGAGTGTTGGGTCAGTGAGTGAGTATGAGGGTCAGTGAGTAATTTTGGGGTCAGTGAGTGAGTGTGGGGATCTTTGAGTGAGTGTGGGGTCAGTGAGTGAGTGTGGGGGACAGTGGGTGAGTGTGGGGGTAAGTGAGTGAGTGTGGGGTCAGTGAGTGTGTTTGGGGTCAGTGAGTGTGTTTGGGGGCAGTGAGTGAGTACAGAGTCAGTGAGTGAGTGCAGGGGTCAGTGACTGAGTGTGGGGGTCAGTGAGTGAGTGTGGGGTCAGTGAGTGAGTGTGAGGGTCAGTGAGTGAGTGTAAGGTTCAGTGAGTGAGCATGCGGCCAGTGAGTGAGTGTGAGTGTCAGTGACTGAGTGCAGGGGTCAGTGAGTGAGTGTGGGGATCAGTGAGTGAGTGTGGGGTCAGTGAGTGAGTGTGAGGGTCAGTGAGTGAGTGTGGAGTCAGTGAGTGAGTGTGGGGATCAGTGAGTGAGTGCGGGGTTATTGAGTGAATGTGGGGATCAGTGAATGAGTGGGGGGTCAGTGAGTGAGTGGGGGGTCAGTGAGTGAGTGTGAGGGTCAGTGAGTGAGTGTGGAGTCAGTGAGTGAGTGTGGGGATCAGTGAGTGAGTGCGGGGTTATTGAGTGAATGTGGGGATCAGTGAGTGAGTGGGGGGGTCAGTGAGTGAATGTGCGGTCAGTGAGTGAGTGGGGGGCGTCAGTGAGTGAGTGTGGGGATCAGTGAGTGAGCGTGGGGGTCAATGAGTGAGTCTGTGGGCCAGTGAGTGAATTTGGGGGTCAGTGAGTGAGTGAGGGGTCAGTGGGTGAATGTGGGGTAAGTGAGTGAATGGGGGGGCATCAGCGAATGAGTGTGGGGGTCAGTGAGTGAGCATGGGGGTCAGTGAGAGAGTGTAGGGTCGGTGAGTGAGTGTGGGGGACAGTGGCTGAGTGTGGAGGGAAGTGAGTGGATGGTGGGTCAGTGAGTGAGTATAGAGTCAGTGGGTGAGTGCAGGGGTCAGTGAGTGAGTGTGGGGGTCAGTGAGTGAGTGTGGGGTCTGTGAGTGAATGTGAGGGTCAGTGAGTGAGTGGGGGTCAGTGAGTGAATGTGCGGTCAGTGGGTGAGTGGGGTTGACGTCAGTGAGTGTGTGTGGTGATCAATAAGTGAGTGTGTGGGTCAGTGAGTGAGTGTGCGGTCAGTGAGTGAATGTGGGGTCAGTGAGTGAGTGGGGGGGTCAGTGAGTGAGTGCAGTGGTCAGTGAGTGAGTGTGGGGGTCAGTGAGTGAGCGTGGGGGTCAAAGAGTGAGTGTGGGGATCAATGAGTGAGTGTGGGGTCAGTGAGTGAGTGTGGGTCAGTGAGTGAATGTGGGGGTCAGTGAGTGAGTGTGAGGATCAGTGAGTGAGTGTGGGGCTAGTGAGTGAGTGTGAGGGTCAGTAAGTGAGTGTGGGGTCAGTGAGTGAGTGTGGGGTCAGTGAGTGAGCGTGGGGGTCAGTGAGTGAGTATGGCGTCAGTGAGTGCGTGTGAGGGTCAGTGACGGAATGTGGGGTCAGTGACTGAGTGTTGGGTCAGTGAATGAGTGTGAGGGTCAGTGAGTGAGTGTGGGGTCAGTGAGTGAGTGTGGGGGTCAGTGAGTGAGTGGGGGGTCAGTGAGTGAATGTGCGGTCAGTGGGGGAGTGGGGTGGACGTCAGTGAGCGTGTGTGGGGATCAGTGAGTGAGTGTGTGGGTCAGTGAGTGAGTGTGGGATCAGTGAGTGAATGTGGGGTCAGTGAGTGAGTGTGGGGATCAGTGAGTGAGCATGGGGGTCAGTGAGTGAGCGTGTGATCAGTGAGTGAGCTTGGGGGTCAGTGAGTTAGTGTGGGGGTCAGTGAATGAGTGTGGGTGTCCGTGGGTTGTGTGAGGGGTCAGTGAGTGAGTGGTGGGTCAGTGAGTGAGTATAGAGTCAGTGAGAGAGTGTGGGGTCAGTGAATGAGTGTGGGGGTCAGTGAATGAGTGCAGTGGTCAGTGAGTGTGGGGGTCAGTGACTGAGTGTGGGGTCGGTGAATGAGTGTGGGGGTCAGTGAGTGAGTGCAGTGGTCAGTGAGTGAGTGCAGTGGTCAGTGAGTGAGTGTAGGGTCAGTGAGTGAGTGTGGGGTCAGTGAGTGAGTGTGGGGTCAGTGAGTGAGTGTTGGATCAGTGAGTGAATGTGCGGTCAATGAGTGAGTGGGAGGGTGTCAGTGAGTGAGTGTTGGATCAGTGAGTGAGTTTGTGGGCCAGTGTGTGAGTGTGAGGGTCAGTAAGTGAGTGTGGGGTCAGTGAGTGAGTGTGGGGTCAGTGAGTGAGCTTGGGGGTCAGTGAGTGAGCGTGGGGGTCAGTGAGTGAGTATGGCATCAGTGAGTGAGTGTGAGGGTCAGTGACGGAATGTGGGGTCAGTGACTGAGTGTTGGGTCAGTGAGTGAGTGTGACGGTCAGTGAGTGAGTGTGAGGGTCAGTGAGTGAGCGTGGGGGTAAGGGAGTGAACATAGAGTCAGTGAGTGAATGTGTGGGTCAGTGGGTGAGTGTGGGGGTCAGTGAGTGAGTGAGGGGGTCAGTGAGAGAGTGTGGGGTTAGTGATTGAGTGTGAGGGTCAGTGAGTGAGTGTGGGGGTCAGTGAGTGAGTGTGTTGGGTCAGTGAGTGAGTGTGGGGTCAGTGAGTGAGTGTGGGGGACAGTGGCGGAGTGTGGGGGACAGTGGGTGAGTGTGGAGGGAAGTGAGTGAGTATGGCGTCAGTGAGTGAGTGTCAGTGACGGAATGTGAGGGTCAGTTACTGAGTGTGGGGTCAGTGAGCGAGTGTGGGGTTAGTGAGTGAGTGTGTGGAGTCCGTGAGTAGTGTAGGGACAGTGAGTGAGTGTGGGGGACAGTAGATGAGTGTGGGGGTCAGTGAGTGACTGTGGGGGTCAGTGATTGATAGTGAGAGTCGGTGGAGGAGTGAGGGGTCAGTGAGTGAGTGAGGGGGTCAGTGAGTGAGTGTGGGGTTAGTGATTGAGTGTGAGGGTCAGTGAGTGAGTGTGGGGGTCAGTGAGTGAGTGTGTTGGGTCAGTGAGTGAGTATGAGGGTCAGTAAGTTTGGTGTCAGTGAGTGAGTGTGGGGATCAGTGAGTGAGTGTGGGGTCAGTGAGTGAGTGTGGGGGACAGTGGCGGAGTGTGGGGGACAGTGGGTGAGTGTGGAGGGAAGTGAGTGAGTGTGGGGTCAGTGAGTGAGTGGTGGGTCAGTGAGTGAGTATAGAGTCAATGAGTGAGTATGAGGGTCAGTGAGTGAGCATGGGGCCAGTGAGTGAGTGTGAGCGTCAGTGAGTGAGTGCAGTGGTCAGTGAGTGTGTGTAGTGTCTGTGAGTGAGTGTGAGGGTCAGTGAGTGAGTAGGGGGTCAGTGAGTGAATGTGCGGTCAGTGGGTGAGTGGGGTGGACGTCAGTGAGTGTGTGTGGGGATCAGTGAGTGAGTGTGTGGGTCAGTGAGTGAGTGTGTGGGTCAGTGAGTGAGTGTGAGGGTCAGTGAGTGAGTAGGGGGTCAGTGAGTGAATGTGCGGTCAGTGACTGAGTGGGGGGACGTCAGCGAGTGAGTGTGTGGATCAGTGAGTGAGCATGGGGGTCAGTGAGAGAGTGTGTGGATCAGTGAGTTAGTGTGGGGGTCAGTGAATGAGTGTGGGTGTCCGTGGGTGAGTGAGGGGTCAGTGAGTGAGTGGTAGGTCAGTGAGTGAGTATAGAGACAGTGAGAGAGTGTGGGGTCAGTGAATGAGTGTGGGGGTCAGTGAGTGAGTGCAGTGGTCAGTGAGTGAGTGTGGGGGTCAGTGAGTGAGTGTGGGGTCAGTGAGTGAGTGTGAGGGTCAGTGAGTGAATGTGGGGATCAGTGAGTGAGTGGGGGGTCAGTGAGTGAATGTGCGGTCAGTGAGTGAGTGGGAGGGCGTCAGTGAGTGAGTGTGGGGGTCAGTGAGTGAATGTGCGGTCAGTGAGTGAGTGGGGGGGGCGTCAGCGAGTGAGTGTGGGGATCAGTGAGTGAGCATGGGGTTCAGTGAGAGAGTGGTGTGTCAGTGAGTGAGTATAGAGTCAGTGAGTGAGTGTAGGGGTCAGTGAGTGAGTGTGGGGGTCAGTGAGTGAGTGCGTGGGTCAGTGAGTGAGTATAGAGTCAGTGAGTGAGTGTAGGGGTCAGTGAGTGAGTGTGAGGGTCAGTGAGTGAGTGCGTGGGTCAGTGAGTGAGTGTGGGGTCAGTGAGTGAGTGTGAGGGTCAGTGAGTGAGTGTGAGTTCAGTGAGTGAGTGGGGGACAGTGAGTGAATGTGGGGATCAGTGAGTAGATGGGGGGTCAGTGAGTGAGTGGGAGGTCAGTGAGTGAGTGGGGGTGTGTCAGTGAGTGAGTGTGGGGATCAGGAAGTGAGCGTGGGGGTCAGTGAGTGAGTGTGGGGGTCAGTGAATGAGTGTGGGTGTCTGTGAGTGAAATTGGGTTAGTGAGTGAGTGTGGAGTCAGTGAGTGAGTGTGGAGTCAGTGAGAGAGTGTGGGGGTCAGTGAATGAGTGTGGGGATCAGTGAGTGAGTGCGGGGGCCAGTGAGTGATTGGGGGTCACTGTGTGAATGTGGGGTCCATGTGTGAATGTGGGGTCAGTGAGTGAATGGGGGGGTCAGTAAGTGAGTGTGGGGATCAGTGAGTGAGCGTAGGGGTCAGTGAGTGATTGTGGGGATCAGTGAGTGAGTGTGGGGTCAGTGAGTGAGTGTGGGGGTCAGTGAGTGAGTGCAGTGGTCAGTGAGTGAGTGTGGGGGTCAGTGAGTGAATGTGGGGATCAGTGAGTGAGTGGGGGATCAGTGAGTGAATGTGCGGTCAGTGAGTGAGTGGGAGGGCGTCAGTGAGTGAGTGTGGGGGTCAGTGAGTGAATGTGCGGTCAGTGAGTGAGTGGGGGGGGCGTCAGCGAGTGAGTGTGGGGGTCAGTGAGTGAGCATGGGGGTCAGTGAGTGAGTGGGAGGTCAGTGAGTGAGTGGGGGTGTGTCAGTGAGTGAGTGTGGGGATCAGGAAGTGAGCGTGGGGGTCAGTGAGTGAGTGTGGGGTTCAGTGAATGAGTGTGGGTGTCTGTGAGTGAAATTGGGTTAGTGAGTGAGTGTGGAGTCAGTAAGTGAGTGTGGAGTCAGTGAGAGAGTGTGGGGGTCAGTGAATGAGTGCGGGGATCAGTGCGTGAGTGTGGGGGCCAGTGAGTGAGTGGGGGTCACTGTGTGAATGTGGGGTCCATGTGTGAATGTGGGGTCAGTGAGTGAGTGGGGGGGTCAGTAAGTGAGTGTGGGGATCAGTGAGAGAGCGTAGCGGTCAGTGAGTGATTGTGGGGATCAGTGAGTGAGTGTGGGGTCAGTGAGTGAGTGTGGGGGTCAGTGAGTGAGTGCAGTGAGTGAGTGTGTGAGACAGTGAGTGAGTGTGGGGGTCAGTGAGTGAGTGTGTGGGTCAGTGACTGAGTGGGGGGTCAGTGAGAGAGTGTGTGGATCAGTGAATGAGTGCAGGGTCAGTGAGTAAGTGTGGGGTTCAGTGAGTGAGTGTGAGCGTCAGTGAGTGAGTGTGAGGGTCAGTGACGGAATGTGAGGGTCAGTTACTGAGTGTGGGGGTCAGTGAGTGAGTGTGGGGGTCAGTGAATGAGTGTGGGGGTCAGTGAGTGAGTGTGGGGTCAGTGAGTGAGTATGGGGTCAGTGAGTGAGTGTGTGGGTCAGTGGGTGAGTGTGGGGGTCACTGTGTGTGGGATCAGTGAGTGAGAGTGTGGGTGAGTGACTGAGTGGGGGGTCAGTGAGTGAATGTGGGGATCAGTGAGTGAGTGTAGGGGTCAGTGAGTGAATGTGTGGGCCAGTGAGTGAGTGTGTGAGACAGTGAGTGAGTGTGGGGGTCAGTGAGTGAGTGTGGGGGTCAGTGACTGAGTGGGGGGTCAGTGAGTGAGTGTGGGGATCAGTGAATGAGCGTGGGGGTCAGTGTGTGAATGTGGGGGTCAGTGAGTGAGTATGGGGGTCAGTGAATGACTGTGGGGGTCTGTGAGTGATTGTGGAGTTAGTGAGTGAGTGTGAGGGTCAGTGAGTGAGTATGGCATCAGTGAGTGAGTGTGGGGTCAGTGAGTGAGTGTGGGGTTCAGTGAGTGAGTGTGTGGGTCAGTGAGTGAGTGTGGGGTCAGTGAGTGAGTGTGTGGGTCAGTGGGCGAGTGTGGAGATCACTGAGTGTGGAATCAGTGAGTGAGAGTGTGGGTCAGTGACTGAGTGGGGGGTCAGTGAGTGAATGTGGGGATCAGTGAGTGAGCGTAGGGGTCAGTGAGTGAGTGTGTGGGACAGTGAGTGAGCATGGGGGTCAGTGAGAGAGTGTGTGGATCAGTGAATAAGTGTAGGGGTCAGTGAGTAAGTGTGGGGTTCAGTGAGTGAGTGTGAGCGTCAGTGAGTGAGTGTGAGGGTCAGTGACGGAATGTGAGGGTCAGTTACTGAGTGTGGGGTCAGTGAGTGAGTGTGGGGAGTCCGTGAGTGAGTGTAGGGGTCAGTGAGTGAGTGTGGGGGACAGTGGATGAGTGTGGGGGTCAGTGAGTGAGTGTGGGGGTCAGTGAATGAGTGTGGGTGTCAGTGAGTGAGTGTGGGGTCAGTGAGTGAGTATGGGGTCAGTGAGTGAGTGTGTGGGTCAGTGAGTGAGTGTGAGGGTCAGTGACGGAATGTGAGGGTCAGTTACTAAGTGTGGGGTCAGTGAGTGATCGTGGGGTCAGTGAGTGAGTGTGGGGGTCACTGTGTGTGGGATCAGTGAGTGAGAGTGTGGGTGAGTGACTGAGTGTGGGGTCAGTGAGTGAATGTGGGGATCAGTGAGTGAGTGTAGGGGTCAGTGAGTGAATGTGTGGGCCAGTGAGTGAGTGTGTGAGACAGTGAGTGAGTGTGGGGGTCAGTGAGTGAGTGTGTGGGTCAGTGACTGAGTGGGGGGTCAGTGAGTGAGTGTGGGGATCACTGAGTGAGGGGAATTAGTGAGTGAGTGTGGTGTGTCAGTGAGTGAGTGTGGGGATCAGTGAATGAGCGTGGGGGTCAGTCTGTGAATGTGGGGGTTAGTGAGTTAGTATGGGGGTCAGTGGGTGAGTGTGGGGGTAAGTGAGTGAGTGTGTGGGTCAGTGACTGAGTGGGGGGTCAGTGAGTGAGTGTGGGGATCACTGAGTGAGGGGAATTAGTGTGTGAGTGTGGTGTGTCAGTGAGTGAGTGTGGGGATCTGTGAATGAGCGTGGGGGTCAGTGTGTGAATGTGGGGGTCAGTGAGTGAGTATGGGGGTCAGTGAATGACTGTGGGGGTCTGTGAGTGATTGTGGAGTTAGTGAGTGAGTGTGAGGTCAGTGAGTGAGTGCAGGGGTCAGTGACTGAGTGTGGGGGTCAGTGAGTGAGTATGGGGTCAGTGAGTGAGTGTGAGGGTCAGTGAGTGAGTGTAAGGTTCAATGAGTGAGCATGCGGCCGGTGAGTGAGTGTGAGTGTCAGTGACTGAGTGCAGGGGTCAGTGAGTGAGTGTGGGGATCAGTGAGTGAGTGTGGGGTCAGTGAGTGAGTGTGAGGGTCAGTGAGTGAGTGTGGAGTCAGTGAGTGAGTGTGGGGATCAGTGAGTGAGTGCGGGGTTATTGAGTGAATGTGGGGATCAGTGAATGAGTGGGGGGTCAGTGAGTGAGTGGGGGGTCAGTGAGTGAATGTGCGGTCAGTGACTGAGTGCGGGGGGGCGTCAGTGAGTGAGTGTGGGGATCAGTGAGTGAGCGTGGGGGTCAATGAGTGAGTCTGTGGGCCAGTGAATGAATTTGGGGGTCAGTGAGTGAGTAAGGGGTCAGTGGGTGAATGTGGGGTAAGTGAGTGAATGGGGGGGGCATCAGCGAATGAGTGTGGGGGTCAGTGAGTGAGCATGGGGGTCAGTGAGAGAGCGTAGGGTCAGTGAGTGATCGTGGGGTCAGTGAGTGAGTGTGGGGGTCACTGTGTGTGGGATCAGTGAGTGAGAGTGTGGGTGAGTGACTGAGTGTGGGGTCAGTGAGTGAATGTGGGGATCAGTGAGTGAGTGTAGGGGTCAGTGAGTGAATGTGTGGGCCAGTGAGTGAGTGTGTGAGACAGTGAGTGAGTGTGGGGGTCAGTGAGTGAGTGTGTGGGTCAGTGACTGAGTGGGGGGTCAGTGAGTGAGTGTGGGGATCACTGAGTGAGGGGAATTAGTGAGTGAGTGTGGTGTGTCAGTGAGTGAGTGTGGGGATCAGTGAATGAGCGTGGGGGTCAATCTGTGAATGTGGGGGTTAGTGAGTTAGTATGGGGGTCAGTGGGTGAGTGTGGGGGTAAGTGAGTGAGTGTGTGGGTCAGTGACTGAGTGGGGGGTCAGTGAGTGAGTGTGGGGATCACTGAGTGAGGGGAATTAGTGTGTGAGTGTGGTGTGTCAGTGAGTGAGTGTGGGGATCTGTGAATGAGCGTGGGGGTCAGTGTGTGAATGTGGGGGTCAGTGAGTGAGTATGGGGGTCAGTGAATGACTGTGGGGGTCTGTGAGTGATTGTGGAGTTAGTGAGTGAGTGTGAGGTCAGTGAGTGAGTGCAGGGGTCAGTGACTGAGTGTGGGGGTCAGTGAGTGAGTATGGGGTCAGTGAGTGAGTGTGAGGGTCAGTGAGTGAGTGTAAGGTTCAGTGAGTGAGCATGCGGCCGGTGAGTGAGTGTGAGTGTCAGTGACTGAGTGCAGGGGTCAGTGAGTGAGTGTGGGGATCAGTGAGTGAGTGTGGGGTCAGTGAGTGAGTGTGAGGGTCAGTGAGTGAGTGTGGAGTCAGTGAGTGAGTGTGGGGATCAGTGAGTGAGTGCGGGGTTATTGAGTGAATGTGGGGATCAGTGAATGAGTGGGGGGTCAGTGAGTGAGTGGGGGGTCAGTGAGTGAATGTGCGGTCAGTGAGTGAGTGCGGGGGGGCGTCAGTGAGTGAGTGTGGGGATCAGTGAGTGAGCGTGGGGGTCAATGAGTGAGTCTGTGGGCCAGTGAATGAATTTGGGGGTCAGTGAGTGAGTAAGGGGTCAGTGGGTGAATGTGGGGTAAGTGAGTGAATGGGGGGGGGCATCAGCGAATGAGTGTGGGGGTCAGTGAGTGAGCATGGGGGTCAGTGAGAGAGCGTAGGGTCGGTGAGTGAGTGTGGGGGACAGTGGCTGAGTGTGGAGGGAAGTGAGTGGATGGTGGGTCAGTGAGTGAGTATAGAGTCAGTGAGTGAGTGCAGGGGTCAGTGAGTGAGTGTGGGGATCAGTGAGTGAGTGTGGGGTCTGTGAGTGAATGTGAGGGTCAGTGAGTGAGTGGGGGTCAGTGAGTGAATGTGCGGTCAGTGGGTGAGTGGGGTGGACGTCAGTGAGTGTGTGTGGTGATCAGTGAGTGAGTGTGTGGGTCAGTGAGTGAGTGTGGGGTCAGTGAGTGAATGTGGGGTCAGTGAGTGAGTGTGGGGATCAGTGAGTGAGTGTGGGGTCAGTGAGTGAGTGTGGGGGTCAGTGAGTGAGCGTGGGGGTCAGTGAGTGAGTATGGCGTCAGTGAGTGAGTGTGAAGGTCAGTGACGGAATGTGGGGTCAGTGACTGAGTGTTGGGTCAGTGAATGAGTGTGAGGGTCAGTGAGTAAGTGTGGGGGTCAGTGAGTGAGTGTGACGGTCAGTGAGTGAGTGTGAGGGTCAGTGAGTGAGCGTGGGGATAAAGGAGTGAACATAGAGTCAGTGAGTGAGTGTGGGGTCAGTGAGTGTGTGTGGGGGTCAGTGAGTGAGTGTGAGGTCAGTGAGTGAGTGTGGGGGTCAGTGTGTGAGTGTGAGGTCAGTGAGTGAGTGTGGGGTCAGTGAGTGAGTGTGAGGTCAGTGAGTGAGTGTGGGGTCAGTGAGTGAGTGTGGGGGTCAGTGAGTGAGCACGAGATTCAGTGAGTGAGTGTAAGGGTAAGTGAGTTAGTGTGGGGTCAGTGAGCGAATGTGGGGGTCAGTGAGTGACTGTGGCGTCAGTGAGTGAGTGTGGAGGTCAGTGAGTGAGTGTGGCATCAGTGAGTGAGTATGGAGTCAGTGAGTGAGAGTGGGGTCAGTGAGTGAGTGTGAGGTCAGTAAGTGAGAGTGGGGTGAGTGAGTGAGTGTGAGGTCAGTGAGTGAGTGTGGGGTCCGTGAGTGAGTGTGTGCGTCAGTCAGTGAGCGCGAGGGTCAGTGAGTGAGTGTGTGGGTCAGTCAGTGAGCGCGAGGGTCAGAGAGTGAGTGTGGGGATCAGTGAGTGAGTATAGTGTCAGTGAGTGAGTGTGGGGTCAGTGAGTGAGTGTCAGGGTCAATGAGTGAGTGTGGGGTCAGTGAGTGAGTGTGGGGGTCAGTGAGTGAGTGTGAGGTCAGTGAATGAGTATAGAGTCAGTGAGTGGATGTGAGGGTCAGTGAGTGAGTGTTGGGGTCAGTGAGTGTGGCGTCAGTGAGTGAGTGTGAGCGTCAGTGAGTGTGTGTGAGTGTCAGAGAGTGATCAAGGGAGTCAGTGAGTGCGTGTGGGGGTCAGTGAGTGAGTATGAGGTCAGTGAGTGTGAGTGTCAGAGAGAGAGTGGGTTTGTGGGTCAGTGAGTGAGTGTGATGTCAGTGAGTGACTATAGAGTCAGTATGTGGGTCTGTGGGTCAGTGAGTGAGTGTGAGGGTCAGTGAGTGAATGTGAGGGTCAGTGAGTGAGTATAGTGTCAGTGAGTGAGTGTGGGGTCAGTGAGTGAGTGTCGGGGTCAGTGAGTGAGTGTGGTCAGTGAGTGAGTGTGGGGGTCAGTGAGTGAGTGTGAGGTCTGTGAATGAGTGTGAGGTCAGTGAGTGAGTGTGAAGTCAGTGGGTGATTGTGAGGTCAGTGAGTGAGTATAGAGTCAGTGAGTGGGTGTGAGGGTCAGTGAGTGAGTGTTGGGGTCAGTGAGTGTGGCGTCAGTGAGTGAGTGTGAGGGTCAGTGAGTGTGTGTGAATGTCAGAGAGTGATCAAGGGAGTCAGTGAGTGAGTGTGAGTGTCAGAGACTGAGTGTGGAGGTCAGTGAGTGAGTGTGAGGGTCAGTGAGTGAGTGTGAGTGTCAGAAAGTGAGTGTGGGGATCAGAGAGTGAGTATGAGGTCAGTGAATGAGTGTGAGTGTCAGAGAGTGAGTGTGGTGTCAATGAGTGGGTTTGAGGGTCTGTGAGTGAGTGTGGGGGTGAGTGAGTGAGTGTGGGGGTCAGTGAGTGAGTGTGGAGTCCGTGAGTGATTGTGAGGTCAGTGAGTGAGTATAGAGTCAGTATGTGGGTCTGTGGGTCTGTGAGTGAGTGTGGGGGTGAGTGAGTGAGTGTGGGGGTCAGTGAGTGAGTGTGGAGTCCGTGAGTGATTGTGGGGGTCAGTGAGTGAGTGTGAGGTTCAGTCAGTGAGTGTGAGGATAAGTGAGTGAGTATAGTGTCAGTGAGTGAGTGTGAGGTCAGTGAGTGAGTGTGAGGTCAGTGAGTGAGTGTGAGGGTAAGTGAGTGATTGTGAGGTCAGTGAGTGAGTATAGAGTCAGTGAGTGGGTTGAGGGTCAGTGAGTGAGTGTTGGGGTCAGTGAGTGTGGCGTCAGTGAGTGAGTGTGAGGGTCAGTGAGTGTGTGTGAGTGTCAGAGAGTGATCAAGGGAGTCAGTGAGTGAGTGTGGGGGTCAGTGAGTGAGTGTGGAGTCCGTGAGTGATTCTGAGGTCAGTGAGTGAGTATAGAGTCAGTGAGTGAGTGTGAGGGTATGTGAGTGAGTGTGAGGTCAGTGAGTGAGTGTGGGGTCCGTGAGTGAGTGTGGGGTTATGGAGTGAGTGTGGGTGTCAGTGAGTGAGTACAGAGCCAGTGAGTGAGTGTGAGGGTCAGTGAGTGAGTGTGAGGGTCAGTGAGTGAGTGTGAGGGTCAGTGATTGAGCATAGTGTCAGTGAGTGAGTGTGGGGTCAGGGAGTGAATGTGGGGTCAGGAAAAGGTGAGTCTGGGGTCAGGGAGTGAGTGTGAGGTCAGTGAATTAGAGTGAGGGTTAGTGAGTGAGTGAGGGGGTTGATGAGTGAGCACGGGGGTCAGTGAGTGAGCACGGGGGTCAGTGAGTGAGTGTGAGGGTCAGTGAGTGAATGTGAGGTTCAGTGAGTGAGTATAGTGTCAGTGAGTGAGTGTGGGGTCAGTGAGTGAATGTCGGGGTCAGTGAGTGAGTGTGGGGTCAGTGAGTGAGTGTGGCGGTCAGTGAGTCAGTGTGAGGTCAGTGAATGAGTGTGAGGTCAGTGAGTGAGTGTGTAGACAGTGAGTGATTGTGAGGTCAGTGAATGAGTATAGAGTCAGTGAGTGGGTGTGAGGGTCAGTGAGTGAGTGTTGGGGTCAGTGAGTGTGGCGTCAGTGAGTTAGTGTGAGCGTTAGTGAGTGTGTGTGAGTGTCAGAGAGTGATCAAGGGAGTCAGTGAGTGTGTGTGGGGGTCAGTGAGTGAGTATGAGGTCAGTGAGTGTGAGTGTCAGAGAGTGAGTGGGTTTCAGGGTCAGTGAGTGAGTGCGAGGTCAGTGAGTGACTATAGAGTCAGTATGTGGGTCTGTGGGTCAGTGAGTGAGTGTGAAGTCAGTGGGTGATTGTGAGGTCAGTGAGTGAGTATACAGTCAGTGAGTGGGTTGAGGGTCAGTGAGTGAGTGTTGGGGTCAGTGAGTGTGTGTGAGTGTCAGAGAGTGATCAAGGGAGTCAGTGAGTGAGTGTGAGTGTCAGAGACTGAGTGTGGAGGTCAGTGAGTGAGTGTGAGGGTCTGTGAGTGAGTGTGAGTGTCAGAAAGTGAGTGTGGGGATCAGTGAGTGAGTATGAGGTCAGTGAATGATTGTGAGTGTCAGAGAGTGAGTGTGGTGTCAATGAGTGGGTTTGAGGGTCAGTGAGTGAGTGTGGGGGTGAGTGAGTGAGTGTGGGGGTCAGTGAGTGAGTGTGGGGTCCGTGAGTGATTCTGAGGTCAGTGAGTGAGAAAAGAGTCAGCATGTGGGTCTGTGGGTCAGTGAGTGAGTGTGGGGGTCAGTGAGTGAGTGTGAGGGTCAGTGAGTGAGTGTGAGGTCAGTGAGTGAGTGTGGGGTTCTTGAGTGAGTGTGGGGTCAGGGAGTGAGTGTGGGTGTCAGTGAGTGAGTATAGAGCCAGTGAGTGAGTGTGTGGGTCAGTGAGTGAGTGTGAGGGTCAGTGAGTGAGTGTGAGGGTCAGTGATTGAGTATAGTGTCAGTGAGTGAGTGTGGGGTCAGGGTGTGAAGGTGGGCTCAGGAAAAAGTGAGTCTGGGGTCAGGGACTGAGTGTGAAGATCAGTGAGTGAGTGTGAGGTCAGTGAATTAGAGTGAGTGTTAGTGAGTAAGTGAGGGGGTTGTTGAGTGAGCACGGGGGTCAGTGAGTAAGTGTGAGGGTCAGTGAGTGAATGTGAGGGTCAGTGAGTGAGTATAGTGTCAGTGAGTGAGTGTGGGGTCAGTGAGTGAGTTTGGGGGTCAGTGTGTGAGTGTGAGGTTCAGTTAGTGAGTGTGAGGATAAGTGAGTGAGTATAGTGTCAGTGAGTGAGTGTGGGGTTTGTGAGTGAGTGTAGGGTCAGGGAGTGAGTGTGAGGGTCAGTGAGTGAGTGTGAGGTCAGTGAGTTAGTGTGAGGGTCAGTGAGTGTGTGTGGCGGTCAGTGAGTGAATGTAGGGTCCGTGAGTGAATGTGGGGGTCTGTGAGTGTGTATAGAGTCAGTGAGTGAGTGTGAGTGTCAGAGAGTGAGTGTGGAGTCAGTGAGTGGGTTTGAAGGTCAGTGAGTGAGTGTGGGGTCAGTGAGTGAGTGTGGGGGTCAGTGAATGAGTGCGAGGGTCAGGGAGTGAGTGTGAGGGTCAGTGAGTGAGTATAGTGTCAGTGAGCGAGTGTGGGGTCAGTAAGTGAGTGTCGGGGTCAGTGAGTGAGTGTCAGGGTCAGTGAGTGTGGCGTCTGTGAGTGAATGTGAGGGTCAGTGAGTGTGTGCGAGTGTCAGAGAGTGATCAAGGGAGTCAGTGAGTGAGTGTGAGTGTCAGAGACTGAGTGTGGTAGTCTGTGAGTGAGTGTGGGGGTCAGTGAGTAAGTGTGAGTGTCAGAGAGTGAGTGTGGAGTCAGTGAGTGGGTTTGAGGGTCAGAGAGTGAGTGTGGTGGTGAGTGAGTGAGTGTGGGAGTCAGTGAGTGAGTGTGGAGTCAGTGAGTGATTGTGAGGTCAGTGAGTGAGTATAGAGTCAGTAAGTAGGTGTGAAGATCAGTGAGTGAGTGTGGGAGTCGGTGAGTGCGTGAGGGGTCAGTGAGTGAGTGAGGGGGTCAGTGAGTGAGTGTGAGGTCAGTGAGTTAGTGTGAGGTCAGTGTGTGAGTGTGAGGGTCATTAAGTGAGTGTGGGGTCAGGGAGTGAGTGTGTGGGTCAGTGAGTGAGTGTGGGGTCAGTGAGTGAGTGTGAGGTTCAGTCAGTGAGTGTGAGGATAAGTGAGTGAGTATAGTGTCAGTGAGTGAGTGTGGCGTCAGTGAGTGAGTGTGGCGTCAGTGAGTGGGTGAGAGGGTCAGTGAGTGTGTTGGGGTCAGTGAGTGTGGCGTCAGTGAGTGAGTGTGAGGGTCAGTGAGTGTGTGTGAGTGTCAGAGTGTGATCAAGGGAGTCAGTGAGTGAGTGTCGGGGTCAGTGAGTGAGTATAGAGTCAGTATGTGGGTCTGTGGGTCAGTGAGTGAGTGTGGGGTTATGGAGTGAGTGTGGGTGTCAGTGAGTGAGTACAGAGCCAGTGAGTGAGTGTGAGGGTCAGTGAGTGAGTGTGAGGGTCAGTGAGTGAGTGTGAGGATCAGTGATTGAGTATAGTGTCAGTGAGTGAGTGTGGGGTCAGGGAGTGAATGTGGGGTCAGGAAAAATTGAGTCTGGTGTCAGGGAGTGAGTGTGAGGGTCAGTGAGTGAGTGTGAGGTCAGTGAATTAGAGTGAGGGTTAGTGAGTGAGTGAGGGGGTTGATGAGTGAGCACGGGGGTCAGTGAGTGAGTGTGAGGGTCAGTGAGTGAATGTGAGGGTCAGTGAGTGAGTATAGTGTCAGTGAATGAGTGTGGGGTCAGTGAGTGAGTGTCAGGGTCAGTGAGAGAGTGTGGGGTCAGTGAGTGAGTGTGGCGGTCAGTGAGTCAGTGTGAGGTCAGTGAATGAGTGTGAGGTCAGTGAGTGAGTGTGTAATCAGTGAGTGATTGTGAGGTCAGTGAATGAGTATAGAGTCAGTGAGTGGGTGTGAGAGTCAGTGAGTGAGTGTTGGGGTCAGTGAGTGTGGCGTCAGTGAGTGAGTGTGAGGGTCAGTGAGTGTGTGTGTGTCAGAGAGTGATCAAGGGAGTCAGTGAGTGAGTGTGAGTGTCAGAGACTGAGTGTGGAGGTCAGTGAGTGAGTGTGAGGGTCAGTAAGTGAGTGTGAGTGTCAGAAAGTGAGTGTGGGGATCAGTGAGTGAGTATGAGGTCAGTGAATGATTGTGAGTGTCAGAGAGTGAGTGTGGTGTCAATGAGTGGGTTTGAGGGTCTGTGAGTGAGTGTGGGGGTGAGTGAGTGAGTGTGGGGGTCAGTGAGTGAGTGTGGAGTCCGTGAGTGATTCTGAGGTCAGTGAGTGAGTATAGAGTCAGCATGTGGGTCTGTGGGTCAGTGAGTGAGTGTGGGGGTCAGTGAGTGAGTGTGAGGTCAGTGAGTGAGTGTGGAGTCAGTGAGTGAGTGTGAGGGTAAATGAGTGAGTGTGAGGTCAGTGAGTGAATGTGGGGTTCTTGAGTGAGTGTGGGGTCAGGTAGTGAGTGTGGGTGTCAGTGAGTGAGTATAGAGCCAGTGAGTGAGTGTGAGGGTCAGTGAGTGAGTGTGAGGGTCAGTGAGTGAGTGTGAGGGTCAGTGATTGAGTATAGTGTCAGTGAGTGAGTGTGGGGTCAGGGTGTGAATGTGGGCTCAGGAAAAAGTGAGTCTGGGGTCAGGGACTGAATGTGAAGGTCAGTGAGTGAGTGTGAGGTCAGTGAATTAGAGTGAGGGTTAGTGAGTGAGTGAGGGGGTTGTTGAGTGAGCACGGGGGTCAGTGAGTAAGTGTGAGGGTCAGTGAGTGAATGTGAGGGTCAGTGAGTGAGTATAGTGTCAGTGAGTGAGTGTGGGGTCAGTGAGTGAGTTTGGGGGTCAGTGAGTGAGTGTGAGGTTCAGTTAGTGAGTGTGAGGATAAGTGAGTGAGTATAGTGTCAGTGAGTGAGTGTGGGGTTTGTGAGTGAGTGTAGGGTCAGGGAGTGAGTGTGAGGGTCAGTGAGTGCGTGTTGCGGTCAGTGAGTGAATGTAGGGTCCGTGAGTGAATGTGGGGGTCAGTGAGTGAGTATAGAGTCAGTGAGTGAGTGTGAGTGTCAGAGAGTGAGTGTGGAGTCAGTGAGTGGGTTTGAAGGTCAGTGAGTGAGTGTGGGGGTCAGTGAGTGAGTGTGGAGTCAGGAAGTGAGTGTGGGGTCCGTGAGTGAGTGTGGGGTCAGTGAGTGAGTGTGGGGGTCAGTGAATGAGTGCGAGGGTCAGGGAGTGAGTGTGAGGGTCAGTGAGTGAGTATAGTGTCAGTGAGCGAGTGTGGGGTCAGTAAGTGAGTGTGGGGGTCAGTGAGTGAGTGTCGGGGTCAGTGAGTGATCAAGGGAGTCAGTGAGTGAGTGTGAGTGTCAGAGACTGAGTGTGGTAGTCAGTGAGTGAGTGTGGGGGTCAGTGAGTGAGTATGAGGTCAGTGAGTGAGTGTGAGTGTCGGAGAGTGAGTGTGGAGTCAGTGAGTGGGTTTGAGGGTCAGAGAGTGAGTGTGGAGGTGAGTGAGTGAGTGTGGGAGTCAGTGAGTGAGTGTGGAGTCAGTGAGTGATTGTGAGGTCAGTGAGTGAGTATAGAGTCAGTAAGTAGGTGTGAAGGTCAGTGAGTGAGTGTGGGAGTGGGTGAGTGCGTGAGGGGTCAGTGAGTGAGTGAGGGCGTCAGTGAGTGAGTGAGGGGGTCAGTGAGTGAGTGAGGGGGTCAGTGAGTGAGCACAGGGGTCAGTGAGTGAGTGTGAGGGTCAGTGAGTGAATGTGAGGGTCAGTGAGTGAGTATAGTGTCAGTGAGTGAGTGTGGGGTCAGTGAGTGAGTTTGGGGGTCAGTGAGTGAGTGTGGGGTTTGTGAGTTAGTGTAGGGTCAGGGAGTGAGTGTGAGGGTCAGTGAGTGAGTGTGAGGTCAGTGAGATAGTGTGAGGTCAGTGTGTGAGTGTGAGGGTCATTGAGTGAGTGTGAGGTCAGTGAGTGAGTGTGGGGTCAGTGAGTGAGTGTGAAGTCAGTGAGTGATTGTGAGGTCAGTGAGTGAGTATAGAGTCAGTGAGTGGGTTGAGGGTCAATGAGTGAGTGTTGGGGTCAGTGAGTGTGTGTGGCGGTCAGTGAGTGAATGTAGGGTCCGTGAGTGAATGTGGGGGTCAGTGAGTGAGTATCGAGTCAGTGAGTGAGTGTGAGGGTCAGTGGGTGAGTGTGAGGCTCAGTGAGTGAGTATAGAGTCAGAAAGTGGTGTGTGGGTCAGTGAGTGAGTGTGGGGGTCAGTGAGTGAGCGCGAGGGTCAGTGACTGAATATGAGGGTCAGTGAGTGATTATAGTGTCAGTGAGTGAGTGTGTGAGTCAGTGACTGAGTGTGGGGTCAGGGAGTGAGTGTGTGGGTCAGTGAGTGACTGTGGGGTCAGTGAGTGATTGTGGGGGTCAGTGAGTGTGAGGTTCAGTCAGTGAGTGTGAGGATAAGTGAGTGAGGAAAGTGTCAGTGAGTGAGTGTGTGGTCAGTGAGTGAGTGTGAAGTCAGTGAGTGATTGTGAGGTCAGTGAGTGAGTATAGAGTCAGTGAGTGGGTTGAGGGTCAGTGAGTGAGTGTTGGGGTCAGTGAGTGTGGCGTCAGTGAGTGAGTGTGAGGGTCCGTGAGTGTGTGTGAGTGTCAGAGAGTGATCAAGGGAGTCAGTGAGTGAGTGTGGGTGTCAGAGACTGAGTGTGGAGGTCAGTGAGTGAGTGTGAGGGTCAGTGAGTGAGTGTGAGTGTCAGAAAGTGAGTGTGGGGATCAGTGAGTGAGTATGAGGTCAGTGAATGAGTGTGAGTGTCAGAGAGTGATTGTGGTGTCAATGAGTGGGTTTGAGGGTCAGTGAGTGAGTGTGGGGGTGAGTGAGTGAGTGTGGGGGTCAGTGAGTGAGTGTGGAGTCCGTGAGTGATTCTGAGGTCAGTGAGTGAGTATAGAGTCAGCATGTGGGTCTGTGGGTCAGTGAGTGAGTGTGGGGGTCAGTGAGTGAGTGTGAGGTCAGTGAGTGAGTGTGGAGTCAGTGAGTGAGTGTGAGGGTCAGTGAGTGAGTGTGAGGTCAGTGAGTGAGTGTGGAGTCAGTGAGTGAGTGTGAGGTCAGTGTGTGAGTGTGGAGTCAGTGAGTGAGTGTGGAGGTCAGTGAGTGAGTGTGAGGGTCAGTGAGTGAGTGTGAGTGTCAGAAAGTGAGTGTGGGGATCAGTGAGTGAGTATGAGTTCAGTGAATGAGTGTGAGTGTCAGAGAGTGATTGTGGTGTCAATGAGTGGGTTTGAGGGTCAGTGAGTGAGTGTGGGGGTCAGTGAGTGAGTATGGAGTCCGTGAGTGATTCTGAGGTCAGTGAGTGAGTATAGAGTCAGCATGTGGGTCTGTGGGTCAGTGAGTGAGTGTGGGGGTCAGTGAGTGAGTGTGAGGTCAGTGAGTGAGTGTGGAGTCAGTGAGTGAGTGTGAGGGTCAGTGAGTGAGTGTGAGGTCAGTGAGTGAGTGTGGGGTTCTTGAGTGAGTGTGGGGTCAGGTAGTGAGTGTGGGTGTCAGTGAGTGAGTATAGAGCCAGTGAGTGAGTGTGAGGGTCAGTGAGTGAGTGTGAGGGTCAGTGAGTGAGTGTGAGGGTCAGTGATTGAGTATAGAGTCAGTGAGTGAGTGTGGGGTCAGGGAGTGAAGGTGGGCTCAGGAAAAGGTGAGTCTGGGGTCAGGGACTGAGTGTGAAGGTCAGTGAGTGAGTGTGAGGTCAGTGAATTAGAGTGAGGGTTAGTGAGTGAGTGAGGGGGTGCACGGGGGTCAGTGAGTAAGTGTGAGGGTCAGTGAGTGAATGTGAGGGTCAGTGAGTGAGTATAGTGTCAGTGAGTGAGTGTGGGGTCAGTGAGTGAGTGTGAGGTTCAGTTAGTGAGTGTGAGGATAAGTGAGTGAGTATAGTGTCAGTGAGTGAGTGTGGGGTTTGTGAGTGAGTGTAGGGTCCGGGAGTGAGTGTGAGGGTCAGTGAGTGAGTGTGAGGTCAGTGTGTTAGTGTGAGGGTCAGTGAGTGCGTGTGAGGGTCAGTGAGTGAGTGTGAGGGTCAGTGATTGAGTATAGTGTCAGGGAGTGAGTGTGGAGACAGGGAGTGAATGTGGGCTCAGGAAAAAGTGAGTCTGGGGTCAGGGAGTGAGTGTAAGGGTCAGTGAGTGAGTGTGAGGTCAGTGAATTAGAGTGAGGGTTAGTGAGTGAGTGAGGGGGTTGGTGAGTGAGCACGGGGGTCAGTGAGTAAGTGTGAGGGTCAGTGAGTGAATGTGAGGGTCAGTGAGTGAGTATAGTGTCAGTGAGTGAGTGTGGGGTCAGTGAGTGAGTTTGGGGGTCAGTGAGTGAGTGTGAGGTTCAGTTAGTGAGTGTGAGGATAAGTGAGTGAGTATAGTGTCAGTGAGTGAGTGTGGGCTTTGTGAGTGAGTGTAGGGTCAGGGAGTGAGTGTGAGGGTCAGTGAGTGAGTGTGAGGTCAGTGAGTTAGTGTGAGGGTCAGTGAGTGCGTGTGGGGGTCAGTGAGTGAATGTAGGGTCCGTGAGTGAATGTGTGGGTCAGTGAGTGAGTATAGAGACGGTGAGTGAGTGTGAGGGTCAGTGGGTGAGTGTGAGGGTCAGTGAGTGAGTATAGAGTCAGAAAGTGGTGTGTGGGTCAGTGAGTGAGTGTGGGGGTCAGTGAGGGAGCGCGAGGGTCAGTGAGTGAATATGAGGGTCAGTGAGTGAGTATAGTGTCAGTGAGTGAGTGTGTGGGTCCGTGAGTGAGTGTGGGGTCAGGGAGTGAGTGTGTGGGTCAGTGAGTGAGTGTGCGGTCAGTGAGTGTGGGGGTCAGTGAGTGAGTGTGAGGTTCAGTCAGTGAGTGTGAGGATAAGTGAGTGAGTATAGTGTCAGTGTGTGAGTGTGAGCGTCATTGAGTGAGTGTGAGGTCAGTGAGTGAGTGTGAGGTCAGTGAGTGAGTGTGGGGTCAGAGAGTGAGTGTGGGGTCAGTGAGTGAGCAAGGTTCAGTGAGTGATTGTGAGGGTAAGTGAGTGAGTATAGTGTCAGTGAGTGAGTGTGGCATCAGTGAGTGAGTGTGGGGTCAGTGAGTGAGTGTGAGGTCAGTGAGTGAGTGTGAGGTCAGTGTGTGAGTGTGAGGGTCATTGAGTGAATGTGAGGTCAGTGAGTGAGTGTGAGGTCAGTGAGTGAGTGTGAGGTCAGTGAGTGAGTGTGGGGTCAGTGTGTGAGCGATGTTCAGTGAGTGATTGTGAGGGTCAGTGAGTGAGTATCGTGTCAGTGAGTGAGTGTGGCGTCAGTGAGTGAGTGTGGGGGTGAGTGAGTGAGTGTGGGGTCAGTGAGTGAGTGTGGCGGTCAGTGAGTCAGTGTGAGGTCAGTGAATGAGTGTGAGGTCAGTGAGTGAGTGTGTAATCAGTGAGTGATTGTGAGGTCAGTGAATGAGTATAGAGTCAGTGAGTGGGTGTGAGGGTCAGTGAGTGAGTGTTGGGGTCAGTGAGTGTGGCGTCAGTGAGTTAGTGTGAGCGTCAGTGAGTGTGTGTGAGTGTCAGAGAGTGATCAAGTGAGTCAGTGAGTGTGTGTGGGGGTCAGTGAGTGAGTATGAGGTCAGTGAGTGTGAGTGTCAGAGAGTGAGTGGGTTTGCGGGTCAGTGAGTGAGTGCGAGGTCAGTGAGTGACTATAGAGTCAGTATGTGGGTCTGTGGGTCAGTGAGTGAGTGCGAAGTCAGTGGGTGATTGTGAGGTCAGTGAGTGAGTATAGAGTCAGTGAGTGGGTGTGAGGGTCAGTGAGTGAGTGTAGAGGTCAGTGAGTGACTATAGAGTCAGTAAGTGGGTCTGTGGGTCAGTGAGTGAGTGTGAAGTCAGTGGATGATTGTGAGGTCAGTGAGTGAGTATAGAGTCAGTGAGTGGGTTGAGGGTCAGTGAGTGAGTATAGAGTCAGTGAGTGGGTTGAGGGTCAGTGAGTGAGTGTTGGGGTCAGTGAGTGTGGCGTCAGTGAGTGAGTGTGAGGGTCAGTGAGTGTGTGTGAGTGTCAGAGAGTGATCAAGGGAGTCAGTGAGTGAGTGTGAGTGTCAGAGACTGAGTGTGGAGGTCAGTGAGTGAGTGTGAGGGTCAGTGAGTGAGTGTGAGTGTCAGAAAGTGAGTGTGGGGATCAGTGAGTGAGTATGAGGTCAGTGAATGATTGTGAGTGTCAGAGAGTGAGTGTGGTGTCAATGAGTGGGTTTGAGGGTCTGTGAGTGAGTGTGGGGGTGAGTGAGTGAGTGTGGGGGTCAGTGAGTGAGTGTGGAGTCCGTGAGTGATTCTGAGGTCAGTGAGTGAGTATAGAGTCAGCATGTGGGTCTGTGGGTCAGTGAGTGAGTGTGGGGGTCAGTGAGTGAGTGTGAGGTCAGTGAGTGAGTGTGGAGTCAGTGAGTGAGTGTGAGGGTAAGTGAGTGAGTGTGAGGTCAGTGAGTGAATGTGGGGTTCTTGAGTGAGTGTGGGGTCAGGTAGTGAGTGTGGGTGTCAGTGAGTGAGTATAGAGCCAGTGAGTGAGTGTGAGGGTCAGTGAGTGAGTGTGAGGGTCAGTGAGTGAGTGTGAGGGTCAGTGATTGAGTATAGTGTCAGTGAGTGAGTGTGGGGTCAGGGTGTGAATGTGGGCTCAGGAAAAAATGAGTCTGGGGTCAGGGACTGAGTGTGAAGGTCAGTGAGTGAGTGTGAGGTCAGTGAATTAGAGTGAGGGTTAGTGAGTGAGTGAGGGGGTTGTTGAGTGAGCACGGGGGTCAGTGAGTAAGTGTGAGGGTCAGTGAGTGAATGTGAGGGTCAGTGAGTGAGTATAGTGTCAGTGAGTGAGTGTGGGGTCAGTGAGTGAGTTTGGGGGTCAGTGAGTGAGTGTGAGGTTCAGTTAGTGAGTGTGAGGATAAGTGAGTGAGTATAGTGTCAGTGAGTGAGTGTGGGGTTTGTGAGTGAGTGTAGGGTCAGGGAGTGAGTGTGAGGGTCAGTGAGTGCGTGTGGGGGTCAGTGAGTGCGTGTTGCGGTCAGTGAGTGAATGTAGGGTCCGTGAGTGAATGTGGGGGTCAGTGAGTGAGTATAGAGTCAGTGAGTGAGTGTGAGTGTCAGAGAGTGAGTGTGGAGTCAGTGAGTGGGTTTGAAGGTCAGTGAGTGAGTGTGGGGGTCAGTGAGTGAGTGTGGAGTCAGGAAGTGAGTGTGGGGTCCGTGAGTGAGTGTGGGGTCAGTGAGTGAGTGTGGGGGTCAGTGAATGAGTGCGAGGGTCAGGGAGTGAGTGTGAGGGTCAGTGAGTGAGTATAGTGTCAGTGAGCGAGTGTGGGGTCAGTAAGTGAGTGTGGGGGTCAGTGAGTGAGTGTCGGGGTCAGTGAGTGATCAAGGGAGTCAATGAGTGAGTGTGAGTGTCAGAGACTGAGTGTGGTAGTCAGTGAGTGAGTGTGGGGGTCAGTGAGTGAGTATGAGGTCAGTGAGTGAGTGTGAGTGTCGGAGAGTGAGTGTGGAGTCAGTGAGTGGGTTTGAGGGTCAGAGAGTGAGTGTGGAGGTGAGTGAGTGAGTGTGGGAGTCAGTGAGTGAGTGTGGAGTCAGTGAGTGATTGTGAGGTCAGTGAGTGAGTATAGAGTCAGTAAGTAGGTGTGAAGGTCAGTGAGTGAGTGTGGGAGTGGGTGAGTGCGTGAGGGGTCAGTGAGTGAGTGAGGGCGTCAGTGAGTGAGTGAGGGGGTCAGTGAGAGAGTGAGGGGGTCAGTGAGTGAGCACGGGGGTCAGTGAGTGAGTGTGAGGGTCAGTGAGTGAATGTGAGGGTCAGTGAGTGAGTATAGTGTCAGTGAGTGAGTGTGGGGTCAGTGAGTGAGTTTGGGGGTCAGTGAGTGAGTGTGGGGTTTGTGAGTTAGTGTAGGGTCAGGGAGTGAGTGTGAGGGTCAGTGAGTGAGTGTGAGGTCAGTGAGATAGTGTGAGGTCAGTGTGTGAGTGTGAGGGTCATTGAGTGAGTGTGAGGTCAGTGAGTGAGTGTGGGGTCAGTGAGTGTGAGGTTCAGTCAGTGAGTGTGAGGATAAGTGAGTGAGGAAAGTGTCAGTGAGTGAGTGTGTGGTCAGTGAGTGAGTGTGAAGTCAGTGAGTGATTGTGAGGTCAGTGAGTGAGTATAGAGTCAGTGAGTGGGTTGAGGGTCAGTGAGTGAGTGTTGGGGTCAGTGAGTGTGGCGTCAGTGAGTGAGTGTGAGGGTCCGTGAGTGTGTGTGAGTGTCAGAAAGTGAGTGTGGGGGTCAGTGAGTGAGTATGAGGTCAGTGAGTGTGTGTGAGTGTCAGAGAGTGATCAAGGGAGTCAGTGATTGAGTGTGGGTGTCAGAGACTGAGTGTGGAGGTCAGTGAGTGAGTGTGAGGGTCAGTGAGTGAGTGTGAGTGTCAGAAAGTGAGTGTGGGGGTCAGTGAGTGAGTATGAGGTCAGTGAATGAGTGTGAGTGTCAGAGAGTGATTGTGGTGTCAATGAGTGGGTTTGAGGGTCAGTGAGTGAGTGTGGGGGTGAGTGAGTGAGTGTGGGGGTCAGTGAGTGAGTGTGGAGTCCGTGAGTGATTCTGAGGTCAGTGAGTGAGTATAGAGTCAGCATGTGGGTCTGTGGGTCAGTGAGTGAGTGTGGGGGTCAGTGAGTGAGTGTGAGGTCAGTGAGTGAGTGTGGAGTCAGTGAGTGAGTGTGAGGGTCAGTGAGTGAGTGTGAGGTCAGTGAGTGAGTGTGGAGTCAGTGAGTGAGTGTGAGGGTCAGTGAGTGAGTGTGAGGTCAGTGAGTGAATGTGGGGTTCTTGAGTGAGTGTGGGGTCAGGTAGTGAGTGTGGGTGTCAGTGAGTGAGTATCGAGCCAGTGAGTGAGTGTGAGGGTCAGTGAGTGAGTGTGAGGGTCAGTGAGTGAGTGTGAGGGTCAGTGATTGAGTATAGTGTCAGTGAGTGAGTGTGGGGTCAGGGTGTGAATGTGGGCTCAGGAAAATTTGAGTCTGGGGTCAGGGACTGAGTGTGAAGGTCAGTGAGTGAGTGTGAGGTCAGTGAATTAGAGTGAGGGTTAGTGAGTGAGTGAGGGGGTTGTTGAGTGAGCACGGGGGTCAGTGAGTAAGTGTGAGGGTCAGTGAGTGAATGTGAGGGTCAGTGAGTGAGTATAGTGTCAGTGAGTGAGTGTGGGGTCAGTGAGTGAGTTTGGGGGTCAGTGAGTGAGTGTGAGGTTCAGTTAGTGAGTGTGAGGATAAGTGAGTGAGTATAGTGTCAGTGAGTGAGTGTGGGGTTTGTGAGTGAGTGTAGGGTCAGGGAGTGAGTGTGAGGGTCAGTGAGTGAGTGTGAGGTCAGTGAGTGAATGTAGGGTCCGTGAGTGAATGTGGGGGTCAGTGAGTGAGTGTGGGGTTTGTGAGTGAGTGTAGGGTCAGGGAGTGAGTGTGAGGGTCAGTGAGTGCGTGTTGCGGTCAGTGAGTGAATGTAGGGTCCGTGAGTGAATGTGGGGGTCAGTGAGTGAGTATAGAGTCAGTGAGTGAGTGTGAGTGTCAGAGAGTGAGTGTGGAGTCAGTGAGTGGGTTTGAAGGTCAGTGAGTGAGTGTGGGGGTCAGTGAGTGAGTGTAGAGTCAGGAAGTGAGTGTGGGGTCCGTGAGTGAGTGTGGGGTCAGTGAGTGAGTGTGGGGGTCAGTGAATGAGTGCGAGGGTCAGGGAGTGAGTGTGAGGGTCAGTGAGTGAGTATAGTGTCAGTGAGCGAGTGTGGGGTCAGTAAGTGAGTGTGGGGGTCAGTGAGTGAGTGTCGGGGTCAGTGAGTGATCAAGGGAGTCAGTGAGTGAGTGTGAGTGTCAGAGACTGAGTGTGGTAGTCAGTGAGTGAGTGTGGGGGTCAGTGAGTGAGTATGAGGTCAGTGAGTGAGTGTGAGTGTCGGAGAGTGAGTGTGGAGTCAGTGAGTGGGTTTGAGGGTCAGAGAGTGAGTGTGGAGGTGAGTGAGTGAGTGTGGGAGTCAGTGAGTGAGTGTGGAGTCAGTGAGTGATTGTGAGGTCAGTGAGTGAGTATAGAGTCAGTAAGTAGGTGTGAAGGTCAGTGAGTGAGTGTGGGAGTGGGTGAGTGCGTGAGGGGTCAGTGAGTGAGTGAAGGCGTCAGTGAGTGAGTGAGGGGGTCAGTGAGTGAGTGAGGGGGTCAGTGAGTGAGCACGGGGGTCAGTGAGTGAGTGTGAGGGTCAGTGAGTGAGTATAGTGTCAGTGAGTGAGTGTGGGGTCAGTGAGTGAGTTTGGGGGTCAGTGAGTGAGTGTGGGGTTTGTGAGTTAGTGTAGGGTCAGGGAGTGAGTGTGAGGGTCAGTGAGTGAGTGTGAGGTCAGTGAGATAGTGTGAGGTCAGTGTGTGAGTGTGAGGGTCATTGAGTGAGTGTGAGGTCAGTGAGTGAGTGTGGGGTCAGTGAGTGAGTGTGGAGTCAGTGAGTGATTGTGAGGTCAGTGAGTGAGTATAGAGTCAGTGAGTGGGTTGAGGGTCAGTGAGTGAGTGTTGGGGTCAGTGAGTGTGTGTGGCGGTCAGTGAGTGAATGTAGGGTCCGTGAGTGAATGTGGGGTCAGTGAGTGAGTATAGAGTCAGTAAGTGAATGTGAGGGTCAGTGGGTGAGTGTGAGGCTCAGTGAGCGAGTATAGAGTCAGAAAGTGGTGTGTGGGTCAGTGAGTGAGTGTGGGGGTCAGTGAGTGAGCGCGAGGGTCAGTGACTGAATATGAGGGTCAGTGAGTGATTATAGTGTCAGTGAGTGAGTGTGTGAGTCAGTGACTGAGTGTGGGGTCAGGGAGTGAGTGTGTGGGTCCGTGAGTGAGTGTGGGGTCAGTGAGTGATTGTGGGGGTCAGTGAGTGTGAGGTTCAGTCAGTGAGTGTGAGGATCAGTGAGTGAGGAAAGTGTCAGTGAGTGAGTGTGGGGTCAGTGAGTGAGTGTGAAGTCAGTGAGTGATTGTGAGGTCAGTGAGTGAGTATAGAGTCAGTGAGTGGGTTGAGGGTCAGTGAGTGAGTGTTGGGGTCAGTGAGTGTGGCGTCAGTGAGTGAGTGTGAGGGTCCGTGAGTGTGTGTGAGTGTCAGAGAGTGATCAAGGGAGTCAGTGAGTGAGTGTGGGTGTCAGAGACTGAGTGTGGAGGTCAGTGAGTGAGTGTGAGGGTCAGTGAGTGAGTGTGAGTGTCAGAAAGTGAGTGTGGGGATCAGTGAGTGAGTATGAGGTCAGTGAATGAGTGTGAGTGTCAGAGAGTGATTGTGGTGTCAATGAGTGGGTTTGAGGGTCAGTGAGTGAGTGTGGGGGTGAGTGAGTGAGTGTGGGGGTCAGTGAGTGAGTGTGGAGTCCGTGAGTGATTCTGAGGTCAGTGAGTGAGTATAGAGTCAGCATGTGGGTCTGTGGGTCAGTGAGTGAGTGTGGGGGTCAGTGAGTGAGTGTGAGGTCAGTGAGTGAGTGTGGAGTCAGTGAGTGAGTGTGAGGGTCAGTGAGTGAGTGTGAGGTCAGTGAGTGAGTGTGGGGTTCTTGAGTGAGTGTGGGGTCAGGTAGTGAGTGTGGGTGTCAGTGAGTGAGTATAGAGCCAGTGAGTGAGTGTGAGGGTCAGTGAGTGAGTGTGAGGGTCAGTGAGTGAGTGTGAGGGTCAGTGATTGAGTATAGTGTCAGTGAGTGAGTGTGGGGTCAGGGAGTGAAGGTGGGCTCAGGAAAAGGTGAGTCTGGGGTCAGGGACTGAGTGTGAAGGTCAGTGAGTGAGTGTGAGGTCAGTGAATTAGAGTGAGGGTTAGTGAGTGAGTGAGGGGGTGCACGGGGGTCAGTGAGTAAGTGTGAGGGTCAGTGAGTGAATGTGAGGGTCAGTGAGTGAGTATAGTGTCAGTGAGTGAGTGTGGGGTCAGTGAGTGAGTGTGAGGTTCAGTTAGTGAGTGTGAGGATAAGTGAGTGAGTATAGTGTCAGTGAGTGAGTGTGGGGTTTGTGAGTGAGTGTTGGGTCAGGGAGTGAGTGTGAGGGTCAGTGAGTGAGTGTGAGGTCAGTGTGTTAGTGTGAGGGTCAGTGAGTGCGTGTGAGGGTCAGTGAGTGAGTGTGAGGGTCAGTGATTGAGTATAGTGTCAGGGAGTGAGTGTGGAGACAGGGAGTGAATGTGGGCTCAGGAAAAAGTGAGTCTGGGGTCAGGGAGTGAGTGTAAGGGTCAGTGAGTGAGTGTGAGGTCAGTGAATTAGAGTGAGGGTTAGTGAGTGAGTGAGGGGGTTGGTGAGTGAGCACGGGGGTCAGTGAGTAAGTGTGAGGGTCAGTGAGTGAATGTGAGGGTCAGTGAGTGAGTATAGTGTCAGTGAGTGAGTGTGAGGTTCAGTTAGTGAGTGTGAGGATAAGTGAGTGAGTATAGTGTCAGTGAGTGAGTGTGGGGTTTGTGAGTGAGTGTAGGGTCAGGGAGTGAGTGTGAGGGTCAGTGAGTGCGTGTTGCGGTCAGTGAGTGAATGTAGGGTCCGTGAGTGAATGTGGGGGTCAGTGAGTGAGTATAGAGTCAGTGAGTGAGTGTGAGTGTCAGAGAGTGAGTGTGGAGTCAGTGAGTGGGTTTGAAGGTCAGTGAGTGAGTGTGGGGGTCAGTGAGTGAGTGTAGAGTCAGGAAGTGAGTGTGGGGTCCGTGAGTGAGTGTGGGGTCAGTGAGTGAGTGTGGGGGTCAGTGAATGAGTGCGAGGGTCAGGGAGTGAGTGTGAGGGTCAGTGAGTGAGTATAGTGTCAGTGAGCGAGTGTGGGGTCAGTAAGTGAGTGTGGGGGTCAGTGAGTGAGTGTCGGGGTCAGTGAGTGATCAAGGGAGTCAGTGAGTGAGTGTGAGTGTCAGAGACTGAGTGTGGTAGTCAGTGAGTGAGTGTGGGGGTCAGTGAGTGAGTATGAGGTCAGTGAGTGAGTGTGAGTGTCGGAGAGTGAGTGTGGAGTCAGTGAGTGGGTTTGAGGGTCAGAGAGTGAGTGTGGAGGTGAGTGAGTGAGTGTGGGAGTCAGTGAGTGAGTGTGGAGTCAGTGAGTGATTGTGAGGTCAGTGAGTGAGTATAGAGTCAGTAAGTAGGTGTGAAGGTCAGTGAGTGAGTGTGGGAGTGGGTGAGTGCGTGAGGGGTCAGTGAGTGAGTGAAGGCGTCAGTGAGTGAGTGAGGGGGTCAGTGAGTGAGTGAGGGGGTCAGTGAGTGAGCACGGGGGTCAGTGAGTGAGTGTGAGGGTCAGTGAGTGAGTATAGTGTCAGTGAGTGAGTGTGGGGTCAGTGAGTGAGTTTGGGGGTCAGTGAGTGAGTGTGGGGTTTGTGAGTTAGTGTAGGGTCAGGGAGTGAGTGTGAGGGTCAGTGAGTGAGTGTGAGGTCAGTGAGATAGTGTGAGGTCAGTGTGTGAGTGTGAGGGTCATTGAGTGAGTGTGAGGTCAGTGAGTGAGTGTGGGGTCAGTGAGTGAGTGTGAAGTCAGTGAGTGATTGTGAGGTCAGTGAGTGAGTATAGAGTCAGTGAGTGGGTTGAGGGTCAGTGAGTGAGTGTTGGGGTCAGTGAGTGTGTGTGGCGGTCAGTGAGTGAATGTAGGGTCCGTGAGTGAATGTGGGGTCAGTGAGTGAGTATAGAGTCAGTAAGTGAATGTGAGGGTCAGTGGGTGAGTGTGAGGCTCAGTGAGCGAGTATAGAGTCAGAAAGTGGTGTGTGGGTCAGTGAGTGAGTGTGGGGGTCAGTGAGTGAGCGCGAGGGTCAGTGACTGAATATGAGGGTCAGTGAGTGATTATAGTGTCAGTGAGTGAGTGTGTGAGTCAGTGACTGAGTGTGGGGTCAGGGAGTGAGTGTGTGGGTCCGTGAGTGAGTGTGGGGTCAGTGAGTGATTGTGGGGGTCAGTGAGTGTGAGGTTCAGTCAGTGAGTGTGAGGATCAGTGAGTGAGGAAAGTGTCAGTGAGTGAGTGTGGGGTCAGTGAGTGAGTGTGAAGTCAGTGAGTGATTGTGAGGTCAGTGAGTGAGTATAGAGTCAGTGAGTGGGTTGAGGGTCAGTGAGTGAGTGTTGGGGTCAGTGAGTGTGGCGTCAGTGAGTGAGTGTGAGGGTCCGTGAGTGTGTGTGAGTGTCAGAGAGTGATCAAGGGAGTCAGTGAGTGAGTGTGGGTGTCAGAGACTGAGTGTGGAGGTCAGTGAGTGAGTGTGAGGGTCAGTGAGTGAGTGTGAGTGTCAGAAAGTGAGTGTGGGGATCAGTGAGTGAGTATGAGGTCAGTGAATGAGTGTGAGTGTCAGAGAGTGATTGTGGTGTCAATGAGTGGGTTTGAGGGTCAGTGAGTGAGTGTGGGGGTGAGTGAGTGAGTGTGGGGGTCAGTGAGTGAGTGTGGAGTCCGTGAGTGATTCTGAGGTCAGTGAGTGAGTATAGAGTCAGCATGTGGGTCTGTGGGTCAGTGAGTGAGTGTGGGGGTCAGTGAGTGAGTGTGAGGTCAGTGAGTGAGTGTGGAGTCAGTGAGTGAGTGTGAGGGTCAGTGAGTGAGTGTGAGGTCAGTGAGTGAGTGTGGGGTTCTTGAGTGAGTGTGGGGTCAGGTAGTGAGTGTGGGTGTCAGTGAGTGAGTATAGAGCCAGTGAGTGAGTGTGAGGGTCAGTGAGTGAGTGTGAGGGTCAGTGAGTGAGTGTGAGGGTCAGTGATTGAGTATAGTGTCAGTGAGTGAGTGTGGGGTCAGGGAGTGAAGGTGGGCTCAGGAAAAGGTGAGTCTGGGGTCAGGGACTGAGTGTGAAGGTCAGTGAGTGAGTGTGAGGTCAGTGAATTAGAGTGAGGGTTAGTGAGTGAGTGAGGGGGTGCACGGGGGTCAGTGAGTAAGTGTGAGGGTCAGTGAGTGAATGTGAGGGTCAGTGAGTGAGTATAGTGTCAGTGAGTGAGTGTGGGGTCAGTGAGTGAGTGTGAGGTTCAGTTAGTGAGTGTGAGGATAAGTGAGTGAGTATAGTGTCAGTGAGTGAGTGTGGGGTTTGTGAGTGAGTGTTGGGTCAGGGAGTGAGTGTGAGGGTCAGTGAGTGAGTGTGAGGTCAGTGTGTTAGTGTGAGGGTCAGTGAGTGCGTGTGAGGGTCAGTGAGTGAGTGTGAGGGTCAGTGATTGAGTATAGTGTCAGGGAGTGAGTGTGGAGACAGGGAGTGAATGTGGGCTCAGGAAAAAGTGAGTCTGGGGTCAGGGAGTGAGTGTAAGGGTCAGTGAGTGAGTGTGAGGTCAGTGAATTAGAGTGAGGGTTAGTGAGTGAGTGAGGGGGTTGGTGAGTGAGCACGGGGGTCAGTGAGTAAGTGTGAGGGTCAGTGAGTGAATGTGAGGGTCAGTGAGTGAGTATAGTGTCAGTGAGTGAGTGTGGGGTCAGTGAGTGAGTTTGGGGGTCAGTGAGTGAGTGTGAGGTTCAGTTAGTGAGTGTGAGGATAAGTGAGTGAGTATAGTGTCAGTGAGTGAGTGTGGGCTTTGTGAGTGAGTGTAGGGTCAGGGAGTGAGTGTGAGGGTCAGTGAGTGAGTGTGAGGTCAGTGAGTTAGTGTGAGGGTCAGTGAGTGCGTGTGGCGGTCAGTGAGTGAATGTAGGGTCCGTGAGTGAATGTGTGGGTCAGTGAGTGAGTATAGAGACAGTGAGTGAGTGTGAGGGTCAGTGGGTGAGTGTGAGGGTCAGTGAGTGAGTATAGAGTCAGAAAGTGGTGTGTGGGTCAGTGAGTGAGTGTGGGGGTCAGTGAGTGAGCGCGAGGGTCAGTGAGTGAATATGAGGGTCAGTGAGTGAGTAAAGTGTCAGTGAGTGAGTATAGTGTCAGTGAGTGAGTGTGTGGGTCCGTGAGTGAGTGTGGGGTCAGGGAGTGAGTGTGTGGGTCAGTGAGTGAGTGTGCGGTCAGTGAGTGTGGGGGTCAGTGAGTGAGTGTGAGGTTCAGTCAGTGAGTGTGAGGATAAGTGAGTGAGTATAGTGTCAGTGTGTGAGTGTGAGCGTCATTGAGTGAGTGTGAGGTCAGTGAGTGAGTGTGAGGTCAGTGAGTGAGTGTGGGGTCAGAGAGTGAGTGTGGGGTCAGTGAGTGAGCAAGGTTCAGTGAGTGATTGTGAGGGTAAGTGAGTGAGTATAGTATCAGTGAGTGAGTGTGGCATCAGTGAGTGAGTGTGGGGTCAGTGAGTGAGTGTGAGGTCAGTGAGTGAGTGTGAGGTCAGTGTGTGAGTGTGAGGGTCATTGAGTGAATGTGAGGTCAGTGAGTGAGTGTGAGGTCAGTGAGTGAGTGTGAGGTCAGTGAGTGAGTGTGGGGTCAGTGTGTGAGCGATGTTCAGTGAGTGATTGTGAGGGTCAGTGAGTGAGTATCGTGTCAGTGAGTGAGTGTGGCGTCAGTGAGTGAGTGTGGGGGTGAGTGAGTGAGTGTGGGGTCAGTGAGTGAGTGTGGCGTCAGTGACTGAGCATAGTATCAGTGAGTGTGTGTGAGGTCAGTGAGTGAGTGTGGGGTCAGTGAGTGAGTGTGGGGGTCAGTGAGTGTGTGTGAGGTCAGTGAGTGAGTGTGGGGTCAGTGAGTGAGTGTGAGGTCAGTGAGTGAGTGTGAGGTCAGTGAGTTAGTGTGAGGGTCAGTGAGTGAATGTAGGGTCCGTGAGTGAATGTGGGGGTCAGTCAGTGAGTATAGAGTCAGTGAGTGAGTGTGAGTGTCAGAGAGTGAGTGTGGAGTCAGTGAGTGGGTTTGAAGGTCAGTGAGTGAGTGTGGGGGTCAGTGAGTGAGGGTGGAGTCAGGGAGTGAGTGTGGGGTCCGAGTGTGAGTGTGGGGTCAGTGAGTGAGTGTGGGGGTCAGTGAATGAGTGCGAGGGTCAGGGATTGAGTGTGAGGGTCAGTGAGTGAGTATAGTGTCAGTGAGCGAGTGTGGGGTCAGTAATTGAGTGTGGGGGTCAGTGAGTGAGTGTCGGGGTCAGTAAGTGAGTGTGGGGTCAGTGAGCGTGGCATCTGTGAGTGAGTGTGAGGGTCAGTGAGTGTGTGCGAGTGTCAGAGAGTGATCAAGGGAGTCAGTGAGTGAGTGTGAGTGTCAGAGACTGAGTGTGGTAGTCAGTGAGTGAGTGTGGGGGTCAGTGAGTGAGTATGAGGTCAGTGAGTGAGTGTGTCAGAGAGTGAGTGTGGAGTCAGTGAGTGGGTTTGAGGGTCAGTGAGTGAGTGTGGGGGTGAGTGAGTGAGTGTGGGGTCCGTGAGTGATTGTGAGGTCAGTGAGTGAGTATAGAGTCAGTAAGTAGGTGTGAGGGTCAGTGAGTGAGTGTGGGAGTCGGTGAGTGCGTGAGGGGTCAGTGAGTGAGTGAGGGGGTCAGAGAGTGAGTGAGGGGGTCAGTGAGTGAGTGAGGGGGTCAGGGAGTGAGCACTGGGGTCAGTGAGTGAGTGTGAGGGTCAGTGAGTGAATGTGAGGGTCAGTGAGTGAGTGTGAGGGTCAGTGAGTGAGTGTGAGGTCAGTGAGTTTGTGTAAGGGTCAGTGAGTGCGTGTGGCGGTCAGTGAGTGAATGTAGGGTCCGTGAGTGAATGTGGGGGTCAGTGAGTGAGTATAGAGACAGTGAGTGAGTGTGAGGGTCAGTGGGTGAGTGTGAGGGTCAGTGATTGAGTGTGGGGTCAGGGAGTGAGTGTGTGGGTCAGTGTGTGAGCGAGATTCAGTGAGTGATTGTGAGGGTAAGTGAGTGAGTATAGTGTCAGTGAGTGAGTGTGGGGTCAGTGAGTGAGTGTGGGGATGAGTGAGTGAGTGTGGAGTCAGTGAGTGAGTGTGGCGTCAGTGACAGAGCATAGTATCAGTGAGTGTGTGTGAGGTCAGTGAGTGAGTGTGGGGTCAGTGAGTGAGTGTGGGTGTCAGTGAGTGAGTGTGAGGTCAGTGAGTGAGTGTGGGGGTCAGTGAGTGAGTGTGAGGTCAGTGAGTTTGTGTAAGGGTCAGTGAGTGCGTGTGGCGGTCAGTGAGTGAATGTAGGGTCCGTGAGTGAATGTGGGGGTCAGTGAGTGAGTATAGAGACAGTGAGTGAGTGTGAGGGTCAGTGGGTGAGTGTGAGGGTCAGTGAGTGAGTATAGTGTCAGTGAGTGAGTGTGTGGGTCAGTGATTGAGTGTGGGGTCAGGGAGTGAGTGTGTGGGTCAGTGAGTGAGTGTGGGGTCAGTGAGTGATTGTGGGGGTCAGTGAGTGAGTGTGAGGTTCAGTCAGTGAGTGTGAGGATAAGTGAGTGAGTGTGGCGTCAGTGAGTGAGTGTGGGGTCAGTGAGTGAGTGTGAGGTCTGTGAGTGAGTGTGATGTCAGTGTGTGAGTGTGAGGGTCATTGAGTGAGTGTGAGGTCAGTGAGTGAGTGTGAGGTCAGTGAGTGAGTGTGGGGTCAGAGAGTGAGTGTGGGGTCAGTGAGTGAGCAAGGTTCAGTGAGTGATTGTGAGGGTAAGTGAGTGAGTATAGTGTCAGTGAGTGAGTATGGCGTCAGTGAGTGAGTGTGGGGTCAGTGAGTGAGTGTGAGGTCAGTGAGTGAGTGTGAGCTCAGTGTGTGAGTGTGAGGGTCATTGAGTGAGTGTGAGGTCAGTGAGTGAGTGTGATGTCAGTGAGTGAGTGTGGGGTCAGTGTGTGAGCGAGATTCAGTGAGTGATTGTGAGGGTCAGTGAGTGAGTATAGTGTCAGTGAGTGAGTGTGGCATCAGTGAGTGAGTGTGGGGGTGAGTGAGTGAGTGTGGAGTCAGTGAGTGAGTGTGGCGTCAGTGACAGAGCATAGTATCAGTGAGTGTGTGTGAGGTCAGTGAGTGAGTGTGGGGTCAGTGAGTGAGTGTGGGGGTCAGTGAGTGAGTGTGAGGTCAGTGAGTGAGTGTGGGGGTCAGTGAGTGAGTGTGAGGTCAGTGAGTGAGTGTGGGGTCAGGGAGTGAGTGTGAGGTCAGTGAGTGAGTGTGAGGTCAGTGATTGAGTGTGGGGTCAGTGAGTGAGTGTGGGGGTCAGTGTGTGAGCGCGAGATTCAGTGAGTGAGTGTGAGGGTAAGTGAGTTCGTGTGGGGTCAGTGAGCGAATGTGGGGGTCAGTGAGTTAGTGTGGGGTCAGGGAGCGAATGTGAGGGTCAGTGAGTGAATGTGAGGGTCAGTGAGTGAGTATCGTGTCAGTGAGAGAGTGTGGGGTCAGTGAGTGAGTTTGGGGGTCAGTGAGTGAGTTTGGGGGTCAGTGAGTGAGTGTGAGGGTCAGTGAGTGAGTGTGAGGGTCAGTGGGTGAGTGTAAGGGTCAGTGAGTGAGTATAGTGTCAGTGAGTGAGTGTGTGGGTCAGTGATTGAGTGTGGGGTCAGGGAGTGAGTGTGTGGGTCAGTGACTGAGTGTGGGGTCAGTGAGTGATTGTGGGGGTCAGTGAGTGAGTGTGAGGTTCAGTCAGTGAGTGTGAGGATAAGTGAGTGAGTATAGTGTCAGTGAGTGAGTGTGAGGGTCAGTGATTGAGTGTGGGGTCAGGGAGTGAGTGTGTGGGTCAGTGACTGAGTGTGGGGTCAGTGAGTGATTGTGGGGGTCAGTGAGTGAGTGTGAGGTTCAGTCAGTGAGTGTGAGGATAAGTGAGTGAGTATAGTGTCAGTGAGTGAGTGTGGCGTTAGTGAGTGAGTGTGGGGTCAGTGAGTGAGTGTGAGGTCTGTGAGTGAGTGTGATGTCAGTGTGTGAGTGTGAGGGTCATTGAGTGAGTGTGAGGTCAGTGAGTGAGTGTGAGGTCAGTGAGTGAGTGTGGGGTCAGAGAGTGAGTGTGGGGTCAGTGAGTGAGCAAGGTTCAGTGAGTGATTGTGAGGGTAAGTGAGTGAGTATAGTGTCAGTGAGTGAGTGTGGGGGTCAGTGAGTGAGTGTGGGGTCAATGAGTGAGTGTGAGGTCAGTGAGTGAGTGTGAGCTCAGTGTGTGAGTGTGAGGGTCATTGAGTGAGTGTGAGGTCAGTGAGTGAGTGTGGGGGTGAGTGAGTGAGTGTGGAGTCAGTGAGTGAGTGTGGCGTCAGTGACTGAGCATAGTATCAGTGAGTGTGTGTGAGGTCAGTGAGTGAGTGTGGGGTCAGTGAGTGAGTGTGGGGTCAGTGTGTGAGCGATGTTCAGTGAGTGATTGTGAGGGTCAGTGAGTGAGTATCGTGTCAGTGAGTGAGTGTGGCGTCAGTGAGTGAGTGTGGGGGTGAGTGAGTGAGTGTGGGGTCAGTGAGTGAGTGTGGGGGTCAGCGAGTGAGTGTGAGGTCAGTGTGTGAGTGTGAGGGTCATTGAGTGAATGTGAGGTCAGTGAGTGAGTGTGAGGTCAGTGAGTGAGTGTGAGGTCAGTGAGTGAGTGTGGGGTCAGTGTGTGAGCGATGTTCAGTGAGTGATTGTGAGGGTCAGTGAGTGAGTATCGTGTCAGTGAGTGAGTGTGGCGTCAGTGAGTGAGTGTGGGGGTGAGTGAGTGAGTGTGGGGTCAGTGAGTGAGTGTGGCGTCAGTGACTGAGCATAGTATCAGTGAGTGTGTGTGAGGTCAGTGAGTGAGTGTGGGGTCAGTGAGTGAGTGTGGGGGTCAGTGAGTGTGTGTGAGGTCAGTGAGTGATTGTGGGGGTCAGTGAGTGAGTGTGATGTTCAGTCAGTGAGTGTGAGGATAAGTGAGTGAGTGTGGCGTCAGTGAGTGAGTGTGGGGTCAGTGAGTGAGTGTGAGGTCTGTGAGTGAGTGTGATGTCAGTGTGTGAGTGTGAGGGTCATTGAGTGAGTGTGAGGTCAGTGAGTGAGTGTGAGGTCAGTGAGTGAGTGTGGGGTCAGAGAGTGAGTGTGGGGTCAGTGAGTGAGCAAGGTTCAGTGAGTGATTGTGAGGGTAAGTGAGTGAGTATAGTGTCAGTGAGTGAGTATGGCGTCAGTGAGTGAGTGTGGGGTCAGTGAGTGAGTGTGAGGTCAGTGAGTGAGTGTGAGCTCAGTGTGTGAGTGTGAGGGTCATTGAGTGAGTGTGAGGTCAGTGAGTGAGTGTGGGGTCAGTGTGTGAGCGATGTTCAGTGAGTGATTGTGAGGGTCAGTGAGTGAGTATCGTGTCAGTGAGTGAGTGTGGCGTCAGTGAGTGAGTGTGGGGGTGAGTGAGTGAGTGTGGGGTCAGTGAGTGAGTGTGGCGTCAGTGACTGAGCATAGTATCAGTGAGTGTGTGTGAGGTCAGTGAGTGAGTGTGGGGTCAGTGAGTGAGTGTGGGGGTCAGTGAGTGTGTGTGAGGTCAGTGAGTGAGTGTGGGGTCAGTGAGTGAGTGTGAGGTCAGTGAGTGAGTGTGAGGTCAGTGAGTTAGTGTGAGGGTCAGTGAGTGAATGTAGGGTCCGTGAGTGAATGTGGGGGTCAGTCAGTGAGTATAGAGTCAGTGAGTGAGTGTGAGTGTCAGAGAGTGAGTGTGGAGTCAGTGAGTGGGTTTGAAGGTCAGTGAGTGAGTGTGGGGGTCAGTGAGTGAGGGTGGAGTCAGGGAGTGAGTGTGGGGTCCGTGTGTGAGTGTGGGGTCAGTGAGTGAGTGTGGGGGTCAGTGAATGAGTGCAAGGGTCAGGGATTGAGTGTGAGGGTCAGTGAGTGAGTATAGTGTCAGTGAGCGAGTGTGGGGTCAGTAATTGAGTGTAGGGGTCAGTGAGTGAGTGTCGGGGTCAGTAAGTGAGTGTGGGGTCAGTGAGCGTGGCATCTGTGAGTGAGTGTGAGGGTCAGTGAGTGTGTGCGAGTGTCAGAGAGTGATCAAGGGAGTCAGTGAGTGAGTGTGAGTGTCAGAGACTGAGTGTGGTAGTCAGTGAGTGAGTGTGGGGGTCAGTGAGTGAGTATGAGGTCAGTGAGTGAGTGTGTCAGAGAGTGAGTGTGGAGTCAGTGAGTGGGTTTGAGGGTCAGTGAGTGAGTGTGGGGGTGAGTGAGTGAGTGTGGGGTCCGTGAGTGATTGTGAGGTCAGTGAGTGAGTATAGAGTCAGTAAGTAGGTGTGAGGGTCAGTGAGTGAGTGTGGGAGTCGGTGAGTGCGTGAGGGGTCAGTGAGTGAGTGAGGGGGTCAGAGAGTGAGTGAGGGGGTCAGTGAGTGAGTGAGGGGGTCAGGGAGTGAGCACTGGGGTCAGTGAGTGAGTGTGAGGGTCAGTGAGTGAATGTGAGGGTCAGTGAGTGAGTGTGAGGGTCAGTGAGTGAGTATAGTGTCAGTGAGAGAGTGTGGGGTCAGTGAGTGAGTGTGAGGGTCAGTGAGTGAGTGTGAGGTCAGTGAGTTTGTGTGAGGGTCAGTGAGTGCGTGTGGCGGTCAGTGAGTGAGTGTGAGGGTCAGTGGGTGAGTGTGAGGGTCAGTGAGTGAGTATAGTGTCAGTGAGTGAGTGTGTGGGTCAGTGATTGAGTGTGGGGTCAGGGAGTGAGTGTGTGGGTCAGTGAGTGAGTGTGGGGTCAGTGAGTGATTGTGGGGGTCAGTGAGTGAGTGTGAGGTTCAGTCAGTGAGTGTGAGGATAAGTGAGTGAGTGTGGCGTCAGTGAGTGAGTGTGGGGTCAGTGAGTGAGTGTGGCGTCAGTGACTGAGCATAGTATCAGTGAGTGTGTGTGAGGTCAGTGAGTGAGTGTGGGGTCAGTGAGTGAGTGTGGGGGTCAGTGAGTGAGTGTGAGGTCAGTGAGTGAGTGTGGGGTCAGTGTGTGAGCGATGTTCAGTGAGTGATTGTGAGGGTCAGTGAGTGAGTATCGTGTCAGTGAGTGAGTGAGGCGTCAGTGAGTGAGTGTGGGGGTGAGTGAGTGATTGTGGGGTCAGTGAGTGAGTGTGGCGTCAGTGACTGAGCATAGTATCAGTGAGTGTGTGTGAGGTCAGTGAGTGAGTGTGGGGTCAGTGAGTGAGTGTGGGGGTCAGTGAGTGTGTGTGAGGTCAGTGAGTGAGTGTGGGGTCAGTGAGTGAGTGTGAGGTCAGTGAGTGAGTGTGAGGTCAGTGAGTTAGTGTGAGGGTCAGTGAGTGAATGTAGGGTCCGTGAGTGAATGTGGGGGTCAGTCAGTGAGTATAGAGTCAGTGAGTGAGTGTGAGTGTCAGAGAGTGAGTGTGGAGTCAGTGAGTGGGTTTGAAGGTCAGTGAGTGAGTGTGGGGGTCAGTGAGTGAGGGTGGAGTCAGGGAGTGAGTGTGGGGTCCGTGTGTGAGTGTGGGGTCAGTGAGTGAGTGTGGGGGTCAGTGAATGAGTGCGAGGGTCAGGGATTGAGTGTGAGGGTCAGTGAGTGAGTATAGTGTCAGTGAGCGAGTGTGGGGTCAGTAATTGAGTGTGGGGGTCAGTGAGTGAGTATCGGGGTCAGTAAGTGAGTGTGGGGTCAGTGAGCGTGGCATCTGTGAGTGAGTGTGAGGGTCAGTGAGTGTGTGCGAGTGTCAGAGAGTGATCAAGGGAGTCAGTGAGTGAGTGTGAGTGTCAGAGACTGAGTGTGGTAGTCAGTGAGTGAGTGTGGGGGTCAGTGAGTGAGTATGAGGTCAGTGAGTGAGTGTGTCAGAGAGTGAGTGTGGAGTCAGTGAGTGGGTTTGAGGGTCAGTGAGTGAGTGTGGGGGTGAGTGAGTGAGTGTGGGGTCCGTGAGTGATTGTGAGGTCAGTGAGTGAGTATAGAGTCAGTAAGTAGGTGTGAGGGTCAGTGAGTGAGTGTGGGAGTCGGTGAGTGCGTGAGGGGTCAGTGAGTGAGTGAGGGGGTCAGAGAGTGAGTGAGGGGGTCAGTGAGTGAGTGAGGGGGTCAGGGAGTGAGCACTGGGGTCAGTGAGTGAGTGTGAGGGTCAGTGAGTGAGTGTGAGGTCAGTGAGTTTGTGTGAGGGTCAGTGAGTGCGTGTGGCGGTCAGTGAGTGAATGTAGGGTCCGTGAGTGAATGTGGGGGTCAGTGAGTGAGTATAGAGACAGTGAGTGAGTGTGAGGGTCAGTGAGTGCGTGTGGCGGTCAGTGAGTGAATGTAGGGTCCGTGAGTGAATGTGGGGGTCAGTGAGTGAGTATAGAGACAGTGAGTGAGTGTGAGGGTCAGTGGGTGAGTGTGAGGGTCAGTGAGTGAGTATAGTGTCAGTGAGTGAGTGTGTGGGTCAGTGATTGAGTGTGGGGTCAGGGAGTGAGTGTGTGGGTCAGTGAGTGAGTGTGGGGTCAGTGAGTGATTGTGGGGGTCAGTGAGTGAGTGTGATGTTCAGTCAGTGAGTGTGAGGATAAGTGAGTGAGTGTGGCGTCAGTGAGTGAGTGTGGGGTCAGTGAGTGAGTGTGAGGTCTGTGAGTGAGTGTGATGTCAGTGTGTGAGTGTGAGGGTCATTGAGTGAGTGTGAGGTCAGTGAGTGAGTGTGAGGTCAGTGAGTGAGTGTGGGGTCAGAGAGTGAGTGTGGGGTCAGTGAGTGAGCAAGGTTCAGTGAGTGATTGTGAGGGTAAGTGAGTGAGTATAGTGTCAGTGAGTGAGTATGGCGTCAGTGAGTGAGTGTGGGGTCAGTGAGTGAGTGTGAGGTCAGTGAGTGAGTGTGAGCTCAGTGTGTGAGTGTGAGGGTCATTGAGTGAGTGTGAGGTCAGTGAGTGAGTGTGAGGTCAGTGAGTGAGTGTGGGGTCAGTGTGTGAGCGAGATTCAGTGAGTGATTGTGAGGGTAAGTGAGTGAGTATAGTGTCAGTGAGTGAGTGTGGCGTCAGTGAGTGAGTGTGGGGGTGAGTGAGTGAGTGTGGAGTCAGTGAGTGAGTGTGGCGTCAGTGACAGAGCATAGTATCAGTGAGTGTGTGTGAGGTCAGTGAGTGAGTGTGGGGTCAGTGAGTGAGTGTGGGGGTCAGTGAGTGAGTGTGAGGTCAGTGAGTGAGTGTGGGGGTCAGTGAGTGAGTGTGAGGTCAGTGAGTGAGTGTGGGGTCAGGGAGTGAGTGTGAGGTCAGTGAGTGAGTGTGAGGTCAGTGATTGAGTGTGGGGTCAGTGAGTGAGTGTGGGGGTCAGTGAGTGAGTGTGAGGTCAGTGAGTGAGTGTGGGGTCAGGGAGTGAGTGTGAGGTCAGTGAGTGAGTGTGAGGTCAGTGATTGAGTGTGGGGTCAGTGAGTGAGCGCGAGATTCAGTGAGTGAGTGTGAGGGTAAGTGAGTTAGTGTGGGGTCAGTGAGCGAATGTGGGGGTCAGTGAGTTAGTGTGGGGTCAGGGAGCGAATGTGAGGGTCAGTGAGTGAATGTGAGGGTCAGTGAGTGAGTATCGTGTCAGTGAGAGAGTGTGGGGTCAGTGAGTGAGTTTGGGGGTCAGTGAGTGAGTTTGGGGGACAGTGAGTGAGTGTGAGGGTCAGTGAGTGAGTGTGAGGTCAGTGAGTTTGTGTGAGGGTCAGTGAGTGCGTGTGGCGGTCAGTGAGTGAATGTAGGGTCCGTGAGTGAATGTGGGGGTCAGTGAGTGAGTATAGAGACAGTGAGTGAGTGTGAGGGTCAGTGGGTGAGTGTAAGGGTCAGTGAGTGAGTATAGTGTCAGTGAGTGAGTGTGTGGGTCAGTGATTGAGTGTGGGGTCAGGGAGTGAGTGTGTGGGTCAGTGACTGAGTGTGGGGTCAGTGAGTGATTGTGGGGGTCAGTGAGTGAGTGTGAGGTTCAGTCAGTGAGTGTGAGGATAAGTGAGTGAGTATAGTGTCAGTGAGTGAGTGTGGCGTTAGTGAGTGAGTGTGGGGTCAGTGAGTGAGTGTGAGGTCTGTGAGTGAGTGTGATGTCAGTGTGTGAGTGTGAGGGTCATTGAGTGAGTGTGAGGTCAGTGAGTGAGTGTGAGGTCAGTGAGTGAGTGTGGGGTCAGGGAGTGATTGTTTGGGTCAGTGACTGAGTGTGGGGTCAGTGAGTGATTGTGGGGGTCAGTGAGTGAGTGTGAGGTTCAGTCAGTGAGTGTGAGGGTAAGTGAGTTAGTATAGTGTCAGTGAGTGAGTGTGGGGGTCAGTGAGTGAGTGTGGGGTCAGTGAGTGAGTGTGAGGTCAGTGAGTGAGTGTGAGCTCAGTGTGTGAGTGTGAGGGTCATTGAGTGAGTGTGAGGTCAGTGAGTGAGTGTGAGGTCAGTGAGTGAGTGTGGGGTCAGTGTGTGAGCGAGAATCAGTGAGTGATTGTGAGGGTAAGTGAGTGAGTATAGTGTCAGTGAGTGAGTGTGGCGTCAGTGAGTGAGTGTGGGGGTGAGTGAGTGAGTGTGGAGTCAGTGAGTGAGTGTGGCGTCAGTGACTGAGCATAGTATCAGTGAGTGTGTGTGAGGTCAGTGAGTGAGTGTCGGGGTCAGTAAGTGAGTGTGGGGTCAGTGAGCGTGGCATCTGTGAGTGAGTGTGAGGGTCAGTGAGTGTGTGCGAGTGTCAGAGAGTGATCAAGGGAGTCAGTGAGTGAGTGTGAGTGTCAGAGACTGAGTGTGGTAGTCAGTGAGTGAGTGTGGGGGTCAGTGAGTGAGTATGAGGTCAGTGAGTGAGTGTGTCAGAGAGTGAGTGTGGAGTCAGTGAGTGGGTTTGAGGGTCAGTGAGTGAGTGTGGGGGTGAGTGAGTGAGTGTGGGGTCCGTGAGTGATTGTGAGGTCAGTGAGTGAGTATAGAGTCAGTAAGTAGGTGTGAGGGTCAGTGAGTGAGTGTGGGAGTCGGTGAGTGCGTGAGGGGTCAGTGAGTGAGTGAGGGGGTCAGAGAGTGAGTGAGGGGGTCAGTGAGTGAGAGGGGGTCAGGGAGTGAGCACTGGGGTCAGTGAGTGAGTGTGAGGGTCAGTGAGTGAATGTGAGGGTCAGTGAGTGAGTGTGAGGGTCAGTGAGTGAGTATAGTGTCAGTGAGAGAGTGTGGGGTCAGTGAGTGAGTGTGAGGGTCAGTGAGTGAGTGTGAGGTCAGTGAGTTTGTGTGAGGGTCAGTGAGTGCGTGTGGCGGTCAGTGAGTGAATGTAGGGTCCGTGAGTGAATGTGGGGGTCAGTGAGTGAGTATAGAGACAGTGAGTGAGTGTGAGGGTCAGTTGGTGAGTGTGAGGGTCAGTGAGTGAGTATAGTGTCAGTGAGTGAGTGTGTGGGTCAGTGATTGAGTGTGGGGTCAGGGAGTGAGTGTGTGGGTCAGTGAGTGAGTGTGGGGTCAGTGAGTGATTGTGGGGGTCAGTGAGTGAGTGTGAGGTTCAGTCAGTGAGTGTGAGGATAAGTGAGTGAGTGTGGCGTCAGTGAGTGAGTGTGGGGTCAGTGAGTGAGTGTGAGGTCTGTGAGTGAGTGTGATGTCAGTGTGTGAGTGTGAGGGTCATTGAGTGAGTGTGAGGTCAGTGAGTGAGTGTGAGGTCAGTGAGTGAGTGTGGGGTCAGAGAGTGAGTGTGGGGTCAGTGAGTGAGCAAGGTTCAGTGAGTGATTGTGAGGGTAAGTGAGTGAGTATAGTGTCAGTGAGTGAGTATGGCGTCAGTGAGTGAGTGTGGGGTCAGTGAGTGAGTGTGAGGTCAGTGAGTGAGTGTGAGCTCAGTGTGTGAGTGTGAGGGTCATTGAGTGAGTGTGAGGTCAGTGAGTGAGTGTGAGGTCAGTGAGTGAGTGTGGGGTCAGTGTGTGAGCGAGATTCAGTGAGTGATTGTGAGGGTAAGTGAGTGAGTATAGTGTCAGTGAGTGAGTGTGGCGTCAGTGAGTGAGTGTGGGGGTGAGTGAGTGAGTGTGGAGTCAGTGAGTGAGTGTGGCGTCAGTGACAGAGCATAGTATCAGTGAGTGTGTGTGAGGTCAGTGAGTGAGTGTGGGGTCAGTGAGTGAGTGTGGGGGTCAGTGAGTGAGTGTGAGGTCAGTGAGTGAGTGTGGGGGTCAGTGAGTGAGTGTGAGGTCAGTGAGTGAGTGTGGGGTCAGGGAGTGAGTGTGAGGTCAGTGAGTGAGTGTGAGGTCAGTGATTGAGTGTGGGGTCAGTGAGTGAGTGTGGGGGTCAGTGAGTGAGTGTGAGGTCAGTGAGTGAGTGTGGGGTCAGGGAGTGAGTGTGAGGTCAGTGAGTGAGTGTGAGGGTCAGTGATTGAGTGTGGGGTCAGTGAGTGAGCGCGAGATTCAGTGAGTGAGTGTGAGGGTAAGTGAGTGAGTATAGTGTCAGTGAGAGAGTGTGGGGTCAGTGATTGAGTGTGAGGGTCAGTGAGTGAGTGTGAGGTCAGTGAGTTTGTGTGAGGGTCAGTGAGTGCGTGTGGCGGTCAGTGAGTGAATGTAGGGTCCGTGAGTGAATGTGGGGGTCAGTGAGTGAGTATAGAGACAGTGAGTGAGTGTGAGGGTCAGTGGGTGAGTGTGAGGGTCAGTGAGTGAGTATAGTGTCAGTGAGTGAGTGTGTGGGTCAGTGATTGAGTGTGGGGTCAGGGAGTGAGTGTGTGGGTCAGTGAGTGAGTGTGGGGTCAGTGAGTGATTGTGGGGGTCAGTGAGTGAGTGTGAGGTTCAGTCAGTGAGTGTGAGGATAAGTGAGTGAGTGTGGCGTCAGTGAGTGAGTGTGGGGTCAGTGAGTGAGTGTGAGGTCTGTGAGTGAGTGTGATGTCAGTGTGTGAGTGTGAGGGTCATTGAGTGAGTGTGAGGTCAGTGAGTGAGTGTGAGGTCAGTGAGTGAGTGTGGGGTCAGAGAGTGAGTGTGGGGTCAGTGAGTGAGCAAGGTTCAGTGAGTGATTGTGAGGGTAAGTGAGTGAGTATAGTGTCAGTGAGTGAGTATGGCGTCAGTGAGTGAGTGTGGGGTCAGTGAGTGAGTGTGAGGTCAGTGAGTGAGTGTGAGCTCAGTGTGTGAGTGTGAGGGTCATTGAGTGAGTGTGAGGTCAGTGAGTGAGTGTGATGTCAGTGAGTGAGTGTGGGGTCAGTGTGTGAGCGAGATTCAGTGAGTGATTGTGAGGGTAAGTGAGTGAGTATAGTGTCAGTGAGTGAGTGTGGCGTCAGTGAGTGAGTGTGGGGGTGAGTGAGTGAGTGTGGAGTCAGTGAGTGAGTGTGGCGTCAGTGACAGAGCATAGTATCAGTGCGTGTGTGTGAGGTCAGTGAGTGAGTGTGGGGTCAGTGAGTGAGTGTGGGGGTCAGTGAGTGAGTGTGAGGTCAGTGGGTGAGTGTGGGGGTCAGTGAGTGAGTGTGAGGTCAGTGAGTGAGTGTGGGGTCAGGGAGTGAGTGTGAGGTCAGTGAGTGAGTGTAGGTCAGTGATTGAGTGTGGGGTCAGTGAGTGAGTGTGGGGGTCAGTGAGTGAGTGTGAGGTCAGTGAGTGAGTGTGGGGTCAGGGAGTGAGTGTGAGGTCAGTGAGTGAGTGTGAGGTCAGTGATTGAGTGTGGGGTCAGTGAGTGAGCGCAAGATTCAGTGAGTGAGTGTGAGGGTAAGTGAGTTAGTGTGGGGTCAGTGAGCGAATGTGGGGGTCAGTGAGTTAGTGTGGGGTCAGGGAGCGAATGTGAGGGTCAGTGAGTGAATGTGAGGGTCAGTGAGTGAGTATCGTGTCAGTGAGAGAGTGTGGGGTCAGTGAGTGAGTTTGGGGGTCAGTGAGTGAGTTTGGGGGTCAGTGAGTGAGTGTGAGGGTCAGTGAGTGAGTGTGAGGTCAGTGAGTTTGTGTGAGGGTCAGTGAGTGCGTGTGGCGGTCAGTGAGTGAATGTAGGGTCCGTGAGTGAATGTGGGGGTCAGTGAGTGAGTATAGAGACAGTGAGTGAGTGTGAGGGTCAGTTGCTGAGTGTGAGGGTCAGTGAGTGAGTATAGTGTCAGTGAGTGAGTGTGTGGGTCAGTGATTGAGTGTGGGGTCAGGGAGTGAGTGTGTGGGTCAGTGAGTGAGTGTGGGGTCAGTGAGTGATTGTGGGGGTCAGTGAGTGAGTGTGAGGTTCAGTCAGTGAGTGTGAGGATAAGTGAGTGAGTGTGGCGTCAGTGAGTGAGTGTGGGGTCAGTGAGTGAGTGTGAGGTCTGTGAGTGAGTGTGATGTCAGTGTGTGAGTGTGAGGGTCATTGAGTGAGTGTGAGGTCAGTGAGTGAGTGTGAGGTCAGTGAGTGAGTGTGGGGTCAGAGAGTGAGTGTGGGGTCAGTGAGTGAGCAAGGTTCAGTGAGTGATTGTGAGGGTAAGTGAGTGAGTATAGTGTCAGTGAGTGAGTATGGCGTCAGTGAGTGAGTGTGGGGTCAGTGAGTGAGTGTGAGGTCAGTGAGTGAGTGTGAGGGTCAGTGGGTGAGTGTAAGGGTCAGTGAGTGAGTATAGTGTCAGTGAGTGAGTGTGTGGGTCAGTGATTGAGTGTGGGGTCAGGGAGTGAGTGTGTGGGTCAGTAACTGAGTGTGGGGTCAGTGAGTGATTGTGGGGGTCAGTGAGTGAGTGTGAGGTTCAGTCAGTGAGTGTGAGGATAAGTGAGTGAGTATAGTGTCAGTGAGTGAGTGTGGCGTTAGTGAGTGAGTGTGGGGTCAGTGAGTGAGTGTGAGGTCTGTGAGTGAGTGTGATGTCAGTGTGTGAGTGTGAGGGTCATTGAGTGAGTGTGAGGTCAGTGAGTGAGTGTGAGGTCAGTGAGTGAGTGTGGGGTCAGAGAGTGAGTGTGGGGTCAGTGAGTGAGCAAGGTTCAGTGAGTGATTGTGAGGGTAAGTGAGTTAGTATAGTGTCAGTGAGTGAGTGTGGGGGTCAGTGAGTGAGTGTGGGGTCAGTGAGTGAGTGTGAGGTCAGTGAGTGAGTGTGAGCTCAGTGTGTGAGTGTGAGGGTCATTGAGTGAGTGTGAGGTCAGTGAGTGAGTGTGAGGTCAGTGAGTGAGTGTGGGGTCAGTGTGTGAGCGAGAATCAGTGAGTGATTGTGAGGGTAAGTGAGTGAGTATAGTGTCAGTGAGTGAGTGTGGCGTCAGTGAGTGAGTGTGGCGTCAGTGACTGAGCATAGTATCAGTGAGTGTGTGTGAGGTCAGTGAGTGAGTGTGGGGTCAGTGAGTGAGTGTGGGGGTCAGTGAGTGAGTGTGAGGTCAGTGAGTGAGTGTGGGGGTCAGTGAGTGAGTGTGAGGTCAGTGAGTGAGTGTGGGGTCAGGGAGTGAGTGTGAGGTCAGTGAGTGAATGTGAGGTCAGTGATTGAGTGTGGGGTCAGTGAGTGAGTGTGGGGGTCAGTGTGTGAGCGCGAGATTCAGTGAGTGAGTGTGAGGGTAAGTGAGTTAGTGTGGGGTCAGTGAGCGAATGTGGGGGTCAGTGCGTTTGTGTGGGGTCAGGAAGCGAATGTGGAGGTCAGTGAGTGACTGTGGCGTCAGTGAGTGAGTGTGGAGGTCAGTGAGTGAGTGTGGGGGTCAGTGAGTGAGTATAGTGTCAGTGAGTGGGTGTGAGGGTCAGTGAGTGTGTGTGGGGGTCAGTGAGTGAGTGTGAGGTCAGTGAGTGAGTGTGGGGTTCGTGAGTGAGTGTGAGGTCAGTGAGTGAGTGTGGAGTCAGTGAGTGGGTTTGAGGGTCAGTGAGTGAGTGTGAAGTCAGTGGGTGATTGTGAGGTCAGTGAGTGAGTATAGAGTCAGTGAGTGGGTGTGAGGGTCAGTGAGTGGGTTTGAGGGTCAGTGAGTGAGTGTTGGGGTCAGTGAGTGTGGCGTCAGTGAGTGAGTATGAGGGTCAGTGAGTGTGTGTGAGTGTCAGAGTGTGATCAAGGGAGTCAGTGAGTGAGTTTGGGGGTCAGTGAGTGAGTGTGGAGTCCGTGAGTGATTCTGAGGTCAGTGAGTGAGTATAGAGTCAGTATGTGGGTCTGTGGGTCAGTGAGTGAGTGTGGGGGTCAGTAAGTGAGTGTGAGGTCAGTGAGTGAGTATGGAGTCAGTGAGTGAGTGTGAGGGTCAGTGAGTGATTGTGAGGTCAGTGAGTGAGTGTGGGGTCCGTGAGTGAGTGTGGGGTTATGGAGTGAGTGTGGGTGTCAGTGAGTGAGTACAGAGCCAGTGAGTGAGTGTGAGGGTCAGTGAGTGAGTGTGAGGGTCAGTGAGTGAGTGTGAGGGTCAGTGATTGAGTATAGTGTCAGTGAGTGAGTGTGGGGTCAGGGAGTGAATGTGGGGTCAGGAAAAATTGAGTCTGGGGTCAGGGAGTGAGTGTGAGGGTCAGTGAGTGAGTGTGAGGTCATTGAATTAGAGTGAGGGTTAGTGAGTGAGTGAGGAGGTTGATAACTGAGTGTGAGGGTCAGTGAGTGAATGTGAGGGTCAGTGAGTGAGTATAGTGTCAGTGAGTGAGTGTGGGGTCAGTGAGTGAGTGTCGGGGTCAGTGAGTGAGTGTGGCGGTCAGTGAGTCAGTGTGAGGTCAGTGAATGAGTGTGAGGTCAGTGAGTGAGTGTGTAATCAGTGAGTGATTGTGAGGTCAGTGAATGAGTATAGAGTCAGTGAGTGGGTGTGAGGGTCAGTGAGTGAGTGTTGGGGTCAGTGAGTGTGGCGTCAGTGAGTTAGTGTGAGCGTCAGTGAGTGTGTGTGAGTGTCAGAGAGTGATCAAGGGAGTCAGTGAGTGTGTGTGGGGGTCAGTGAGTGAGTATGAGGTCAGTGAGTGTGAGTGTCAGAGAGTGAGTGGGTTTGCGGGTCAGTGAGTGAGTGCGAGGTCAGTGAGTGACTAGAGAGTCAGCATGTGGGTCTGTGGGTCAGTGAGTGAGTGCGAGGTCAGTGAGTGACTATAGAGTCAGTATGTGGGTCTGTGGGTCAGTGAGTGAGTGTGAAGTCAGTGGGTGATTGTGAGGTCAGTGAGTGAGTATAGAGTCAGTGAGTGGGTTGAGGGTCAGGGAGTGAGTGTCGGGGTCAGTGAGTGTGGCGTCAGTGAGTGAGTGTGAGGGTCAGTGAGTGTGTGTGAGTGTCAGAGAGTGATCAAGGGAGTCAGTGAGTGAGTGTGAGTGTCAGAGACTGAGTGTGGAGGTCAGTGAGTGAGTGTGAGGGTCAGTGAGTGAGTGTGAGTGTCAGAAAGTGAGTGTGGGGATCAGTGAGTGAGTATGAGGTCAGTGAATGATTGTGAGTGTCAGAGAGTGAGTGTGGTGTCAATGAGTGGGTTTGAGGGTCAGTGAGTGAGTGTGGGGGTGAGTGAGTGAGTGTGGGGGTCAGTGAGTGAGTGTGGAGTCCGTGAGTGATTCTGAGGTCAGTGAGTGAGTATAGAGTCAGCATGTGGGTCTGTGGGTCAGTGAGTGAGTGTGGGGGTCAGTGAGTGAGTGTGAGGTCAGTGAGTGAGTGTGGAGTCAGTGAGTGAGTGTGAGGGTCAGTGAGTGAGTGTGAGGTCAGTGAGTGAGTGTGGAGTCAGTGAGTGAGTGTGAGGGTCAGTGAGTGAGTGTGAGGTCAGTGAGTGAATGTGGGGTTCTTGAGTGAGTGTGGGGTCAGGTAGTGAGTGTGGGTGTCAGTGAGTGAGTATAGAGCCAGTGAGTGAGTGTGAGGGTCAGTGAGTGAGTGTGAGGGTCAGTGAGTGAGTGTGAGGTCAGTCAGTTTGTGTGAGGGTCAGTGAGTGCGTGTGGCGGTCAGTGAGTGAATGTAGGGTCCGTGAGTGAATGTGGGGGTCAGTGAGTGAGTATAGAGACAGTGAGTGAGTGTGAGGGTCAGTGGGTGAGTGTGAGGGTCAGTGAGTGAGTATAGTGTCAGTGAGTGAGTGTGTGGGTCAGTGATTGAGTGTGGGGTCAGGGAGTGAGTGTGTGGGTCAGTGAGTGAGTGTGGGGTCAGTGAGTGATTGTGGGGGTCAGTGAGTGAGTGTGAGGTTCAGTCAGTGAGTGTGAGGATAAGTGAGTGAGTGTGGCGTCAGTGAGTGAGTGTGGGGTCAGTGAGTGAGTGTGAGGTCTGTGAGTGAGTGTGATGTCAGTGTGTGAGTGTGAGGGTCATTGAGTGAGTGTGAGGTCAGTGAGTGAGTGTGAGGTCAGTGAGTGAGTGTGGGGTCAGAGAGTGAGTGTGGGGTCAGTGAGTGAGCAAGGTTCAGTGAGTGATTGTGAGGGTAAGTGAGTGAGTATAGTGTCAGTGAGTGAGTATGGCGTCAGTGAGTGAGTGTGGGGTCAGTGAGTGAGTGTGAGGTCAGTGAGTGAGTGTGAGCTCAGTGTGTGAGTGTGAGGGTCATTGAGTGAGTGTGAGGTCAGTGAGTGAGTGTGAGGTCAGTGAGTGAGTGTGGGGGTCAGTGAGTGAGTGTGGAGTCAGTGAGTGAGTGTGGGGGTGAGTGAGTGAGTGTGGAGTCAGTGAGTGAGTGTGGCGTCAGTGACAGAGCATAGTATCAGTGAGTGTGTGTGAGGTCAGTGAGTGAGTGTGGGGTCAGTGAGTGAGTGTGGGGGTCAGTGAGTGAGTGTGAGGTCAGTGAGTGAGTGTGGGGGTCAGTGAGTGAGTGTGAGGTCAGTGAGTGAGTGTGGGGTCAGGGAGTGAGTGTGAGGTCAGTGAGTGAGTGTGAGGTCAGTGATTGAGTGTGGGGTCAGTGAGTGAGTGTGGGGGTCAGTGTGTGAGCGCGAGATTCAGTGAGTGAGTGTGAGGGTAAGTGAGTTCGTGTGGGGTCAGTGAGCGAATGTGGGGGTCAGTGAGTTAGTGTGGGGTCAGGGAGCGAATGTGAGGGTCAGTGAGTGAATGTGAGGGTCAGTGAGTGAGTATCGTGTCAGTGAGAGAGTGTGGGGTCAGTGAGTGAGTTTGGGGGTCAGTGAGTGAGTTTGGGGGTCAGTGAGTGAGTGTGAGGGTCAGTGAGTGAGTGTGAGGTCAGTGAGCTTGTGTGAGGGTCAGTGAGTGCGTGTGGCGGTCAGTGAGTGAATGTAGGGTCGGTGATTGAATGTGGGGGTCAGTGAGTGAGTATAGAGACAGTGAGTGAGTGTGAGGGTCAGTGGGTGAGTGTAAGGGTCAGTGAGTGAGTATAGTGTCAGTGAGTGAGTGTGTGGGTCAGTGATTGAGTGTGGGGTCAGGGAGTGAGTGTGTGGGTCAGTGACTGAGTGTGGGGTCAGTGAGTGATTGTGGGGGTCAGTGAGTGAGTGTGAGGTTCAGTCAGTGAGTGTGAGGATAAGTGAGTGAGTATAGTGTCAGTGAGTGAGTGTGGCGTTAGTGAGTGAGTGTGGGGTCAGTGAGTGAGTGTGAGGTCTGTGAGTGAGTGTGATGTCAGTGTGTGAGTGTGAGGGTCATTGAGTGAGTGTGAGGTCAGTGAGTGAGTGTGAGGTCAGTGAGTGAGTGTGGGGTCAGAGAGTGAGTGTGGGGTCAGTGAGTGAGCAAGGTTCAGTGAGTGATTGTGAGGGTAAGTGAGTTAGTATAGTGTCAGTGAGTGAGTGTGGGGGTCAGTGAGTGAGTGTGGGGTCAGTGAGTGAGTGTGAGGTCAGTGAGTGAGTGTGAGCTCAGTGTGTGAGTGTGAGGTCAGTGAGTGAGTGTGAGGTCAGTGATTGAGTGTGGGGTCAGTGAGTGAGTGTGGGGGTCAGTGTGTGAGCGCGAGATTCAGTGAGTGAGTGTGAGGGTAAGTGAGTTAGTGTGGGGTCAGTGAGCGAATGTGGGGGTCAGTGAGTTAGTGTGGGGTCAGGGAGCGAATGTGAGGGTCAGTGAGTGAATGTGAGGGTCAGTGAGTGAGTATCGTGTCAGTGAGAGAGTGTGGGGTCAGTGAGTGAGTTTGGGGGTCAGTGAGTGAGTTTGGGGGTCAGTGAGTGAGTGTGAGGGTCAGTGAGTGAGTGTGAGGTCAGTGAGTTTGTGTGAGGGTCAGTGAGTGCGTGTGGCGGTCAGTGAGTGAATGTAGGGTCCGTGAGTGAATGTGGGGGTCAGTGAGTGAGTATAGAGACAGTGAGTGAGTGTGAGGGTCAGTGGGTGAGTGTAAGGGTCAGTGAGTGAGTATAGTGTCAGTGAGTGAGTGTGTGGGTCAGTGATTGAGTGTGGGGTCAGTGAGTGATTGTGGGGGTCAGTGAGTGAGTGTGAGGTTCAGTCAGTGAGTGTGAGGATAAGTGAGTGAGTATAGTGTCAGTGAGTGAGTGTGGCGTTAGTGAGTGAGTGTGGGGTCAGTGAGTGAGTGTGAGGTCTGTGAGTGAGTGTGATGTCAGTGTGTGAGTGTGAGGGTCATTGAGTGAGTGTGAGGTCAGTGAGTGAGTGTGAGGTCAGTGAGTGAGTGTGGGGTCAGAGAGTGAGTGTGGGGTCAGTGAGTGAGCAAGGTTCAGTGAGTGATTGTGAGGGTAAGTGAGTGAGTATAGTGTCAGTGAGTGAGTGTGGCGTCAGTGAGTGAGTGTGGGGGTGAGTGAGTGAGTGTGGAGTCAGTGAGTGAGTGTGGCGTCAGTGACTGAGCATAGTATCAGTGAGTGTGTGTGAGGTCAGTGAGTGAGTGTGGGGTCAGTGAGTGAGTGTGGGGGTCAGTGAGTGAGTGTGAGGTCAGTGAGTGAGTGTGGGGGTCAGTGAGTGAGTGTGAGGTCAGTGAGTGAGTGTGGGGGTCAGTGAGTGAGTGAGGTCAGTGAGTGAGTGTGAGGTCAGTGAGTGAGTGTGGGGGTTAGTGTGTGAGCGCGAGATTCAGTGAGTGAGTGTGAGGGTAAGTGAGTTAGTGTGGGTCAGTGAGCGAATGTGGGGGTCAGTGAGTTTGTGTGGGGTCAGGAAGCGAATGTGGGGGTCAGTGAGTGACTGTGGCGTCAGTGAGTGAGTGTGGAGGTCAGTGAGTGAGTGTGGGGGTCAGTGAGTGAGTATAGTGTCAGTGAGTGGGTGTGAGGGTCAGTGAGTGTGTGTGGGGGTCAGTGAGTGAGTATGAGGTCAGTGAGTATGAGTGTCAGAGAGTGAGTGGGTTTGAGGGTCAGTGAGTGAGTGTGAGGTCAGTGAGTGAGTGTGGGGTTCGTGAGTGAGTGTGAGGTCAGTGAGTGAGTGTGGAGTCAGTGAGTGGGTTTGAGGGTCAGTGAGTGAGTGTGAAGTCAGTGAGTGAGTGTGGGGTCAGTGTGTGAGGTCAGTGAGTGAGTATAGAGTCAGTGAATGGGTTGAGGGTCAGTGAGTGAGTGTTGGGGTCAGTGAGTGTGGCGTCAGTGAGTGAGTATAGTGTCAGTGAGTTTGGGGGTCAGTGAGTGAGTGTGGGGTTTGTGAGTTAGTGTAGGGTCAGGGAGTGAGTGTGAGGGTCAGTGAGTGAGTGTGAGGTCAGTGAGATAGTGTGAGGTCAGTGAGTGAGTGTGAGGGTCATTGAGTGAGTGTGAGGTCAGTGAGTGAGTGTGGGGTCAGTGAGTGAGTGTGAAGTCAGTGAGTGATTGTGAGGTCAGTGAGTGAGTATAGAGTCAGTGAGTGGGTTGAGGGTCAGTGAGTGAGTGTTGGGGTCAGTGAGTGTGTGTGGCGGTCAGTGAGTGAATGTAGGGTCCGTGAGTGAATGTGGGGGTCAGTGAGTGAGTATAGAGTCAGTGAGTGAGTGTGAGGGTCAGTGGGTGAGTGTGAGGCTCAGTGAGTGAGTATAGAGTCAGAAAGTGGTGTGTGGGTCAGTGAGTGAGTGTGGGGGTCAGTGAGTGAGCGCGAGGGTCAGTGACTGAATATGAGGGTCAGTGAGTGATTATAGTGTCAGTGAGGGAGTGTGTGGGTCAGTGACTGAGTGTGGGGTCAGGGAGTGAGTGTGTGGGTCAGTGAGTGAGTGTGGGGTCAGTGAGTGATTGTGGGGGTCAGTGAGTGTGAGTTTCAGTCAGTGAGTGTGAGGATAAGTGAGTGAGGAAAGTGTCAGTGAGTGAGTGTGGGGTCAGTGAGTGAGTGTGAAGTCAGTGAGTGATTGTGAGGTCAGTGAGTGAGTATAGAGTCAGTGAGTGGGTTGAGGGTCAGTGAGTGAGTGTTGGGGTCAGTGAGTGTGGCGTCAGTGAGTGAGTGTGAGGGTCCGTGAGTGTGTGTGAGTGTCAGAGAGTGATCAAGGGAGTCAGTGAGTGAGTGTGGGTGTCAGAGACTGAGTGTGGAGGTCAGTGAGTGAGTGTGAGGGTCAGTGAGTGAGTGTGAGTGTCAGAAAGTGAGTGTGGGGATCAGTGAGTGAGTATGAGGTCAGTGAATGAGTGTGAGTGTCAGAGAGTGATTGTGGTGTCAATGAGTGGGTTTGAGGGTCAGTGAGTGAGTGTGGGGGTGAGTGAGTGAGTGTGGGGGTCAGTGAGTGAGTGTGGAGTCCGTGAGTGATTCTGAGGTCAGTGAGTGAGTATAGAGTCAGCATGTGGGTCTGTGGGTCAGTGAGTGAGTGTGGGGGTCAGTGAGTGAGTGTGAGGTCAGTGAGTGAGTGTGGAGTCAGTGAGTGAGTGTGAGGGTCAGTGAGTGAGTGTGAGGTCAGTGAGTGAGTGTGGGGTTCTTGAGTGAGTGTGGGGTCAGGTAGTGAGTGTGGGTGTCAGTGAGTGAGTATAGAGCCAGTGAGTGAGTGTGAGGGTCAGTGAGTGAGTGTGAGGGTCAGTGAGTGAGTGTGAGGGTCAGTGATTGAGTATAGCGTCAGTGAGTGCGTGTGGGGTCAGGGAGTGAAGGTGGGCTCAGGAAAAAGTGAGTCTGGGGTCCGGGAGTGAGTGTGAAGGTCAGTGAGTGAATGTGAGGTCAGTGAATTAGAGTGAGGGTTAGTGAGTGAGTGAGGGGGTGCACGTGGGTCAGTGAGTAAGTGTGAGGGTCAGTGAGTGAATGTGAGGGTCAGTGAGTGAGTATAGTGTCAGTGAGTGAGTGTGGGGTCAGTGAGTGAGTGTGAGGTTCAGTTAGTGAGTGTGAGGATAAGTGAGTGAGTATAGTGTCAGTGAGTGAGTGTGGGGTTTGTGAGTGAGTGTAGGGTCAGGGAGTGAGTGTGAGGGTCAGTGAGTGAGTGTGAGGTCAATGAGTTAGTGTGAGGGTCAGTGAGTGCGTGTGAGGGTCAGTGAGTGAGTGTGAGGGTCAGTGATTGAGTATAGTGTCACGGAGTGAGTGTGGAGACAGGGAGTGAATGTGGGCTCAGGAAAAAGTGAGTCTGGGGTCAGGGAGTGAGTGTAAGGGTCAGTGAGTGAGTGTGAGGTCAGTGAATTAGAGTGAGGGTTAGTGAGTGAGTGAGGGGGTTGGTGAGTGAGCACGGGGGTCAGTGAGTAAGTGTGAGGGTCAGTGAGTGAATGTGAGGGTCAGTGAGTGAGTATAGTGTCAGTGAGTGAGTGTGGGGTCAGTGAGTGAGTTTGGGGGTCAGTGAGTGAGTGTGAGGTTCAGTTAGTGAGTGTGAGGATAAGTGAGTGAGTATAGTGTCAGTGAGTGAGTGTGGGCTTTGTGAGTGAGTGTAGGGTCAGGGAGTGAGTGTGAGGGTCAGTGAGTGAGTGTGAGGTCAGTGAGTTAGTGTGAGGGTCAGTGAGTGCGTGTGGCGGTCAGTGAGTGAATGTAGGGTCCGTGAGTGAATGTGTGGGTCAGTGAGTGAGTATAGAGACAGTGAGTGAGTGTGAGGGTCAGTGGGTGAGTGTGAGGGTCAGTGAGTGAGTATAGAGTCAGAAAGTGGTGTGTGGGTCAGTGAGTGAGTGTGGGGATCAGTGAGGGAGCGCGAGGGTCAGTGAGTGAATATGAGGGTCAGTGAGTGAGTATAGTGTCAGTGAGTGAGTGTGTGGGTCCGTGAGTGAGTGTGGGGTCAGGGAGTGAGTGTGTGGGTCAGTGAGTGAGTGTGCGGTCTGTGAGTGTGGGGGTCAGTGAGTGAGTGTGAGGTTCAGTCAGTGTGTGTGAGGATAAGTGAGTGAGTATAGTGTCAGTGTGTGAATGTGAGCGTCATTGAGTGAGTGTGAGGTCAGTGAGTGAGTGTGAGGTCAGTGAGTGAGTGTGAGGTCTGTGAGTGAGTGTGGGGTCAGTGAGTGAGCAAGGTTCAGTGAGTGATTGTGAGGGTAAGTGAGTGAGTATAGTGTCAGTGAGTGAGTGTGGCATCAGTGAGTGAGTGTGGGGTCAGTGAGTGAGTGTGAGGTCAGTGAGTGAGTGTGAGGTCAGTGTGTGAGTGTGAGGGTCATTGAGTGAGTGTGAGGTCAGTGAGTGAGTGTGAGGTCAGTGAGTGTGAGGTCAGTGAGTGAGTGTGGGGTCAGTGTGTGAGCGATGTTCAGTGAGTGATTGTGAGGGTCAGTGAGTGAGTATCGTGTCAGTGAGTGAGTGTGGCGTCAGTGAGTGAGTGTGGGGGTGAGTGAGTGAGTGTGGGGTCAGTGAGTGAGTGTGGCGGTCAGTGAGTCAGTGTGAGGTCAGTGAGTGAATGTGAGGGTCAGTGAGTGAGTATAGTGTCAGTGAATGAGTGTGGGGTCAGTGAGTGAGTGTCGGGGTCAGTGAGTGAGTGTGGGGTCAGTGAGTGAGTGTGGCGGTCAGTGAGTCAGTGTGAGGTCAGTGAATGAGTGTGAGGTCAGTGAGTGAGTGTGTAATCAGTGAGTGATTGTGAGGTCAGTGAATGAGTATAGAGTCAGTGAGTGGGTGTGAGGGTCAGTGAGTGAGTGTTGGGGTCAGTGAGTGTGGCGTCAGTGAGTTAGTGTGAGCATCAGTGAGTGAGTGTGAGTGTCAGAGAGTGATCAAGGGAGTCAGTGAGTGTGTGTGGGGGTCAGTGAGTGAGTATGAGGTCAGTGAGTGTGAGTGTCAGAGAGTGAGTGGGTCTGTGGGTCAGTGAGTGAGTGTGAGGTCAGTGAGTGACTATAGAGTCAGTATGTGGGTCTGTGGGTCAGTGAGTGAGTGTGAAGTCAGTGGGTGATTGTGAGGTCAGTGAGTGAGTATAGAGTCAGTGAGTGGGTTGAGGATCAGTGAGTGAGTGTTGGGGTCAGTGAGTGTGGCGTCAGTGAGTGAGTGTGAGGGTCAGTGAGTGTGTGTGAGTGTCAGAGAGTGATCAAGGGAGTCAGTGAATGAGTGTGAGTGTCAGAGACTGAGTGTGGAGGTCAGTGAGTGAGTGTGAGGGTCAGTGAGTGAGTGTGAGTGTCAGAAAGTGAGTGTGGGGATCAGTGAGTGAGTATGAGGTCAGTGAATGAGTGTGAGTGTCAGAGAGTGAGTGTGGTGTCAATGAGTGGGTTTGAGGGTCAGTGAGTGAGTGTGGGGGTGAGTGAGTGAGTGTGGGGGTCAGTGAGTGAGTGTGGAGTCCGTGAGTGATTCTGAGGTCAGTGAGTGAGTATAGAGTCAGCATGTGGGTCTGTGGGTCAGTGAGTGAGTGTGGGGGTCAGTGAGTGAGTGTGAGGTCAGTGAGTGAGTGTGGAGTCAGTGAGTGAGTGTGAGGGTCAGTGAGTGAGTGTGAGGGTCAGTGAGTGAGTGTGAGGTCAGTGAGCTTGTGTGAGGGTCAGTGAGTGCGTGTGGCGGTCAGTGAGTGAATGTAGGGTCGGTGATTGAATGTGGGGGTCAGTGAGTGAGTATAGAGACAGTGAGTGAGTGTGAGGGTCAGTGGGTGAGTGTAAGGGTCAGTGAGTGAGTATAGTGTCAGTGAGTGAGTGTGTGGGTCAGTGATTGAGTGTGGGGTCAGGGAGTGAGTGTGTGGGTCAGTGACTGAGCATAGTATCAGTGAGTGTGTGTGAGGTCAGTGAGTGAGTGTGGGGTCAGTGAGTGAGTGTGGGGGTCAGTGAGTGAGTGTGAGGTCAGTGAGTGAGTGTGAGGTCAGTGAGTGAGTGTGAGCTCAGTGTGTGAGTGTGAGGGTCATTGAGTGAGTGTGAGGTCAGTGAGTGAGTGTGAGGTCAGTGAGTGAGTGTGGGGGTCAGTGAGTGAGTGTGGAGTCAGTGAGTGAGTGTGGGGGTGAGTGAGTGAGTGTGGAGTCAGTGAGTGAGTGTGGCGTCAGTGACAGAGCATAGTATCAGTGAGTGTGTGTGAGGTCAGTGAGTGAGTGTGGGGTCAGTGAGTGAGTGTGGGGGTCAGTGAGTGAGTGTGAGGTCAGTGAGTGAGTGTGGGGGTCAGTGAGTGAGTGTGAGGTCAGTGAGTGAGTGTGGGGTCAGGGAGTGAGTGTGAGGTCAGTGAGTGAGTGTGAGGTCAGTGATTGAGTGTGGGGTCAGTGAGTGAGTGTGGGGGTCAGTGTGTGAGCGCGAGATTCAGTGAGTGAGTGTGAGGGTAAGTGAGTTCGTGTGGGGTCAGTGAGCGAATGTGGGGGTCAGTGAGTTAGTGTGGGGTCAGGGAGCGAATGTGAGGGTCAGTGAGTGAATGTGAGGGTCAGTGAGTGAGTATCGTGTCAGTGAGAGAGTGTGGGGTCAGTGAGTGAGTTTGGGGGTCAGTGAGTGAGTTTGGGGGTCAGTGAGTGAGTGTGAGGGTCAGTGAGTGAGTGTGAGGTCAGTGAGCTTGTGTGAGGGTCAGTGAGTGCGTGTGGCGGTCAGTGAGTGAATGTAGGGTCGGTGATTGAATGTGGGGGTCAGTGAGTGAGTATAGAGACAGTGAGTGAGTGTGAGGGTCAGTGGGTGAGTGTAAGGGTCAGTGAGTGAGTATAGTGTCAGTGAGTGAGTGTGTGGGTCAGTGATTGAGTGTGGGGTCAGGGAGTGAGTGTGTGGGTCAGTGACTGAGTGTGGGGTCAGTGAGTGATTGTGGGGGTCAGTGAGTGAGTGTGAGGTTCAGTCAGTGAGTGTGAGGATAAGTGAGTGAGTATAGTGTCAGTGAGTGAGTGTGGCGTTAGTGAGTGAGTGTGGGGTCAGTGAGTGAGTGTGAGGTCTGTGAGTGAGTGTGATGTCAGTGTGTGAGTGTGAGGGTCATTGAGTGAGTGTGAGGTCAGTGAGTGAGTGTGAGGTCAGTGAGTGAGTGTGGGGTCAGAGAGTGAGTGTGGGGTCAGTGAGTGAGCAAGGTTCAGTGAGTGATTGTGAGGGTAAGTGAGTTAGTATAGTGTCAGTGAGTGAGTGTGGGGGTCAGTGAGTGAGTGTGGGGTCAGTGAGTGAGTGTGAGGTCAGTGAGTGAGTGTGAGCTCAGTGTGTGAGTGTGAGGTCAGTGAGTGAGTGTGAGGTCAGTGATTGAGTGTGGGGTCAGTGAGTGAGTGTGGGGGTCAGTGTGTGAGCGCGAGATTCAGTGAGTGAGTGTGAGGGTAAGTGAGTTAGTGTGGGGTCAGTGAGCGAATGTGGGGGTCAGTGAGTTAGTGTGGGGTCAGGGAGCGAATGTGAGGGTCAGTGAGTGAATGTGAGGGTCAGTGAGTGAGTATCGTGTCAGTGAGAGAGTGTGGGGTCAGTGAGTGAGTTTGGGGGTCAGTGAGTGAGTTTGGGGGTCAGTGAGTGAGTGTGAGGGTCAGTGAGTGAGTGTGAGGTCAGTGAGTTTGTGTGAGGGTCAGTGAGTGCGTGTGGCGGTCAGTGAGTGAATGTAGGGTCCGTGAGTGAATGTGGGGGTCAGTGAGTGAGTATAGAGACAGTGAGTGAGTGTGAGGGTCAGTGGGTGAGTGTAAGGGTCAGTGAGTGAGTATAGTGTCAGTGAGTGAGTGTGTGAGTCAGTGATTGAGTGTGGGGTCAGTGAGTGATTGTGGGGGTCAGTGAGTGAGTGTGAGGTTCAGTCAGTGAGTGTGAGGATAAGTGAGTGAGTATAGTGTCAGTGAGTGAGTGTGGCGTTAGTGAGTGAGTGTGGGGTCAGTGAGTGAGTGTGAGGTCTGTGAGTGAGTGTGATGTCAGTGTGTGAGTGTGAGGGTCATTGAGTGAGTGTGAGGTCAGTGAGTGAGTGTGAGGTCAGTGAGTGAGTGTGGGGTCAGAGAGTGAGTGTGGGGTCAGTGAGTGAGCAAGGTTCAGTGAGTGATTGTGAGGGTAAGTGAGTGAGTATAGTGTCAGTGAGTGAGTGTGGCGTCAGTGAGTGAGTGTGGGGGTGAGTGAGTGAGTGTGGAGTCAGTGAGTGAGTGTGGCGTCAGTGACTGAGCATAGTATCAGTGAGTGTGTGTGAGGTCAGTGAGTGAGTGTGGGGTCAGTGAGTGAGTGTGGGGGTCAGTGAGTGAGTGTGAGGTCAGTGAGTGAGTGTGGGGGTCAGTGAGTGAGTGTGAGGTCAGTGAGTGAGTGTGGGGGTCAGTGAGTGAGTGAGGTCAGTGAGTGAGTGTGAGGTCAGTGAGTGAGTGTGGGGGTTAGTGTGTGAGCGCGAGATTCAGTGAGTGAGTGTGAGGGTAAGTGAGTTAGTGTGGGTCAGTGAGCGAATGTGGGGGTCAGTGAGTTTGTGTGGGGTCAGGAAGCGAATGTGGGGGTCAGTGAGTGACTGTGGCGTCAGTGAGTGAGTGTGGAGGTCAGTGAGTGAGTGTGGGGGTCAGTGAGTGAGTATAGTGTCAGTGAGTGGGTGTGAGGGTCAGTGAGTGTGTGTGGGGGTCAGTGAGTGAGTATGAGGTCAGTGAGTATGAGTGTCAGAGAGTGAGTGGGTTTGAGGGTCAGTGAGTGAGTGTGAGGTCAGTGAGTGAGTGTGGGGTTCGTGAGTGAGTGTGAGGTCAGTGAGTGAGTGTGGAGTCAGTGAGTGGGTTTGAGGGTCAGTGAGTGAGTGTGAAGTCAGTGAGTGAGTGTGGGGTCAGTGTGTGAGGTCAGTGAGTGAGTATAGAGTCAGTGAATGGGTTGAGGGTCAGTGAGTGAGTGTTGGGGTCAGTGAGTGTGGCGTCAGTGAGTGAGTATAGTGTCAGTGAGTTTGGGGGTCAGTGAGTGAGTGTGGGGTTTGTGAGTTAGTGTAGGGTCAGGGAGTGAGTGTGAGGGTCAGTGAGTGAGTGTGAGGTCAGTGAGATAGTGTGAGGTCAGTGAGTGAGTGTGAGGGTCATTGAGTGAGTGTGAGGTCAGTGAGTGAGTGTGGGGTCAGTGAGTGAGTGTGAAGTCAGTGAGTGATTGTGAGGTCAGTGAGTGAGTATAGAGTCAGTGAGTGGGTTGAGGGTCAGTGAGTGAGTGTTGGGGTCAGTGAGTGTGTGTGGCGGTCAGTGAGTGAATGTAGGGTCCGTGAGTGAATGTGGGGGTCAGTGAGTGAGTATAGAGTCAGTGAGTGAGTGTGAGGGTCAGTGGGTGAGTGTGAGGCTCAGTGAGTGAGTATAGAGTCAGAAAGTGGTGTGTGGGTCAGTGAGTGAGTGTGGGGGTCAGTGAGTGAGCGCGAGGGTCAGTGACTGAATATGAGGGTCAGTGAGTGATTATAGTGTCAGTGAGGGAGTGTGTGGGTCAGTGACTGAGTGTGGGGTCAGGGAGTGAGTGTGTGGGTCAGTGAGTGAGTGTGGGGTCAGTGAGTGATTGTGGGGGTCAGTGAGTGTGAGTTTCAGTCAGTGAGTGTGAGGATAAGTGAGTGAGGAAAGTGTCAGTGAGTGAGTGTGGGGTCAGTGAGTGAGTGTGAAGTCAGTGAGTGATTGTGAGGTCAGTGAGTGAGTATAGAGTCAGTGAGTGGGTTGAGGGTCAGTGAGTGAGTGTTGGGGTCAGTGAGTGTGGCGTCAGTGAGTGAGTGTGAGGGTCCGTGAGTGTGTGTGAGTGTCAGAGAGTGATCAAGGGAGTCAGTGAGTGAGTGTGGGTGTCAGAGACTGAGTGTGGAGGTCAGTGAGTGAGTGTGAGGGTCAGTGAGTGAGTGTGAGTGTCAGAAAGTGAGTGTGGGGATCAGTGAGTGAGTATGAGGTCAGTGAATGAGTGTGAGTGTCAGAGAGTGATTGTGGTGTCAATGAGTGGGTTTGAGGGTCAGTGAGTGAGTGTGGGGGTGAGTGAGTGAGTGTGGGGGTCAGTGAGTGAGTGTGGAGTCCGTGAGTGATTCTGAGGTCAGTGAGTGAGTATAGAGTCAGCATGTGGGTCTGTGGGTCAGTGAGTGAGTGTGGGGGTCAGTGAGTGAGTGTGAGGTCAGTGAGTGAGTGTGGAGTCAGTGAGTGAGTGTGAGGGTCAGTGAGTGAGTGTGAGGTCAGTGAGTGAGTGTGGGGTTCTTGAGTGAGTGTGGGGTCAGGTAGTGAGTGTGGGTGTCAGTGAGTGAGTATAGAGCCAGTGAGTGAGTGTGAGGGTCAGTGAGTGAGTGTGAGGGTCAGTGAGTGAGTGTGAGGGTCAGTGATTGAGTATAGCGTCAGTGAGTGCGTGTGGGGTCAGGGAGTGAAGGTGGGCTCAGGAAAAAGTGAGTCTGGGGTCCGGGAGTGAGTGTGAAGGTCAGTGAGTGAATGTGAGGTCAGTGAATTAGAGTGAGGGTTAGTGAGTGAGTGAGGGGGTGCACGTGGGTCAGTGAGTAAGTGTGAGGGTCAGTGAGTGAATGTGAGGGTCAGTGAGTGAGTATAGTGTCAGTGAGTGAGTGTGGGGTCAGTGAGTGAGTGTGAGGTTCAGTTAGTGAGTGTGAGGATAAGTGAGTGAGTATAGTGTCAGTGAGTGAGTGTGGGGTTTGTGAGTGAGTGTAGGGTCAGGGAGTGAGTGTGAGGGTCAGTGAGTGAGTGTGAGGTCAATGAGTTAGTGTGAGGGTCAGTGAGTGCGTGTGAGGGTCAGTGAGTGAGTGTGAGGGTCAGTGATTGAGTATAGTGTCACGGAGTGAGTGTGGAGACAGGGAGTGAATGTGGGCTCAGGAAAAAGTGAGTCTGGGGTCAGGGAGTGAGTGTAAGGGTCAGTGAGTGAGTGTGAGGTCAGTGAATTAGAGTGAGGGTTAGTGAGTGAGTGAGGGGGTTGGTGAGTGAGCACGGGGGTCAGTGAGTAAGTGTGAGGGTCAGTGAGTGAATGTGAGGGTCAGTGAGTGAGTATAGTGTCAGTGAGTGAGTGTGGGGTCAGTGAGTGAGTTTGGGGGTCAGTGAGTGAGTGTGAGGTTCAGTTAGTGAGTGTGAGGATAAGTGAGTGAGTATAGTGTCAGTGAGTGAGTGTGGGCTTTGTGAGTGAGTGTAGGGTCAGGGAGTGAGTGTGAGGGTCAGTGAGTGAGTGTGAGGTCAGTGAGTTAGTGTGAGGGTCAGTGAGTGCGTGTGGCGGTCAGTGAGTGAATGTAGGGTCCGTGAGTGAATGTGTGGGTCAGTGAGTGAGTATAGAGACAGTGAGTGAGTGTGAGGGTCAGTGGGTGAGTGTGAGGGTCAGTGAGTGAGTATAGAGTCAGAAAGTGGTGTGTGGGTCAGTGAGTGAGTGTGGGGATCAGTGAGGGAGCGCGAGGGTCAGTGAGTGAATATGAGGGTCAGTGAGTGAGTATAGTGTCAGTGAGTGAGTGTGTGGGTCCGTGAGTGAGTGTGGGGTCAGGGAGTGAGTGTGTGGGTCAGTGAGTGAGTGTGCGGTCTGTGAGTGTGGGGGTCAGTGAGTGAGTGTGAGGTTCAGTCAGTGTGTGTGAGGATAAGTGAGTGAGTATAGTGTCAGTGTGTGAATGTGAGCGTCATTGAGTGAGTGTGAGGTCAGTGAGTGAGTGTGAGGTCAGTGAGTGAGTGTGGGGTCAGAGAGTGAGTGTGGGGTCAGTGAGTGAGCAAGGTTCAGTGAGTGATTGTGAGGGTAAGTGAGTGAGTATAGTGTCAGTGAGTGAGTGTGGCATCAGTGAGTGAGTGTGGGGTCAGTGAGTGAGTGTGAGGTCAGTGAGTGAGTGTGAGGTCAGTGTGTGAGTGTGAGGGTCATTGAGTGAGTGTGAGGTCAGTGAGTGAGTGTGAGGTCAGTGAGTGTGAGGTCAGTGAGTGAGTGTGGGGTCAGTGTGTGAGCGATGTTCAGTGAGTGATTGTGAGGGTCAGTGAGTGAGTATCGTGTCAGTGAGTGAGTGTGGCGTCAGTGAGTGAGTGTGGGGGTGAGTGAGTGAGTGTGGGGTCAGTGAGTGAGTGTGGCGGTCAGTGAGTCAGTGTGAGGTCAGTGAGTGAATGTGAGGGTCAGTGAGTGAGTATAGTGTCAGTGAATGAGTGTGGGGTCAGTGAGTGAGTGTCGGGGTCAGTGAGTGAGTGTGGGGTCAGTGAGTGAGTGTGGCGGTCAGTGAGTCAGTGTGAGGTCAGTGAATGAGTGTGAGGTCAGTGAGTGAGTGTGTAATCAGTGAGTGATTGTGAGGTCAGTGAATGAGTATAGAGTCAGTGAGTGGGTGTGAGGGTCAGTGAGTGAGTGTTGGGGTCAGTGAGTGTGGCGTCAGTGAGTTAGTGTGAGCATCAGTGAGTGAGTGTGAGTGTCAGAGAGTGATCAAGGGAGTCAGTGAGTGTGTGTGGGGGTCAGTGAGTGAGTATGAGGTCAGTGAGTGTGAGTGTCAGAGAGTGAGTGGGTCTGTGGGTCAGTGAGTGAGTGTGAGGTCAGTGAGTGACTATAGAGTCAGTATGTGGGTCTGTGGGTCAGTGAGTGAGTGTGAAGTCAGTGGGTGATTGTGAGGTCAGTGAGTGAGTATAGAGTCAGTGAGTGGGTTGAGGATCAGTGAGTGAGTGTTGGGGTCAGTGAGTGTGGCGTCAGTGAGTGAGTGTGAGGGTCAGTGAGTGTGTGTGAGTGTCAGAGAGTGATCAAGGGAGTCAGTGAATGAGTGTGAGTGTCAGAGACTGAGTGTGGAGGTCAGTGAGTGAGTGTGAGGGTCAGTGAGTGAGTGTGAGTGTCAGAAAGTGAGTGTGGGGATCAGTGAGTGAGTATGAGGTCAGTGAATGAGTGTGAGTGTCAGAGAGTGAGTGTGGTGTCAATGAGTGGGTTTGAGGGTCAGTGAGTGAGTGTGGGGGTGAGTGAGTGAGTGTGGGGGTCAGTGAGTGAGTGTGGAGTCCGTGAGTGATTCTGAGGTCAGTGAGTGAGTATAGAGTCAGCATGTGGGTCTGTGGGTCAGTGAGTGAGTGTGGGGGTCAGTGAGTGAGTGTGAGGTCAGTGAGTGAGTGTGGAGTCAGTGAGTGAGTGTGAGGGTCAGTGAGTGAGTGTGAGGTCAGTGAGTGAATGTGGGGTTCTTGAGTGAGTGTGGGGTCAGGTAGTGAGTGTGGGTGTCAGTGAGTGAGTATAGAGCCAGTGAGTGAGTGTGAGGGTCAGTGAGTGAGTGTGAGGGTCAGTGAGTGAGTGTGAGGGTCAGTGATTGAGTATAGTGTCAGTGAGTGAGTGTGGGGTCAGGGTGTGAATGTGGGCTCAGGAAAAAGTGAGTCTGGGGTCAGGGACTGAGTGTGAAGGTCAGTGAGTGAGTGTGAGGTCAGTGAATTAGAGTGAGGGTTAGTGAGTGAGTGAGGGGGTTGTTGAGTGAGCACGGGGGTCAGTGAGTAAGTGTGAGGGTCAGTGAGTGAATGTGAGGGTCAGTGAGTGAGTATAGTGTCAGTGAGTGAGTGTGGGGTCAGTGAGTGAGTTTGGGGGTCAGTGAGTGAGTGTGAGGTTCAGTTAGTGAGTGTGAGGATAAGTGAGTGAGTATAGTGTCAGTGAGTGAGTGTGGGGTTTGTGAGTGAGTGTAGGGTCAGGGAGTGAGTGTGAGGGTCAGTGAGTGCGTGTTGCGGTCAGTGAGTGAATGTAGGGTCCGTGAGTGAATGTGGGGGTCAGTGAGTGAGTGTGGGGTCAGGGTGTGAATGTGGGCTCAGGAAAAAGTGAGTCTGGGGTCAGGGACTGAGTGTGAAGGTCAGTGAGTGAGTGTGAGGTCAGTGAATTAGAGTGAGGGTTAGTGAGTGAGTGAGGGGGTTGTTGAGTGAGCACGGGGGTCAGTGAGTAAGTGTGAGGGTCAGTGAGTGAATGTGAGGGTCAGTGAGTGAGTATAGTGTCAGTGAGTGAGTGTGGGGTCAGTGAGTGAGTTTGGGGGTCAGTGAGTGAGTGTGAGGTTCAGTTAGTGAGTGTGAGGATAAGTGAGTGAGTATAGTGTCAGTGAGTGAGTGTGGGGTTTGTGAGTGAGTGTAGGGTCAGGGAGTGAGTGTGAGGGTCAGTGAGTGCGTGTTGCGGTCAGTGAGTGAATGTAGGGGTCAGTGAGTGAGTATAGAGTCAGTGAGTGAGTATGAGTGTCAGAGAGTGAGTGTGGAGTCAGTGAGTGGGTTTGAAGGACAGTGAGTGTGGGGGTCAGTGAGTGATTGTGGAGTCAGGAAGTGAGTGTGGGGTCCGTGAGTGAGTGTGGGGTCAGTGAGTGAGTGTGGGGGTCAGTGAATGAGTGCGAGGGTCAGGGAGTGAGTGTGAGGGTCAGTGAGTGAGTATAGTGTCAGTGAGCGAGTGTGGGGTCAGTAAGTGAGTGTGGGGGTCAGTGAGTGAGTGTCGGGGTCAGTGAGTGAGTGTCAGGGTCAGTGAGTGTGGCGTCTGTGAGTGAGTGTGAGGGTCAGTGAGTGTGTGCGAGTGTCAGAGAGTGATCAAGGGAGTCAGTGAGTGAGTGTGAGTGTCAGAGACTGAGTGTGGTAGTCAGTGAGTGAGTGTGGGTGTCAGTGAGTGAGTGTGGGGTCAGTGAGTGATTGTGGGGGTCAGTGAGTGAGTGTGAGGTTCAGTCAGTGAGTGTGAGGTTAAGTGAGTGAGTATAGTGTCAGTGAGTGAGTGTGGCGTCAGTGAGTGATTGTGGGGTCAGTGAGTGAGTGTGAGGTCTGTGAGTGAGTGTGGGGTCAGTGAGTGAGCAAGGTTCAGTGAGTGATTGTGAGGGTAAGTGAGTGAGTATAGTGTCAGTGAGTGAGTGTGGCGTCAGTGAGTGAGTGTGGGGTCAGTGAGTGAGTGTGAGGTCAGTGAGTGAGTGTGAGCTCAGTGTGTGAGTGTGAGAGTCATTGAATGAGTGTGAGGTCAGTGAGTGAGTGTGGGGTCAGTGAGTGAGTGTGAGGTCAGTGAGTGAGTATGAGGTCAGTGAGTGAGTGTGAGTGTCAGAGAGTGAGTGTGGAGTCAGTGAGTGGGTTTGAGGCTCAGAGAGTGAGTGTCGTGGTGAGTGAGTGAGTGTGGGAGTCAGTGAGTGAGTGTGGAGTCAGTGAGTGATTGTGAGGTCAGTGAGTGAGTATAGAGTCAGTAAGTAGGTGTGAAGGTCAGTGAGTGAGTGTGGGAGTCGGTGAGTGCGTGAGGGGTCAGTGAGTGAGTGAGGGCGTCAGTGAGTGAGTGAGGGGGTCAGTGAGTGAGCACAGGGGTCAGTGAGTGAGTGTGAGGGTCAGTGAGTGAATGTGAGGGTCAGTGAGTGAGTATAGTGTCAGTGAGTGAGTGTGGGGTCAGTGAGTGAGTTTGGGGGTCAGTGAGTGAGTGTGGGGTTTGTGAGTTAGTGTAGGGTCAGGGAGTGAGTGTGAGGGTCAGTGAGTGAGTGTGAGGTCAGTGAGTGAGTGTGAGGTCAGTGAGTGATTGTGAGGTCAGTGAGTGAGTATAGAGTGAGTGAGTGGGTTGAGGGTCAGTGAGTGAGTGTTGGGGTCAGTAAGTGTGTGTGGCGGTCAGTGAGTGAATGTAGGGTCCGTGAGTGAATGTGGGGGTCAGTGAGTGAGTATAGAGTCAGTGAGTGAGTGTGAGGGTCAGTGGGTGAGTGTGAGGGTCAGTGAGTGAGTATAGAGTCAGAAAGTGGTGTGTGGGTCAGTGAGTGAGTGTGGGGGTCAGTGAGTGAGCGCGAGGGTCAGTGACTGAATATGAGTGTCAGTGAGCGATTATAGTGTCAGTGAGTGAGTGTGTGGGTCAGTGACTGAGTGTGGGGTCAGGGAGTGAGTGTGTGGGTCAGTGAGTGAGTGTGGGGTCAGTGAGTGATTGTGGGGGTCAGTGAGTGTGAGGTTCAGTCAGTGAGTGTGAGGATAAGTGAGTGAGGAAAGTGTCAGTGAGTGAGTGTGGGGTCAGTGAGTGAGTGTGAAGTCAGTGAGTGATTGTGAGGTCAGTGAGTGAGTATAGAGTCAGTGAGTGGGTTGAGGGTCAGTGAGTGAGTGTTGGGGTCAGTGAGTGTGGCGTCAGTGAGTGAGTGTGAGGGTCCGTGAGTGTGTGTGAGTGTCAGAGAGTGATCAAGGGAGTCAGTGAGTGAGTGTGGGTGTCAGAGACTGAGTGTGGAGGTCAGTGAGTGAGTGTGAGGGTCAGTGAGTGAGTGTGAGTGTCAGAAAGTGAGTGTGGGGATCAGTGAGTGAGTATGAGGTCAGTGAATGAGTGTGAGTGTCAGAGAGTGATTGTGGTGTCAATGAGTGGGTTTGAGGGTCAGTGAGTGAGTGTGGGGGTGAGTGAGTGAGTGTGGGGGTCAGTGAGTGAGTGTGGAGTCCGTGAGTGATTCTGAGGTCAGTGAGTGAGTATAGAGTCAGCATGTGGGTCTGTGGGTCAGTGAGTGAGTGTGGGGGTCAGTGAGTGAGTGTGAGGTCAGTGAGTGAGTGTGGAGTCAGTGAGTGAGTGTGAGGGTCAGTGAGTGAGTGTGAGGTCAGTGAGTGAGTGTGGGGTTCTTGAGTGAGTGTGGGGTCAGGTAGTGAGTGTGGGTGTCAGTGAGTGAGTATAGAGCCAGTGAGTGAGTGTGAGGGTCAGTGAGTGAGTGTGAGGGTCAGTGAGTGAGTGTGAGGGTCAGTGATTGAGTATAGCGTCAGTGAGTGCGTGTGGGGTCAGGGAGTGAAGGTGGGCTCAGGAAAAAGTGAGTCTGGGGTCAGGGAGTGAGTGTGAAGGTCAGTGAGTGAGTGTGAGGTCAGTGAATTAGAGTGAGGGTTAGTGAGTGAGTGAGGGGGTGCACGTGGGTCAGTGAGTAAGTGTGAGGGTCAGTGAGTGAATGTGAGGGTCAGTGAGTGAGTATAGTGTCAGTGAGTGAGTGTGGGGTCAGTGAGTGAGTGTGAGGTTCAGTTAGTGAGTGTGAGGATAAGTGAGTGAGTATAGTGTCAGTGAGTGAGTGTGGGGTTTGTGAGTGAGTGTAGGGTCAGGGAGTGAGTGTGAGGGTCAGTGAGTGAGTGTGAGGTCAATGAGTTAGTGTGAGGGTCAGTGAGTGCGTGTGAGGGTCAGTGAGTGAGTGTGAGGGTCAGTGATTGAGTATAGTGTCACGGAGTGAGTGTGGAGACAGGGAGTGAATGTGGGCTCAGGAAAAAGTGAGTCTGGGGTCAGGGAGTGAGTGTAAGGGTCAGTGAGTGAGTGTGAGGTCAGTGAATTAGAGTGAGGGTTAGTGAGTGAGTGAGGGGGTTGGTGAGTGAGCACGGGGGTCAGTGAGTAAGTGTGAGGGTCAGTGAGTGAATGTGAGGGTCAGTGAGTGAGTATAGTGTCAGTGAGTGAGTGTGGGGTCAGTGAGTGAGTTTGGGGGTCAGTGAGTGAGTGTGAGGTTCAGTTAGTGAGTGTGAGGATAAGTGAGTGAGTATAGTGTCAGTGAGTGAGTGTGGGCTTTGTGAGTGAGTGTAGGGTCAGGGAGTGAGTGTGAGGGTCAGTGAGTGAGTGTGAGGTCAGTGAGTTAGTGTGAGGGTCAGTGAGTGCGTGTGGCGGTCAGTGAGTGAATGTAGGGTCCGTGAGTGAATGTGTGGGTCAGTGAGTGAGTATAGAGACAGTGAGTGAGTGTGAGGGTCAGTGGGTGAGTGTGAGGGTCAGTGAGTGAGTATAGAGTCAGAAAGTGGTGTGTGGGTCAGTGAGTGAGTGTGGGGGTCAGTGAGGGAGCGCGAGGGTCAGTGAGTGAATATGAGGGTCAGTGAGTGAGTATAGTGTCAGTGAGTGAGTGTGTGGGTCCGTGAGTGAGTGTGGGGTCAGGGAGTGAGTGTGTGGGTCAGTGAGTGAGTGTGCGGTCTGTGAGTGTGGGGGTCAGTGAGTGAGTGTGAGGTTCAGTCAGTGTGTGTGAGGATAAGTGAGTGAGTATAGTGTCAGTGTGTGAATGTGAGCGTCATTGAGTGAGTGTGAGGTCAGTGAGTGAGTGTGAGGTCAGTGAGTGAGTGTGGGGTCAGAGAGTGAGTGTGGGGTCAGTGAGTGAGCAAGGTTCAGTGAGTGATTGTGAGGGTAAGTGAGTGAGTATAGTGTCAGTGAGTGAGTGTGGCATCAGTGAGTGAGTGTGGGGTCAGTGAGTGAGTGTGAGGTCAGTGAGTGAGTGTGAGGTCAGTGTGTGAGTGTGAGGGTCATTGAGTGAGTGTGAGGTCAGTGAGTGAGTGTGAGGTCAGTGAGTGTGAGGTCAGTGAGTGAGTGTGGGGTCAGTGTGTGAGCGATGTTCAGTGAGTGATTGTGTGGGTCAGTGAGTGAGTGTGCGGTCTGTGAGTGTGGGGGTCAGTGAGTGAGTGTGAGGTTCAGTCAGTGTGTGTGAGGATAAGTGAGTGAGTATAGTGTCAGTGTGTGAATGTGAGCGTCATTGAGTGAGTGTGAGGTCAGTGAGTGAGTGTGAGGTCAGTGAGTGAGTGTGGGGTCAGAGAGTGAGTGTGGGGTCAGTGAGTGAGCAAGGTTCAGTGAGTGATTGTGAGGGTAAGTGAGTGAGTATAGTGTCAGTGAGTGAGTGTGGCATCAGTGAGTGAGTGTGGCGTCAGTGAGTGAGTGTGGGGGTGAGTGAGTGAGTGTGGGGTCAGTGAGTGAGTGTGGCGGTCAGTGAGTCAGTGTGAGGTCAGTGAGTGAATGTGAGGGTCAGTGAGTGAGTATAGTGTCAGTGAATGAGTGTGGGGTCAGTGAGTGAGTGTCGGGGTCAGTGAGTGAGTGTGGGGTCAGTGAGTGAGTGTGGCGGTCAGTGAGTCAGTGTGAGGTCAGTGAATGAGTGTGAGGTCAGTGAGTGAGTGTGTAATCAGTGAGTGATTGTGAGGTCAGTGAATGAGTATAGAGTCAGTGAGTGGGTGTGAGGGTCAGTGAGTGAGTGTTGGGGTCAGTGAGTGTGGCGTCAGTGAGTTAGTGTGAGCATCAGTGAGTGAGTGTGAGTGTCAGAGAGTGATCAAGGGAGTCAGTGAGTGTGTGTGGGGGTCAGTGAGTGAGTATGAGGTCAGTGAGTGTGAGTGTCAGAGAGTGAGTGGGTCTGTGGGTCAGTGAGTGAGTGTGAGGTCAGTGAGTGACTATAGAGTCAGTATGTGGGTCTGTGGGTCAGTGAGTGAGTGTGAAGTCAGTGGGTGATTGTGAGGTCAGTGAGTGAGTATAGAGTCAGTGAGTGGGTTGAGGGTCAGTGAGTGAGTGTTGGGGTCAGTGAGTGTGGCGTCAGTGAGTGAGTGTGAGGGTCCGTGAGTGTGTGTGAGTGTCAGAGAGTGATCAAGGGAGTCAGTGAGTGAGTGTGGGTGTCAGAGACTGAGTGTGGAGGTCAGTGAGTGAGTGTGAGGGTCAGTGAGTGAGTGTGAGTGTCAGAAAGTGAGTGTGGGGATCAGTGAGTGAGTATGAGGTCAGTGAATGAGTGTGAGTGTCAGAGAGTGATTGTGGTGTCAATGAGTGGGTTTGAGGGTCAGTGAGTGAGTGTGGGGGTGAGTGAGTGAGTGTGGGGGTCAGTGAGTGAGTGTGGAGTCCGTGAGTGATTCTGAGGTCAGTGAGTGAGTATAGAGTCAGCATGTGGGTCTGTGGGTCAGTGAGTGAGTGTGGGGGTCAGTGAGTGAGTGTGAGGTCAGTGAGTGAGTGTGGAGTCAGTGAGTGAGTGTGAGGGTCAGTGAGTGAGTGTGAGGTCAGTGAGTGAGTGTGGGGTTCTTGAGTGAGTGTGGGGTCAGGTAGTGAGTGTGGGTGTCAGTGAGTGAGTATAGAGCCAGTGAGTGAGTGTGAGGGTCAGTGAGTGAGTGTGAGGGTCAGTGAGTGAGTGTGAGGGTCAGTGATTGAGTATAGCGTCAGTGAGTGCGTGTGGGGTCAGGGAGTGAAGGTGGGCTCAGGAAAAAGTGAGTCTGGGGTCAGGGAGTGAGTGTGAAGGTCAGTGAGTGAGTGTGAGGTCAGTGAATTAGAGTGAGGGTTAGTGAGTGAGTGAGGGGGTGCACGTGGGTCAGTGAGTAAGTGTGAGGGTCAGTGAGTGAATGTGAGGGTCAGTGAGTGAGTATAGTGTCAGTGAGTGAGTGTGGGGTCAGTGAGTGAGTGTGAGGTTCAGTTAGTGAGTGTGAGGATAAGTGAGTGAGTATAGTGTCAGTGAGTGAGTGTGGGGTTTGTGAGTGAGTGTAGGGTCAGGGAGTGAGTGTGAGGGTCAGTGAGTGAGTGTGAGGTCAATGAGTTAGTGTGAGGGTCAGTGAGTGCGTGTGAGGGTCAGTGAGTGAGTGTGAGGGTCAGTGATTGAGTATAGTGTCACGGAGTGAGTGTGGAGACAGGGAGTGAATGTGGGCTCAGGAAAAAGTGAGTCTGGGGTCAGGGAGTGAGTGTAAGGGTCAGTGAGTGAGTGTGAGGTCAGTGAATTAGAGTGAGGGTTAGTGAGTGAGTGAGGGGGTTGGTGAGTGAGCACGGGGGTCAGTGAGTAAGTGTGAGGGTCAGTGAGTGAATGTGAGGGTCAGTGAGTGAGTATAGTGTCAGTGAGTGAGTGTGGGGTCAGTGAGTGAGTTTGGGGGTCAGTGAGTGAGTGTGAGGTTCAGTTAGTGAGTGTGAGGATAAGTGAGTGAGTATAGTGTCAGTGAGTGAGTGTGGGCTTTGTGAGTGAGTGTAGGGTCAGGGAGTGAGTGTGAGGGTCAGTGAGTGAGTGTGAGGTCAGTGAGTTAGTGTGAGGGTCAGTGAGTGCGTGTGGCGGTCAGTGAGTGAATGTAGGGTCCGTGAGTGAATGTGTGGGTCAGTGAGTGAGTATAGAGACAGTGAGTGAGTGTGAGGGTCAGTGGGTGAGTGTGAGGGTCAGTGAGTGAGTATAGAGTCAGAAAGTGGTGTGTGGGTCAGTGAGTGAGTGTGGGGGTCAGTGAGGGAGCGCGAGGGTCAGTGAGTGAATATGAGGGTCAGTGAGTGAGTATAGTGTCAGTGAGTGAGTGTGTGGGTCCGTGAGTGAGTGTGGGGTCAGGGAGTGAGTGTGTGGGTCAGTGAGTGAGTGTGCGGTCTGTGAGTGTGGGGGTCAGTGAGTGAGTGTGAGGTTCAGTCAGTGTGTGTGAGGATAAGTGAGTGAGTATAGTGTCAGTGTGTGAATGTGAGCGTCATTGAGTGAGTGTGAGGTCAGTGAGTGAGTGTGAGGTCAGTGAGTGAGTGTGGGGTCAGAGAGTGAGTGTGGGGTCAGTGAGTGAGCAAGGTTCAGTGAGTGATTGTGAGGGTAAGTGAGTGAGTATAGTGTCAGTGAGTGAGTGTGGCATCAGTGAGTGAGTGTGGGGTCAGTGAGTGAGTGTGAGGTCAGTGAGTGAGTGTGAGGTCAGTGTGTGAGTGTGAGGGTCATTGAGTGAGTGTGAGGTCAGTGAGTGAGTGTGAGGTCAGTGAGTGTGAGGTCAGTGAGTGAGTGTGGGGTCAGTGTGTGAGCGATGTTCAGTGAGTGATTGTGAGGGTCAGTGAGTGAGTATCGTGTCAGTGAGTGAGTGTGGCGTCAGTGAGTGAGTGTGGGGGTGAGTGAGTGAGTGTGGGGTCAGTGAGTGAGTGTGGCGGTCAGTGAGTCAGTGTGAGGTCAGTGAGTGAATGTGAGGGTCAGTGAGTGAGTATAGTGTCAGTGAATGAGTGTGGGGTCAGTGAGTGAGTGTCGGGGTCAGTGAGTGAGTGTGGGGTCAGTGAGTGAGTGTGGCGGTCAGTGAGTCAGTGTGAGGTCAGTGAATGAGTGTGAGGTCAGTGAGTGAGTGTGTAATCAGTGAGTGATTGTGAGGTCAGTGAATGAGTATAGAGTCAGTGAGTGGGTGTGAGGGTCAGTGAGTGAGTGTTGGGGTCAGTGAGTGTGGCGTCAGTGAGTTAGTGTGAGCATCAGTGAGTGAGTGTGAGTGTCAGAGAGTGATCAAGGGAGTCAGTGAGTGTGTGTGGGGGTCAGTGAGTGAGTATGAGGTCAGTGAGTGTGAGTGTCAGAGAGTGAGTGGGTCTGTGGGTCAGTGAGTGAGTGTGAGGTCAGTGAGTGACTATAGAGTCAGTATGTGGGTCTGTGGGTCAGTGAGTGAGTGTGAAGTCAGTGGGTGATTGTGAGGTCAGTGAGTGAGTATAGAGTCAGTGAGTGGGTTGAGGATCAGTGAGTGAGTGTTGGGGTCAGTGAGTGTGGCGTCAGTGAGTGAGTGTGAGGGTCAGTGAGTGTGTGTGAGTGTCAGAGAGTGATCAAGGGAGTCAGTGAATGAGTGTGAGTGTCAGAGACTGAGTGTGGAGGTCAGTGAGTGAGTGTGAGGGTCAGTGAGTGAGTGTGAGTGTCAGAAAGTGAGTGTGGGGATCAGTGAGTGAGTATGAGGTCAGTGAATGAGTGTGAGTGTCAGAGAGTGAGTGTGGTGTCAATGAGTGGGTTTGAGGGTCAGTGAGTGAGTGTGGGGGTGAGTGAGTGAGTGTGGGGGTCAGTGAGTGAGTGTGGAGTCCGTGAGTGATTCTGAGGTCAGTGAGTGAGTATAGAGTCAGCATGTGGGTCTGTGGGTCAGTGAGTGAGTGTGGGGGTCAGTGAGTGAGTGTGAGGTCAGTGAGTGAGTGTGGAGTCAGTGAGTGAGTGTGAGGGTCAGTGAGTGAGTGTGAGGGTCAGTGAGTGAGTGTGGAGTCAGTGAGTGAGTGTGAGGGTCAGTGAGTGAGTGTGGGGGTCAGTGAGTGAGTGTGAGGTCAGTGAGTGAGTGTGGAGTCAGTGAGTGAGTGTGAGGGTCAGTGAGTGAGTGTGAGGTCAGTGAGTGAATGTGGGGTTCTTGAGTGAGTGTGGGGTCAGGTAGTGAGTGTGGGTGTCAGTGAGTGAGTATAGAGCCAGTGAGTGAGTGTGAGGGTCAGTGAGTGAGTGTGAGGGTCAGTGAGTGAGTGTGAGGGTCAGTGATTGAGTATCGTGTCAGTGAGTGAGTGTGGGGTCAGGGTGTGAATGTGGGCTCAGGAAAAAGTGAGTCTGGGGTCAGGGACTGAGTGTGAAGGTCAGTGAGTGAGTGTGAGGTCAGTGAATTAGAGTGAGGGTTAGTGAGTGAGTGAGGGGGTTGTTGAGTGAGCACGGGGGTCAGTGAGTAAGTGTGAGGGTCAGTGAGTGAATGTGAGGGTCAGTGAGTGAGTATAGTGTCAGTGAGTGAGTGTGGGGTCAGTGAGTGAGTTTGGGGGTCAGTGAGTGAGTGTGAGGTTCAGTTAGTGAGTGTGAGGATAAGTGAGTGAGTATAGTGTCAGTGAGTGAGTGTGGGGTTTGTGAGTGAGTGTAGGGTCAGGGAGTGAGTGTGAGGGTCAGTGAGTGCGTGTTGCGGTCAGTGAGTGAATGTAGGGTCCGTGAGTGAATGTGGGGGTCAGTGAGTGAGTGTGGGGTCAGGGTGTGAATGTGGGCTCAGGAAAAAGTGAGTCTGGGGTCAGGGACTGAGTGTGAAGGTCAGTGAGTGAGTGTGAGGTCAGTGAATTAGAGTGAGGGTTAGTGAGTGAGTGAGGGGGTTGTTGAGTGAGCACGGGGGTCAGTGAGTAAGTGTGGGGGTCAGTGAGTGAATGTGAGGGTCAGTGAGTGAGTATAGTGTCAGTGAGTGAGTGTGGGGTCAGTGAGTGAGTTTGGGGGTCAGTGAGTGAGTGTGAGGTTCAGTTAGTGAGTGTGAGGATAAGTGAGTGAGTATAGTGTCAGTGAGTGAGTGTGGGGTTTGTGAGTGAGTGTAGGGTCAGGGAGTGAGTGTGAGGGTCAGTGAGTGCGTGTTGCGGTCAGTGAGTGAATGTAGGGGTCAGTGAGTGAGTATAGAGTCAGTGAGTGAGTATGAGTGTCAGAGAGTGAGTGTGGAGTCAGTGAGTGGGTTTGAAGGACAGTGAGTGTGGGGGTCAGTGAGTGATTGTGGAGTCAGGAAGTGAGTGTGGGGTCCGTGAGTGAGTGTGGGGTCAGTGAGTGAGTGTGGGGGTCAGTGAATGAGTGCGAGGGTCAGGGAGTGAGTGTGAGGGTCAGTGAGTGAGTATAGTGTCAGTGAGCGAGTGTGGGGTCAGTAAGTGAGTGTGGGGGTCAGTGAGTGAGTGTCGGGGTCAGTGAGTGAGTGTCAGGGTCAGTGAGTGTGGCGTCTGTGAGTGAGTGTGAGGGTCAGTGAGTGTGTGCGAGTGTCAGAGAGTGATCAAGGGAGTCAGTGAGTGAGTGTGAGTGTCAGAGACTGAGTGTGGTAGTCAGTGAGTGAGTGTGGGTGTCAGTGAGTGAGTGTGGGGTCAGTGAGTGATTGTGGGGGTCAGTGAGTGAGTGTGAGGTTCAGTCAGTGAGTGTGAGGATAAGTGAGTGAGTATAGTGTCAGTGAGTGAGTGTGGCGTCAGTGAGTGATTGTGGGGTCAGTGAGTGAGTGTGAGGTCTGTGAGTGAGTGTGGGGTCAGTGAGTGAGCAAGGTTCAGTGAGTGATTGTGAGGGTAAGTGAGTGAGTATAGTGTCAGTGAGTGAGTGTGGCGTCAGTGAGTGAGTGTGGGGTCAGTGAGTGAGTGTGAGGTCAGTGAGTGAGTGTGAGCTCAGTGTGTGAGTGTGAGAGTCATTGAATGAGTGTGAGGTCAGTGAGTGAGTGTGGGGTCAGTGAGTGAGTGTGAGGTCAGTGAGTGAGTATGAGGTCAGTGAGTGAGTGTGAGTGTCAGAGAGTGAGTGTGGAGTCAGTGAGTGGGTTTGAGGCTCAGAGAGTGAGTGTCGTGGTGAGTGAGTGAGTGTGGGAGTCAGTGAGTGAGTGTGGAGTCAGTGAGTGATTGTGAGGTCAGTGAGTGAGTATAGAGTCAGTAAGTAGGTGTGAAGGTCAGTGAGTGAGTGTGGGAGTCGGTGAGTGCGTGAGGGGTCAGTGAGTGAGTGAGGGCGTCAGTGAGTGAGTGAGGGGGTCAGTGAGTGAGCACAGGGGTCAGTGAGTGAGTGTGAGGGTCAGTGAGTGAATGTGAGGGTCAGTGAGTGAGTATAGTGTCAGTGAGTGAGTGTGGGGTCAGTGAGTGAGTTTGGGGGTCAGTGAGTGAGTGTGGGGTTTGTGAGTTAGTGTAGGGTCAGGGAGTGAGTGTGAGGGTCAGTGAGTGAGTGTGAGGTCAGTGAGTGAGTGTGAGGTCAGTGAGTGATTGTGAGGTCAGTGAGTGAGTATAGAGTGAGTGAGTGGGTTGAGGGTCAGTGAGTGAGTGTTGGGGTCAGTAAGTGTGTGTGGCGGTCAGTGAGTGAATGTAGGGTCCGTGAGTGAATGTGGGGGTCAGTGAGTGAGTATAGAGTCAGTGAGTGAGTGTGAGGGTCAGTGGGTGAGTGTGAGGGTCAGTGAGTGAGTATAGAGTCAGAAAGTGGTGTGTGGGTCAGTGAGTGAGTGTGGGGGTCAGTGAGTGAGCGCGAGGGTCAGTGACTGAATATGAGTGTCAGTGAGCGATTATAGTGTCAGTGAGTGAGTGTGTGGGTCAGTGACTGAGTGTGGGGTCAGGGAGTGAGTGTGTGGGTCAGTGAGTGAGTGTGGGGTCAGTGAGTGATTGTGGGGGTCAGTGAGTGAGTGTGAGGTTCAGTCAGTGAGTGTGAGGATAAGTGAGTGAGGAAAGTGTCAGTGAGTGAGTGTGGGGTCAGTGAGTGAGTGTGAAGTCAGTGAGTGATTGTGAGGTCAGTGAGTGAGTATAGAGTCAGTGAGTGGGTTGAGGGTCAGTGAGTGAGTGTTGAGGTCAGTGAGTGTGGCGTCAGTGAGTGAGTGTGAGGGTCAGTGAGTGTGTGTGAGTGTCAGAGAGTGATCAAGGGAGTCAGTGAGTGAGTGTGGGTGTCAGAGACTGAGTGTGGAGGTCAGTGAGTGAGTGTGAGGGTCAGTGAGTGAGTGTGAGTGTCAGAAAGTGAGTGCGGGGATCAATGAGTGAGTATGAGGTCAGTGAATGAGTGTGAGTGTCAGAGAGTGAGTGTGGTGTCAATGAGTGGGTTTGAGCGTCAGTGAGTGAGTGTGGGGGTGAGTGAGTGAGTGTGGGGGTCAGTGAGTGAGTGTGGAGTCCGTGAGTGATTCTGAGGTCAGTGAGTGAGTATAGAGTCAGCATTTGGGTCTGTGGGTCAGTGAGTGAGTGTGGGGGTCAGTGAGTGAGTGTGAGGTCAGTGAGTGAGTGTGGAGTCAGTGAGTGAGTGTGAGGGTCAGTGAGTGAGTGTGAGGTCAGTGAGTGAGTGTGGGGTTCTTGAGTGAGTGTGGGGTCAGGTAGTGAGTGTGGGTGTCAGTGAGTGAGTATAGAGCCAGTGAGTGAGTGTGAGGGTCAGTGAGTGAGTGTGAGGGTCAGTGATTGAGTGTCGGGGTCAGGGAGTGAGTGTGGAGTCAGGGAGTGAATGTGGGCTCAGGAAAAAGTGAGTCTGGGGTCAGGGACTGAGTGTGAAGGTCAGTGAGTGAGTGTGAGGTCAGTCAATTAGAGTGAGGGTTAGTGAGTGAGTGAGGGGGTTGGTGAGTGAGCACGGGGGTCAGTGAGTAAGTGTGAGGGTCAGTGAGTGAATGTGAGGGTCAGTGAGTGAGTATAGTGTCAGTGAGTGAGTGTGGGGTCAGTGAGTGAGTTTGGGGGTCAGTGAGTGAGTGTGAGGTTCAGTTAGTGAGTGTGAGGATAAGTGAGTGAGTATAGTGTCAGTGAGTGAGTGTGGGCTTTGTGAGTGAGTGTAGGGTCAGGGAGTGAGTGTGAGGGTCAGTGAGTGAGTGTGAGGTCAGTGAGTTAGTGTGAGGGTCAGTGAGTGCGTGTGGCGGTCAGTGAGTGAATGTAGGGTCCGTGAGTGAATGTGTGGGTCAGTGAGTGAGTATAGAGACAGTGAGTGAGTGTGAGGGTCAGTGGGTGAGTGTGAGGGTCAGTGAGTGAGTATAGAGTCAGAAAGTGGTGTGTGGGTCAGTGAGTGAGTGTGGGGGTCAGTGAGGGAGCGCGAGGGTCAGTGAGTGAATATGAGGGTCAGTGAGTGAGTATAGTGTCAGTGAGTGAGTGTGTGGGTCCGTGAGTGAGTGTGGGGTCAGGGAGTGAGTGTGTGGGTCAGTGAGTGAGTGTGCGGTCTGTGAGTGTGGGGGTCAGTGAGTGAGTGTGAGGTTCAGTCAGTGTGTGTGAGGATAAGTGAGTGAGTATAGTGTCAGTGTGTGAATGTGAGCGTCATTGAGTGAGTGTGAGGTCAGTGAGTGAGTGTGAGGTCAGTGAGTGAGTGTGGGGTCAGAGAGTGAGTGTGGGGTCAGTGAGTGAGCAAGGTTCAGTGAGTGATTGTGAGGGTAAGTGAGTGAGTATAGTGTCAGTGAGTGAGTGTGGCATCAGTGAATGAGTGTGGGGTCAGTGAGTGAGTGTGAGGTCAGTGAGTGAGTGTGAGGTCAGTGTGTGAGTGTGAGGGTCATTGAGTGAGTGTGAGGTCAGTGAGTGAGTGTGAGGTCAGTGAGTGTGAGGTCAGTGAGTGAGTGTGGGGTCAGTGTGTGAGCGATGTTCAGTGAGTGATTGTGAGGGTCAGTGAGTGAGTATCGTGTCAGTGAGTGAGTGTGGCGTCAGTGAGTGAGTGTGGGGGTGAGTGAGTGAGTGTGGGGTCAGTGAGTGAGTGTGGCGGTCAGTGAGTCAGTGTGAGGTCAGTGAGTGAATGTGAGGGTCAGTGAGTGAGTATAGTGTCAGTGAATGAGTGTGGGGTCAGTGAGTGAGTGTCGGGGTCAGTGAGTGAGTGTGGGGTCAGTGAGTGAGTGTGGCGGTCAGTGAGTCAGTGTGAGGTCAGTGAATGAGTGTGAGGTCAGTGAGTGAGTGTGTAATCAGTGAGTGATTGTGAGGTCAGTGAATGAGTATAGAGTCAGTGAGTGGGTGTGAGGGTCAGTGAGTGAGTGTTGGGGTCAGTGAGTGTGGCGTCAGTGAGTTAGTGTGAGCATCAGTGAGTGAGTGTGAGTGTCAGAGAGTGATCAAGGGAGTCAGTGAGTGAGTGTTGGGGTCAGTGAGTGTGGCGTCAGTGAGTGAGTGTGAGGGTCAGTGAGTGTGTGTGAGTGTCAGAGAGTGATCAAGGGAGTCAGTGAATGAGTGTGAGTGTCAGAGACTGAGTGTGGAGGTCAGTGAGTGAGTGTGAGGGTCAGTGAGTGAGTGTGAGTGTCAGAAAGTGAGTGTGGGGATCAGTGAGTGAGTATGAGGTCAGTGAATGAGTGTGAGTGTCAGAGAGTGAGTGTGGTGTCAATGAGTGGGTTTGAGGGTCAGTGAGTGAGTGTGGGGGTGAGTGAGTGAGTGTGGGGGTCAGTGAGTGAGTGTGGAGTCCGTGAGTGATTCTGAGGTCAGTGAGTGAGTATAGAGTCAGCATGTGGGTCTGTGGGTCAGTGAGTGAGTGTGGGGGTCAGTGAGTGAGTGTGAGGTCAGTGAGTGAGTGTGGAGTCAGTGAGTGAGTGTGAGGGTCAGTGAGTGAGTGTGAGGTCAGTGAGTGAATGTGGGGTTCTTGAGTGAGTGTGGGGTCAGGTAGTGAGTGTGGGTGTCAGTGAGTGAGTATAGAGCCAGTGAGTGAGTGTGAGGGTCAGTGAGTGAGTGTGAGGGTCAGTGAGTGAGTGTGAGGGTCAGTGATTGAGTATCGTGTCAGTGAGTGAGTGTGGGGTCAGGGTGTGAATGTGGGCTCAGGAAAAAGTGAGTCTGGGGTCAGGGACTGAGTGTGAAGGTCAGTGAGTGAGTGTGAGGTCAGTGAATTAGAGTGAGGGTTAGTGAGTGAGTGAGGGGGTTGTTGAGTGAGCACGGGGGTCAGTGAGTAAGTGTGAGGGTCAGTGAGTGAATGTGAGGGTCAGTGAGTGAGTATAGTGTCAGTGAGTGAGTGTGGGGTCAGTGAGTGAGTTTGGGGGTCAGTGAGTGAGTGTGAGGTTCAGTTAGTGAGTGTGAGGATAAGTGAGTGAGTATAGTGTCAGTGAGTGAGTGTGGGGTTTGTGAGTGAGTGTAGGGTCAGGGAGTGAGTGTGAGGGTCAGTGAGTGCGTGTTGCGGTCAGTGAGTGAATGTAGGGTCCGTGAGTGAATGTGGGGGTCAGTGAGTGAGTGTGGGGTCAGGGTGTGAATGTGGGCTCAGGAAAAAGTGAGTCTGGGGTCAGGGACTGAGTGTGAAGGTCAGTGAGTGAGTGTGAGGTCAGTGAATTAGAGTGAGGGTTAGTGAGTGAGTGAGGGGGTTGTTGAGTGAGCACGGGGGTCAGTGAGTAAGTGTGGGGGTCAGTGAGTGAATGTGAGGGTCAGTGAGTGAGTATAGTGTCAGTGAGTGAGTGTGGGGTCAGTGAGTGAGTTTGGGGGTCAGTGAGTGAGTGTGAGGTTCAGTTAGTGAGTGTGAGGATAAGTGAGTGAGTATAGTGTCAGTGAGTGAGTGTGGGGTTTGTGAGTGAGTGTAGGGTCAGGGAGTGAGTGTGAGGGTCAGTGAGTGCGTGTTGCGGTCAGTGAGTGAATGTAGGGGTCAGTGAGTGAGTATAGAGTCAGTGAGTGAGTATGAGTGTCAGAGAGTGAGTGTGGAGTCAGTGAGTGGGTTTGAAGGACAGTGAGTGTGGGGGTCAGTGAGTGATTGTGGAGTCAGGAAGTGAGTGTGGGGTCCGTGAGTGAGTGTGGGGTCAGTGAGTGAGTGTGGGGGTCAGTGAATGAGTGCGAGGGTCAGGGAGTGAGTGTGAGGGTCAGTGAGTGAGTATAGTGTCAGTGAGCGAGTGTGGGGTCAGTAAGTGAGTGTGGGGGTCAGTGAGTGAGTGTCGGGGTCAGTGAGTGAGTGTCAGGGTCAGTGAGTGTGGCGTCTGTGAGTGAGTGTGAGGGTCAGTGAGTGTGTGCGAGTGTCAGAGAGTGATCAAGGGAGTCAGTGAGTGAGTGTGAGTGTCAGAGACTGAGTGTGGTAGTCAGTGAGTGAGTGTGGGTGTCAGTGAGTGAGTGTGGGGTCAGTGAGTGATTGTGGGGGTCAGTGAGTGAGTGTGAGGTTCAGTCAGTGAGTGTGAGGATAAGTGAGTGAGTATAGTGTCAGTGAGTGAGTGTGGCGTCAGTGAGTGATTGTGGGGTCAGTGAGTGAGTGTGAGGTCTGTGAGTGAGTGTGGGGTCAGTGAGTGAGCAAGGTTCAGTGAGTGATTGTGAGGGTAAGTGAGTGAGTATAGTGTCAGTGAGTGAGTGTGGCGTCAGTGAGTGAGTGTGGGGTCAGTGAGTGAGTGTGAGGTCAGTGAGTGAGTGTGAGCTCAGTGTGTGAGTGTGAGAGTCATTGAATGAGTGTGAGGTCAGTGAGTGAGTGTGGGGTCAGTGAGTGAGTGTGAGGTCAGTGAGTGAGTATGAGGTCAGTGAGTGAGTGTGAGTGTCAGAGAGTGAGTGTGGAGTCAGTGAGTGGGTTTGAGGCTCAGAGAGTGAGTGTCGTGGTGAGTGAGTGAGTGTGGGAGTCAGTGAGTGAGTGTGGAGTCAGTGAGTGATTGTGAGGTCAGTGAGTGAGTATAGAGTCAGTAAGTAGGTGTGAAGGTCAGTGAGTGAGTGTGGGAGTCGGTGAGTGCGTGAGGGGTCAGTGAGTGAGTGAGGGCGTCAGTGAGTGAGTGAGGGGGTCAGTGAGTGAGCACAGGGGTCAGTGAGTGAGTGTGAGGGTCAGTGAGTGAATGTGAGGGTCAGTGAGTGAGTATAGTGTCAGTGAGTGAGTGTGGGGTCAGTGAGTGAGTTTGGGGGTCAGTGAGTGAGTGTGGGGTTTGTGAGTTAGTGTAGGGTCAGGGAGTGAGTGTGAGGGTCAGTGAGTGAGTGTGAGGTCAGTGAGTGAGTGTGAGGTCAGTGAGTGATTGTGAGGTCAGTGAGTGAGTATAGAGTGAGTGAGTGGGTTGAGGGTCAGTGAGTGAGTGTTGGGGTCAGTAAGTGTGTGTGGCGGTCAGTGAGTGAATGTAGGGTCCGTGAGTGAATGTGGGGGTCAGTGAGTGAGTATAGAGTCAGTGAGTGAGTGTGAGGGTCAGTGGGTGAGTGTGAGGGTCAGTGAGTGAGTATAGAGTCAGAAAGTGGTGTGTGGGTCAGTGAGTGAGTGTGGGGGTCAGTGAGTGAGCGCGAGGGTCAGTGACTGAATATGAGTGTCAGTGAGCGATTATAGTGTCAGTGAGTGAGTGTGTGGGTCAGTGACTGAGTGTGGGGTCAGGGAGTGAGTGTGTGGGTCAGTGAGTGAGTGTGGGGTCAGTGAGTGATTGTGGGGGTCAGTGAGTGAGTGTGAGGTTCAGTCAGTGAGTGTGAGGATAAGTGAGTGAGGAAAGTGTCAGTGAGTGAGTGTGGGGTCAGTGAGTGAGTGTGAAGTCAGTGAGTGATTGTGAGGTCAGTGAGTGAGTATAGAGTCAGTGAGTGGGTTGAGGGTCAGTGAGTGAGTGTTGAGGTCAGTGAGTGTGGCGTCAGTGAGTGAGTGTGAGGGTCAGTGAGTGTGTGTGAGTGTCAGAGAGTGATCAAGGGAGTCAGTGAGTGAGTGTGGGTGTCAGAGACTGAGTGTGGAGGTCAGTGAGTGAGTGTGAGGGTCAGTGAGTGAGTGTGAGTGTCAGAAAGTGAGTGCGGGGATCAATGAGTGAGTATGAGGTCAGTGAATGAGTGTGAGTGTCAGAGAGTGAGTGTGGTGTCAATGAGTGGGTTTGAGCGTCAGTGAGTGAGTGTGGGGGTGAGTGAGTGAGTGTGGGGGTCAGTGAGTGAGTGTGGAGTCCGTGAGTGATTCTGAGGTCAGTGAGTGAGTATAGAGTCAGCATTTGGGTCTGTGGGTCAGTGAGTGAGTGTGGGGGTCAGTGAGTGAGTGTGAGGTCAGTGAGTGAGTGTGGAGTCAGTGAGTGAGTGTGAGGGTCAGTGAGTGAGTGTGAGGTCAGTGAGTGAGTGTGGGGTTCTTGAGTGAGTGTGGGGTCAGGTAGTGAGTGTGGGTGTCAGTGAGTGAGTATAGAGCCAGTGAGTGAGTGTGAGGGTCAGTGAGTGAGTGTGAGGGTCAGTGATTGAGTGTCGGGGTCAGGGAGTGAGTGTGGAGTCAGGGAGTGAATGTGGGCTCAGGAAAAAGTGAGTCTGGGGTCAGGGACTGAGTGTGAAGGTCAGTGAGTGAGTGTGAGGTCAGTCAATTAGAGTGAGGGTTAGTGAGTGAGTGAGGGGGTTGGTGAGTGAGCACGGGGGTCAGTGAGTAAGTGTGAGGGTCAGTGAGTGAATGTGAGGGTCAGTGAGTGAGTATAGTGTCAGTGAGTGAGTGTGGGGTCAGTGAGTGAGTTTGGGGGTCAGTGAGTGAGTGTGAGGTTCAGTTAGTGAGTGTGAGGATATGTGAGTGAGTATAGTGTCAGTGAGTGAGTGTGGGCTTTGTGAGTGAGTGTAGGGTCAGGGAGTGAGTGTGAGGGTCAGTGAGTGAGTGTGAGGTCAGTGAGTTAGTGTGAGGGTCAGTGAGTGCGTGTGGCGGTCAGTGAGTGAATGTAGGGTCCGTGAGTGAATGTGTGGGTCAGTGAGTGAGTATAGAGACAGTGAGTGAGTGTGAGGGTCAGTGGGTGAGTGTGAGGGTCAGTGAGTGAGTATAGAGTCAGAAAGTGGTGTGTGGGTCAGTGAGTGAGTGTGGGGGTCAGTGAGGGAGCGCGAGGGTCAGTGAGTGAATATGAGGGTCAGTGAGTGAGTATAGTGTCAGTGAGTGAGTGTGTGGGTCCGTGAGTGAGTGTGGGGTCAGGGAGTGAGTGTGTGGGTCAGTGAGTGAGTGTGCGGTCTGTGAGTGTGGGGGTCAGTGAGTGAGTGTGAGGTTCAGTCAGTGTGTGTGAGGATAAGTGAGTGAGTATAGTGTCAGTGTGTGAATGTGAGCGTCATTGAGTGAGTGTGAGGTCAGTGAGTGAGTGTGAGGTCAGTGAGTGAGTGTGGGGTCAGAGAGTGAGTGTGGGGTCAGTGAGTGAGCAAGGTTCAGTGAGTGATTGTGAGGGTAAGTGAGTGAGTATAGTGTCAGTGAGTGAGTGTGGCATCAGTGAGTGAGTGTGGGGTCAGTGAGTGAGTGTGAGGTCAGTGAGTGAGTGTGAGGTCAGTGTGTGAGTGTGAGGGTCATTGAGTGAGTGTGAGGTCAGTGAGTGAGTGTGAGGTCAGTGAGTGTGAGGTCAGTGAGTGAGTGTGGGGTCAGTGTGTGAGCGATGTTCAGTGAGTGATTGTGAGGGTCAGTGAGTGAGTATCGTGTCAGTGAGTGAGTGTGGCGTCAGTGAGTGAGTGTGGGGGTGAGTGAGTGAGTGTGGGGTCAGTGAGTGAGTGTGGCGGTCAGTGAGTCAGTGTGAGGTCAGTGAGTGAATGTGAGGGTCAGTGAGTGAGTATAGTGTCAGTGAATGAGTGTGGGGTCAGTGAGTGAGTGTCGGGGTCAGTGAGTGAGTGTGGGGTCAGTGAGTGAGTGTGGCGGTCAGTGAGTCAGTGTGAGGTCAGTGAATGAGTGTGAGGTCAGTGAGTGAGTGTGTAATCAGTGAGTGATTGTGAGGTCAGTGAATGAGTATAGAGTCAGTGAGTGGGTGTGAGGGTCAGTGAGTGAGTGTTGGGGTCAGTGAGTGTGGCGTCAGTGAGTTAGTGTGAGCATCAGTGAGTGAGTGTGAGTGTCAGAGAGTGATCAAGGGAGTCAGTGAGTGTGTGTGGGGGTCAGTGAGTGAGTATGAGGTCAGTGAGTGTGAGTGTCAGAGAGTGAGTGGGTCTGTGGGTCAGTGAGTGAGTGTGAGGTCAGTGAGTGACTATAGAGTCAGTATGTGGGTCTGTGGGTCAGTGAGTGAGTGTGAAGTCAGTGGGTGATTGTGAGGTCAGTGAGTGAGTATAGAGTCAGTGAGTGGGTTGAGGATCAGTGAGTGAGTGTTGGGGTCAGTGAGTGTGGCGTCAGTGAGTGAGTGTGAGGGTCAGTGAGTGTGTGTGAGTGTCAGAGAGTGATCAAGGGAGTCAGTGAATGAGTGTGAGTGTCAGAGACTGAGTGTGGAGGTCAGTGAGTGAGTGTGAGGGTCAGTGAGTGAGTGTGAGTGTCAGAAAGTGAGTGTGGGGATCAGTGAGTGAGTATGAGGTCAGTGAATGAGTGTGAGTGTCAGAGAGTGAGTGTGGTGTCAATGAGTGGGTTTGAGGGTCAGTGAGTGAGTGTGGGGGTGAGTGAGTGAGTGTGGGGGTCAGTGAGTGAGTGTGGAGTCCGTGAGTGATTCTGAGGTCAGTGAGTGAGTATAGAGTCAGCATGTGGGTCTGTGGGTCAGTGAGTGAGTGTGGGGGTCAGTGAGTGAGTGTGAGGTCAGTGAGTGAGTGTGGAGTCAGTGAGTGAGTGTGAGGGTCAGTGAGTGAGTGTGAGGTCAGTGAGTGAATGTGGGGTTCTTGAGTGAGTGTGGGGTCAGGTAGTGAGTGTGGGTGTCAGTGAGTGAGTATAGAGCCAGTGAGTGAGTGTGAGGGTCAGTGAGTGAGTGTGAGGGTCAGTGAGTGAGTGTGAGGGTCAGTGATTGAGTATCGTGTCAGTGAGTGAGTGTGGGGTCAGGGTGTGAATGTGGGCTCAGGAAAAAGTGAGTCTGGGGTCAGGGACTGAGTGTGAAGGTCAGTGAGTGAGTGTGAGGTCAGTGAATTAGAGTGAGGGTTAGTGAGTGAGTGAGGGGGTTGTTGAGTGAGCACGGGGGTCAGTGAGTAAGTGTGAGGGTCAGTGAGTGAATGTGAGGGTCAGTGAGTGAGTATAGTGTCAGTGAGTGAGTGTGGGGTCAGTGAGTGAGTTTGGGGGTCAGTGAGTGAGTGTGAGGTTCAGTTAGTGAGTGTGAGGATAAGTGAGTGAGTATAGTGTCAGTGAGTGAGTGTGGGGTTTGTGAGTGAGTGTAGGGTCAGGGAGTGAGTGTGAGGGTCAGTGAGTGCGTGTTGCGGTCAGTGAGTGAATGTAGGGTCCGTGAGTGAATGTGGGGGTCAGTGAGTGAGTGTGGGGTCAGGGTGTGAATGTGGGCTCAGGAAAAAGTGAGTCTGGGGTCAGGGACTGAGTGTGAAGGTCAGTGAGTGAGTGTGAGGTCAGTGAATTAGAGTGAGGGTTAGTGAGTGAGTGAGGGGGTTGTTGAGTGAGCACGGGGGTCAGTGAGTAAGTGTGGGGGTCAGTGAGTGAATGTGAGGGTCAGTGAGTGAGTATAGTGTCAGTGAGTGAGTGTGGGGTCAGTGAGTGAGTTTGGGGGTCAGTGAGTGAGTGTGAGGTTCAGTTAGTGAGTGTGAGGATAAGTGAGTGAGTATAGTGTCAGTGAGTGAGTGTGGGGTTTGTGAGTGAGTGTAGGGTCAGGGAGTGAGTGTGAGGGTCAGTGAGTGCGTGTTGCGGTCAGTGAGTGAATGTAGGGGTCAGTGAGTGAGTATAGAGTCAGTGAGTGAGTATGAGTGTCAGAGAGTGAGTGTGGAGTCAGTGAGTGGGTTTGAAGGACAGTGAGTGTGGGGGTCAGTGAGTGATTGTGGAGTCAGGAAGTGAGTGTGGGGTCCGTGAGTGAGTGTGGGGTCAGTGAGTGAGTGTGGGGGTCAGTGAATGAGTGCGAGGGTCAGGGAGTGAGTGTGAGGGTCAGTGAGTGAGTATAGTGTCAGTGAGCGAGTGTGGGGTCAGTAAGTGAGTGTGGGGGTCAGTGAGTGAGTGTCGGGGTCAGTGAGTGAGTGTCAGGGTCAGTGAGTGTGGCGTCTGTGAGTGAGTGTGAGGGTCAGTGAGTGTGTGCGAGTGTCAGAGAGTGATCAAGGGAGTCAGTGAGTGAGTGTGAGTGTCAGAGACTGAGTGTGGTAGTCAGTGAGTGAGTGTGGGTGTCAGTGAGTGAGTGTGGGGTCAGTGAGTGATTGTGGGGGTCAGTGAGTGAGTGTGAGGTTCAGTCAGTGAGTGTGAGGATAAGTGAGTGAGTATAGTGTCAGTGAGTGAGTGTGGCGTCAGTGAGTGATTGTGGGGTCAGTGAGTGAGTGTGAGGTCTGTGAGTGAGTGTGGGGTCAGTGAGTGAGCAAGGTTCAGTGAGTGATTGTGAGGGTAAGTGAGTGAGTATAGTGTCAGTGAGTGAGTGTGGCGTCAGTGAGTGAGTGTGGGGTCAGTGAGTGAGTGTGAGGTCAGTGAGTGAGTGTGAGCTCAGTGTGTGAGTGTGAGAGTCATTGAATGAGTGTGAGGTCAGTGAGTGAGTGTGGGGTCAGTGAGTGAGTGTGAGGTCAGTGAGTGAGTATGAGGTCAGTGAGTGAGTGTGAGTGTCAGAGAGTGAGTGTGGAGTCAGTGAGTGGGTTTGAGGCTCAGAGAGTGAGTGTCGTGGTGAGTGAGTGAGTGTGGGAGTCAGTGAGTGAGTGTGGAGTCAGTGAGTGATTGTGAGGTCAGTGAGTGAGTATAGAGTCAGTAAGTAGGTGTGAAGGTCAGTGAGTGAGTGTGGGAGTCGGTGAGTGCGTGAGGGGTCAGTGAGTGAGTGAGGGCGTCAGTGAGTGAGTGAGGGGGTCAGTGAGTGAGCACAGGGGTCAGTGAGTGAGTGTGAGGGTCAGTGAGTGAATGTGAGGGTCAGTGAGTGAGTATAGTGTCAGTGAGTGAGTGTGGGGTCAGTGAGTGAGTTTGGGGGTCAGTGAGTGAGTGTGGGGTTTGTGAGTTAGTGTAGGGTCAGGGAGTGAGTGTGAGGGTCAGTGAGTGAGTGTGAGGTCAGTGAGTGAGTGTGAGGTCAGTGAGTGATTGTGAGGTCAGTGAGTGAGTATAGAGTGAGTGAGTGGGTTGAGGGTCAGTGAGTGAGTGTTGGGGTCAGTAAGTGTGTGTGGCGGTCAGTGAGTGAATGTAGGGTCCGTGAGTGAATGTGGGGGTCAGTGAGTGAGTATAGAGTCAGTGAGTGAGTGTGAGGGTCAGTGGGTGAGTGTGAGGGTCAGTGAGTGAGTATAGAGTCAGAAAGTGGTGTGTGGGTCAGTGAGTGAGTGTGGGGGTCAGTGAGTGAGCGCGAGGGTCAGTGACTGAATATGAGTGTCAGTGAGCGATTATAGTGTCAGTGAGTGAGTGTGTGGGTCAGTGACTGAGTGTGGGGTCAGGGAGTGAGTGTGTGGGTCAGTGAGTGAGTGTGGGGTCAGTGAGTGATTGTGGGGGTCAGTGAGTGAGTGTGAGGTTCAGTCAGTGAGTGTGAGGATAAGTGAGTGAGGAAAGTGTCAGTGAGTGAGTGTGGGGTCAGTGAGTGAGTGTGAAGTCAGTGAGTGATTGTGAGGTCAGTGAGTGAGTATAGAGTCAGTGAGTGGGTTGAGGGTCAGTGAGTGAGTGTTGAGGTCAGTGAGTGTGGCGTCAGTGAGTGAGTGTGAGGGTCAGTGAGTGTGTGTGAGTGTCAGAGAGTGATCAAGGGAGTCAGTGAGTGAGTGTGGGTGTCAGAGACTGAGTGTGGAGGTCAGTGAGTGAGTGTGAGGGTCAGTGAGTGAGTGTGAGTGTCAGAAAGTGAGTGCGGGGATCAATGAGTGAGTATGAGGTCAGTGAATGAGTGTGAGTGTCAGAGAGTGAGTGTGGTGTCAATGAGTGGGTTTGAGCGTCAGTGAGTGAGTGTGGGGGTGAGTGAGTGAGTGTGGGGGTCAGTGAGTGAGTGTGGAGTCCGTGAGTGATTCTGAGGTCAGTGAGTGAGTATAGAGTCAGCATTTGGGTCTGTGGGTCAGTGAGTGAGTGTGGGGGTCAGTGAGTGAGTGTGAGGTCAGTGAGTGAGTGTGGAGTCAGTGAGTGAGTGTGAGGGTCAGTGAGTGAGTGTGAGGTCAGTGAGTGAGTGTGGGGTTCTTGAGTGAGTGTGGGGTCAGGTAGTGAGTGTGGGTGTCAGTGAGTGAGTATAGAGCCAGTGAGTGAGTGTGAGGGTCAGTGAGTGAGTGTGAGGGTCAGTGATTGAGTGTCGGGGTCAGGGAGTGAGTGTGGAGTCAGGGAGTGAATGTGGGCTCAGGAAAAAGTGAGTCTGGGGTCAGGGACTGAGTGTGAAGGTCAGTGAGTGAGTGTGAGGTCAGTCAATTAGAGTGAGGGTTAGTGAGTGAGTGAGGGGGTTGGTGAGTGAGCACGGGGGTCAGTGAGTAAGTGTGAGGGTCAGTGAGTGAATGTGAGGGTCAGTGAGTGAGTATAGTGTCAGTGAGTGAGTGTGGGGTCAGTGAGTGAGTTTGGGGGTCAGTGAGTGAGTGTGAGGTTCAGTTAGTGAGTGTGAGGATAAGTGAGTGAGTATAGTGTCAGTGAGTGAGTGTGGGCTTTGTGAGTGAGTGTAGGGTCAGGGAGTGAGTGTGAGGGTCAGTGAGTGAGTGTGAGGTCAGTGAGTTAGTGTGAGGGTCAGTGAGTGCGTGTGGCGGTCAGTGAGTGAATGTAGGGTCCGTGAGTGAATGTGTGGGTCAGTGAGTGAGTATAGAGACAGTGAGTGAGTGTGAGGGTCAGTGGGTGAGTGTGAGGGTCAGTGAGTGAGTATAGAGTCAGAAAGTGGTGTGTGGGTCAGTGAGTGAGTGTGGGGGTCAGTGAGGGAGCGCGAGGGTCAGTGAGTGAATATGAGGGTCAGTGAGTGAGTATAGTGTCAGTGAGTGAGTGTGTGGGTCCGTGAGTGAGTGTGGGGTCAGGGAGTGAGTGTGTGGGTCAGTGAGTGAGTGTGCGGTCTGTGAGTGTGGGGGTCAGTGAGTGAGTGTGAGGTTCAGTCAGTGTGTGTGAGGATAAGTGAGTGAGTATAGTGTCAGTGTGTGAATGTGAGCGTCATTGAGTGAGTGTGAGGTCAGTGAGTGAGTGTGAGGTCAGTGAGTGAGTGTGGGGTCAGAGAGTGAGTGTGGGGTCAGTGAGTGAGCAAGGTTCAGTGAGTGATTGTGAGGGTAAGTGAGTGAGTATAGTGTCAGTGAGTGAGTGTGGCATCAGTGAGTGAGTGTGGGGTCAGTGAGTGAGTGTGAGGTCAGTGAGTGAGTGTGAGGTCAGTGTGTGAGTGTGAGGGTCATTGAGTGAGTGTGAGGTCAGTGAGTGAGTGTGAGGTCAGTGAGTGTGAGGTCAGTGAGTGAGTGTGGGGTCAGTGTGTGAGCGATGTTCAGTGAGTGATTGTGAGGGTCAGTGAGTGAGTATCGTGTCAGTGAGTGAGTGTGGCGTCAGTGAGTGAGTGTGGGGGTGAGTGAGTGAGTGTGGGGTCAGTGAGTGAGTGTGGCGGTCAGTGAGTCAGTGTGAGGTCAGTGAGTGAATGTGAGGGTCAGTGAGTGAGTATAGTGTCAGTGAATGAGTGTGGGGTCAGTGAGTGAGTGTCGGGGTCAGTGAGTGAGTGTGGGGTCAGTGAGTGAGTGTGGCGGTCAGTGAGTCAGTGTGAGGTCAGTGAATGAGTGTGAGGTCAGTGAGTGAGTGTGTAATCAGTGAGTGATTGTGAGGTCAGTGAATGAGTATAGAGTCAGTGAGTGGGTGTGAGGGTCAGTGAGTGAGTGTTGGGGTCAGTGAGTGTGGCGTCAGTGAGTTAGTGTGAGCATCAGTGAGTGAGTGTGAGTGTCAGAGAGTGATCAAGGGAGTCAGTGAGTGTGTGTGGGGGTCAGTGAGTGAGTATGAGGTCAGTGAGTGTGAGTGTCAGAGAGTGAGTGGGTCTGTGGGTCAGTGAGTGAGTGTGAGGTCAGTGAGTGACTATAGAGTCAGTATGTGGGTCTGTGGGTCAGTGAGTGAGTGTGAAGTCAGTGGGTGATTGTGAGGTCAGTGAGTGAGTATAGAGTCAGTGAGTGGGTTGAGGATCAGTGAGTGAGTGTTGGGGTCAGTGAGTGTGGCGTCAGTGAGTGAGTGTGAGGGTCAGTGAGTGTGTGTGAGTGTCAGAGAGTGATCAAGGGAGTCAGTGAATGAGTGTGAGTGTCAGAGACTGAGTGTGGAGGTCAGTGAGTGAGTGTGAGGGTCAGTGAGTGAGTGTGAGTGTCAGAAAGTGAGTGTGGGGATCAGTGAGTGAGTATGAGGTCAGTGAATGAGTGTGAGTGTCAGAGAGTGAGTGTGGTGTCAATGAGTGGGTTTGAGGGTCAGTGAGTGAGTGTGGGGGTGAGTGAGTGAGTGTGGGGGTCAGTGAGTGAGTGTGGAGTCCGTGAGTGATTCTGAGGTCAGTGAGTGAGTATAGAGTCAGCATGTGGGTCTGTGGGTCAGTGAGTGAGTGTGGGGGTCAGTGAGTGAGTGTGAGGTCAGTGAGTGAGTGTGGAGTCAGTGAGTGAGTGTGGGGGTCAGTGAGTGAGTGTGAGGTCAGTGAGTGAGTGTGGAGTCAGTGAGTGAGTGTGAGGGTCAGTGAGTGAGTGTGAGGTCAGTGAGTGAATGTGGGGTTCTTGAGTGAGTGTGGGGTCAGGTAGTGAGTGTGGGTGTCAGTGAGTGAGTATAGAGCCAGTGAGTGAGTGTGAGGGTCAGTGAGTGAGTGTGAGGGTCAGTGAGTGAGTGTGAGGGTCAGTGATTGAGTATCGTGTCAGTGAGTGAGTGTGGGGTCAGGGTGTGAATGTGGGCTCAGGAAAAAGTGAGTCTGGGGTCAGGGACTGAGTGTGAAGGTCAGTGAGTGAGTGTGAGGTCAGTGAATTAGAGTGAGGGTTAGTGAGTGAGTGAGGGGGTTGTTGAGTGAGCACGGGGGTCAGTGAGTAAGTGTGAGGGTCAGTGAGTGAATGTGAGGGTCAGTGAGTGAGTATAGTGTCAGTGAGTGAGTGTGGGGTCAGTGAGTGAGTTTGGGGGTCAGTGAGTGAGTGTGAGGTTCAGTTAGTGAGTGTGAGGATAAGTGAGTGAGTATAGTGTCAGTGAGTGAGTGTGGGGTTTGTGAGTGAGTGTAGGGTCAGGGAGTGAGTGTGAGGGTCAGTGAGTGCGTGTTGCGGTCAGTGAGTGAATGTAGGGTCCGTGAGTGAATGTGGGGGTCAGTGAGTGAGTGTGGGGTCAGGGTGTGAATGTGGGCTCAGGAAAAAGTGAGTCTGGGGTCAGGGACTGAGTGTGAAGGTCAGTGAGTGAGTGTGAGGTCAGTGAATTAGAGTGAGGGTTAGTGAGTGAGTGAGGGGGTTGTTGAGTGAGCACGGGGGTCAGTGAGTAAGTGTGGGGGTCAGTGAGTGAATGTGAGGGTCAGTGAGTGAGTATAGTGTCAGTGAGTGAGTGTGGGGTCAGTGAGTGAGTTTGGGGGTCAGTGAGTGAGTGTGAGGTTCAGTTAGTGAGTGTGAGGATAAGTGAGTGAGTATAGTGTCAGTGAGTGAGTGTGGGGTTTGTGAGTGAGTGTAGGGTCAGGGAGTGAGTGTGAGGGTCAGTGAGTGCGTGTTGCGGTCAGTGAGTGAATGTAGGGGTCAGTGAGTGAGTATAGAGTCAGTGAGTGAGTATGAGTGTCAGAGAGTGAGTGTGGAGTCAGTGAGTGGGTTTGAAGGACAGTGAGTGTGGGGGTCAGTGAGTGATTGTGGAGTCAGGAAGTGAGTGTGGGGTCCGTGAGTGAGTGTGGGGTCAGTGAGTGAGTGTGGGGGTCAGTGAATGAGTGCGAGGGTCAGGGAGTGAGTGTGAGGGTCAGTGAGTGAGTATAGTGTCAGTGAGCGAGTGTGGGGTCAGTAAGTGAGTGTGGGGGTCAGTGAGTGAGTGTCGGGGTCAGTGAGTGAGTGTCAGGGTCAGTGAGTGTGGCGTCTGTGAGTGAGTGTGAGGGTCAGTGAGTGTGTGCGAGTGTCAGAGAGTGATCAAGGGAGTCAGTGAGTGAGTGTGAGTGTCAGAGACTGAGTGTGGTAGTCAGTGAGTGAGTGTGGGTGTCAGTGAGTGAGTGTGGGGTCAGTGAGTGATTGTGGGGGTCAGTGAGTGAGTGTGAGGTTCAGTCAGTGAGTGTGAGGATAAGTGAGTGAGTATAGTGTCAGTGAGTGAGTGTGGCGTCAGTGAGTGATTGTGGGGTCAGTGAGTGAGTGTGAGGTCTGTGAGTGAGTGTGGGGTCAGTGAGTGAGCAAGGTTCAGTGAGTGATTGTGAGGGTAAGTGAGTGAGTATAGTGTCAGTGAGTGAGTGTGGCGTCAGTGAGTGAGTGTGGGGTCAGTGAGTGAGTGTGAGGTCAGTGAGTGAGTGTGAGCTCAGTGTGTGAGTGTGAGAGTCATTGAATGAGTGTGAGGTCAGTGAGTGAGTGTGGGGTCAGTGAGTGAGTGTGAGGTCAGTGAGTGAGTATGAGGTCAGTGAGTGAGTGTGAGTGTCAGAGAGTGAGTGTGGAGTCAGTGAGTGGGTTTGAGGCTCAGAGAGTGAGTGTCGTGGTGAGTGAGTGAGTGTGGGAGTCAGTGAGTGAGTGTGGAGTCAGTGAGTGATTGTGAGGTCAGTGAGTGAGTATAGAGTCAGTAAGTAGGTGTGAAGGTCAGTGAGTGAGTGTGGGAGTCGGTGAGTGCGTGAGGGGTCAGTGAGTGAGTGAGGGCGTCAGTGAGTGAGTGAGGGGGTCAGTGAGTGAGCACAGGGGTCAGTGAGTGAGTGTGAGGGTCAGTGAGTGAATGTGAGGGTCAGTGAGTGAGTATAGTGTCAGTGAGTGAGTGTGGGGTCAGTGAGTGAGTTTGGGGGTCAGTGAGTGAGTGTGGGGTTTGTGAGTTAGTGTAGGGTCAGGGAGTGAGTGTGAGGGTCAGTGAGTGAGTGTGAGGTCAGTGAGTGAGTGTGAGGTCAGTGAGTGATTGTGAGGTCAGTGAGTGAGTATAGAGTGAGTGAGTGGGTTGAGGGTCAGTGAGTGAGTGTTGGGGTCAGTAAGTGTGTGTGGCGGTCAGTGAGTGAATGTAGGGTCCGTGAGTGAATGTGGGGGTCAGTGAGTGAGTATAGAGTCAGTGAGTGAGTGTGAGGGTCAGTGGGTGAGTGTGAGGGTCAGTGAGTGAGTATAGAGTCAGAAAGTGGTGTGTGGGTCAGTGAGTGAGTGTGGGGGTCAGTGAGTGAGCGCGAGGGTCAGTGACTGAATATGAGTGTCAGTGAGCGATTATAGTGTCAGTGAGTGAGTGTGTGGGTCAGTGACTGAGTGTGGGGTCAGGGAGTGAGTGTGTGGGTCAGTGAGTGAGTGTGGGGTCAGTGAGTGATTGTGGGGGTCAGTGAGTGAGTGTGAGGTTCAGTCAGTGAGTGTGAGGATAAGTGAGTGAGGAAAGTGTCAGTGAGTGAGTGTGGGGTCAGTGAGTGAGTGTGAAGTCAGTGAGTGATTGTGAGGTCAGTGAGTGAGTATAGAGTCAGTGAGTGGGTTGAGGGTCAGTGAGTGAGTGTTGAGGTCAGTGAGTGTGGCGTCAGTGAGTGAGTGTGAGGGTCAGTGAGTGTGTGTGAGTGTCAGAGAGTGATCAAGGGAGTCAGTGAGTGAGTGTGGGTGTCAGAGACTGAGTGTGGAGGTCAGTGAGTGAGTGTGAGGGTCAGTGAGTGAGTGTGAGTGTCAGAAAGTGAGTGCGGGGATCAATGAGTGAGTATGAGGTCAGTGAATGAGTGTGAGTGTCAGAGAGTGAGTGTGGTGTCAATGAGTGGGTTTGAGCGTCAGTGAGTGAGTGTGGGGGTGAGTGAGTGAGTGTGGGGGTCAGTGAGTGAGTGTGGAGTCCGTGAGTGATTCTGAGGTCAGTGAGTGAGTATAGAGTCAGCATTTGGGTCTGTGGGTCAGTGAGTGAGTGTGGGGGTCAGTGAGTGAGTGTGAGGTCAGTGAGTGAGTGTGGAGTCAGTGAGTGAGTGTGAGGGTCAGTGAGTGAGTGTGAGGTCAGTGAGTGAGTGTGGGGTTCTTGAGTGAGTGTGGGGTCAGGTAGTGAGTGTGGGTGTCAGTGAGTGAGTATAGAGCCAGTGAGTGAGTGTGAGGGTCAGTGAGTGAGTGTGAGGGTCAGTGATTGAGTGTCGGGGTCAGGGAGTGAGTGTGGAGTCAGGGAGTGAATGTGGGCTCAGGAAAAAGTGAGTCTGGGGTCAGGGACTGAGTGTGAAGGTCAGTGAGTGAGTGTGAGGTCAGTCAATTAGAGTGAGGGTTAGTGAGTGAGTGAGGGGGTTGGTGAGTGAGCACGGGGGTCAGTGAGTAAGTGTGAGGGTCAGTGAGTGAATGTGAGGGTCAGTGAGTGAGTATAGTGTCAGTGAGTGAGTGTGGGGTCAGTGAGTGAGTTTGGGGGTCAGTGAGTGAGTGTGAGGTTCAGTTAGTGAGTGTGAGGATAAGTGAGTGAGTATAGTGTCAGTGAGTGAGTGTGGGCTTTGTGAGTGAGTGTAGGGTCAGGGAGTGAGTGTGAGGGTCAGTGAGTGAGTGTGAGGTCAGTGAGTTAGTGTGAGGGTCAGTGAGTGCGTGTGGCGGTCAGTGAGTGAATGTAGGGTCCGTGAGTGAATGTGTGGGTCAGTGAGTGAGTATAGAGACAGTGAGTGAGTGTGAGGGTCAGTGGGTGAGTGTGAGGGTCAGTGAGTGAGTATAGAGTCAGAAAGTGGTGTGTGGGTCAGTGAGTGAGTGTGGGGGTCAGTGAGGGAGCGCGAGGGTCAGTGAGTGAATATGAGGGTCAGTGAGTGAGTATAGTGTCAGTGAGTGAGTGTGTGGGTCCGTGAGTGAGTGTGGGGTCAGGGAGTGAGTGTGTGGGTCAGTGAGTGAGTGTGCGGTCTGTGAGTGTGGGGGTCAGTGAGTGAGTGTGAGGTTCAGTCAGTGTGTGTGAGGATAAGTGAGTGAGTATAGTGTCAGTGTGTGAATGTGAGCGTCATTGAGTGAGTGTGAGGTCAGTGAGTGAGTGTGAGGTCAGTGAGTGAGTGTGGGGTCAGAGAGTGAGTGTGGGGTCAGTGAGTGAGCAAGGTTCAGTGAGTGATTGTGAGGGTAAGTGAGTGAGTATAGTGTCAGTGAGTGAGTGTGGCATCAGTGAGTGAGTGTGGGGTCAGTGAGTGAGTGTGAGGTCAGTGAGTGAGTGTGAGGTCAGTGTGTGAGTGTGAGGGTCATTGAGTGAGTGTGAGGTCAGTGAGTGAGTGTGAGGTCAGTGAGTGTGAGGTCAGTGAGTGAGTGTGGGGTCAGTGTGTGAGCGATGTTCAGTGAGTGATTGTGAGGGTCAGTGAGTGAGTATCGTGTCAGTGAGTGAGTGTGGCGTCAGTGAGTGAGTGTGGGGGTGAGTGAGTGAGTGTGGGGTCAGTGAGTGAGTGTGGCGGTCAGTGAGTCAGTGTGAGGTCAGTGAGTGAATGTGAGGGTCAGTGAGTGAGTATAGTGTCAGTGAATGAGTGTGGGGTCAGTGAGTGAGTGTCGGGGTCAGTGAGTGAGTGTGGGGTCAGTGAGTGAGTGTGGCGGTCAGTGAGTCAGTGTGAGGTCAGTGAATGAGTGTGAGGTCAGTGAGTGAGTGTGTAATCAGTGAGTGATTGTGAGGTCAGTGAATGAGTATAGAGTCAGTGAGTGGGTGTGAGGGTCAGTGAGTGAGTGTTGGGGTCAGTGAGTGTGGCGTCAGTGAGTTAGTGTGAGCATCAGTGAGTGAGTGTGAGTGTCAGAGAGTGATCAAGGGAGTCAGTGAGTGTGTGTGGGGGTCAGTGAGTGAGTATGAGGTCAGTGAGTGTGAGTGTCAGAGAGTGAGTGGGTCTGTGGGTCAGTGAGTGAGTGTGAGGTCAGTGAGTGACTATAGAGTCAGTATGTGGGTCTGTGGGTCAGTGAGTGAGTGTGAAGTCAGTGGGTGATTGTGAGGTCAGTGAGTGAGTATAGAGTCAGTGAGTGGGTTGAGGATCAGTGAGTGAGTGTTGGGGTCAGTGAGTGTGGCGTCAGTGAGTGAGTGTGAGGGTCAGTGAGTGTGTGTGAGTGTCAGAGAGTGATCAAGGGAGTCAGTGAATGAGTGTGAGTGTCAGAGACTGAGTGTGGAGGTCAGTGAGTGAGTGTGAGGGTCAGTGAGTGAGTGTGAGTGTCAGAAAGTGAGTGTGGGGATCAGTGAGTGAGTATGAGGTCAGTGAATGAGTGTGAGTGTCAGAGAGTGAGTGTGGTGTCAATGAGTGGGTTTGAGGGTCAGTGAGTGAGTGTGGGGGTGAGTGAGTGAGTGTGGGGGTCAGTGAGTGAGTGTGGAGTCCGTGAGTGATTCTGAGGTCAGTGAGTGAGTATAGAGTCAGCATGTGGGTCTGTGGGTCAGTGAGTGAGTGTGGGGGTCAGTGAGTGAGTGTGAGGTCAGTGAGTGAGTGTGGAGTCAGTGAGTGAGTGTGAGGGTCAGTGAGTGAGTGTGAGGTCAGTGAGTGAATGTGGGGTTCTTGAGTGAGTGTGGGGTCAGGTAGTGAGTGTGGGTGTCAGTGAGTGAGTATAGAGCCAGTGAGTGAGTGTGAGGGTCAGTGAGTGAGTGTGAGGGTCAGTGAGTGAGTGTGAGGGTCAGTGATTGAGTATCGTGTCAGTGAGTGAGTGTGGGGTCAGGGTGTGAATGTGGGCTCAGGAAAAAGTGAGTCTGGGGTCAGGGACTGAGTGTGAAGGTCAGTGAGTGAGTGTGAGGTCAGTGAATTAGAGTGAGGGTTAGTGAGTGAGTGAGGGGGTTGTTGAGTGAGCACGGGGGTCAGTGAGTAAGTGTGAGGGTCAGTGAGTGAATGTGAGGGTCAGTGAGTGAGTATAGTGTCAGTGAGTGAGTGTGGGGTCAGTGAGTGAGTTTGGGGGTCAGTGAGTGAGTGTGAGGTTCAGTTAGTGAGTGTGAGGATAAGTGAGTGAGTATAGTGTCAGTGAGTGAGTGTGGGGTTTGTGAGTGAGTGTAGGGTCAGGGAGTGAGTGTGAGGGTCAGTGAGTGCGTGTTGCGGTCAGTGAGTGAATGTAGGGTCCGTGAGTGAATGTGGGGGTCAGTGAGTGAGTGTGGGGTCAGGGTGTGAATGTGGGCTCAGGAAAAAGTGAGTCTGGGGTCAGGGACTGAGTGTGAAGGTCAGTGAGTGAGTGTGAGGTCAGTGAATTAGAGTGAGGGTTAGTGAGTGAGTGAGGGGGTTGTTGAGTGAGCACGGGGGTCAGTGAGTAAGTGTGGGGGTCAGTGAGTGAATGTGAGGGTCAGTGAGTGAGTATAGTGTCAGTGAGTGAGTGTGGGGTCAGTGAGTGAGTTTGGGGGTCAGTGAGTGAGTGTGAGGTTCAGTTAGTGAGTGTGAGGATAAGTGAGTGAGTATAGTGTCAGTGAGTGAGTGTGGGGTTTGTGAGTGAGTGTAGGGTCAGGGAGTGAGTGTGAGGGTCAGTGAGTGCGTGTTGCGGTCAGTGAGTGAATGTAGGGGTCAGTGAGTGAGTATAGAGTCAGTGAGTGAGTATGAGTGTCAGAGAGTGAGTGTGGAGTCAGTGAGTGGGTTTGAAGGACAGTGAGTGTGGGGGTCAGTGAGTGATTGTGGAGTCAGGAAGTGAGTGTGGGGTCCGTGAGTGAGTGTGGGGTCAGTGAGTGAGTGTGGGGGTCAGTGAATGAGTGCGAGGGTCAGGGAGTGAGTGTGAGGGTCAGTGAGTGAGTATAGTGTCAGTGAGCGAGTGTGGGGTCAGTAAGTGAGTGTGGGGGTCAGTGAGTGAGTGTCGGGGTCAGTGAGTGAGTGTCAGGGTCAGTGAGTGTGGCGTCTGTGAGTGAGTGTGAGGGTCAGTGAGTGTGTGCGAGTGTCAGAGAGTGATCAAGGGAGTCAGTGAGTGAGTGTGAGTGTCAGAGACTGAGTGTGGTAGTCAGTGAGTGAGTGTGGGTGTCAGTGAGTGAGTGTGGGGTCAGTGAGTGATTGTGGGGGTCAGTGAGTGAGTGTGAGGTTCAGTCAGTGAGTGTGAGGATAAGTGAGTGAGTATAGTGTCAGTGAGTGAGTGTGGCGTCAGTGAGTGATTGTGGGGTCAGTGAGTGAGTGTGAGGTCTGTGAGTGAGTGTGGGGTCAGTGAGTGAGCAAGGTTCAGTGAGTGATTGTGAGGGTAAGTGAGTGAGTATAGTGTCAGTGAGTGAGTGTGGCGTCAGTGAGTGAGTGTGGGGTCAGTGAGTGAGTGTGAGGTCAGTGAGTGAGTGTGAGCTCAGTGTGTGAGTGTGAGAGTCATTGAATGAGTGTGAGGTCAGTGAGTGAGTGTGGGGTCAGTGAGTGAGTGTGAGGTCAGTGAGTGAGTATGAGGTCAGTGAGTGAGTGTGAGTGTCAGAGAGTGAGTGTGGAGTCAGTGAGTGGGTTTGAGGCTCAGAGAGTGAGTGTCGTGGTGAGTGAGTGAGTGTGGGAGTCAGTGAGTGAGTGTGGAGTCAGTGAGTGATTGTGAGGTCAGTGAGTGAGTATAGAGTCAGTAAGTAGGTGTGAAGGTCAGTGAGTGAGTGTGGGAGTCGGTGAGTGCGTGAGGGGTCAGTGAGTGAGTGAGGGCGTCAGTGAGTGAGTGAGGGGGTCAGTGAGTGAGCACAGGGGTCAGTGAGTGAGTGTGAGGGTCAGTGAGTGAATGTGAGGGTCAGTGAGTGAGTATAGTGTCAGTGAGTGAGTGTGGGGTCAGTGAGTGAGTTTGGGGGTCAGTGAGTGAGTGTGGGGTTTGTGAGTTAGTGTAGGGTCAGGGAGTGAGTGTGAGGGTCAGTGAGTGAGTGTGAGGTCAGTGAGTGAGTGTGAGGTCAGTGAGTGATTGTGAGGTCAGTGAGTGAGTATAGAGTGAGTGAGTGGGTTGAGGGTCAGTGAGTGAGTGTTGGGGTCAGTAAGTGTGTGTGGCGGTCAGTGAGTGAATGTAGGGTCCGTGAGTGAATGTGGGGGTCAGTGAGTGAGTATAGAGTCAGTGAGTGAGTGTGAGGGTCAGTGGGTGAGTGTGAGGGTCAGTGAGTGAGTATAGAGTCAGAAAGTGGTGTGTGGGTCAGTGAGTGAGTGTGGGGGTCAGTGAGTGAGCGCGAGGGTCAGTGACTGAATATGAGTGTCAGTGAGCGATTATAGTGTCAGTGAGTGAGTGTGTGGGTCAGTGACTGAGTGTGGGGTCAGGGAGTGAGTGTGTGGGTCAGTGAGTGAGTGTGGGGTCAGTGAGTGATTGTGGGGGTCAGTGAGTGAGTGTGAGGTTCAGTCAGTGAGTGTGAGGATAAGTGAGTGAGGAAAGTGTCAGTGAGTGAGTGTGGGGTCAGTGAGTGAGTGTGAAGTCAGTGAGTGATTGTGAGGTCAGTGAGTGAGTATAGAGTCAGTGAGTGGGTTGAGGGTCAGTGAGTGAGTGTTGAGGTCAGTGAGTGTGGCGTCAGTGAGTGAGTGTGAGGGTCAGTGAGTGTGTGTGAGTGTCAGAGAGTGATCAAGGGAGTCAGTGAGTGAGTGTGGGTGTCAGAGACTGAGTGTGGAGGTCAGTGAGTGAGTGTGAGGGTCAGTGAGTGAGTGTGAGTGTCAGAAAGTGAGTGCGGGGATCAATGAGTGAGTATGAGGTCAGTGAATGAGTGTGAGTGTCAGAGAGTGAGTGTGGTGTCAATGAGTGGGTTTGAGCGTCAGTGAGTGAGTGTGGGGGTGAGTGAGTGAGTGTGGGGGTCAGTGAGTGAGTGTGGAGTCCGTGAGTGATTCTGAGGTCAGTGAGTGAGTATAGAGTCAGCATTTGGGTCTGTGGGTCAGTGAGTGAGTGTGGGGGTCAGTGAGTGAGTGTGAGGTCAGTGAGTGAGTGTGGAGTCAGTGAGTGAGTGTGAGGGTCAGTGAGTGAGTGTGAGGTCAGTGAGTGAGTGTGGGGTTCTTGAGTGAGTGTGGGGTCAGGTAGTGAGTGTGGGTGTCAGTGAGTGAGTATAGAGCCAGTGAGTGAGTGTGAGGGTCAGTGAGTGAGTGTGAGGGTCAGTGATTGAGTGTCGGGGTCAGGGAGTGAGTGTGGAGTCAGGGAGTGAATGTGGGCTCAGGAAAAAGTGAGTCTGGGGTCAGGGACTGAGTGTGAAGGTCAGTGAGTGAGTGTGAGGTCAGTGAATTAGAGTGAGGGTTAGTGAGTGAGTGAGGGGGTTGGTGAGTGAGCACGGGGGTCAGTGAGTAAGTGTGAGGGTCAGTGAGTGAATGTGAGGGTCAGTGAGTGAGTATAGTGTCAGTGAGTGAGTGTGGGGTCAGTGAGTGAGTTTGGGGGTCAGTGAGTGAGTGTGAGGTTCAGTTAGTGAGTGTGAGGATAAGTGAGTGAGTATAGTGTCAGTGAGTGAGTGTGGGCTTTGTGAGTGAGTGTAGGGTCAGGGAGTGAGTGTGAGGGTCAGTGAGTGAGTGTGAGGTCAGTGAGTTAGTGTGAGGGTCAGTGAGTGCGTGTGGCGGTCAGTGAGTGAATGTAGGGTCCGTGAGTGAATGTGTGGGTCAGTGAGTGAGTATAGAGACAGTGAGTGAGTGTGAGGGTAAGTGGGTGAGTGTGAGGGTCAGTGAGTGAGTATAGAGTCAGAAAGTGGTGTGTGGGTCAGTGAGTGAGTGTGGGGGTCAGTGAGGGAGCGCGAGGGTCAGTGAGTGAATATGAGGGTCAGTGAGTGAGTATAGTGTCAGTGAGTGAGTGTGTGGGTCCGTGAGTGAGTGTGGGGTCAGGGAGTGAGTGTGTGGGTCAGTGAGTGAGTGTGCGGTCTGTGAGTGTGGGGGTCAGTGAGTGAGTGTGAGGTTCAGTCAGTGTGTGTGAGGATAAGTGAGTGAGTATAGTGTCAGTGTGTGAATGTGAGCGTCATTGAGTGAGTGTGAGGTCAGTGAGTGAGTGTGAGGTCAGTGAGTGAGTGTGGGGTCAGAGAGTGAGTGTGGGGTCAGTGAGTGAGCAAGGTTCAGTGAGTGATTGTGAGGGTAAGTGAGTGAGTATAGTGTCAGTGAGTGAGTGTGGCATCAGTGAGTGAGTGTGGGGTCAGTGAGTGAGTGTGAGGTCAGTGAGTGAGTGTGAGGTCAGTGTGTGAGTGTGAGGGTCATTGAGTGAGTGTGAGGTCAGTGAGTGAGTGTGAGGTCAGTGAGTGTGAGGTCAGTGAGTGAGTGTGGGGTCAGTGTGTGAGCGATGTTCAGTGAGTGATTGTGAGGGTCAGTGAGTGAGTATCGTGTCAGTGAGTGAGTGTGGCGTCAGTGAGTGAGTGTGGGGGTGAGTGAGTGAGTGTGGGGTCAGTGAGTGAGTGTGAGGTCAGTGAGTGAGTGTGGAGTCAGTGAGTGAGTGTGAGGGTCAGTGAGTGAGTGTGAGGTCAGTGAGTGAGTGTGGGGTTCTTGAGTGAGTGTGGGGTCAGGTAGTGAGTGTGGGTGTCAGTGAGTGAGTATAGAGCCAGTGAGTGAGTGTGAGGGTCAGTGAGTGAGTGTGAGGGTCAGTGAGTGAGTGTGAGGGTCAGTGATTGAGTATAGAGTCAGTGAGTGAGTGTGGGGTCAGGGAGTGAAGGTGGGCTCAGGAAAAGGTGAGTCTGGGGTCAGGGACTGAGTGTGAAGGTCAGTGAGTGAGTGTGAGGTCAGTGAATTAGAGTGAGGGTTAGTGAGTGAGTGAGGGGGTGCACGGGGGTCAGTGAGTAAGTGTGAGGGTCAGTGAGTGAATGTGAGGGTCAGTGAGTGAGTATAGTGTCAGTGAGTGAGTGTGGGGTCAGTGAGTGAGTGTGAGGTTCAGTTAGTGAGTGTGAGGATAAGTGAGTGAGTATAGTGTCAGTGAGTGAGTGTGGGGTTTGTGAGTGAGTGTAGGGTCAGGGAGTGAGTGTGAGGGTCAGTGAGTGAGTGTGAGGTCAGTGTGTTAGTGTGAGGGTCAGTGAGTGCGTGTGAGGGTCAGTGAGTGAGTGTGAGGGTCAGTGATTGAGTATAGTGTCAGGGAGTGAGTGTGGAGACAGGGAGTGAATGTGGGCTCAGGAAAAAGTGAGTCTGGGGTCAGGGAGTGAGTGTAAGGGTCAGTGAGTGAGTGTGAGGTCAGTGAATTAGAGTGAGGGTTAGTGAGTGAGTGAGGGGGTTGGTGAGTGAGCACGGGGGTCAGTGAGTAAGTGTGAGGGTCAGTGAGTGAATGTGAGGGTCAGTGAGTGAGTATAGTGTCAGTGAGTGAGTTTGGGGGTCAGTGAGTGAGTGTGAGGTTCAGTTAGTGAGTGTGAGGATAAGTGAGTGAGTATAGTGTCAGTGAGTGAGTGTGGGCTTTGTGAGTGAATGTAGGGTCAGGGAGCGAGTGTGAGGGTCAGTGAGTGAGTGTGAGGTCAGTGAGTTAGTGTGAGGGTCAGTGAGTGCGTGTGGCGGTCAGTGAGTGAATGTAGGGTCCGTGAGTGAATGTGGGGGTCAGTGAGTGAGTATAGAGACAGTGAGTGAGTGTGAGGGTCAGTGGGTGAGTGTGAGGGTCAGTGAGTGAGTATAGAGTCAGAAAGTGGTGTGTGGGTCAGTGAATGAGTGTGGGGGTCAGTGAGTGAGCGCGAGGGTCAGTGAGTGAATATGAGGGTCAGTGAGTGAGTATAGTGTCAGTGAGTGAGTGTGTGGGTCAGTGAGTGAGTGTGCGGTCAGTGAGTGTTGGGGTCAGTGAGTGAGTGTGAGGTTCAGTCAGTGAGTGTGAGGATAAGTGAGTGAGTATAGTGTCAGTGAGTGAGTGTGGCGTCAGTGAGTGAGTGTGGGGTCAGTGAGTGAGTGTGAGGTCAGTGAGTGAGTGTGAGGTCAGTGTGTGCGTGTGAGGGTCATTGAGTGAGTGTGAGGTCAGTGAGTGAGTGTGAGGTCAGTGAGTGAGTGTGGGGTCAGAGAGTGAGTGTGGGGTCAGTGAGTGAGCAAGGTTCAGTGAGTGATTGTGAGGGTAAGTGAGTGAGTATAGTGTCAGTGAGTGAGTGTGGCGTCAGTGAGTGAGTGTGGGGTCAGTGAGTGAGTGTGAGGTCAGTGAGTGAGTGTGAGCTCAGTGTGTGAGTGTGAGGGTCAGTGAGTGAGTGTGAGGTCAGTGAGTGAGTGTGAGGTCAGTGAGTGAGTGTGGGGTCAGTGAGTGAGCGATGTTCAGTGAGTGATTGTGAGGGTCAGTGAGTGAGTATCGTGTCAGTGAGTGAGTGTGGCGTCAGTGAGTGAGTGTGGGGGTGAGTGAGTGAGTGTGGGGTCAGTGAGTGAGTGTGGCGTCAGTGAGTGAGTGTGGGGGTCAGTGAGTGTGTGTGAGGTCAGTGAGTGAGTGTGGGGTCAGTGAGTGAGTGTGAGGTCAGTGAGTGAGTGTGAGGTCAGTGAGTTAGTGTGAGGGTCAGTGAGTGAATGTAGGGTCCGTGAGTGAATGTGGGGGTCAGTCAGTGAGTATAGAGTCAGTGAGTGAGTGTGAGTGTCAGAGAGTGAGTGTGGAGTCAGTGAGTGGGTTTGAAGGTCAGTGAGTGAGTGTGGGGGTCAGTGAGTGAGGGTGGAGTCAGGGAGTGAGTGTGGGGTCCGTGTGTGAGTGTGGGGTCAGTGAGTGAGTGTGGGGGTCAGTGAATGAGTGCGAGGGTCAGGGATTGAGTGTGAGGGTCAGTGAGTGAGTATAGTGTCAGTGAGCGAGTGTGGGGTCAGTAATTGAGTGTGGGGGTCAGTGAGTGAGTGTCGGGGTCAGTGAGTGAGTGTGGGGTCAGTGAGCGTGGCATCTGTGAGTGAGTGTGAGGGTCAGTGAGTGTGTGCGAGTGTCAGAGAGTGATCAAGGGAGTCAGTGAGTGAGTGTGAGTGTCAGAGACTGAGTGTGGTAGTCAGTGAGTGACTGTGGGGGTCAGTGAGTGAGTATGAGGTCAGTGAGTGAGTGTGAGTGTCAGAGAGTGAGTGTGGAGTCAGTGAGTGGGTTTGAGGGTCAGTGAGTGAGTGTGAGGGTCAGTGATTGAGTATAGTGTCAGTGAGTGAGTGTGGGGTCAGGGAGTGAATGTGGGGTCAGGAAAAATTGAGTCTGGGGTCAGGGAGTGAGTGTGAGGGTCAGTGAGTGAGTGTGAGGTCAGTGAATTAGAGTGAGGGTTAGTGAGTGAGTGAGGGGGTTGATGAGTGAGCACGGGGGTCAGTGAGTGAGTGTGAGGGTCAGTGAGTGAATGTGAGGGTCAGTGAGTGAGTATAGTGTCAGTGAATGAGTGTGGGGTCAGTGAGTGAGTGTCGGGGTCAGTGAGTGAGTGTGGGGTCAGTGAGTGAGTGTGGCGGTCAGTGAGTCAGTGTGAGGTCAGTGAATGAGTGTGAGGTCAGTGAGTGAGTGTGGGCTCCGTGAGTGATTGTGAGGTCAGTGAATGAGTATAGAGTCAGTGAGTGGGTGTGAGGGTCAGTGAGTGAGTGTTGGGGTCAGTGAGTGTGGCGTCAGTGAGTGAGTGTGAGCGTCAGTGAGTGTGTGTGAGTGTCAGAGAGTGATCAAGGGAGTCAGTGTGGGGGTCAGTGAGTGAGTATGAGGTCAGTGAGTGTGAGTGTCAGAGAGTGAGTGGGTTTGAGTGTAAGAGAGTGAGTGAGGAGTCAGTGAGTGAGTGTCAGGGTCAGTGAGTGAGTGTGAGGTTAGTGAGTGAGTGTGAGGTCAGTGAGTGCGTGTGGGGGTGAGTGAGTGAGTGTGGGGTCAGAGAGTGAGTGTGGAGTCAGTGAGTGAGTGTGAGGTCAGTGAATGAGTGTGAGGGTCAGTGAGAGTGTGAGGGTAAGTGAGTGAGTATCGTGTCTGTGAGTGTGTGTGGGGGTCAGCGAGTGAAAGCGATGTCAGTGAGTTAGTGTGGGGGTCAGTGAGTGACTGTGGGGTCAGTGATTGAGTGTGAGGGTCAGTGAGTGAGTGTGGGGTCAGTGAGTGAGTGTGGCATCAGTGAGTGAGTGTGGGGGTCAGTGAGTGTGTGTGAGGGTCAGTGAGTGAGTGTGGGGTCAGTGAGTGAGTGTGAGGGTCAGTGAGTGAGTGTGAGGGTCAGTGAGTGAGTGTGGGGGTCAGTGAGTGAGTGTCAGGGTCAGAGAGTGAGTGTCAGGGTCAGTGAGTGAGTGTGAGGTTAGTGAGTGAGTGTGAGGTCCGTGTGTGAGTGTGGTGTCAGGGAGTGAGTGTGAGGTCAGTGAGTTTGTGTGAGGGTCAGTGAGTGAGTGTGGGCGTCGTGAGTGAGTGTGGGGGTCAGTGAGTGACTGTGAGGGTCAGTGAGTGAGTGTGACGGTCAGTGAGTGAGTATAGAGTCTGTAAGTGGGTGTGAGGGTCAGTGAGTTAGTGTGGGGGTCAGTGAGTGTGGGGTCAGTGAGTGAATGTGAGGTCAGTGAGTGAGTGTGGGGTCAGTGAGTGAGTGTGGCATCAGTGAGTGAGTGTGAGGTCAGTGAGTGAGTGTGGGGGTCAGTGAGTGAGTGTGAGGTCAGTGAGGGAGTGTGGGGTTTAGTTAGTGAGTGTGGTGTCAGTGAGTGGGTGTGGCATCAGTGAGTGAGTGTGGGGTCAGTGAGTGAGTGTGGGGGTCAGTGAGTGTGTGTGAGGTCAGTGAGTGAGTGTGGGGTCAGTGAGTGAGTGTGAGTGTCAGAGAGTGAGTGAGGGAGTCAGTGAGTGAGTGTGAGTGTCAGAAAGTGAGTGTTGGGTTTAGTTAGTGAGTGTGAGGGTCAGTGAGTGAGTGTGAGTGTCAGAGAATGAGTGTGGAGGCAGTGAGTGGGTATGCGGTCTGTGTGTGAGTGTGTGGTTAGTGAGTGAGTGTGAGTGTCAGAGAGTGAGTGTGGTGTCAGGGAGTGAGTGTGAGGTCAGTGAGTGTTTGTGGGGTCCGTGTGTGAGTGTGGTCTCAGAGAATGAGTGTGGTGTCAGGGAGTGAGTGTGGGGTCAGTGAGTGAGTATAGTATCAGTGAGTGAGTGTGGGCGTCGTGAGTGAGTGTGGGGTCAGGGATTGAGTGTGGGAGTCAGTGAGTGAGTATAGAGCCAGTGAGTGACTGTGAGGGTCAGTGAGTGAGTGTGAGGGTCAGTGAGTGAGTATAGAGTCAGTAAGTGGGTGTGCGGGTCAGTGAGTTAGTGTGGGGGTCAGTGAGTGTGGGGTCAGTGAGTGAGTGTGGGGTCAGGGAGTGAGTGTGAGGGTCAGTGAGTGAGTGTGAGGTCAGTGAATTAGAGTGAGGGTCAGTGAGTGAGTGTGAGCGTCAGTGAGTGAGTATAGAGTCTGTAAGTGGGTGTGAGGGTCAGTGAGTTAGTGTGGGGGTCAGTGAGTGTGGGGTCAGTGAGTGAGCACGAGGGTCAGTGAGTGAGTGTGAGGGTCAGTGATTGAGTAAAGTGTCAGTGAGTGAGTGTGGGGTCAGGGAGTGGGTGTGGGGTCAGTGAGTGAGTGTGGGGGTCAGTGAGTGAGTGTGGCATCAGTGAGTGAGTGTGAGGGTCAGTGAATTAGAGTAAGGGTTAGTGAGTGAGTGAGGGGGTCGGTGAGTGCATGTGGGGGTCAGGGAGTGAGTATGGGGTCAGGGAGTGAGTGTGGGGGTCAGGGAGTGAGTGTGAGGGTCAGTGAGTGAGTGAGGGAGTCAGTGAGTGAGTGTGAGGTTGAATGCGGGAGTGTGTGGTTCTGTGATTGAGTGTGGGGTTAGTGAGTGAGTGTGGGGTCAGAGAGTGAGTGTGGAGTCAGTGAGTGAGTGTCAGGGTCAGTGTGTGAGTGTGAGGTTAGTGAGTGAGTGTGAGTGTCAGAGAGTGAGTGATGTCAGGGAGTGAGTGTGAGGTAAGTGAGTGAGTGTGGGCGTCGAGAGTGAGTGTGGGGTCAGGGAGTGAGTGTGGGGGTCAGTGAGTGAGTATAGAGCCAGTGAGTGAGTGTGGGGGTCAGTGAGTGAGTATAGAGTCAGTAAGTGGGTGTGAGGGTCAGTGAGTTAGTGTGGGGGTCAGTGAGTGTGGGGTCAGTGAGTGAGCACGAGGGTCAGTGAGTGAGTGTGGGGTCAGGGAGTGAGTGTGGCATCAGTGACTGAGTGTGGGGGTCAGTGAGTGAGTGTGAGGGATAGTGAGTGAGTGTGAGGATCAGTGAGTGAGTGTGGCATCAGTGAGTGAGTGTGGGGGTCTGTGAGTGAGTGTGAGGTCAGTGAGTGATTGTGAGGTCAGTGAGTGAGTGTGAGGTCAGTGAGTGATTGTGAGGTCAGTGAGTGAGTATAGAGTGAGTGAGTGGGTTGAGGGTCAGTGAGTGAGTGTTGGGGTCAGTAAGTGTGTGTGGCGGTCAGTGAGTGAATGTAGGGTCCGTGAGTGAATGTGGGGGTCAGTGAGTGAGTATAGAGTCAGTGAGTGAGTGTGAGGGTCAGTGGGTGAGTGTGAGGGTCAGTGAGTGAGTATAGAGTCAGAAAGTGGTGTGTGGGTCAGTGAGTGAGTGTGGGGGTCAGTGAGTGAGCGCGAGGGTCAGTGACTGAATATGAGTGTCAGTGAGCGATTATAGTGTCAGTGAGTGAGTGTGTGGGTCAGTGACTGAGTGTGGGGTCAGGGAGTGAGTGTGTGGGTCAGTGAGTGAGTGTGGGGTCAGTGAGTGATTGTGGGGGTCAGTGAGTGAGTGTGAGGTTCAGTCAGTGAGTGTGAGGATAAGTGAGTGAGGAAAGTGTCAGTGAGTGAGTGTGGGGTCAGTGAGTGAGTGTGAAGTCAGTGAGTGATTGTGAGGTCAGTGAGTGAGTATAGAGTCAGTGAGTGGGTTGAGGGTCAGTGAGTGAGTGTTGAGGTCAGTGAGTGTGGCGTCAGTGAGTGAGTGTGAGGGTCAGTGAATGTGTGTGAGTGTCAGAGAGTGATCAAGGGAGTCAGTGAGTGAGTGTGGGTGTCAGAGACTGAGTGTGGAGGTCAGTGAGTGAGTGTGAGGGTCAGTGAGTGAGTGTGAGTGTCAGAAAGTGAGTGCGGGGATCAATGAGTGAGTATGAGGTCAGTGAATGAGTGTGAGTGTCAGAGAGTGAGTGTGGTGTCAATGAGTGGGTTTGAGCGTCAGTGAGTGAGTGTGGGGGTGAGTGAGTGAGTGTGGAGTCAGTGAGTGAGTGTGAGGGTCAGTGAGTGAGTGTGAGGTCAGTGAGTGAGTGTGGGGTTCTTGAGTGAGTGTGGGGTCAGGTAGTGAGTGTGGGTGTCAGTGAGTGAGTATAGAGCCAGTGAGTGAGTGTGAGGGTCAGTGAGTGAGTGTGAGGGTCAGTGATTGAGTGTCGGGGTCAGGGAGTGAGTGTGGAGTCAGGGAGTGAATGTGGGCTCAGGAAAAAGTGAGTCTGGGGTCAGGGACTGAGTGTGAAGGTCAGTGAGTGAGTGTGAGGTCAGTCAATTAGAGTGAGGGTTAGTGAGTGAGTGAGGGGGTTGGTGAGTGAGCACGGGGGTCAGTGAGTAAGTGTGAGGGTCAGTGAGTGAATGTGAGGGTCAGTGAGTGAGTATAGTGTCAGTGAGTGAGTTTGGGGGTCAGTGAGTGAGTGTGAGGTTCAGTTAGTGAGTGTGAGGATAAGTGAGTGAGTATAGTGTCAGTGAGTGAGTGTGGGCTTTGTGAGTGAGTGTAGGGTCAGGGAGCGAGTGTGAGGGTCAGTGAGTGAGTGTGAGGTCAGTGAGTTAGTGTGAGGGTCAGTGAGTGCGTGTGGCGGTCAGTGAGTGAATGTAGGGTCCGTGAGTGAATGTGGGGGTCAGTGAGTGAGTATAGAGACAGTGAGTGAGTGTGAGGGTCAGTGAGTGAGTATAGAGTCAGAAAGTGGTGTGTGGGTCAGTGAGTGAGTGTGGGGGTCAGTGAGTGAGCGCGAGGGTCAGTGAGTGAATATGAGGGTCAGTGAGTGAGTATAGTGTCAGTGAGTGAGTGTGTGGGTCAGTGATTGAGTGTGGGGTCAGGGAGTGAGTGTGTGGGTCAGTGACTGAGTGTGCGGTCAGTGAGTGTTGGGGTCAGTGAGTGAGTGTGAGGTTCAGTCAGTGAGTGTGAGGATAAGTGAGTGAGTATAGTGTCAGTGAGTGAGTGTGGCGTCAGTGAGTGAGTGTGAGGTCAGTGTGTGCGTGTGAGGGTCATTGAGTGAGTGTGAGGTCAGTGAGTGAGTGTGAGGTCAGTGAGTGAGTGTGGGGTCAGAGAGTGAGTGTGGGGTCAGTGAGTGAGCAAGGTTCAGTGAGTGATTGTGAGGGTAAGTGAGTGAGTATAGTGTCAGTGAGTGAGTGTGGCGTCAGTGAGTGAGTGTGGGGTCAGTGAGTGAGTGTGAGGTCAGTGAGTGAGTGTGAGCTCAGTGTGTGAGTGTGAGGGTCAGTGAGTGAGTGTGAGGTCAGTGAGTGAGTGTGAGGTCAGTGAGTGAGTGTGGGGTCAGTGAGTGAGCGATGTTCAGTGAGTGATTGTGAGGGTCAGTGAGTGAGTATCGTGTCAGTGAGTGAGTGTGGCGTCAGTGAGTGAGTGTGGGGGTGAGTGAGTGAGTGTGGGGTCAGTGAGTGAGTGTGGCGTCAGTGACTGAGCATAGTACCAGTGAGTGAGTGTGGGGGTCAGTGAGTGTGTGTGAGGTCAGTGAGTGAGTGTGGGGTCAGTGAGTGAGTGTGAGGTCAGTGAGTGAGTGTGAGGTCAGTGAGTTAGTGTGAGGGTCAGTGAGTGAATGTAGGGTCCGTGAGTGAATGTGGGGGTCAGTCAGTGAGTATAGAGTCAGTGAGTGAGTGTGAGTGTCAGAGAGTGAGTGTGGAGTCAGTGAGTGGGTTTGAAGGTCAGTGAGTGAGTGTGGGGGTCAGTGAGTGAGGGTGGAGTCAGGGAGTGAGTGTGGGGTCCGTGTGTGAGTGTGGGGTCAGTGAGTGAGTGTGGGGGTCAGTGAATGAGTGCGAGGGTCAGGGATTGAGTGTGAGGGTCAGTGAGTGAGTATAGTGTCAGTGAGCGAGTGTGGGGTCAGTAATTGAGTGTGGGGGTCAGTGAGTGAGTGTCGGGGTCAGTGAGTGAGTGTGGAGTCAGTGAGCGTGGCATCTGTGAGTGAGTGTGAGGGTCAGTGAGTGTGTGCGAGTGTCAGAGAGTGATCAAGGGAGTCAGTGAGTGAGTGTGAGTGTCAGAGACTGAGTGTGGTAGTCAGTGAGTGACTGTGGGGGTCAGTGAGTGAGTATGAGGTCAGTGAGTGAGTGTGAGTGTCAGAGAGTGAGTGTGGAGTCAGTGAGTGGGTTTGAGGGTCAGTGAGTGAGTGTGAGGGTCAGTGATTGAGTATAGTGTCAGTGAGTGAGTGTGGGGAAAGGGAGTGAATATGGGGTCAGGAAAAATTGAGTCTGGGGTCAGGGAGTGAGTGTGAGGGTCAGTGAGTGAGTGTGAGGTCAGTGAATTAGAGTGAGGGTTAGTGAATGAGTGAGGGGGTTGGTGAGTAAGTGTGAGGTTGAATGAGGGAGTGTGCGGGTCTGTGAGTGAGTGTAGGGTCAGTGAGTGAGTGTGGGGTCAGGGAGTGAGTGTGGAGTCAGTGAGTGAGAGTGAGGGTCAGTGACTGAGTGTAGGGGTCACTGAGTGAGAGTGAGGATCAGTGAGTGAGTGTGGGGGTCAGTGAGTGAGTGTCGGGTCAGTGAGTGAGTGTGGGGGTCAGTGAGTGAGCGTGAGATTCAGTGAGTGAGCGTGAGGGTAAGTGAGTGAGTATAGTGTCAGTGAGCGAGCATAGTGTCAATGAGTGAGTGTGGGGGTCAGTGAGTGAGTGTGGGGTCAGTGAGCGAATGTGGGGGTCGGTGAGTGAGTGTGAGGGTAAGTGAGTGAGTATCGTGTCAGTGAGTGAGTGTGGGGTCAGAGAGTGAGTGTGGGGATCAGTGAGTGACTGTGGGGATCAGTGAGTGAGTGTTGGGGTCAGTGAGTGAGTGTGGGGTCAGTGAGCGAATGTGGGGGTCAGTGAGTGAGTATAGTGTCAGTGAGTGAGTGTGGGGTCAATAAGTGAGTGTCGGGGTCAGTGAGTGAGTGTCGGGGTCAGTGAGTGAGTGTGAGGTCAGTGAGTGAGTGTGAGGTCAGTGAGTGAGTGTGGGGTCCGTGAGTGATTGTGAGGTCAGTGAGTGAGTGTGAGGTCAGTGAGTGTGTATGGGGGTCAGTGAGTCAGTATGAGGTCAGTGAGTGTGAGTGTCAGAGAGTGAGTGGGTATGAGGGTCAGTGAGTGAGTGTGAGTGTCAGAGACTGAGTGTGGTGGTCATTGAGTGAGTGTGAGGGTCAGTGAGTGAGTGTGGGCGTCGGTGAGTGAGTGTGGGTGTCAGTGAGTGAGTATAGAGCCAGTGAGTGAGTGTGAGGGTCAGTGAGTGAGTGTGAGGGTCAGTGATTGAGTATAGTGTCAGTGAGTGAGTGTGGGGTCAGTGAGCGAATGTGGGGATCAGTGAGTGAGTGTGGGGTCAGTGAGTGAGTGTCGGGGTCAGTGAGTGAGTGTGGGGTCAGTGAGTGAGTGTGTGGGTCAGTGGGTGAGTGTGGGGTCAGGGAGTGAGTGTCGGGGTCAGTGAGTGAATGTGGAGTCAGTGAGTGATTGTGAGGTCAGTGAGTGAGTGTGGGGTCAGTGAGTGATTGTGGGGGTCAGTGAGTGAGTGTGAGGTCAGTGAGTGCGTGTGGGGTCCGTGAGTGATTGTGAGGTCAGTCAGTGAGTATAGAGTCAGTGAGTGGGTGTGAGGGTCAGTGTGAGTGTTGGGATCAGTGAGTTTGGCGTCAGTGAGTGAGTGTGTGGGTCAGTGAGTGTGTGTGAGTGTCAGAGAGTGATCAATGGAGTCAGTGAGTGAGTGTGAGTGTCAGAGACTGAGTGTGGTGGTCATTGAGTGAGTGTGAGGGTCAGTGAGTGAGTGTGAGTGTCAGAAAGTGAGTGTGGGGATCAGTGAGTGAGTATGAGGTCAGTGAATGAGTGTGAGTGTCAGAGAGTGAGAGTGAGTGTCAGAGAGTGAGTGTGGTGTCAATGAGTGGGTTTGAGGGTCAGTGAGTGAGTGTGAGTGTCAGAGACTGAGGGAGGGAGTCAGTGAGTGAGTGTGAGTGTCAGAGAGTGAGTGTTGAGTTTAGTCAGTGAGTGTGGGGTCAGTGAGTGAGTGTGGAGTCAGTGAGCGATTGTCAGGGTCAGTGAGTGAGTGTGAGGGTCAGTGAGTGAGTGTGGGATCAGTGAGTGAGTGTGGGGGTCAGTGAGTGAGCGTGAGATTCAGTGAGTGAGCGTGAGGGTAAGTGAGTGAGTATAGTGTCAGTGAGCGAGCATAGTGTCAATGAGTGAGTGTGGGGGTCAGTGAGTGAGTGTGGGGTCAGTGAGCGAATGTGGGGCGCGGTGAGTGAGTGTGAGGGTAAGTGAGTGATTATCGTGTCTGTGAGTGAGTGTGGGGTCAGTGAGCGAATGTGGGTATCAGTGAGTGAGTGTGGCGACAGTGAGTGAGTGTGGGGTCAGTGAGTGAAAGTGATGTCAGTCAGTTAGTGTGGGGGTCAGTGAGTGAGTGTGGGGTCAGTGAGTGAGTGTCGGGGTCAGTGAGTGAGTGTGGGGTCAGTGAGTGAATGTGTGGGTCAGTGGGTGAGTGTGGGATCAGTGAGTGAGTGTGGGGTCAGTGAGTGATTGTGGGGGTCAGTGAGTGAGTGAGGTCAGTGAGTGCGTGTGGGGTCCGTGAGTGATTGTGAGGTCAGTGAGTGAGTATAGAGTCAATGAGTGGGTGTGAGGGTCAGTGTGAGTGTTGGGGTCAGTGAGAGTGGCGTCAGTGAGTGAGTGTGAGGGTCAGTGAGTGTGTGTGAGTGTCAGAGAGTGATCAAGGGAGTCAGTGAGTGAGTGTGAGGTCAGTGAGTGAGTGTAGAGTCAGTGAGTGGGTGTGAGGGTCAGTGAGTGAGTGTTGGGGTCAGTGATTGTGGCGTCAGTGAGTGAGTGTGAGGGTCAGCGAGTGTGTGTGAGTGTCAGAGAGTGATCAAGGGAGTCAGTGAGTGAGTGTGAGTGTCAGAGACTGAGTGTGGTGGTCAGTGAGTGAGTGTGAGGGTCAGTGAGTGAGTGTGAGGTCAGTGAGTTAGTGTGAGGGTCAGTGAGTGAGTGTGATTGTCAGAGAGTGAGTGTGGGCGTCGGTGAGTGAGTGTGGGGTCAGGGAGTGAGTGTGGGTGTCAGTGAGTGAGTGTGGGGAAAGGGAGTGAATGTGGGGTCAGCAAAAAGTGAGTCTGGGTTCAGGGAGTGAGTGTGAGGGTCAGTGAGTGAGTGTGAGGTCAGTGAATTAGAGTGAGGGTTAGTGAATGAGTGAGGGGGTTGGTGAGTGAGTGTGAGGTTGAATGAGGGAGTGTGCGGGTCTGTGAGTGAGTGTAGGGTCAGTGAGTGAGTGTGGGGTCAGGGAGTGAGTGTAGGGGTCACTGAGTGAGAGTGAGGATCAGTGAGTGAGTGTGGGGTCAGTGAGTGAGTGTGGGATCAGTAAGTGAGTGTGGGGGTCAGTGAGTGAGCGTGAGATTCAGTGAGTGAGCGTGAGGGTAAGTGAGTGAGTATAGTGTCAGTGAGCGAGCATAGTGTCAATGAGTGAGTGTGGGGGTCAGTGAGTGAGTGTGGGGTCAGTGAGCGAATGTGGGGGTCGGTGAGTGAGTGTGAGGGTAAGTGAGTGAGTATCGTGTCAGTGAGTGAGTGTGGGGTCAGTGAGTGAGTGTGGGGATCAGTGAGTGACTGTGGGGATCAGTGAGTGAGTGTTGGGGTCAGTGAGTGAGTGTGGGGTCAGTGAGCGAATGTGGGGGTCAGTGAGTGAGTATAGTGTCAGTGAGTGAGTGTGGGGTCAATAAGTGAGTGTCGGGGTCAGTGAGTGAGTGTCGGGGTCAGTGAGTGAGTGTGAGGTCAGTGAGTGAGTGTGGGGTCCGTGAGTGATTGTGAGGTCAGTGAGTGAGTGTGAGGTCAGTGAGTGTGTATGGGGGTCAGTGAGTCAGTATGAGGACAGTTAGTGTAAGTGTCAGAGAGTGAGTGGGTTTGAGGGTCAGTGAGTGAGTGTGAGTGTCAGAGACTGAGTGTGGTGGTCATTGAGTGAGTGTGAGGGTCAGTGAGTGAGTGTGGGCGTCGGTGAGTGAGTGTGGGGTCAGGGAGTGAGTGTGGGTGTCAGTGAGTGAGTATAGAGCCAGTGAGTGAGTGTGAGGGTCAGTGAGTGTGTGTGAGGGTCAGTGATTGAGTATAGTGTCAGTGAGTGAGTGTGGGGTCAGTGAGCGAATGTGGGGATCAGTGAGTGAGTGTGGGGTCAGTGAGTGAGTGTGGGGTTCAGCGAGTGAAAGTGATGTCAGTCAGTTAGTGTGGGGGTCAGTGAGTGAGTGTGGGGTCAGTGAGTGAGTGTCGGGGTCAGTGAGTGAGTGTGGGGTCAGTGAGTGAGTGTGTGGGTCAGTGGGTGAGTGTGGGGTCAGGGAGTGAGTGTCGGGGTCAGTGAGTGAATGTGGAGTCAGTGAGTGATTGTGAGGTCAGTGAGTGCGTGTGGGGTCCGTGAGTGATTGTGAGGTCAGTCAGTGAGTATAGAGTCAGTGAGTGGGTGTGAGGGTCAGTGTGAGTGTTGGGATCAGTGAGTGTGGCGTCAGTGAGTGAGTGTGAGGGTCAGTGAGTGTGTGTGAGTGTCAGAGAGTGATTAATGGAGTCAGTGAGTGAGTGTGAGTGTCAGAGACTGAGTGTGGTGGTCATTGAGTGAGTGTGAGGGTCAGTGAGTGAGTGTGAGTGTCAGAAAGTGAGTGTGGGGATCAGTGAGTGAGTATGAGGTCAGTGAATGAGTGTGAGTGTCAGAGAGTGAGAGTGAGTGTCAGAGAGTGAGTGTGGTGTCAATGAGTGGGTTTGAGGGTCAGTGAGTGAGTGTGAGTGTCAGAGACTGAGGGAGGGAGTCAGTGAGTGAGTGTGAGTGTCAGAGAGTGAGTGTTGGGTTTAGTCAGTGAGTGTGGGGTCAGTGAGTGAGTGTGGAGTCAGTGAGCGAGTGTCAGGGTCAGTGAGTGAGTGTGGGGATCAGTGAGTGAGTGTGGGGTCAGTGAGTGAAAGTGATGTCAGTCAGTTAGTGTGGGGGTCAGTGAGTGAGTGTGGGGTCAGTGAGTGAGTATGGGGTCAGTGAGTGAGTGTCGGGGTCAGTGAGTGAGTGTGAGGTCAGTGAGTCAGTGTGAGGTCAGTGAGTGAGTGTGGGGTTCGTGAGTGATTGTGAGGTCAGTGAGTGAGTGTGGGGTCAGTGAGTGTGTATGGGGGTCAGTGAGTCAGTATGAGGTCAGTGAGTGTGTGTCAGAGAGTGAGTGGGTTTGAGGGTCAGTGAGTGAGTGTCAGGTCAGTGAGTGAGTGTGGGGTCCGTAAGTGACTATAGAGTCAGTATGTGGGTCTGTGGGTCAGTGAGTGAGTGTGAAGTCAGTGGGTGATTGTGAGGTCAGTGAGTGAGTATAGAGTCAGTGAGTGGGTGTGAGGGTCAGTGAGTGACTGTTGGGGTCAGTGAGTGTGGTGTCAGTGAGTGAGTGAGGGGGTCAGTGAGTGAGTGTGAGGGTCAGTGAGTGAGTGTGAGGGTCAGTGAGTGAGTGTGAGGTCAGTGAGTTAGTGTGAGGGTCAGTGAGTGAGTGTGATTGTCAGAGAGTGAGTGTAGGCGTCGGTGAGTGAGTGTGGGGTCAGGGAGTGAGTGTGGGTGTCAGTGAGTGAGTATAGAGCCAGTGAGTGAGTGTGAGGGTCAGTGAGTGAGTGTGAGCGTCAGTGATTGAGTATAGTGTCAGTGAATGAGTGTGGGGTCAGGGAGTGAATGTGGGGTCAGGAAAAAGTGAGTCTGGGGTCAGGGAGTGAGTGTGAGGGTCAGTGAGTGAGTGTGAGGTCAGTGAATTAGAGTGAGGGTTAGTGAATGAGTGAGGGGGTTGGTGAGTGAGTGTGAGGTTGAATGAGGGAGTGTGCGGGTCTGTGAGTGAGTGTAGGGTCAGTGAGTGAGTGTGGGGTCAGGGAGTGAGTGTGGAGTCAGTGAGTGAGAGTGAGGGTCAGTGACTGAGTGTAGGGGTCACTGAGTGAGAGTGAGGGTCAGTGAGTGAGTGTGGGGGTCAGTGAGTGAGTGTGGGATCAGTGAGTGAGTGTGGGGGTCAGTGAGTGAGCGTGAGATTGAATGAGGGAGTGTGCGGGTCTGTGAGTGAGTGTAGGGTCAGTGAGTGAGTGTGGGGTCAGGGAGTGAGTGTGGAGTCAGTGAGTGAGAGTGAGGGTCAGTGACTGAGTGTAGTGGTCACTGAGTGAGAGTGAGGATCAGTGAGTGAGTGTGGGGGTCAGTGAGTGAGTGTGGGATCAGTGAGTGAGTGTGGGGGTCAGTGAGTGAGCGTGAGATTCAGTGAGTGAGCGTGAGGGTAAGTGAGTGAGTATAGTGTCAGTGAGCGAGCACAGTGTCAATGAGTGAGTGTGGGGGTCAGTGAGTGAGTGTGGGGTCAGTGAGCGAATGTGGGGGTCGGTGAGTGAGTGTGAGGGTATGTGAGTGAGTATCGTGTCAGTGAGTGAGTGTGGGGTCAGAGAGTGTGTGTGGGGATCAGTGAGTGAGTGTGGGGTCAGTGAGTGAGTGTGGGGATCAGTGAGTGACTGTGGGGATCAGTGAGTGAGTGTTGGGGTCAGTGAGTGAGTGTGGGGTCAGTGAGCGAATGTGGGGGTCAGTGAGTGAGTATAGTGTCAGTGAGTGAGTGTGGGGTCAATAAGTGAGTGTCGGGGTCAGTGAGTGAGTGTCGGGGTCAGTGAGTGAGTGTGAGGTCAGTGAGTGAGTGTGAGGTCAGTGAGTGAGTGTGGGGTCCGTGAGTGATTGTGAGGTCAGTGAGTGAGTGTGAGGTCAGTGAGTGTGTTTGGGGGTCAGTGAGTCAGTATGAGGTCAGTGAGTGAGTGTGAGTGTCAGAGACTGAGTGTGGTGGTCACTGAGTGAGTGTGAGGGTCAGTGAGTGAGTGTGGGCGTCGGTGAGTGAGTGTGGGGTCAGGGACTGAGTGTGGGTGTCAGTGAGTGAGTATAGAGCCAGTGAGTGAGTGTGAGGGTCAGTGAGTGAGTGTGAGGGTCAGTGATTGAGTATAGTGTCAGTGAGTGAGTGTGGGGTCAGTGAGCGAATGTGGGGATCAGTGAGTGAGTGTGGGGTCAGTGAGTGAGTGTGGGGTTCAGCGAGTGAAAGTGATGTCAGTCAGTTAGTGTGGGGGTCAGTGAGTGAGTGTGGGGTCAGTGAGTGAGTGTCGGGGTCAGTGAGTGAGTGTGGGGTCAGTGAGTGAGTGTGTGGGTCAGTGGGTGAGTGTGGGGTCAGGGAGTGAGTGTCGGGGTCAGTGAGTGAATGTGGAGTCAGTGAGTGATTGTGAGGTCAGTGAGTGAGTGTGGGGTCAGTGAGTGATTGTGGGGGTCAGTGAGTGAGTGTGAGGTCAGTGAGTGCGTGTGGGGTCCGTGAGTGATTGTGAGGTCAGTCAGTGAGTATAGAGTCAGTGAGTGGGTGTGAGGGTCAGTGTGAGTGTTGGGATCAGTGAGTTTGGCGTCAGTGAGTGAGTGTGTGGGTCAGTGAGTGTGTGTGAGTGTCAGAGAGTGATCAATGGAGTCAGTGAGTGAGTGTGAGTGTCAGAGACTGAGTGTGGTGGTCATTGAGTGAGTGTGAGGGTCAGTGAGTGAGTGTGAGTGTCAGAAAGTGAGTGTGGGGATCAGTGAGTGAGTATGAGGTCAGTGAATGAGTGTGAGTGTCAGAGAGTGAGAGTGAGTGTCAGAGAGTGAGTGTGGGGGTGAGTGAGTGAGTGTGGAGTCCATGAGCGATTGTGAGGTCAGTGAGTGAGTATAGAGTCAGTATGTGGGTCTGTGGGTCACTGAGTGCGTGTGGGGGTCAGTGAGTGAGTGTGAGGTCAGTGAGTGAGTGTGGAGTCAGTGAGTGAGTGTGAGGGTCAGTGAGTGAGTGTTGCGGTCAGACAGTGAATGTGGGGTTCAGTGAGTGAATGTGAGATCAGTGAGTTAGAGTATAGTGTCAGTGAGTGAGTGTGGGGTTCGTGAGTGAGTGTGGGGTCAGGGAGTGAGTGTGAGGGTCAGTGAGTGAGTGTGAGGTCAGTGGGTTAGTGTGAGGGTCAGTGAGTGCGTGTGGGCGTCGGTGAATGAGTGTGGAGTCAGGGAGTGAGTGTGGGTGTCAGTGAGTGAGTATAGAGCCAGTGAGTGAGTGTGAGGGTCAGTGAGTGAGTGTGAGGGTCAGTGAGTGAGTGTGAGGGTCAGTGATTGAGTATAGTGTCAGTGAGTGAGTGTGGGGTCTGGGAGTGAATGTGGGGTCAGGGAGTGAGTCTGGGGTCAGGGAGTGAGTGTGAAGGTCAGTGAGTGAGTGTGAGGTCAGTGAATTAGAGTGAGGGTTAGTGAGTGAGTGAGGGGGTTGGTGAGTGCATGTGAAGGTCAGGGAATGAGTGTGAGGGTCAGTGACTGAGTGTCGGGGTCACTGAGTGAGAGTGTGGGGTCAGGGAGTGAGTGTGGAGTCAGTGAGTGAGAGTGAGGGTCAGTGACTGAGTGTAGGGGTCAGTGAGTTAGTGAGAGGGTCAGTGAGTGCGTGTGGGCGTCGGTGAGTGAGTGTGGGGTCAGGTAGTGAGTGTGGGGTCAGTGAGTGAGTATAGAGCCAGTGAGTGAGTGTGAGAGTCAGTGAGTGAGTGTGAGGGTCAGTGAGTGAGTGTGAGGGTCAGTGATTGAGTATAGTGTCAGTGAGTGAGTGTGGGGTCAGGGAGTGAATGTGGGGTCAGTGAGTGAGCGTGAGGGTAAGTGAGTGAGTATAGTGTCAGTGAGCGAGCATAGTGTCAATGAGTGAGTGTGGGGGTCAGTGAGTGAGTGTCGGGTCAGTGAGTGAGTGTGGGGGTCAGTGAGTGAGCGTGAGATTCAGTGAGTGAGTGTGGGGGTCAGTGAGTGAGTGTGGGGGTCAGTGAGTGAGCACGAGATTCAGTGAGTGAGCGTGAGGGTAAGTGAGTGAGTATAGTGTCAGTGAGCGAGCATAGTGTCAGTGAGTGAGTGTGGGGGTCAGTGAGTGAGTGTGGGGTCAGTGAGTGAGTGTGGGGGTCAGTGAGTGAGTGTGAGGGTAAGTGAGTGAGTATCGTGTCTGTGAGTGAGTGTGGGGTCAGTGAGCGAATGTGGGGGTCAGTGAGTGAGTGTGGCGACAGTGAGTGAGTGTGGGGGTCAGTGAGTGAGCGCGGAATTCAGTGAGTGAGTGTGAGGGTAAGTGAGTGAGTGTGGGGGTCAGTGAGTGAGTGTGGGGTCAGTGAGTGAGTGCGGAATTCAGTGAGTGAGTGTGAGGCTCAGTGAGTGAGTACAGTGTCAGTGAGTGAGTGTGGGGTCAGTGAGTGAGTGTGGGGTCAGTGAGTGAGTGTGCGGGTCAGTGAGTGAGTGCGGAATTCAGTGAGTGAGTGTGAGGGTCAGTGAGTGAGTACAGTGTCAGTGAGTGAGTATAGTGACAGTGAGGGAGTGTGAGGGTCAGTGAGTGAGTGTGTCAGAGACTGAGGGAGGGAGTCAGTGAATGAGTGTGGGGGTCAGTGAGTGAGTGTGGGGTCAATGAGTGAGTGTGGGGATCAGTGAGTGAGTGTTGGGGTCAGTGAGTGAGTGTGAGTGTCAGAGAGTGAGTGTGGAGTCAGTGAGTGGGTCTGCGGTCAGTGAGTGAGTGTTGGGGTGAGTGAGTGAGTGTGGGGTCAATGAGTGAGTGTGGAGTCAGTGAGTGAGTGTCGGGGTCAGTGAGTGAGTGTGAGGTCAGTGAGTGAGTGTGTGTGTCAGAGAGTGAGTGTGTTGTCAGTGAGTGGATTTGAAGGTCAGTGAGTGAGAGTGGAGTGAGTGAGTGAGTGTGAGGTCAGTGAGTGAGTGTGGGGTGAGTGAGTGAGTGTGGCGTCAGGGAGTGAGTGTGAGGTCAGTGAGTGAGTGTGGGGTTCCTGAGTGAGTGTGGTGTCAGGGAGTGAGTGTGAGGTCAGTGAGTGAGTGTGGGGTTCCTGAGTGAGTGTGGTGTCAGGGAGTGAGTGTGAGGTCAGTGAGTTAGTGAGAGGGTCAGTGAGTGCGTGTGGGCGTCGGTGAGTGAGTGTGGGGTCAGGTAGTGAGTGTGGGGTCAGTGAGTGAGTATAGAGCCAGTGAGTGAGTGTGAGAGTCAGTGAGTGAGTGTCGGGTCAGTGAGTGAGTGTGGGGGTCAGTGAGTGAGCGCGAGATTCAGTGAGTGAGTGTGGGGGTCAGTGAGTGAGTGTGGGGTCAGTGAGCGAATGTGGGGGTCAGTGAGTGAGTGTGGCGACAGTGAGTGAGTGTGGGGGTCAGTGAGTGAGCGCGGAATTCAGTGAGTGAGTGTGAGGGTAAGTGAGTGAGTGTGGGGGTCAGTGAGTGAGTGTGGGGTCAGTGAGTGAGTGCGGAATTCAGTGAGTGAGTGTGAGGCTCAGTGAGTGAGTACAGTGTCAGTGAGTGAGTGTGGGGTCAGTGAGTGAGTGTGGGGTCAGTGAGTGAGTGTGCGGGTCAGTGAGTGAGTGCGGAATTCAGTGAGTGAGTGTGAGGGTCAGTGAGTGAGTACAGTGTCAGTGAGTGAGTATAGTGACAGTGAGGGAGTGTGAGGGTCAGTGAGTGAGTGTGGGGGTCAGTGAGTGAGCACGAGATTCAGTGAGTGAGCGTGAGGGTAAGTGAGTGAGTATAGTGTCAGTGAGCGAGCATAGTGTCAGTGAGTGAGTGTGGGGGTCAGTGAGTGAGTGTGGGGTCAGTGAGTGAGTGTGGGGGTCAGTGAGTGAGTGTGAGGGTAAGTGAGTGAGTATCGTGTCTGTGAGTGAGTGTGGGGTCAGTGAGCGAATGTGGGGGTCAGTGAGTGAGTGTGGCGACAGTGAGTGAGTGTGGGGGTCAGTGAGTGAGCGCGGAATTCAGTGAGTGAGTGTGAGGGTAAGTGAGTGAGTGTGGGGGTCAGTGAGTGAGTGTGGGGTCAGTGAGTGAGTGCGGAATTCAGTGAGTGAGTGTGAGGCTCAGTGAGTGAGTACAGTGTCAGTGAGTGAGTGTGGGGTCAGTGAGTGAGTGTGGGGTCAGTGAGTGAGTGTGCGGGTCAGTGAGTGAGTGCGGAATTCAGTGAGTGAGTGTGAGGGTCAGTGAGTGAGTACAGTGTCAGTGAGTGAGTATAGTGACAGTGAGGGAGTGTGAGGGTCAGTGAGTGAGTGTGTCAGAGACTGAGGGAGGGAGTCAGTGAATGAGTGTGGGGGTCAGTGAGTGAGTGTGGGGTCAATGAGTGAGTGTGGGGATCAGTGAGTGAGTGTTGGGGTCAGTGAGTGAGTGTGGGGTCAGTGAGCGAATGTGGGGGTCAGTGAGTGAGTATAGTGTCAGTGAGTGAGTGTGGGGTCAATGAGTGAGTGTCGGGGTCAGTGAGTGAGTGTGGGGTCAGTGAGTGAGTGTGTGGGTCAGTGAGTGAGTGTCGGGGTCAGTGAGTGATTGTGAGGTCAGTGAGTGAGTGTGAGGTCAGTGAGTGATTATGAGGTCAGTGAGTGAGTATAGAGTCAGTGAGTGGGTGTGAGGGTCAGTGAGTGAGTGTTGGGGTCAGTGATTGTGGCGTCAGTGAGTGAGTGTGAGGGTCAGCGAGTGTGTGTGAGTGTCAGAGAGTGATCAAGGGAGTCAGTGAGTGAGTGTGAGTGTCAGAGACTGAGTGTGGTGGTCAGTGAGTGAGTGTGAGGGTCAGGGAGTGAGTGTGAGGTCAGTGAGTTAGTGTGAGGGTCAGTGAGTGAGTGTGAGTGTCAGAGAGTGAGTGTGGGCGTCGGTGAGTGAGTGTGGGGTCAGGGAGTGAGTGTGGGTGTCAGTGAGTGAGTATACAGCCAGTGAGTGAGTGTGAGGGTCAGTGAGTGAGTGTGAGGGTCAGTGATTGAGAATAGTGTCAGTGAGTGAGTGTGGGGAAAGGGAGTGAATGTGTGGTCAGGAAAAAGTGAGTCAGGGGTCAGGGAGTGAGTGTGAGGGTCAGTAAGTGAGTGTGAGGTCAGTGAATTAGAGTGAGGGTTAGTGAGTGAGTGAGGGGGTTGGTGAGTGAGTGTGAGGTTGAATGAGGGAGTGTGCGGGTCTGTGAGTGAGTGTAGGGTCAGTGAGTAATTATGGGGGTCAGTGAGTGAGTGTGAGGGTAAGTGAGTGAGCGCGAGATTCAGTGAGTGAGCGTGAGGGTAAGTGAGTGAGTATAGTGTCAGTGAGCGAGCATAGTGTCAATGAGTGAGTGTGGGGGTCAGTGAGTGTGTGTGGGGGTCAGTGAGTGAGTGTGGGGTGTCAGTGAGTGAGTGTCAGGTCAGTGAGTGAGTGTGGGGGTCAGTGAGTGAGCGCGAGATTCAGTGAGTGAGCGTGAGGGTAAGTGAGTGAGTACAGTGTCAGTGAGCGAGCATCGTGTCAGTGAGTGAGTGTGGGGGTCATTGAGTGAGTGTGGGGTCAGTGAGCGAATGTGGGGGTCAGTGAGTGAGTGTGGCGACAGTGAGCGAGTGTGGGGGTCAATGAGTGAGTGTGGGGTCAGTGAGTGAGTGTGGGGTCAGTGAGTGAGTGTGCGGGTCAGTGAGTGAGCGCGGAATTCAGTGAGTGAGTGTGAGGACAGTGAGTGAGTGTGGGGTCCGTGAGTGAGTGTGGTGTCAGGGAGTGAGTGTGAGATCAGTGAGTTAGTGTCAGGGTCAGTGAGTGAATGTGGGGGTCAGTGAGTGAGTATAGTGTCAATGAGTGAGTGTGGGGTCAGTGAGTGAGTGTCGGGGTCAGTGAGTGAGTGTGGGGTCAGTGAGTGAGTGTGTGGGTCAGTGAGTGAGTGTCGGGGTCAGTGAGTGAGTGTGTGGGTCAGTGAGTGAGTGTCAGGGTCAGTGAGTGAGTGTCAGGGTCAGTGAGCGATTGTGAGGTCAGTGAGTGAGTGTGGGGTCAGGGAGTGAGTGTGAGATCAGTGAGTTAGTGTCAGGGTCAGTGAGTGCGTGTGGGCGTCGGTGAGTGAATGTGGGGGTCAGTGAGTCAGTGTGAGTGTCAGAGAGTGAGCGAGGGAGTCAGTGTGTGAGTGTGAGTGTCAGAGAATGAGTGTTGGGTTAAGTTAGTGAGTGTGAGGGTCAGTGAGTGAGTGTGAGCGTCAGAGAATGAGTGTTGGGTTAAGTTAGTGAGCGTGAGGGTCAGTGAGTGAGTGTGGGTGTCAGAGAGTGAGAGTGGGGTGAGTGAGTGAGTGTGAGGTCAGTGAGTGAGTGTGGGGTCCGTGAATGAGTGTGGTGTCAGGGAGTGAGTGTGGGGTCCGTGAGTGAGTGTGTGGGTCAGTCAGTGAGCGCGAGGGTCAGAGAGTGAGTGTGGGGATCAGTGAGTGAGTGTGGGGGTCAGTGAGTGAGTGTGGGGTCAGTGAGTGAGTGTTGGGGTCAGTGAGCGAATGTGGGGGTCAGTGAGTGAGTATAGTGTCAATGAGTGAGTGTGGGGTCAGTGAGCGAATGTGGGGGTCAATGAGTGAGTGTGGGGTCAGTGAGTGAGTGTGTGGGTCAGTGAGTGAGTGTCGGGGTCAGTGAGTGAGTGTGGAGTCAGTGAGTGAGTGTGTGGGTCAGTGAGTGAGTGTCGGGGTCAGTGAGTGAGTGTGGAGTCAGTGAGCGATTGTGAGGTCAGTGAGTGAGTGTGGGGTCAGTGAGTAATTGTGGGGGTCAGTGAGTGAGTGTGAGGTCAGTGAGTGAGTGTGAGGTCAGTGAGTGAGTGTGGGGTCCGTGAGTGATTGTGAGGTCAGTGAGTGAGTATAGAGTCAGTGAGTGGGTGAGAGGGTCAGTGAGTGAGTGTTGGGGTCAGTGAGTGTGGCGTCAGTGAGTGAGTGTGAGGGTCAGTGAGTGAGTGTGAGGGTCAGAGAGTGATCAAGTGAGTCAGTGAGTGAGTGTGAGGTCAGTGAGTGTGTGTGGGGGTCAGTGAGTCAGTATGAGGTCAGTGAGTGTGAGTGTCAGAGAGTGAGTGGGTTTGAGGGTCAGTGAGTGAGTGTGAGGTCAGTGAGTGAGTGTGAGGTCAGTGAGTGACTATAGAGTCAGTATGTGGGTCTGTGGGTCAGTGAGTGAGTGTGAAGTCAGTGGGTGATTGTGAGGTCAGTGAGTGAGTATAGAGTCAGTGAGTGGGTGTGAGGGTCAGTGAGTGAGTGTTGGGGTCAGTGAGTGAGTGTGGGTGTCAGTGAGTGAGTATAGAGCCAGTGAGTGAGTGTGAGGGTCAGTGAGTGAGTGTGAGGGTCAGTGATTGAGTATAGTGTCAGTGAGTAAGTGTGGGTCAGGGAGTGAATGTGGGGTCAGGAAAAAGTGAGTCTGGGGTCAGGGAGTGAGTGTGAAGGTCAGTGAGTGAGTGTGAGGTCAGTGAATTAGAGTGAGGGTTAGTGAGTGAGTGAGAGGGTTGGTGAGTGAGTGTGAGGTTGAATGAGGGAGTGTGCGGGTCTGTGAGTGAGTGTAGGGTCAGTGAGTGAGTGTGGGGTCAGGGAGTGAGTGTGGAGTCAGTGAGTGAGAGTGAGGGTCAGTGACTGAGTGTAGGGCTCACTGAGTGAGAGTGAGGGTCAGTGAGTGAGTGTGGGGTCAGTGAGTGAGTGTGGGGTTCAGCGAGTGAAAGTGATGTCAGTCAGTTAGTGTGGGGGTCAGTGAGTGAGTGTCGGGGTCAGTGAGTGAGTGTGGGGTCAGTGAGTGAGTGTGGGGGTCAGTGAGTGAGTGGGTCAGTGGGTGAGTGTGGGGTCAGTGAGTGAGTGTCGGGGTCAGTGAGTGAGTGTGGAGTCAGTAAGTGATTGTGAGGTCAGGGAGTGAGTGTGGGGTCAGTGAGTGATTGTGGGGGTCAGTGAGTGAGTGTGAGGTCAGTGAGCGAGTATAGAGTCAGTGAGTGGGTGTGAGGGTCAGTGTGAGTGTTGGGGTCAGTGAGTGTGGCGTCAGTGAGTGAGTGTGAGTGTCAGAGACTGAGTGTGGTGGTCATTGAGTGAGTGTGAGGGTCAGTGAGTGAGTGTGAGTGTCAGAAAGTGAGTGTGGGGATCAGTGAGTGAGTGTGAGGTCAGTGAATGAGTGTGAGTGTCAGAGAGTGAGTGTGGTGTCAATGAGTGGGTTTGAGGGTCAGTGAGTGAGTGTGGGGGTGAGTGAGTAAGTGTGGGGGTCAGTGAGTGAGTGTGGAGTCCGTGAGTGATTGTGAGGTCAGTGAGTGAGTATAGAGTCAGCATGTGGGTCTGTGGGTCAGTGAGTGAGTGTGGGGGTCAGTGAGTGAGTGTGAGGTCAGTGAGTGAGTGTGGAGTCAGTGAGTGAGTGTGAGGGTCAGTGAGTGAGTGTTGCGGTCAGACAGTGAATGTGGGGTTCAGTGAATGAATGTGGGATCAGTGAGTTAGTGTGAGGGTCAGTGAGTGCGTGTGGGGTTCGTGAGTGAGTGTGGGGTCAGGGAGTGAGTGTGAGGGTCAGTGAGTGAGTGTGAGGTCAGTGAGTTAGTGTGAGGGTCAGTGAGTGCGTGTGGGCGTCGGTGAGTGAGTGTGAGGGTCAGTGATTGAGTATAGTTCAGTGAGTGAGTCTGGGGTCAGGGAGTGAGTGTGAGGGTCAGTGAGTGAGTATGAGGTCAGTGAATTAGAGTGAGGGTTAGTGAGTGAGTGAGGGAGTTGGTGAGTGCATGTGAAGGTCAGGGAATGAGTGTGAACGTCAGTGAGTGAGTGAGGGGGTCAGTGAGTGAGTGTGAGGTTGAATGAGGGAGTGTGCGGGTCTGTGAGTGAGTGTAGGGTCAGTGAGTGAGTGTGGGGGTCAGGGAGTGAGTGTGGAGTCAGTGAGTGAGAGTGAGGGTCAGTGACTGAGTGTAGGGGTCACTGAGTGAGAGTGAGGGTCAGTGAGTGAGTGTGGGGGTCAGTGAGTGAGTGTGGGGTCAGTGAGCGAATGTGGGGGTCAGTGAGTGAGTGTAAGGGCAAGTGAGTGAGCGCGAGATTCAGTGAGTGAGCGTGAGGGTAAGTGAGTGAGTATAGTGTCAATGAGTGAGTGTGGGGGTCAGTGAGTGAGTGTGGGGTCAGTGAGTGAGTGTGGGGTCAGTGAGTGAGTGTGAGTGTCAGAGAGTGTGTGAGGAGTCAATGAGTGAGTGTCAGTGTCAGTGAGTGAGTGTGGGGTCAGTGAGTGAGTGTGGGGGTCAGTGAGTGAGTGTGGGGTCAGTGAGTGAGTGTGGGGGTCAGTGAGTGAGCGCGAGATTCAGTGAGTGAGCGTGAGGGTCAGTGAGCGAATGTGGGGGTCAGTGAGTGAGTGTGGCGACAGTGAGTGAGTGTGGGGGTCAGTGAGTGAGTGTGGGGTCAGTGAGTGAGTGTGAGGTCAGTGAGTGAGTGTGCGGGTCAGTGTGTGAGCGCGGAATTCAGTGAGTGAGTGTGAGGGTAAGTGAGTGAGCGCGAGATTCAGTGAGTGAGTGTGAGGGTAAGTGAGTGAGTGTGAGGTCAGTGAGTGAGTGTGAGGGTAAGTGAGTGAGTACAGTGTCAGTGAGTGAGTATAGTGTTAGTGCGTGAGTGTGAGGGTCAGTGAGTGAGTGTGTCAGAGACTGAGGGAGGGAGTCAGTGAGTGAGTGAGTGTCAGAGAGTGAGTGTTGGATTTAGTTAGTGAGTGTGGGGTGAGTGAGTGAGTGTGAGAGTCAGAGAGTGTGTGAGGAGTCAATGAGTGAGTGTCAGTGTCAGTGAGTGTGAGGGTCAGTGAGTGAGTGTGAGTGTCAGAGACTGAGGGAGGGAGTCAGTGAGTGAGTGTGAGTGTCAGAGAGTGAGTATTGGGTTTAGTTAGTGAGTGTGGAGTCAATGAGTGGGTTTGAGTGTCAGTGAGTAAGTGTGGGGGTGAGTGAGTGAGTGTGGGGGTGAGTGAGTGAGTGTGGAGTCCGTGAGTGATTGTGAGGTCAGTGAGTGAGTAAAGAGTCAGTATGTGGGTCTGTGGGTCAGTGAGTCCGTGTGGGGTCAGGGAGAGACTGTGGAGTCACTGAGTGAGTGTGGGGGTCAGTGAGTGAGTGTGAGGTCAGTGAGTGAGTGTGGAGTCAGTGAGTGAGTGTGAGGGTCAGTGAGTGAGTGTTGCGGTCAGACAGTGAATGTGGGGTTCAGTGAGTGAATGTGAGATCAGTGAGTTAGAGTATAGTGTCAGTGAGTGAGTGTGGGGTTCGTGAGTGAGTGTGGGGTCAGGGAGTGAGTGTGAGGGTCAGTGAGTGAGTGTGAGGTCAGTGAGTTAGTGTGAGGGTCAGTGAGTGCGTGTGGGCATCGGTGAGTGAGTGTGGGGTCAGGGAGTGAGTGTGGGGGTCAGTGAGTGAGTGTGAGGGTCAGTGATTGAGTATAGTGTCAGTGAGTGAGTGTGGGGTCAGGGAGTGAATGTGGGTCAGGGAGTGAGTCTGGGGTCAGGGAGTGAGTCTGGGGTCAGTGAATTAGAGTGAGGGTTAGTGAGTGAGTGAGGGGGTTGGTGAGTGCATGTGAAGGTCAGGGAATGAGTGTGAACGTCAGTGAGTGAGTGAGGGGGTCAGTGAGTGAGTGTGAGATTGAATGAGGGAGTGTGCGGGTCCGTGAGTGAGTGTAGGGTCAGTGAGTGAGTGTGGGGTCAGGGAGTGAGTGTGGAGTCAGTGAGTGAGAGTGAGGGTCAGTGACTGAGTGTAGGGGTCACTGAGTGAGAGTGAGGGTCAGTGAGTGAGTGTGGGGGTCAGTGAGTGAGTGTGGGGTCAGTGAGCGAATGTGGGGGTCAGTGAGTGAGTGTAAGGGCAAGTGAGTGAGCGCGAGATTCAGTGAGTGAGTGTGAGGGTAAGTGAGTGAGTGTGAGGTCAGTGAGTGAGTGTGAGGGTAAGTGAGTGAGTACAGTGTCAGTGAGTGAGTATAGTGTTAGTGCGTGAGTGTGAGGGTCAGTGAGTGAGTGTGTCAGAGACTGAGGGAGGGAGTCAGTGAGTGAGTGAGTGTCAGAGAGTGAGTGTTGGATTTAGTTAGTGAGTGTGGGGTGAGTGAGTGAGTGTGAGAGTCAGAGAGTGTGTGAGGAGTCAATGAGTGAGTGTCAGTGTCAGTGAGTGTGAGGGTCAGTGAGTGAGTGTGAGTGTCAGAGACTGAGGGAGGGAGTCAGTGAGTGAGTGTGAGTGTCAGAGAGTGAGTATTGGGTTTAGTTAGTGAGTGTGGAGTCAATGAGTGGGTTTGAGTGTCAGTGAGTAAGTGTGGGGGTGAGTGAGTGAGTGTGGGGGTGAGTGAGTGAGTGTGGAGTCCGTGAGTGATTGTGAGGTCAGTGAGTGAGTAAAGAGTCAGTATGTGGGTCTGTGGGTCAGTGAGTCCGTGTGGGGTCAGGGAGAGACTGTGGAGTCACTGAGTGAGTGTGGGGGTCAGTGAGTGAGTGTGAGGTCAGTGAGTGAGTGTGGAGTCAGTGAGTGAGTGTGAGGGTCAGTGAGTGAGTGTTGCGGTCAGACAGTGAATGTGGGGTTCAGTGAGTGAATGTGAGATCAGTGAGTTAGAGTATAGTGTCAGTGAGTGAGTGTGGGGTTCGTGAGTGAGTGTGGGGTCAGGGAGTGAGTGTGAGGGTCAGTGAGTGAGTGTGAGGTCAGTGAGTTAGTGTGAGGGTCAGTGAGTGCGTGTGGGCATCGGTGAGTGAGTGTGGGGTCAGGGAGTGAGTGTGGGGGTCAGTGAGTGAGTGTGAGGGTCAGTGATTGAGTATAGTGTCAGTGAGTGAGTGTGGGGTCAGGGAGTGAATGTGGGTCAGGGAGTGAGTCTGGGGTCAGGGAGTGAGTCTGGGGTCAGTGAATTAGAGTGAGGGTTAGTGAGTGAGTGAGGGGGTTGGTGAGTGCATGTGAAGGTCAGGGAATGAGTGTGAACGTCAGTGAGTGAGTGAGGGGGTCAGTGAGTGAGTGTGAGATTGAATGAGGGAGTGTGCGGGTCCGTGAGTGAGTGTAGGGTCAGTGAGTGAGTGTGGGGTCAGGGAGTGAGTGTGGAGTCAGTGAGTGAGAGTGAGGGTCAGTGACTGAGTGTAGGGGTCACTGAGTGAGAGTGAGGGTCAGTGAGTGAGTGTGGGGGTCAGTGAGTGAGTGTGGGGTCAGTGAGCGAATGTGGGGGTCAGTGAGTGAGTGTAAGGGCAAGTGAGTGAGCGCGAGATTCAGTGAGTGAGTGTGAGGGTAAGTGAGTGAGTGCGGAATTCAGTGAGTGAGTGTGAGGGTAAGTGAGTGAGTACAGTGTCAGTGAGTGAGTATAGTGTTAGTGAGTGAGTGTGAGGGTCAGTGAGTGAGTGTGTCAGAGACTGAGGGAGGGAGTCAGTGAGTGAGTGTGAGTGTCAGAGAGTGAGTATTGGGTTTAGTTAGTGAGTGTGGGGTCAGTGAGTGAGTGTGGAGTCAGTGAGTGAGTGTCAGGGTCAGTGACTGAGTGTAGGGGTCAGAGAGTGAGTGTTGGATTTAGTTAGTGAGTGTGGGGTGAGTGAGTGAGTGTGAGTGTCAGAGAGTGTGTGAGGAGTCAATGAGTGAGTGTCAGTGTCAGTGAGTGAGTGTGAGGGTCAGTGAGTGAGTGTGAGCGTCAGAGACTGAGGGAGGGAGTCAGTGAGTGAGTGTGAGTGTCAGAGAGTGAGTATTGGGTTTAGTTAGTGAGTGTGGGGTCAGTGAGTGAGTGTGGAGTCAGTGAGTGAGTGTCAGGGTCAGTGACTGAGTGTAGGGGTCACTGAGTGAGAGTGAGGGTCAGTGAGTGAGTGTGGGGGTCAGTGAGTGAGTGTGGGATCAGTGAGTGAGTGTGGGGGTCAGTGAGTGAGCGTGAGATTCAGTGAGTGAGCGTGAGGGTAAGTGAGTGAGTATAGTGTCAGTGAGCGAGCATAGTGTCAATGAGTGAGTGTGGGGGTCAGTGAGTGAGTGTGGGGTCAGTGAGCGAATGTGGGGGATCAGTGAATGAGTGTGGCGACAGTGAGTGAGTGTGGGGTCAGTGAGTGAGTGTGGGGTTCAGCGAGTGAAAGTGATGTCAGTCAGTTAGTGTGGCGGTCAGTGAGTGAGTGTGGGGTCAGTGAGTGAGTGTCGGGGTCAGTGAGTGAGTGTGGGGTCAGTGAGTGAGTGTGGGGGTCAGTGAGTGAGTGTGTGGGTCAGTGGGTGAGTGTGGGGTCAGTGAGTGAGTGTCGGGGTCAGTGAGTGAGTGTGTGGGTCAGTGAGTGAGTGTCGGGGTCAGTGAGTGAGTGTGGAGTCAGTGAGCGATTGTGAGGTCAGTGAGTGAGTGTGGGGTCAGTGAGTAATTGTGGGGGTCAGTGAGTGAGTGTGAGGTCAGTGAGTGAGTGTGAGGTCAGTGAGTGAGTGTGGGGTCCGTGAGTGATTGTGAGGTCAGTGAGTGAGTATAGAGTCAGTGAGTGGGTGAGAGGGTCAGTGAGTGAGTGTTGGGGTCAGTGAGTGTGGCGTCAGTGAGTGAGTGTGAGGGTCAGTGAGTGAGTGTGAGGGTCAGAGAGTGATCAAGTGAGTCAGTGAGTGAGTGTGAGGTCAGTGAGTGTGTGTGGGGGTCAGTGAGTCAGTATGAGGTCAGTGAGTGTGAGTGTCAGAGAGTGAGTGGGTTTGAGGGTCAGTGAGTGAGTGTGAGGTCAGTGAGTGAGTGTGAGGTCAGTGAGTGACTATAGAGTCAGTATGTGGGTCTGTGGGTCAGTGAGTGAGTGTGAAGTCAGTGGGTGATTGTGAGGTCAGTGAGTGAGTATAGAGTCAGTGAGTGGGTGTGAGGGTCAGTGAGTGAGTGTTGGGGTCAGTGAGTGAGTGTGGGTGTCAGTGAGTGAGTGTGGGGTCAGGGAGTGAGTGTGGAGTCAGTGAGTGAGAGTGAGGGTCAGTGACTGAGTGTAGGGGTCACTGAGTGAGAGTGAGGGTCAGTGAGTGAGTGTGGGGGTCAGTGAGTGAGTGTGGGGTCAGTGAGCGAATGTGGGGGTCAGTGAGTGAGTGTAAGGGCAAGTGAGTGAGCGCGAGATTCAGTGAGTGAGTGTGAGGGTAAGTGAGTGAGTGCGGAATTCAGTGAGTGAGTGTGAGGGTAAGTGAGTGAGTACAGTGTCAGTGAGTGAGTATAGTGTTAGTGAGTGAGTGTGAGGGTCAGTGAGTGAGTGTGTCAGAGACTGAGGGAGGGAGTCAGTGAGTGAGTGTGAGTGTCAGAGAGTGAGTATTGGGTTTAGTTAGTGAGTGTGGGGTCAGTGAGTGAGTGTGGAGTCAGTGAGTGAGTGTCAGGGTCAGTGACTGAGTGTAGGGGTCAGAGAGTGAGTGTTGGATTTAGTTAGTGAGTGTGGGGTGAGTGAGTGAGTGTGAGTGTCAGAGAGTGTGTGAGGAGTCAATGAGTGAGTGTCAGTGTCAGTGAGTGAGTGTGAGGGTCAGTGAGTGAGTGTGAGCGTCAGAGACTGAGGGAGGGAGTCAGTGAGTGAGTGTGAGTGTCAGAGAGTGAGTATTGGGTTTAGTTAGTGAGTGTGGGGTCAGTGAGTGAGTGTGGAGTCAGTGAGTGAGTGTCAGGGTCAGTGACTGAGTGTAGGGGTCACTGAGTGAGAGTGAGGGTCAGTGAGTGAGTGTGGGGGTCAGTGAGTGAGTGTGGGATCAGTGAGTGAGTGTGGGGGTCAGTGAGTGAGCGTGAGATTCAGTGAGTGAGCGTGAGGGTAAGTGAGTGAGTATAGTGTCAGTGAGCGAGCATAGTGTCAATGAGTGAGTGTGGGGGTCAGTGAGTGAGTGTGGGGTCAGTGAGCGAATGTGGGGGATCAGTGAATGAGTGTGGCGACAGTGAGTGAGTGTGGGGTCAGTGAGTGAGTGTGGGGTTCAGCGAGTGAAAGTGATGTCAGTCAGTTAGTGTGGCGGTCAGTGAGTGAGTGTGGGGTCAGTGAGTGAGTGTCGGGGTCAGTGAGTGAGTGTGGGGTCAGTGAGTGAGTGTGGGGGTCAGTGAGTGAGTGTGTGGGTCAGTGGGTGAGTGTGGGGTCAGTGAGTGAGTGTCGGGGTCAGTGAGTGAGTGTGTGGGTCAGTGAGTGAGTGTCGGGGTCAGTGAGTGAGTGTGGAGTCAGTGAGCGATTGTGAGGTCAGTGAGTGAGTGTGGGGTCAGTGAGTAATTGTGGGGGTCAGTGAGTGAGTGTGAGGTCAGTGAGTGAGTGTGAGGTCAGTGAGTGAGTGTGGGGTCCGTGAGTGATTGTGAGGTCAGTGAGTGAGTATAGAGTCAGTGAGTGGGTGAGAGGGTCAGTGAGTGAGTGTTGGGGTCAGTGAGTGTGGCGTCAGTGAGTGAGTGTGAGGGTCAGTGAGTGAGTGTGAGGGTCAGAGAGTGATCAAGTGAGTCAGTGAGTGAGTGTGAGGTCAGTGAGTGTGTGTGGGGGTCAGTGAGTCAGTATGAGGTCAGTGAGTGTGAGTGTCAGAGAGTGAGTGGGTTTGAGGGTCAGTGAGTGAGTGTGAGGTCAGTGAGTGAGTGTGAGGTCAGTGAGTGACTATAGAGTCAGTATGTGGGTCTGTGGGTCAGTGAGTGAGTGTGAAGTCAGTGGGTGATTGTGAGGTCAGTGAGTGAGTATAGAGTCAGTGAGTGGGTGTGAGGGTCAGTGAGTGAGTGTTGGGGTCAGTGAGTGAGTGTGGGTGTCAGTGAGTGAGTATAGAGCCAGTGAGTGAGTGTGAGGGTCAGTGAGTGAGTGTGAGGGTCAGTGATTGAGTATAGTGTCAGTGAGTAAGTGTGGGTCAGGGAGTGAATGTGGGGTCAGGAAAAAGTGAGTCTGGGGTCAGGGAGTGAGTGTGAAGGTCAGTGAGTGAGTGTGAGGTCAGTGAATTAGAGTGAGGGTTAGTGAGTGAGTGAGAGGGTTGGTGAGTGAGTGTGAGGTTGAATGAGGGAGTGTGCGGGTCTGTGAGTGAGTGTAGGGTCAGTGAGTGAGTGTGGGGTCAGGGAGTGAGTGTGGAGTCAGTGAGTGAGAGTGAGGGTCAGTGACTGAGTGTAGGGCTCACTGAGTGAGAGTGAGGGTCAGTGAGTGAGTGTGGGGTCAGTGAGTGAGTGTGGGGTTCAGCGAGTGAAAGTGATGTCAGTCAGTTAGTGTGGGGGTCAGTGAGTGAGTGTGGGGTCAGTGAGTGAGTGTCGGGGTCAGTGAGTGAGTGTGGGGTCAGTGAGTGAGTGTGGGGGTCAGTGAGTGAGTGGGTCAGTGGGTGAGTGTGGGGTCAGTGAGTGAGTGTCGGGGTCAGTGAGTGAGTGTGGAGTCAGTAAGTGATTGTGAGGTCAGGGAGTGAGTGTGGGGTCAGTGAGTGATTGTGGGGGTCAGTGAGTGAGTGTGAGGTCAGTGAGTGTGTGTGGGGTCCGTGAGTGATTGTGAGGTCAGTGAGTGAGTATAGAGTCAGTGAGTGGGTGTGAGGGTCAGTGTGAGTGTTGGGGTCAGTGAGTGTGGCGTCAGTGAGTGAGTGTGAGTGTCAGAGACTGAGTGTGGTGGTCATTGAGTGAGTGTGAGGGTCAGTGAGTGAGTGTGAGTGTCAGAAAGTGAGTGTGGGGATCAGTGAGTGAGTATGAGGTCAGTGAATGAGTGTGAGTGTCAGAGAGTGAGTGTGGTGTCAATGAGTGGGTTTGAGGGTCAGTGAGTGAGTGTGGGGGTGAGTGAGTAAGTGTGGGGGTCAGTGAGTGAGTGTGGAGTCCGTGAGTGATTGTGAGGTCAGTGAGTGAGTAAAGAGTCAGTATGTGGGTCTGTGGGTCAGTGAGTCCGTGTGGGGTCAGGGAGAGAGTGTGGAGTCAGTGAGTGAGTGTGGGGGTCAGTGAGTGAGTGTGAGGTCAGTGAGTGAGTGTGGAGTCAGTGAGTGAGTGTGAGGGTCAGTGAGTGAGTGTTGCGGTCAGACAGTGAATGTGGGGTTCAGTGAATGAATGTGGGATCAGTGAGTTAGTGTGAGGGTCAGTGAGTGCGTGTGGGGTTCGTGAGTGAGTGTGGGGTCAGGGAGTGAGTGTGAGGGTCAGTGAGTGAGTGTGAGGTCAGTGAGTTAGTGTGAGGGTCAGTGAGTGCGTGTGGGCGTCGGTGAGTGAGTGTGAGGGTCAGTGATTGAGTATAGTTCAGTGAGTGAGTCTGGGGTCAGGGAGTGAGTGTGAGGGTCAGTGAGTGAGTATGAGGTCAGTGAATTAGAGTGAGGGTTAGTGAGTGAGTGAGGGAGTTGGTGAGTGCATGTGAAGGTCAGGGAATGAGTGTGAACGTCAGTGAGTGAGTGAGGGGGTCAGTGAGTGAGTGTGAGGTTGAATGAGGGAGTGTGCGGGTCTGTGAGTGAGTGTAGGGTCAGTGAGTGAGTGTGGGGGTCAGGGAGTGAGTGTGGAGTCAGTGAGTGAGAGTGAGGGTCAGTGACTGAGTGTAGGGGTCACTGAGTGAGAGTGAGGGTCAGTGAGTGAGTGTGGGGGTCAGTGAGTGAGTGTGGGGTCAGTGAGCGAATGTGGGGGTCAGTGAGTGAGTGTAAGGGCAAGTGAGTGAGCGCGAGATTCAGTGAGTGAGCGTGAGGGTAAGTGAGTGAGTATAGTGTCAATGAGTGAGTGTGGGGGTCAGTGAGTGAGTGTGGGGTCAGTGAGTGAGTGTGGGGTCAGTGAGTGAGTGTGAGTGTCAGAGAGTGTGTGAGGAGTCAATGAGTGAGTGTCAGTGTCAGTGAGTGAGTGTGGGGTCAGTGAGTGAGTGTGGGGGTCAGTGAGTGAGTGTGGGGTCAGTGAGTGAGTGTGGGGGTCAGTGAGTGAGCGCGAGATTCAGTGAGTGAGCGTGAGGGTCAGTGAGCGAATGTGGGGGTCAGTGAGTGAGTGTGGCGACAGTGAGTGAGTGTGGGGGTCAGTGAGTGAGTGTGGGGTCAGTGAGTGAGTGTGAGGTCAGTGAGTGAGTGTGCGGGTCAGTGTGTGAGCGCGGAATTCAGTGAGTGAGTGTGAGGGTAAGTGAGTGAGCGCGAGATTCAGTGAGTGAGTGTGAGGGTAAGTGAGTGAGTGTGAGGTCAGTGAGTGAGTGTGAGGGTAAGTGAGTGAGTACAGTGTCAGTGAGTGAGTATAGTGTTAGTGCGTGAGTGTGAGGGTCAGTGAGTGAGTGTGTCAGAGACTGAGGGAGGGAGTCAGTGAGTGAGTGAGTGTCAGAGAGTGAGTGTTGGATTTAGTTAGTGAGTGTGGGGTGAGTGAGTGAGTGTGAGAGTCAGAGAGTGTGTGAGGAGTCAATGAGTGAGTGTCAGTGTCAGTGAGTGTGAGGGTCAGTGAGTGAGTGTGAGTGTCAGAGACTGAGGGAGGGAGTCAGTGAGTGAGTGTGAGTGTCAGAGAGTGAGTATTGGGTTTAGTTAGTGAGTGTGGAGTCAATGAGTGGGTTTGAGTGTCAGTGAGTAAGTGTGGGGGTGAGTGAGTGAGTGTGGGGGTGAGTGAGTGAGTGTGGAGTCCGTGAGTGATTGTGAGGTCAGTGAGTGAGTAAAGAGTCAGTATGTGGGTCTGTGGGTCAGTGAGTCCGTGTGGGGTCAGGGAGAGACTGTGGAGTCACTGAGTGAGTGTGGGGGTCAGTGAGTGAGTGTGAGGTCAGTGAGTGAGTGTGGAGTCAGTGAGTGAGTGTGAGGGTCAGTGAGTGAGTGTTGCGGTCAGACAGTGAATGTGGGGTTCAGTGAGTGAATGTGAGATCAGTGAGTTAGAGTATAGTGTCAGTGAGTGAGTGTGGGGTTCGTGAGTGAGTGTGGGGTCAGGGAGTGAGTGTGAGGGTCAGTGAGTGAGTGTGAGGTCAGTGAGTTAGTGTGAGGGTCAGTGAGTGCGTGTGGGCATCGGTGAGTGAGTGTGGGGTCAGGGAGTGAGTGTGGGGGTCAGTGAGTGAGTGTGAGGGTCAGTGATTGAGTATAGTGTCAGTGAGTGAGTGTGGGGTCAGGGAGTGAATGTGGGTCAGGGAGTGAGTCTGGGGTCAGGGAGTGAGTCTGGGGTCAGTGAATTAGAGTGAGGGTTAGTGAGTGAGTGAGGGGGTTGGTGAGTGCATGTGAAGGTCAGGGAATGAGTGTGAACGTCAGTGAGTGAGTGAGGGGGTCAGTGAGTGAGTGTGAGATTGAATGAGGGAGTGTGCGGGTCCGTGAGTGAGTGTAGGGTCAGTGAGTGAGTGTGGGGTCAGGGAGTGAGTGTGGAGTCAGTGAGTGAGAGTGAGGGTCAGTGACTGAGTGTAGGGGTCACTGAGTGAGAGTGAGGGTCAGTGAGTGAGTGTGGGGGTCAGTGAGTGAGTGTGGGGTCAGTGAGCGAATGTGGGGGTCAGTGAGTGAGTGTAAGGGCAAGTGAGTGAGCGCGAGATTCAGTGAGTGAGTGTGAGGGTAAGTGAGTGAGTGCGGAATTCAGTGAGTGAGTGTGAGGGTAAGTGAGTGAGTACAGTGTCAGTGAGTGAGTATAGTGTTAGTGAGTGAGTGTGAGGGTCAGTGAGTGAGTGTGTCAGAGACTGAGGGAGGGAGTCAGTGAGTGAGTGTGAGTGTCAGAGAGTGAGTATTGGGTTTAGTTAGTGAGTGTGGGGTCAGTGAGTGAGTGTGGAGTCAGTGAGTGAGTGTCAGGGTCAGTGACTGAGTGTAGGGGTCAGAGAGTGAGTGTTGGATTTAGTTAGTGAGTGTGGGGTGAGTGAGTGAGTGTGAGTGTCAGAGAGTGTGTGAGGAGTCAATGAGTGAGTGTCAGTGTCAGTGAGTGAGTGTGAGGGTCAGTGAGTGAGTGTGAGCGTCAGAGACTGAGGGAGGGAGTCAGTGAGTGAGTGTGAGTGTCAGAGAGTGAGTATTGGGTTTAGTTAGTGAGTGTGGGGTCAGTGAGTGAGTGTGGAGTCAGTGAGTGAGTGTCAGGGTCAGTGACTGAGTGTAGGGGTCACTGAGTGAGAGTGAGGGTCAGTGAGTGAGTGTGGGGGTCAGTGAGTGAGTGTGGGATCAGTGAGTGAGTGTGGGGGTCAGTGAGTGAGCGTGAGATTCAGTGAGTGAGCATGAGGGTAAGTGAGTGAGTATAGTGTCAGTGAGCGAGCATAGTGTCAATGAGTGAGTGTGGGGGTCAGTGAGTGAGTGTGGGGTCAGTGAGTGAGTGTGGGGGTCAGTGAGTGAGTGTGGGGTCAGTGAGCGAATGTGGGGGATCAGTGAATGAGTGTGGCGACAGTGAGTGAGTGTGGGGTCAGTGAGTGAGTGTGGGGTTCAGCGAGTGAAAGTGATGTCAGTCAGTTAGTGTGGCGGTCAGTGAGTGAGTGTGGGGTCAGTGAGTGAGTGTCGGGGTCAGTGAGTGAGTGTGGGGTCAGTGAGTGAGTGTGGGGGTCAGTGAGTGAGTGTGTGGGTCAGTGGGTGAGTGTGGGGTCAGTGAGTGAGTGTCGGGGTCAGTGAGTGAGTGTGGAGTCAGTAAGTGATTGTGAGGTCAGGGAGTGAGTGTGGGGTCAGTGAGTGATTGTGGGGGTCAGTGAGTGAGTGTGAGGTCAGTGAGTGTGTGTGGGGTCCGTGAGTGATTGTGAGGTCAGTGAGTGAGTATAGAGTCAGTGAGTGGGTGTGAGGGTCAGTGTGAGTGTTGGGGTCAGTGAGTGTGGCGTCACTGAGTGAGTGTGAGTGTCAGAGACTGAGTGTGGGGATCAGTGAGTGAGTATGAGGTCAGTGAATGAGTGTGAGTGTCAGAGAGTGAGTGTGGTGTCAATGAGTGGGTTTGAGGGTCAGTGAGTGAGTGTGGGGGTGAGTGAGTGAGTGTGGGGGTCAGTGAGTGAGTGTGGAGTCCGTGAGTGATTGTGAGGTCAGTGAGTGAGTAAAGAGTCAGTATGTGGGTCTGTGGGTCAGTGAGTCCGTGTGGGGTCAAGGAGAGAGTGTGGAGTCACTGAGTGAGTGTGGGGGTCAGTGAGTGAGTGTGAGGTCAGTGTAGTGAGTGTGGAGTCAGTGAGTGAGTGTGAGGGTCAGTGAGTGAGTGTTGGGGTCAGACAGTGAATGTGGGGTTCAGTGAGTGAATGTGAGATCAGTGAGTTAGAGTATAGTGTCAGTGAGTGAGTGTGGGGTCAGGGAGTGAGTGTGAGGGTCAGTGAGTGAGTGTGAGGTCAGTGAGTTAGTGTGAGGGTCAGTGAGTGCGTGTGGGCGACGGTGAGTGAGTGTGGGGTCAGGGAGTGAGTGTGAGGTCAGTGAGTGAGTGTGGAGTCAGTGAGTGAGTGTGAGGGTCAGTGAGTGAGTGTTGGGGTCAGACAGTGAATGTGGGGTCAGTGAGTGAATGTGAGATCAGTGAGTTAGAGTATAGTGTCAGTGAGTGAGTGTGGGGTTCGTGAGAGAGTGTGGGGTCAGGGAGTGAGTGTGAGGGTCAGTGAGTGAGTGTGAGGTCAGTGAGTTAGTGTGAGGGTCAGTGAGTGCGTGTGGGCGTCGGTGAGTGAGTGTGGGGTCAGGGAGTGAGTGTGGGGGTCAGTGAGTGAGTGTGAGGGTCAGTGATTGAGTATAGTGTCAGTGAGTGAGTGTGGGGTCAGGGAGTGAATGTGGGTCAGGGAGTAAGTCTGGGGTCAGGGAGTGAGTCTGGGGTCAGGGAGTGAGTCTGGGGTCAGTGAATTAGAGTGAGGGTTAGTGAGTGAGTGAGGGGGTTGGTGAGTGCATGTGAAGGTCAGGGAATGAGTGTGAACGTCAGTGAGTGAGTGAGGGGGTCAGTGAGTGAGTGTGAGATTGAATGAGGGAGTGTGCGGGTCCGTGAGTGAGTGTAGGGTCAGTGAGTGAGTGTGGGGTCAGGGAGTGAGTGTGGAGTCAGTGAGTGAGAGTGAGGGTCAGTGACTGAGTGTCGGGGTCACTGAGTGAGAGTGAGGGTCAGTGAGTGAGTGTGGGGGTCAGTGAGTGAGTGTGGGGTCAGTGAGCGAATGTGGGGGTCAGTGAGTGAGTGTAAGGGCAAGTGAGTGAGCGCGAGATTCAGTGAGTGAGCGTGAGGGTAAGTGAGTGAGTATAGTGTCAGTGAGCGAGCATAGTGACAATGAGTGAGTGTGGGGGTCAGTGAGTGTGTGTGGGGGTCAGTGAGTGAGCGCGAGATTCAGTGAGTGAGCGTGAGGGTAAGTGAGTGAGTATAGTGTCAGTGAGCGAGCATAGTGTCAATGAGTGAGTGTGGGGGTCAGTGAGTGAGTGTGGGGTCAGTGAGTGAGTGTGGTGGTCAGTGAGTGAGCGCGAGATTCAGTGAGTGAGCGTGAGGGTAAGTGAGTGAGTATCGTGTCTGTGAGTGAGTGTGGGGTCAGTGAGCGAATGTGGGGGTCAGTGAGTGAGTGTGGCGACAGTGAGTGAGTGTGGGGGTCAGTGTGTGAGTGTGGGGTCAGTGAGTGAGTGTGAGGTCAGTGAGTGAGTGTGCGGGTCAGTGAGTGAGCGCGGAATTCAGTGAGTGAGTGTGAGGGTAAGTGAGTGAGTACAGTGTCAGTGAGTGAGTATAGTGTTAGTGAGTGAGTGTGAGGGTCAGTGTGTGAGTGTGTCAGAGACTGAGGGAGGGAGTCAGTGAGTGAGTGAGTGTCAGAGAGTGAGTGTTGGATTTAGTTAGTGAGTGTGGTGTGAGTGAGTGAGTGTGAGTGTCAGAGAGTGTGTGAGGAGTCAATGAGTGAGTGTCAGTGTCAGTGAGTGAGTGTGAGGGTCAGTGAGTGAGTGTGAGTGTCAGAGACTGAGGGAGGGAGTCAGTGAGTGAGTGTGAGTGTCAGAGAGTGAGTGTTGGGTTTAGTTAGTGAGTGTGGGGTCAGTGAGTGAGTGTGGAGTCAGTGAGTGAGTGTCAGGGTCAGTGAGTGAGTGTGAGGTTAGTGAGTGAGTGTGAGGACAGTGAGTGAGTGTGGGGACCGTGAGTGAGTGTGGTGTCAGGGAGTGATTGTGAGATCAGTGAGTTAGTGTCAGGGTCAGTGAGTGCGTGTGGGCGTCGGTGAGTGAATGTGGGGGTCAGTGAGTGAGTACAGAGCCAGTCAGTGAGTGTGAGGGTCAGTGAGTGAGTGTGAGTGTCAGAGAGTGAGTGTTGGGTTTAGTTAGTGAGTGTGAGGGTCAGTGAGTGAGTGTGAGTGTCAGAGAGTGAGTGTGGAGTCAGTGAGTGAGTGTGAGTGTCAGAGACTGAGGGAGGGAGTCAGTGAGTGAGTGTGAGTGTCAGAGACTGAGGGAGGGAGTCAGTGAGTGAGTGTGAGTGTCAGAGAGTGAGTGTTGGGTTTAGTTAGTGAGTCTGAGGGTCAGTGAGTGAGTGTGAGTGTCAGAGAGTGAGTGTGGAGTCAGTGAGTGGGTCTGCGGTCAGTGAGTGAGTGTTGGGGTGAGTGAGTGAGTGTGGGGTCAGTGAGTGAGTGTGGAGTCAGTGAGTGAGTGTCGGGGTCAGTGAGTGAGTGTGAGGTCAGTGAGTGAGTGTGAGTGTCAGAGAGTGAGTGTGAGGTCAGTGAGTGAGTGTGGGGTCCCTGAGTGAAGGTGGTGTCAGGGAGTGAGTGTGAGGTCAGTGAGTGAGTGTGGGGTCCCTGAGTGAGTGTGGTGTCAGGGAGTGAGTGTGAGGTCAGTGAGTGAGTGTGGGGTCCCTGAGTGAGTGTGGTGTCAGGGAGTGAGTGTGAGGTCAGTGAGTTAGTGAGAGGGTCAGTGAGTGCGTGTGGGCGTTGGTGAGTGAGTGTGGGGTCAGTGAGTGATTGTGAGGTCAGTGAGTGAGTGTGGGGTCAGTGAGTGTAGCTTCAGTGAGTGAGTGTTGTGTCCGTGAGTGAGTGTGGGTTCAGGGAGTGAGTGTGAGGGTGAGTGAGTGAGTGTGAGGTCAGTGAGTTAATGTGAAGGTCAGTGAGTGCGTGTGGGGGTCGGTGAGTGAGTGTGGGGTCAGTGAGCAAATGTGGGCGACAGTGAGTGAGTGTGTGGGTCAATGAGTGAGTGTGGGCTCAGGGAGTGAGTGTGGGGGTCAGTGAGTGAGTGTGGGGACAGTGAGTGAGTGTGGGGGTCAGCGAGTGAAAGCGATGTCAGTGAGTTAGTGTGGGGGTCAGTGAGTGAGTGTGAGGGTCAGTGAGTACAGTGTCAGTGAGTGAGTGTGGGGTCAGTGAGTGAGTGTTGGGGTCAGAGAGTGAGTGTGGAGTCAGTGAGTGAGTGTGGGGGTCAGTGAGTGTGTGTGGGGTCAGTGAGTGAGTGTCGGGGTCAGTGAGTGAGTGTGGGGTCAGTGAGTGAGTGTGGGGGTCAGTGAGTGAGTGTGTGGGTCAGTGGGTGAGTGTGGGGGTCAGTGAGTGAGTGTGGGGTCAGTGAGCGAATGTGTGGGTCAGTGAGTGAGTGTGGCGACAGTGAGTGAGTGTGGGGGTCAGCGAGTGAAAGCGATGTCAGTGAGTTAGTGTGGGGGTCAGTGAGTGAGTGTGAGGGTCAGTGAGTACAGTGTCAATGAGTGAGTGTGGGGTCAGTGATTGAGTGTGGGGTCAGTGAGTGAAAGTGAGGGCAAGTGAGTGAGTATAGTGTTAGTGAGTGAGTATAGTGTCAGTGAGTGAGTATAGTGTCAGTGAGTGAGTATAGTGTCTGTGAGTGAGTGTGGGGTCAGGGAGTGAGTGTGAGGTCAGTGAGTGAGCGAGGGAGTCAGTGAGTGTGAGTATCAGAGAGTGAGTGTGGAGTCAATGAGTGGGTTTGAGGGTCAGTGAGTGAGTGTGAGGGTCAGTGAGTGAGTGTGGGGTCAGTGAGTGAGTGTGGGGTCAATGAGTGAGTGTGGGGGTCAGTGAGTGAGTGTGAGGTCAGTGAGTGAGTGTGGGTGTCGGTGAGTGAGTGTGGGGTCAGTGAGTGAGTGTGAGGGTCAGTGAGTGCGTGTGGGTGTCGGTGAGTGAGTGTGGGGTCAGTGAGTGAGTGTGAGGGTCCGTGAGTGAGTGTGGGGGTCCGTGAGTGAGTGTGGGGGTCAGTGAGTGAGTGTGGGGGTCAGTGAGTGTGGGGTCAGTGTGTGAGCACGAGGGTCAGTGATTGAGTATAGTGTCAGTGAGTGAGTGTGGGGTCAGGGAGTGAGTGTGGCATCAGGGAGTGAGTGTGAGGGTCAGTGAGTGAGTGTGAGGACAGTGAATTAGAGTGAGGGTTACTGAGTGAGTGTGGGGTTGGTGAGTGCATGTGAAAGTCAGGGAATGAGTGTGAGGGTCAGTGAGTGAGAGTGAGCGTCAGTGACTGAGTGTAGGGGTCACTGAGTGAGAGTGAGGGTCAGTGAGTGAGTGTGGGGTTAGTGAGTGAGTGTGGGGTCAGGGAGTGAGTGTGGAGTCAGTGAGTGAGAGTGAGGGTCAGTGACTGAGTGTAGGGGTCACTGAGTGAGAGTGAGGGTCAGTGAGTGAGTGTGGGGTTAGTGAGTGAGTGTGGGGTCAGGGATTGAGTGTGGAGTCAGTGAGTGAGAGTGAGGGTCAGTGACTGAGTGTAGGGGTCACTGAGTGAGTGTGAGGTCAGTGAGTGAGTGAGGGGGTCAGTGAGTGAGTGTGGGGGTCAGTGAGTGAGTGTGAGGGTGAGTCAGTGAGTATAGTGTCAGTGAGTGAGTGTGGGGTCAGTGAGTGAGTGTGGGGGTCAGTGAGTGAGTGTGAGGGTCAGTGAGTGAGTGTGGGGGTGAGTCAGTGAGTATAGTGTCAGTGAGTGAGTGTGGGGGTCAGTGAGTGAGTGTGGGGTCAGTGAGTGAGTGTGGGGGTCAGTGAGTGAGTGTGAGGTCAGTGAGTGAGTGTGAGGGTCAGTGAGTGAGTACAGTGTCAGTAAGTGAGTGTGGGGTCAGTGAGTGAGTGTGGGGACAGGGAGTGAGTGGAAGGTTCAGTGAGTGAGTGAGGATCATTGAGTGAATGTGGGGTCAGTGAGTTAGAGTATAGTGTCAGTGAGTGTGGGGTTCGTGAGTGAGTGTGGGGTCAGGGATTAATTTTAAGGTCAGTGAGTGAGTGTGAGGTCAGTGAGTTAATGTGAGGGTCAGTGAGTGCCAGTGAGTGAGTGTGGCGTCAGTGAGTGAGTATCGAGCCAGTGAGTGAGTGTGAGGGTCAGTGAGTGAGTGTGAGGGTCATTGAGTGAGTATAGAGTCATTAAGTGGGTGTGAGGGTCAGTGAGTTAGTGTGGGGGTCAGTGAGTGTGGGGTCAGTGAGTGAGCACGAGGGTCTGTGAGTGAGCACGAGGGTCTGTGAGTGAGTGTGTTAGACAGTCATTGAGTACAGTGTGAGTGAGTGAGTGTGTGGTCAGTGAGTGAGTGTGGGGGTCGGTGAGTGAGTGTGAGGGACAGTGAGTGAGTGTGAGTGTCAGAGAGTGAGTGTGGAGTCAGTGAGTGGGTCTGCGGTCAGTGAGTGAGAGTGGGGTGAGTGAGTGAGTGTGAGGTCAGTGAGTGAGTGTTGGGTCCGTGAGTGAGTGTGGTGTCAGGGAGTAAGTGTGGGGTCCGTGAGTGAGTGTGGGGTCCGTGAGTGAGTGTGGGGACAGTGAGTGAGTGTGGAGACAGTGAGTGAGTGTGGGGGTCAGTGAGTGAGTGCAGGGTCAGTGAGTGAGTGCGAGGGTCAATGAGTGTGTATAGTGTCAGTGAGTGAGTGTGGGGTCAGTGAGTGAGTGTGGGGGTCAGTGAGTGAGTGTGGGGGTCAGTGAGTGAGTTTCGGGGTCAGTGAGTGAGTGTGGAGTCAGTGGGTGAGTGTGAGGTTCAGTGAGTGAGTGTGAGTGTTAGAGAGTGATCAAGGGAGTCAGTGAGTGAGTATGATTGTCAGAGACTGTGTGTGGTGGTCAGTGAGTGAGTGTGAGGGTCAGTGATTGAGTGTGAGTGTCAGAAAGCGAGTGTGGGGTCAGTGAGTGAGTATGAGGTCAGTGAGTGAGTGTGAGTATCAGAGAGTGAGTGTGAGGGTCAGTGAGTGAGTGTGAGGTCAGTGAGTGAGTGTGGGGGTCAGTGAGTGAGTGTGAGGTCAGTGAGTGAGTGTGGGGTCCGTGAGTGAGTGTGAGGTCAGTGAGTGACTATAGAGTCAGTGAGTGGGTGTGAGTGTCAGTGAGTGAGTGTTGGGGTCAGTGAGTGTGGCGTCAGTGAGTGAGTGTGTGGGTCAGTGAGTGTGAGGTCAGTGAGTGAGTGTGGAGTCAGTGGGTGATTGCGAGGTCAGTGAGTGAGTATAGAGTCAGTGAGTGGGTGTTGGGATAAGTGAGTGAGTGTGAGGGTCAGTGAGTGAGTGTAAGGTTCAGTGAGTGTGAGGATCAGTGAGTTAGAGTATAGTGTCAGTGAGTGAGTGTGGGGTCAGGGAGTGAGTGTGGCGACAGTGAGTGAGTGTGGCGACAGTGAGTGAGTGTGGGGTCAGGGAGTGAATGTGATGTCAGTGAGTTAGTGTGGTGTTCAGTGAATGAGTGTGAGGGTCAGTGAGTGAGTGTGGAGTCAGTGAGTGGGTCTGCGGTCAGTGAGTGAGAGTGGGGTGAGTGAGTGAGTGTGAGGTCAGTGAGTGAGTGTGGGGTCCGTGAGTGAGTGTGAGGTCAGTGAGTGACTATAGAGTCAGTGAGTGGGTGTGAGGGTCAGTGAGTGAGTGAGGGGGTCAGTGAGTAAGTGTGGGGGTCAGTGAGTGAGTGTGGGGTCAGTGAGTGAGTGTGGGGGTCAGTGAGTGAGTATAGTGTCTGTGAGTGAGTGTGGGGTCAGTGAGTGAGTGTGGGGTCAGTGAGTGAGTATAGTGTCTGTGAGTGAGTGTGGGGTCAGGGAGTGAGTGTGAGGTCAGTGAGCGAATTTGGGCATCAGTGAGTGAGTGTGGGGGTCAGTGAGTTAGTGTGAGGGTCAGTGAGTGCATGTGGGCATCGGTGAGTGAGTGTGGGGTCAGGGAGTGAGTGTGGGGTCAGCGAGTGAAAGTGATGTCAGTGAGTTAGTGTGGTGTTCAGTGAGTGAGTGTGAAGGTCAGTGAGTGAGTATAGAGTCAGTAAGTGGGTGTGAGGGTCAGTGAGTTAGTGTGGGGGTCAGTGAGTGTGGGGTCAGTGAGTGAGCACGAGGGTCAGTGAGTTACTGTGAGGGTCAGTGATTGAGTATAGTGTCAGTGAGTGAGTGTGGGGTCAGGGAGTGAGTGTGGGGTCCGGGAGTGAGTGTGAGGGTCAGTGAGTGAATGTGAGGACAGTGAATTAGAGTGAGGGTTACTGAGTGAGTGAGGGGTTGGTGAGTGCATGTGAAGGTCAGGGAAAGAGTGTGAGGGTCAGTGAGTGAGAGTGAGGGTTAGTGACTGAGTGTAGGGGTCACTGAGTGAGAGTGAGGGTCAGTGAGTGAGTGTGCGGTTAGTGAGTGAGTGTGGGGTCAGGGAGTGAGTGTGGAGTCAGTGAGTGAGAGTGAGGGTCAGTGACTGAGTGTAGGGGTCACTGAGTGAGTGTGAGGTCAGTGAGTTAATGTGAGGGTCAGTGAGTGCCAGTGAGTGAGTGTGGCGTCAGTGAGTGAGTATCGAGCCAGTGAGTGAGTGTGAGGGTCAGTGAGTGAGTGTGAGGGTCATTGAGTGAGTATAGAGTCATTAAGTGGGTGTGAGGGTCAGTGAGTTAGTGTGGGGGTCAGTGAGTGTGGGGTCAGTGAGTGAGCACGAGGGTCTGTGAGTGAGCACGAGGGTCTGTGAGTGAGTGTGTTAGACAGTCATTGAGTACAGTGTGAGTGAGTGAGTGTGTGGTCAGTGAGTGAGTGTGGGGGTCGGTGAGTGAGTGTGAGGGACAGTGAGTGAGTGTGAGTGTCAGAGAGTGAGTGTGGAGTCAGTGAGTGGGTCTGCGGTCAGTGAGTGAGAGTGGGGTGAGTGAGTGAGTGTGAGGTCAGTGAGTGAGTGTTGGGTCCGTGAGTGAGTGTGGTGTCAGGGAGTAAGTGTGGGGTCCGTGAGTGAGTGTGGGGTCCGTGAGTGAGTGTGGGGACAGTGAGTGAGTGTGGAGACAGTGAGTGAGTGTGGGGGTCAGTGAGTGAGTGCAGGGTCAGTGAGTGAGTGCGAGGGTCAATGAGTGTGTATAGTGTCAGTGAGTGAGTGTGGGGTCAGTGAGTGAGTGTGGGGGTCAGTGAGTGAGTGTGGGGGTCAGTGAGTGAGTTTCGGGGTCAGTGAGTGAGTGTGGAGTCAGTGGGTGAGTGTGAGGTTCAGTGAGTGAGTGTGAGTGTTAGAGAGTGATCAAGGGAGTCAGTGAGTGAGTATGATTGTCAGAGACTGTGTGTGGTGGTCAGTGAGTGAGTGTGAGGGTCAGTGATTGAGTGTGAGTGTCAGAAAGCGAGTGTGGGGTCAGTGAGTGAGTATGAGGTCAGTGAGTGAGTGTGAGTATCAGAGAGTGAGTGTGAGGGTCAGTGAGTGAGTGTGAGGTCAGTGAGTGAGTGTGGGGGTCAGTGAGTGAGTGTGAGGTCAGTGAGTGAGTGTGGGGTCCGTGAGTGAGTGTGAGGTCAGTGAGTGACTATAGAGTCAGTGAGTGGGTGTGAGTGTCAGTGAGTGAGTGTTGGGGTCAGTGAGTGTGGCGTCAGTGAGTGAGTGTGTGGGTCAGTGAGTGTGAGGTCAGTGAGTGAGTGTGGAGTCAGTGGGTGATTGCGAGGTCAGTGAGTGAGTATAGAGTCAGTGAGTGGGTGTTGGGATAAGTGAGTGAGTGTGAGGGTCAGTGAGTGAGTGTAAGGTTCAGTGAGTGTGAGGATCAGTGAGTTAGAGTACAGTGTCAGTGAGTGAGTGTGGGGTCAGGGAGTGAGTGTGGCGACAGTGAGTGAGTGTGGCGACAGTGAGTGAGTGTGGGGTCAGGGAGTGAATGTGATGTCAGTGAGTTAGTGTGGTGTTCAGTGAATGAGTGTGAGGGTCAGTGAGTGAGTGTGGAGTCAGTGAGTGGGTCTGCGGTCAGTGAGTGAGAGTGGGGTGAGTGAGTGAGTGTGAGGTCAGTGAGTGAGTGTGGGGTCCGTGAGTGAGTGTGAGGTCAGTGAGTGACTATAGAGTCAGTGAGTGGGTGTGAGGGTCAGTGAGTGAGTGAGGGGGTCAGTGAGTAAGTGTGGGGGTCAGTGAGTGAGTGTGGGGTCAGTGAGTGAGTGTGGGGGTCAGTGAGTGAGTATAGTGTCTGTGAGTGAGTGTGGGGTCAGTGAGTGAGTGTGGGGTCAGTGAGTGAGTATAGTGTCTGTGAGTGAGTGTGGGGTCAGGGAGTGAGTGTGAGGTCAGTGAGCGAATTTGGGCGTCAGTGAGTGAGTGTGGGGGTCAGTGAGTTAGTGTGAGGGTCAGTGAGTGCATGTGGGCATCGGTGAGTGAGTGTGGGGTCAGGGAGTGAGTGTGGGGTCAGCGAGTGAAAGTGATGTCAGTGAGTTAGTGTGGTGTTCAGTGAGTGAGTGTGAAGGTCAGTGAGTGAGTATAGAGTCAGTAAGTGGGTGTGAGGGTCAGTGAGTTAGTGTGGGGGTCAGTGAGTGTGGGGTCAGTGAGTGAGCACGAGGGTCAGTGAGTTACTGTGAGGGTCAGTGATTGAGTATAGTGTCAGTGAGTGAGTGTGGGGTCAGGGAGTGAGTGTGGGGTCCGGGAGTGTGAGGGTCAGCGAGTGAATGTGAGGACAGTGAATTAGAGTGAGGGTTACTGAGTGAGTGAGGGGTTGGTGAGTGCATGTGAAGGTCAGGGAAAGAGTGTGAGGGTCAGTGAGTGAGAGTGAGGGTTAGTGACTGAGTGTAGGGGTCACTGAGTGAGAGTGAGGGTCAGTGAGTGAGTGTGCGGTTAGTGAGTGAGTGTGGGGTCAGGGAGTGAGTGTGGAGTCAGTGAGTGAGAGTGAGGGTCAGTGACTGAGTGTAGGGGTCACTGAGTGAGTGTGAGGTCAGTGAGTGAGTGAGGGGGTCAGTGAGTAAGTGTGGGGGTCAGTGAGTGAGTGTGGGGTCAGTGAGTGAGTGTGGGGGTCAGTGAGTGAGTGTGGGGGTCAGTGAGTGAGTGTGAGGTCAGGGAGTGAGTGTGGGGTCCGGGAGTGAGTGTGAGGGTCAGTGAGTGAATGTGAGGACAGTGAATTAGATTGAGGGTTACTGAGTGAGTGAGGGGTTGGTGAGTGCATGTGAAGGTCAGGGAAAGAGTGTGAGGGTCAGTGAGTGAGAGTGAGGGTCAGTGACTGAGTGTAGGGGTCACTGAGTGAGAGTGAGGGTCAGTGAGTGAGTGTGGGGTTAGTGAGTGAGTGTGGGGTCAGGGAGTGAGTGTGGAGTCAGTGAGTGAGAGTGAGGGTCAGTGACTGAGTGTAGGGGTCACTGAGTGACTGTGAGGTCAGTGAGTGAGTGAGGGGGTCAGTGAGTAAGTGTGGGGGTCAGTGAGTGAGTGTGGGGTCAGTGAGTGAGTGTGGGGGTCAGTGAGTGAGTGTGAGGTCAGTGAGTGAGTGTGAGGGTCAGTGAGTGTGTACAGTGTCAATGAGTGAGTGTGGGGTCAGTCAGTGAATGTGGGGTCAGTGAGTGAGTGTAAGGTTCAGTGAGTGAGCGTGAGGATTATCGAGTGAGTGTGGGGTCAGTGAGTTAGAGTGAGGGTCAGTGAGTGAGTGTGGGAGTCAGTGACTTAGAGTATAGTGTCAGTGAGTGAGTGTGAGGGTCAGTGAATGAGTGTGAGGGTCATTGAGTGAGTATAGAGTCATTAAGTGGGTGTGAGGGTCAGTGATTTAGTGTGGGGGTCAGTGAGGGTGGGGTCAGTGAGTGAGTGAGGGGATCAGTGAGTGAGCACGAGGGTCTGTGAGTGAGTGTGTTAGACAGTGATTGAGTACAGTGTGAGTGAGTGAGTGTGTGGTCAGTGAGTGAGTGTGGGGGTCGGTGAGTGAGTGTGAGGGTCAGTGAGTGAGTGTGAGTGTCAGAGAGTGAGCGAGGGAGTCAGTGAGTGAGTGTGAGTGTCAGAGAGTGAGTGTGGAGTCAGTGAGTGGGTCTGCGGTCAGTGAGTGAGAGTGGGGTGAGTGAGTGAGTGCGAGGGTCAGTGAGTGAGTGTGAGGGTCAATGAGTGAGTATAGAGTCATTAAGTGGGTGTGAGGGTCAGTGATTTAGTGTGGGGGTCAGTGAGGGTGGGGTCAGTGAGTGAGTGAGGGGGTCAGTGAGTGAGCACGAGGGTCTGTGAGTGAGTGTGTTAGACAGTGATTGAGTACAGTGTGAGTGAGTGAGTGTGTGGTCAGTGAGTGAGTGTGGGGGTCGGTGAGTGAGTGTGAGGGTCAGTGAGTGAGTGTGAGTGTCAGAGAGTGAGCGAGGGAATCAGTGAGTGAGTGCGAGGTCAGTGAGTGAGTGTAGGGGTCAGTGAGTGAGCGCGAGGGTCAGTGAGTGAGTGTGAGGGTCAATGAGTGAGTATAGTGTCAGTGAGTGAGTGTGGGGTCAGTGAGTTAGTGTGAGGGTCAGTGAGTGAGTGTGAGGGTCAGTGAGTACAGTGTCAGTGAGTGAGTGTGGGGTCAGTGAGTGAGTGTGGGGGTCAGTGAGTGAGTGTGAGGGTCAGTGATCGAATGTGGGGGTCAGTGAGTGAGTGTGGCAACAGTGAGTGAGTGTGGTGTCAGTGAGTGAGTATAGTGTCACTGAGTAAGTGTGGGGTTAGGGAGTGAGTGTGGGGGTTAGTGAGTGAGTGTGGGGTCAGTGAGTGAGTATAGTGTCAGTGAGTGAGTGTGGGGGTCAGCGAGTGAATGTGATGTCAGTGAGTTAGTGTGAGGGTCGGTGAGTGAGTGTGAGTGTCAGAGAGTGTGCGAGGGAGTCAGAGAGTGAGTGTGAGTGTCAGAGAGTGAGTGTGGAGTCAGTGAGTGGGTCTGCGGTCAGTGAGTGAGAGTGGGGTCAGTGAGTGTGTGCGAGGTCAGTGAGTGAGTGTGGGGTCCATGAGTGAGTGTGGGGGTCAGTGAGTGAGCGCGAGGGTCAGTGAGTGAGTGTGAGGGTCAATGAGTGAGTATAGTGTCAGTGAGTGAGTGTGTGGTCAGTGAGTGAGTTTCGGGGTCAGTGAGTGAGTGTGAGGGTCAATGAGTGAGTATAGTGTCAGTGAGTGAGTGTGGGGTCAGTGAGTGAGTGTGTGGTCAGTGAGTGAGTTTCGGGGTCAGTGAGTGAGTGTGAGGGTCAATGAGTGAGTATAGTGTCAGTGAGTGAGTGTGTGGTCAGTGAGTGAGTTTCGGGGTCAGTGAGTGAGTGTGAGGGTCAATGAGTGAGTATAGTGTCAGTGAGTGAGTGTGGGGTCAGTGAGTGAGTGTGGGGGTCAGTGAGTGAGTGTGGGGGTCAGTGCGTGAGCTTCGGGGTCGGTGAGTGAGTGTGGGGGTCAGTGAGTGAGTGTGCGGTCAGTGAGCGAATGTGGGGGTCAGTGAGTGAGTGTGGGGTCAGTAAGCGAATGTGGGGGTCAGTGAGTGAGTACAGTGTCAGTGAGTGAGTACAGTGTCAGTGAGTGAGTGTGGGGGTCAGTGAGTGAGTGTGGGGTCAGTGAGTTAGTATAGAGTCAGTGAGTGGGTGTGAGGGTCAGTGAGTGAGTGTTGGGGTCAGTGAGTGTGGCGTCAGTGAGTGAGTGTGGGGTCAGTTAGCGAATGTGGGGGTCAGTGAGTGAGTGTGGTGACAGTGAGTGAGTGCGGGGTCAGTGAGTGAGTGTGGGGGTCAGTGAGTGAGAGTGGCATCAGTGAGTGAGTGTGGGGGTCAGTGAGTGAGTGTGAGGTCAGTGAGTGAGTGTGGGGGTCAGTGAGTGAGTGTGGGGGTCAGTGAGTGAGTGTGGGGGTCAGTGAGTGAGAGTGGCATCAGTGAGTGAGTGTGGGGGTCAGTGAGTGAGTGTGAGGTCAGTGAGTGAGTGTGGGGGTCAATGAGCGAGTGTGGGGTCAGTGAGCGAATGTGGGGGTCAGTGAGTGAGTGTGGGGTCAGTGAGCGAATGTGGGGGTCAGTGAGTGAGTGTGGCGCCAGTGAGTGAGTGTGGGGGTCAGTGAGTGAGTGTGAGGGCAAGTGAGTTAGTATAGTGTCAGTGAGTGAGTGTGGGGTCAGTGAGTGAGTATAGTGTCAGTGAATAAGTGTGGGGTTAGGGAGTGAGTGTGGGTTCAGTGAGTGAGTGTGAGGTCAGTGAGTGAGTATAGTGTCAGTGAGTGAGTGTGGGGGTCAGCGAGTGAATGTGATGTCAGTGAGTTAGTGTGAGGGTCAGTGAGTGAGTGTGAGGGTCAGTGAGTGAGTGTGAGGTCAGTGAGTGAGTATAGTGTCAGTGAGTGAGTGTGGGGGTCAGCGAGTGAATGTGATGTCAGTGAGTTAGTGTGAGGGTCAGTGAGTGAGTGTGAGGGTCAGTGAGTACAGTGTCAGTGAGTGAGTGTGACAAGATTAGATTAGATTAGATTACACTACTGTATGGAAACAGGCCCGCCGAAGCGCAACCCACCCATACCCCTACATTTACCCCTATACCTAACACTACGGGCAATTTAACATGGCCAATTCACCTGACCTGCGCTGTGAGGCAACAGTGCTAACCACTGTACCACCGTGCCACCCAGTGGGGGTCAGTGAGTGAGTGTGGGGGACAGTGGATGAGTGTGGGGGTCAGTGAGTGAGTGTGGGGGTCAGTGAGTGAGTGTGGGGGTCAGTGAGTGAGTGTGGGGTCAGTGAGCGAATGTGTGGGTCAGTGAGTGTGGCGACAGTGAGTGAGTATGGGGTCAGCGAGTGAAAGTGATGTCAGTGAGTTAGTGTGGTGTTCAGTGAGTGAGTGTGACGGTCAGTGAGTGTGTATAGTGTCAGAGAGTGAGTGTGGGGGGTCAGTGAGTGAGTGTGGGGGTCAGTGAGTGAGTGTGGGGGTCAGTGAGTGAGCGCGAGATTCAGTGAGTGACTGTGAGGGTAAGTGAGTGAGTATAGTGTCAGTGAGTGAGCATAGAGTCAGTGAGTGAGTGTGGGGTCAGTGAGCGAATGTGGGGGTCAATGAGTGAGTGTTGGGGTCAGTGAGTGAGTGTGGAGTCAGTGAGTGGGTCTGCGGTCAGTGAGTGAGTGGGGGTGTGAGTGAGTGAGTGTGGGGTCAGAGAGTGAGTGTGGAGTCAGTGCGTGAGTGTCAGGGTCAGTGAGTGAGTGTGAGGTCAGTGAGTGAGTGTGAGTGTCAGAGAGTGAGTGTGGAGTCAGTGAGTGGGTTTGAGGGTCAATGAGTGAGAGTGGAGTGAGTGAGTGAGTGTGAGGTCAGTGAGTGAGTGTGGGGTCTGTGAATGAGTGTGGTGTCAGGGAATGAGTGTGGGGTCAGTGAGCGTGGCATCTGTGAGTGAGTGTGAGGGTCAGTGAGTGTGTGCGAGTGTCAGAGAGTGATCAAGGGAGTCAGTGAGTGAGTGTGAGTGTCAGAGACTGAGTGTGGTAGTCAGTGAGTGAGTGTGGGGGTCAGTGAGTGAGTATGAGGTCAGTGAGTGAGTGTGAGTGTCAGAGAGTGAGTGTTGAGTCAGTGAGTGGGTTTGAGGGTCAGTGAGTGAGAGTGGAGTGAGTGAGTGAGTGTGAGGTCAGTGAGTGAGTGTGGGGTCCGTGAATGAGTGTGGTGTCAGGGAATGAGTGTGGGGTTCGTGATTGAGTGTGTGGTCAGTGAGTGTGTGTGGGGGTCAGTGAGGGAGCGTGAGTGTCAGTGAGTGAGTGTGGGGGTCAGTGAGTGAGTGTAGAGTCAGTATGTGGGTCTGTGGGTCAGTGAGTGAGTGTGAAGTCAGTGGGTGATTGTGAGGTCAGTGAGTGAGTATAGAGTCACTGAGTGGGTGTGAGGGTCAGTGAGTGAGTGTTGGGGTCAGTGAGTGTGGCGTCAGTGAGTGAGTGTGAGGGTCAGTGAGTGTGTGTGAGTGTCAGAGAGTGATCAAGGGAGTCAGTGAGTGAGTGTGAGTGTCAAGACTGAGTGTGGTGGTCAGTGAGTGATTGTGAGGGTCAGTGAGTGAGTGTGAGTGTCAGTGAGTGAGTAATGGGTTTAGTTCATGAGTGTGAGGTCCAGTGAGTGAGTATGAGTGTCGGTGAGTGAGTGTGGGGGTCAGTGAGTGAGTGTAGAGTCAGTATGTGGGTCTGTGGGTCAGTGAGTGAGTGTGAAGTCAGTGGGTGATTGTGAGGTCAGTGAGTGAGTATAGAGTCAGTGAGTGGGTGTGAGGGTCAGTGGGTGAGTGTTGGGGTCAGTGAGTGTGGCATCAGCGATTGTGTGAGGGGGTCAGTGAGTGAGTGTGAGGGTCAGTGAGTGAGTGTGGGGTCAGTGAGTGAGTGTGGGGTCAGTGAGTGTGTGTGGAGGTCAGTGAGTGAGCGTGAGGGTCAGTGAGTGAGTGTGGGGTCAGTGAGTGAGTTTGGGGGTCAGTGAGTGAGTGTAGAGTCAGTATGTGGGTCTGTGGGTCAGTGAGTGAGTGTGAAGTCAGTGGGTGATTGTGAGGTCAGTGAGTGAGTATAGAGTCAGTGAGTGGGTGTGAGGGTCAGTGATTGAGTGTGGGGGTCAGTGAGTGAGTGTGGGGTCAGTGAGTGAGTATAGAGTCAGTGAGTGAGTGTGGGGTCAGTGAGTGAGTGTGGGGGTCAGTGAGTGAGTGTGGGGTCAGTGAGCGAATGTGGGGGTCAGTGAGTGAGTGTGGGGTCAGTGAGTGAGTGTGGGGGTCAGTGAGTGAGTGTGGGGTCAGTGAGCGAATATGGGGGTCAGTGAGTGAGTGTGGGGGTCAGTGAGTGAGTGTGAGGGTCAGTGAGTGAGAGTGGAGTCAGCGGGTGAGTGTAGGGTCAGTGTGTGAGTGTGGGGGTCAGTGAGTGAGTGTGCGGTCAGTGAGCGAATATGGGGGTCAGTGAGTGAGTGTGGGGTCAGTAAGCGAATGTGGGGGTCAGTGAGTGAGTACAGTGTCAGTGAGTGAGTGTGGGGGTCAGTGAGTGAGTGTGGGGTCAGTGAGTGAGTGTGGGGGTCAGTGAGTGAGTGTGGAGTTAGCGAGTGAGTGTAGGGTCAGTGTGTGAGTGTGGGGGTCAGTGAGTGAGTGTGGGGTCAGTGAGTGAGTGTGGGGGTCAGTGAGTGAGTGTGGGGTCAGTGAGTGAGTGTGGGGGTCAGTGAGTGAGTGTGGGGTCAGTGAGCGAATATGGGGGTCAGTGAGTGAGTGTGGGGTCAGTGAGTGAGTGTGGGGGTCAGTGAGTGAGTGTGGGCTCAGTGAGTGAGTGTGGGGGTCAGTGAGTGAGTGTGGGGTCAGTGAGTGAGTGTGGGGGTCAGTGAGTGAGTGTGGGGTCAGTCAGTGAATGTGGGGTCAGTGAGTGAGTGTAAGGTTCAGTGAGTGAGCGTGAGGATCATCGAGTGAGTGTGGGGTCAGTGAGTTAGAGTGAGGGTCAGTGAGTGAGTGTGGGAGTCAGTGAATGAGTGTGAGGGTCATTGAGTGAGTATAGAGTCATTAAGTGGGTGTGAGGGTCAGTGATTTAGTGTGGGGGTCAGTGAGGGTGGGGTCAGTGAGTGAGTGAGGGGGTCAGTGAGTGAGCACGAGGGTCTGTGAGTGAGTGTGTTAGACAGTGATTGAGTACAGTGTGAGTGAGTGAGTGTGTGGTCAGTGAGTGAGTGTGGGGGCCGGTGAGTGAGTGTGAGGGTCAGTGAGTGAGTGTGAGTGTCAGAGAGTGAGCGAGGGAGTCAGTGAGTGAGTGTGAGTGTCAGAGAGTGAGTGTGGAGTCAGTGAGTGGGTCTGCGGTCAGTGAGTGAGAGTGGGGTGAGTGAGTGAGTGCGAGGTCAGTGAGTGAGTGTAGGGGTCAGTGAGTGAGCGCGAGGGTCAGTGAGTGAGTGTGAGGGTCAATGAGTGAGTATAGTGTCAGTGAGTGAGTGTGGGGTCAGTGAGTTAGTGTGAGGGTCAGTGAGTATGAGGGTCAGTGAGTACAGTGTCAGTGAGTGAGTGTGGGGTCAGTGAGTGAGTGTGGGGGTCAGTGAGTGAGTGTGAGAGTCAGTGAGCGAATGTGGGGGTCAGTGAGTGAGTGTGGCAACAGTGAGTGAGTGTGGTGTCAGTGAGTGAGTATAGTGTCACTGAGTAAGTGTGGGGTTAGGGAGTGAGTGTAGGGTCAGTGAGTGAGTATAGTGTCAGTGAGTGAGTGTGGGGGTCAGCGAGTGAATGTGATGTCAGTGAGTTAGTGTGAGGGTCGGTGAGTGAGTGTGAGTGTCAGAGAGTGAGCGAGGGAGTCAGAGAGTGAGTGTGAGTGTCAGAGAGTGAGTGTGGAGTCAGTGAGTGGGTCTGCGGTCAGTGAGTGAGAGTGGGGTCAGTGAGTGTGTGCGAGGTCAGTGAGTGAGTGTGGGGTCCATGAGTGAGTGTGGGGTCCGTGAGTGAGTGTGGGGACAGTGAGTGAGCGCAAGGGTCAGTGAGTGAGTATAGTGTCAGTGAGTGAGTGTGGGGTCAGTGAGTGAGTGTGGAGTCAGTGAGTGAGTGTGAGGGTCAGTGAGTGATTGTGAGGTCAGTGAGTGAGTAGAGAGTCAGTGAGTGAGTGTGAGGGTCAGTGAGTACAGTGTCAGTGAGTGAGTGTGGGGTCAGTGAGTGAGTGTGGGGGTCAGTGCGTGAGCTTCGGGGTCGGTGAGTGATTGTGGGGGTCAGTGAGTGAGTGTGGGGGTCAGTGAGTGAGTGTGGGGTCAGTGAGCGAATGTGGGGGTCAGTGAGTGAGTGTGGCGACAGTGAGTGAGTGTGGTGTCAGTGAGTGAGTATAGTGTCAGTGAGTAAGTGTGGGGTTAGGGAGTGAGTGTGAGGTCAGTGAGTGAGTTTCGGGGTCAGTGAGTGAGTGTGAGGGTCAATGAGTGAGTGTGAGGTCAGTGAGTGAGTTTCGGGGTCAGTGAGTGAGTGTGAGGGTCAATGAGTGAGTATAGTGTCAGTGAGTGAGCTTCGGGGTCAGTGAGTGAGTGTGGGGGTCAGTGAGTGAGCTTCGGGGTCAGTGAGTGAGTGTGGAGTCAGTGAGTGAGTGTGAGGGTCAGTGAGTGATTGTGAGGTCAGTGAGTGTGTTGGTCAGTGAGTGAGTGTGAGGGTCAGTGAGTGAGTGTGAGTGTCAGAAAGTGAGTGTGGGGGTCAGTGAGTGAGTATGAGGTCAGTGAGTGAGTGTGAGTATCAGAGAGTGAGGGTCAGTGAGTGAGTGTGGGGTCAGTGAGTGATTGTGAGGTCAGTGAGTGAGTGTGGGGTCAGTACGTGGGTCTGTGGGTCAGTGAGTGAGTGTGGAGTCAGTGGGTGATTGTGAGGGTCAGTCAGTGAGTGTAAGGTTCAGTGAGTGTGAGGATCAGTGAGTTAGAGTATAGTGTCAGTGACTGAATGTGGGGTTCGTGAGTGAGTGTGGGGTCAGGGAGTGAGTGTGAGGGTCAGTGAGTGAGTGTGAGGTCAGTGAGTTAGTGTGAGGGTCAGTGAGTGGTTGTGGGTGTCGGTGAGTGAGTGTGGGGTCAGTGAGTGAGTGTGGGGGTCAGTGAGTGAGTGTGAGGGTCAGTGAGTACGGTGTCAGTGAGTGAATGTGGGGGTCAGTGAGAGAGTGTGGGGTCAGTGATTGAGTGTGGGGGTCAGTGAGTGAGCGTGAAATTCAGTGAGTGAGTGTGAGGGTAAGTGAGTGAGTATAGAGTCAGTGAGTGAGTGTGGGGTCAGTGAGTGAGTGTGGGGGTCAGTGAGTGAGTGTGGGGTCAGTGAGCGAATGTGGGGGTCAGTGAGTGTGTGTGTGGGTCAGTGAGTGAGTATAGAGTCAGCGAGTGAGTGTAGGGTCAGTGAGTGAGTGTGGGGGTCAGTGAGTGAGTGTGGGGTCAGTAAGCGAATGTGGGGGTCAGTGAGTGAGTACAGTGTCAGTGAGTGAGTGTGGGGGTCAGTGAGTGAGTGTGGGGTCAGTGAGCGAATGTGGGGGTCAGTGTGTGAGTCTGGGGGTCAGTGAGTTAGTATAGAGTCAGTGAGTGGGTGTGAGGGTCAGTGAGTGAGTGATGGGGTCAGTGAGTGTGGCGTCAGTGAGTGAGTGTGGGGTCAGTGAGCGAATGTGGGGGTCAGTGAGTGAGTGTGGGGGTCAGTGAGTGAGTGTGGGGTCAGTGAGTGAGTGTGGGGGTCAGTGAGTGAGTGTGGCATCAGTGAGTGAGTGTGAGGTCAGTGAGTGAGTGTGAGGTCAGTGAGTGAGTGTGGGGGTCAGTGAGTGAGTGTGGGGGGCAGTGAGTGAGTGTGGGGGTCAATGAGCGAGTGTGGGGTCAGTGAGCGAATGTGGGGGTCAGTGAGTGAGTGTGGGGTCAGTGAGCGAATGTGGGGGTCAGTGAGTGAGTGTGGCGCCAGTGAGTGAGTGTGGGGGTCAGTGAGTGAGTGTGGGGTCAGTGAGTGAGTGTGAGGGCAAGTGAGTTAGTATACTGTCAGTGAGTGAGTGTGGGGGTCAGCGAGTGAATGTGATGTCAGTGAGTGAGTGTGGGGGTCAGCGAGTGAATGTGATGTCAGTGGGTTAGTGTGGGGGTCAGTGAGTGAGTGTGAGGGTCAGTGAGTACAGTGTCAGTGAGTGAGTGTGACAAGATTAGATTAGATTAATTACACTACAGTATGGAAACAGGCCCGCCGAAGCGCAACTCACCCATACCCCTACATTTACCCCTATACCTAACACTACGGGCAATTTAACATGGCCAATTCACCTGACCTGCGCTGTGAGGCAACAGTGCTAACCACTGTACCACCGTGCCACCCGGTGGGGGTCAGTGAGTGAGTGTGGGGGTCAGTGAGTGAGTGTGGGGTCAGTGAGTGAGTGTGAGGTCAGTGAGTGAGTGTGGGGTCAGCGAGTGAGTGTGGGGTCAGCGAGTGAAAGTGATGTCAGTGAGTTAGTGTGGTGTTCAGTGAGTGAGTGTGACGGTCAGTGAGTGAGTATAGTGTCAGAGAGTGAGTGTGGGGGGTCAGTGAGTGAGTGTGGGGGTCAGTGAGTGAGTGTGGGGGTCAGTGAGTGAGCGCGAGATTCAGTGAGTGACTGTGAGGGTAAGTGAGTGAGTATAGTGTCAGTGAGTGAGTGTGGGGGTCAGTGAGTGAGCGCGAGATTCAGTGAGTGACTGTGAGGGTAAGTGAGTGAGTATAGTGTCAGTGAGTGAGTATAGTGTCAGTGAGTGAGCATAGAGTCAGTGAGTGAGTGTGGGGTCAGTGAGCGAATGTGGGGGTCAATGAGTGAGTGTTGGGGTCAGTAAGTGAGTGTGGAGTCAGTGAGTGGGTCTGCGGTCAGTGAGTGAGTGGGGGGGTGAGTGAGTGAGTGTGGGGTCAGAGAGTGAGTGTGGAGTCAGTGCGTGAATGTCAGGGTCAGTGAGTGAGTGTGAGGTCAGTGAGTGAGTGTGAGTGTCAGAGAGTGAGTGTGGAGTCAGTGAGTGGGTTTGAGGGTCAGTGAGTGAGAGTGGAGTGAGTGAGTGAGTGTGAGGTCAGTGTGTGAGTGTGGGGTCTGTGAATGAGTGTGGTGTCAGGGAATGAGTGTGGGGTCAGTGAGCGTGGCATCTGTGAGTGAGTGTGAGGGTCAGTGAGTGTGTGCGAGTGTCAAAGAGTGATCAAGGGAGTCAGTGAGTGAGTGTGAGTGTCAGAGACTGAGTGTGGTAGTCAGTGAGTGAGTGTGGGGGTCAGTGAGTGAGTATGAGGTCAGTGAGTGAGTGTGAGTGTCAGAGAGTGAGTGTTGAGTCAGTGAGTGGGTTTGAGGGTCAGTGAGTGAGAGTGGAGTGAGTGAGTGAGTGTGAGGTCAGTGAGTGAGTGTGGGGTCCGTGAATGAGTGTGGTGTCAGGGAATGTGTGGGGTTCGTGAGTGAGTGTGTGGTCAGTGAATGTGTGTGGGGGTCAGTGAGGGAGCGTGAGGGTCAGTGAGTGAGTATAGTGTCAGTGAGTGAGTGTGGGGGTCAGTGAGTGAGTGTAGAGTCAGTATGTGGGTCTGTGGGTCAGTGAGTGAGTGTGAAGTCAGTGGGTGATTGTGAGGTCAGTGAGTGAGTATAGAGTCACTGAGTGGGTGTGAGGGTCAGTGAGTGAGTGTTGGGGTCAGTGAGTGTGGCGTCAGTGAGTGAGTGTGAGGGTCAGTGAGTGTGTGTGAGTGTCAGAGAGTGATCAAGGGAGTCAGTGAGTGAGTGTGAGTGTCAAGACTGAGTGTGGTGGTCAGTGAGTGAGTGTGAGGGTCAGTGAGTGAGTGTGAGTGTCAGTGAGTGAGTGATGGGTTTAGTTCATGAGTGTGAGGTCCAGTGAGTGAGTATGAGTGTCGGTGAGTGAGTGTGGGGGTCAGTGAGTGAGTGTAGAGTCAGTATGTGGGTCTGTGGGTCAGTGAGTGAGTGTGAAGTCAGTGGGTGATTGTGAGGTCAGTGAGTGAGTATTGAGTCAGTGAGTGGGTGTGAGGGTCAGTGAGTGAATGTTGGGGTCAGTGAGTGTGGCGTCAGCGAGTGTGTGAGGGGGTCAGTGAGTGAGTGTGAGGGTCAGTGAGTGAGTGTGAGGGTCAGTGAGTGAGTGTGGGGTCAGTGAGTGTGTGTGGAGGTCAGTGAGTGAGCGTGAGGGTCAGTGAGTGAGTGTGGGGTCAGTGAGTGAGTTTGGGGGTCAGTGAGTGAGTGTGGGGGTCAGTGAGTGAGTGTAGAGTCAGTATGTGGGTCTGTGGGTCAGTGAGTGAGTGTGAAGTCAGTGGGTGATTGTGAGGTCAGTGAGTGAGTATAGAGTCAGTGAGTGGGTGTGAGGGTCAGTGATTGAGTGTGGGGGTCAGTGAGTGAGCGTGAAATTCAGTGAGTGAGTGTGAGGGTAAGTGAGTGAGTATAGAGTCAGTGAGTGAGTGTGGGGTCAGTGAGTGAGTGTGGGGGTCAGTGAGTGAGTGTGGGGTCAGTGAGCGAATGTGGGGGTCAGTGAGTGAGTGTGGGGTCAGTGAGTGAGTGTGGGGGTCAGTGAGTGAGTGTGGGGTCAGTGAGCGAATGTGGGGGTCAGTGAGTGAGTGTGGGGTCAGTGAGTGAGTGTGGGGGTCAGTGAGTGAGTGTGGGGTCAGTGAGCGAGTGTGGGGTCAGTGAGCGAATGTGGGGGTCAGTGAGTGAGTGTGGGGTCAGTGAGTGAGTGTGGGGGTCAGTGAGTGAGTGTGGGGTCAGTGAGCGAATGTGGGGGTCAGTGAGTGAGTGTGGGGGTCAGTGAGTGAGAATAGAGTCAGCGGGTGAGTGTAGGGTCAGTGTGTGAGTGTGGGGGTCAGTGAGTGAGTGTGCGGTCAGTGAGCGAATGTGGGGGTCAGTGAGTGAGTGTGGGGTCAGTGAGCGAATGTGGGGGTCAGTGAGTGAGTGTGGGGGTCAGTGAGTGAGTATAGAGTCAGCGAGTGAGTGTAGGGTCAGTGTGTGAGTGTGGGGGTCAGTGAGTGAGTGTGGGGTCAGTGAGCGAATGTGGGGGTCAGTGAGTGAGTGTGGGGTCAGTAAGCGAATGTGGGGGTCAGTAAGTGAGTACAGTGTCAGTGAGTGAGTGTGGGGGTCAGTGAGTGAGTGTGGGGGTCAGTGAGTGAGTGTGGGGTCAGTGAGTGAGTGTGGGGGTCAGTGAGTGAGCGCGAGATTCAGTGAGTGACTGTGAGGGTAAGTGAGTGAGTATAGTGTCAGTGAGTGAGTATAGAGTCAGTGAGTGAGTGTGTGGAGGAGTGAGTGAGTGTGGGGTCAGTGAGTGAATGTGGGGGTCAATGAGTGAGTGTTGGGGTCAGTGAGTGAGTGTGGAGTCAGTGAGTGGGTCTGCGGTCAGTGAGTGAGTGGGGGGGTGAGTGAGTGAGTGTGGGGTCAGAGAGTGAGTGTGGAGTCAGTGCGTGAGTGTCAGGGTCAGTGAGTGAGTGTGAGGTCAGTGAGTGAGTGTGAGTGTCAGAGAGTGAGTGTGGAGTCAGTGAGTGGGTTTGAGGGTCAGTGAGTGAGAGTGCAGTGAGTGAGTGAGTGTGAGGTCAGTGAGTGAGTGTGGGGTCCGTGAATGAGTGTGGTGTCAGGGAATGAGTGTGGGGTTCGTGAGTGAGTGTGTGGTCAGTGAGTGTGTGTGGGGGTCAGTGAGTGAGTGTGAGGGTCAGTGAGTGAGTGTAGAGGTCAGTGAGTGAGTGTAGAGTCAGTATGTGGGTCTGTGGGTCAGTGAGTGAGTGTGAAGTCAGTGGGTGATTGTGAGGTCAGTGAGTGAGTATAGAGTCACTGAGTGGGTGTGAGGGTCAGTGAGTGAGTGTTGGGGTCAGTGAGTGTGGCGTCAGTGAGTGAGTGTGAGGGTCAGTGAGTGTGTGTGAGTGTCAGAGAGTGATCAAGGGAGTCAGTGAGTGAGTGTGAGTGTCAAGACTGAGTGTGGTGGTCAGTGAGTGAGTGTGAGGGTCAGTGAGTGAGTGTGAGTGTCAGTGAGTGAGTGATGGGTTTACTTCATGAGTGTGAGGTCCAGTGAGTGAGTATGAGTGTCGGTGAGTGAGTGTGGGGGTCAGTGAGTGAGTGTAGAGTCAGTATGTGGGTCTGTTGGTCAGTGAGTGAGTGTGAAGTCAGTGGGTGATTGTGAGGTCAGTGAGTGAGTATAGAGTCAGTGAGTGGGTGTGAGGGTCAGTGATTGAGTGTGGGGGTCAGTGAGTGTGGCGTCAGCGAGTGAGTGAGGGGGTCAGTGAGTGAGTCTGAGGGTCAGTGAGTGAGTGTGAGGGTCAGTGAGTGAGTGTGGGGTCAGTGAGTGAGTGTGGGGTCAGTGAGTGTGTGTGGAGGTCAGTGAGTGAGCGTGAGGGTCAGTGAGTGAGTATAGTGTCAGTGAGTGAGTATAGTGTCAGTGAGTGACTATAGAGTCAGTATGTGGGTCTGTGGGTCATTGAGTGAGTGTGAAGTCAGTGGGTGATTGTGAGGTCAGTGAGTGAGTATAGAGTCAGTGAGTGGGTGTGAGGGTCAGTGATTGAGTGTGGGGGTCAGTGAGTGAGCGTGAAATTCAGTGAGTGAGTGTGAGGGTAAGTGAGTGAGTATAGAGTCAGTGAGTGAGTGTGGGGTCAGTGAGTGAGTGTGGGGGTCAGTGAGTGAGTGTGGGGTCAGTGAGCGAATGTGGGGGTCAGTGAGTGAGTGTGGGGGTCAGTGAGTGAGTGTGGGGTCAGTATGTGGGTCTGTTGGTCAGTGAGTGAGTGTGAAGTCAGTGAGTGAGTGTGAGGTCAGTGAGTGTGTGTGGGGTCCGTGAGTGATTGTGAGGTCAGTGAGTGAGTATAGAGTCAGTGAGTGGGTGTGAGGTCAGTGAGTGAGTATAGAGTCAGTGAGTGAGTGTAGGGTCAGTGAGCGAATGTGGGGGTCAGTGAGTGAGTGTGCGGTCAGTGAGTGAATGTGGGGGTCCCTGAGTGAGTGTGGGGTCAGTGAGTGAGTATAGAGTCAGCGAGTGAGTGTCGGGTCAGTGAGTGAGTGTGCGGTCAGTGAGCGAATGTGGGGGTCAGTGAGTGAGTGTGGGGTCAGTGAGTGAATGTGGGGGTCAGTGAGTGAGTACAGTGTCAGTGAGTGAGTGTGGGGGTCAGTGAGTGAGTGTGGGGTCAGTGAGTGAGTGTGGGGGTCAGTGAGTGAGTGTGGGGTCAGTGAGCGAATGTGGGGGTCAGTGAGTGAGTACAGTGTCAGTGAGTGAGTGTGGGGGTCAGTGAGTGAGTGTGGGGTCAGTGAGTGAGTGTGGGGGTCAGTGAGTGAGTGTGGGGTCAGTGAGCGAATGTGGGGGTCAGTGAGTGAGTGTGGGGTCAGTGAGTGAGTGTGGGGGTCAGTGAGTGAGTGTGGGGTCAGTGAGCGAATGTGGGGGTCAGTGAGTGAGTATAGAGTCAGTGAGTGAGTGTGGGGGTCAGTGAGTGAGTGTGGGGTCAGTGAGCGAATGTGGGGGTCAGTGAGTGAGTGTGGGGTCAGTAAGCGAATGTAGGGGTCAGTGAGTGAGTACAGTGTCAGTGAGTGAGTGTGGGGGTCAGTGAGTGAGTGTGGGGTCAGTGAGTGAGTGTGGGGGTCAGTGAGTGAGTGTGGGGTCAGTGAGCGAATGTGGGGGTCAGTGAGTGAGTGCGGGGTCAGTGAGTGAGTGTGGGGGTCAGTGAGTGAGTGTGGGGTCAGTGAGCGAATGTGGGGGTCTGTGAGTGAGTATAGAGTCAGCGAGTGAGTGTAGGGTCAGTGTGTGAGTGTGGGGGTCAGTGAGTGAGTGTGGGGTCAGTGAGCGAATGTGGGGGTCAGTGAGTGAGTGTGCGGTCAGTGAGCGAATGTGGGGGTCAGTGAGTGAGTGTGGGGTCAGTGAGTGAATGTGGGGGTCAGTGAGTGAGTACAGTGTCAGTGAGTGAGTGTGGGGGTCAGTGAGTGAGTGTGGGGTCAGTGAGCGAATGTGGGGGTCAGTGAGTGAGTACAGTGTCAGTGAGTGAGTGTGGGGGTCAGTGAGTGAGTGTGGGGTCAGTGAGTGAGTGTGGGGGTCAGTGAGTGAGTGTGGGGTCAGTGAGCGAATGTGGGGGTCAGTGAGTGAGTGCGGGGTCAGTGAGTGAGTGTGGGGGTCAGTGAGTGAGTGTGGGGTCAGTGAGCGAATGTGGGGGTCTGTGAGTGAGTATAGAGTCAGCGAGTGAGTGTAGGGTCAGTGTGTGAGTGTGGGGGTCAGTGAGTGAGTGTGGGGTCAGTGAGCGAATGTGGGGGTCAGTGAGTGAGTGTGGGGTCAGTAAGCGAATGTGGGGGTCAGTGAGTGAGTGTGGGGGTCAGTGAGTGAGTGTGGGGGTCAGTGAGTGAGTGTGGGGTCAGTGAGTGAGTGTGGGGCTCAGTGAGTGAGCGCGAGATTCAGTGAGTGACTGTGAGGGTAAGTGAGTGAGTATAGTGTCAGTGAGTGAGTATAGAGTCAGTGAGTGAGTGTGTGGAGGAGTGAGTGAGTGTGGGGTCAATGAGCGAATGTGGGGGTCAATGAGTGAGTGTTGGGGTCAGTGAGTGAGTGTGGAGTCAGTGAGTGGGTCTGCGGTCAGTGAGTGAGTGGGGGGGTGAGTGAGTGAGTGTGGGGTCAGAGAGTGAGTGTGGAGTCAGTGCGTGAGTGTCAGGGTCAGTGAGTGAGTGTGAGGTCAGTGAGTGAGTGTGAGTGTCAGAGAGTGAGTGTGGAGTCAGTGAGTGGGTTTGAGGGTCAGTGAGTGAGAGTGGAGTGAGTGAGTGAGTGTGAGGTCAGTTAGTGAATCTGGGGTCCGTGAATGAGTGTGGTGTCAGGGAATGAGTGTGGGGTTCGTGAGTGAGTGTGTGGTCAGTGAGTGTGTGTGGGGGTCAGTGAGTGAGTGTGAGGGTCAGTGAGTGAGTGTAGAGTTCAGTGAGTGAGTGTAGAGTCAGTATGTGGGTCTGTGGGTCAGTGAGTGAGTGTGAAGTCAGTGGGTGATTGTGAGGTCAGTGAGTGAGTATAGAGTCACTGAGTGGGTGTGAGGGTCAGTGAGTGAGTGTTGGGGTCAGTGAGTGTGGCGTCAGTGAGTGAGTGTAAGGGTCAGTGAGTGTGTGTGAGTGTCAGAGAGTGATCAAGGGAGTCAGTGAGTGAGTGTGAGTGTCAAGACTGAGTGTGGTGGTCAGTGAGTGAGTGTGAGGGTCAGTGAGTGAGTGTGAGTGTCAGTGAGTGAGTGATGGGTTTACTTCATGAGTGTGAGGTCCAGTGAGTGAGTGTGGGGGTCAGTGAGTGAGTGTAGAGTCAGTATGTGGGTCTGTTGGTCAGTGAGTGAGTGTGAAGTCAGTGGGTGATTGTGAGGTCAGTGAGTGAGTATAGAGTCAGTGAGTGAGTGTTGGGGTCAGTGAGTGTGGCGTCAGCGAGTGAGTGAGGGGGTCAGTGAGTGAGTGTGAGGGTCAGTGAGTGAGTGTGAGGGTCAGTGAGTGAGTGTGGGGTCAGTGAGTGAGTGTGGGGTCAGTGAGTGTGTGTGGAGGTCAGTGAGTGAGCGTGAGGGTCAGTGAGTGAGTATAGTGTCAGTGAGTGAGTATAGTGTCAGTGAGTGAGTGTAGAGTCAGTATGTGGGTCTGTGGGTCATTGAGTGAGTGTGAAGTCAGTGGGTGATTGTGAGGTCAGTGAGTGAGTATAGAGTCAGTGAGTGGGTGTGAGGGTCAGTGATTGAGTGTGGGGGTCAGTGAGTGAGCGTGAAATTCAGTGAGTGAGTGTGAGGGTAAGTGAGTGAGCATAGAGTCAGTGAGTGAGTGTGGGGTCAGTGAGTGAGTGTGGGGGTCAGTGAGTGAGTGTGGGGTCAGTGAGTGAGTATAGAGTCAGCGAGTGAGTGTAGGGTCAGTGAGTGAGTGTGGGGCTCAGTGAGTGAGTGTGCGGTCAGTGTGCGAATGTGAGGGTCAGTGAGTGTGTGTGAGTGTCAGAGAGTGATCAAGGGAGTCAGTGAGTGAGTGTGAGTGTCAAGACTGAGTGTGGTGGTCAGTGAGTGAGTGTGAGGGTCAGTGAGTGAGTGTGAGTGTCAGTGAGTGAGTGATGGGTTTAGTTCATGAGTGTGAGGTCCAGTGAGTGAGTATGAGTGTCGGTGAGTGAGTGTGGGGGTCAGTGAGTGAGTGTAGAGTCAGTATGTGGGTCTGTGGGTCAGTGAGTGAGTGTGAAGTCAGTGGGTGATTGTGAGGTCAGTGAGTGAGTATAGAGTCAGTGAGTGGGTGTGAGGGTCAGTGAGTGAGTGTTGGGGTCAGTGAGTGAGTGTGGGGTCAGTGAGTGTGTGTGGAGGTCAGTGAGTGAGCGTGAGGGTCAGTGAGTGAGTGTGGGGTCAGTGAGTGAGTTTGGGGGTCAGTGAGTGAGTGTGGGGGTCAGTGAGTGAGTGTAGAGTCAGTATGTGGGTCTGTGGGTCAGTGAGTGAGTGTGAAGTCAGTGGGTGATTGTGAGGTCAGTGAGTGAGTATAGAGTCAGTGAGTGGGTGTGAGGGTCAGTGATTGAGTGTGGGGGTCAGTGAGTGAGCGTGAAATTCAGTGAGTGAGTGTGAGGGTAAGTGAGTGAGTATAGAGTCAGTGAGTGAGTGTGAGGGTCAGTGAGTGAGTGTGGGGTCAGTGAGTGAGTGTGGGGTCAGTGAGTGTGTGTGGAGGTCAGTGAGTGAGCGTGAGGGTCAGTGAGTGAGTGTGGGGTCAGTGAGTGAGTTTGGGGGTCAGTGAGTGAGTGTGGGGGTCAGTGAGTGAGTGTAGAGTCAGTATGTGGGTCTGTGGGTCAGTGAGTGAGAGTGAAGTCAGTGGGTGATTGTGAGGTCAGTGAGTGAGTATAGAGTCAGTGAGTGGGTGTAAGGGTCAGTGATTGAGTGTGGGGTCAGTGAGTGAGCGTGAAATTCAGTGAGTGAGTGAGGGTAAGTGAGTGAGTTTCGAGTCAGTGAGTGAGTGTGGGGTCAGTGAGTGAGTGTGGGGGTCAGTGAGTGAGTGTGGGGTCAGTGAGCGAATGTGGGGGTCAGTGAGTGAGTGTGGGGTCAGTGAGTGAGTGTGGGGGTCAGTGAGTGAGTGTGGGGTCAGTGAGCGAATGTGGGGGTCAGTGAGTGAGTGTGGGGGTCAGTGAGTGAGTATAGAGTCAGCGAGTGAGTGTAGGGTCAGTGTGTGAGTGTGGGGGTCAGTGAGTGAGTGTGCGGTCAGTGAGCGAATGTGGGGGTCAGTGAGTGAGTATAGAGTCAGTGCGTGGGTGTGAGGGTCAGTGAGTGAGTGTTGGGGTCAGTGAGTGTGGCGTCAGCGAGTGAGTGAGGGGGTCAGTGAGTGAGTGTGAGGGTCAGTGAGTGAGTGTGGGGTCAGTGAGTGAGTGTGGGGTCAGTGAGTGAGTGTGGGGTCAGTGAGTGTGTGTGGAGGTCAGTGAGTGAGCGTGAGGGTCAGTGAGTGAGTATAGTGTCAGTGAGTGAGTATAGTGTCAGTGAGTGAGTGTAGAGTCAGTATGTGGGTCTGTGGGTCATTGAGTGAGTGTGAAGTCAGTGGGTGATTGTGAGGTCAGTGAGTGAGTATAGAGTCAGTGCGTGGGTGTGAGGGTCAGTGAGTGAGTGTTGGGGTCAGTGAGTGTGGCGTCAGCGAGTGAGTGAGGGGGTCAGTGAGTGAGTGTGAGGGTCAGTGAGTGAGTGTGGGGTCAGTGAGTGAGTGTGGGGTCAGTGAGTGAGTGTGGGGTCAGTGAGTGTGTGTGGAGGTCAGTGAGTGAGCGTGAGGGTCAGTGAGTGAGTATAGTGTCAGTGAGTGAGTATAGTGTCAGTGAGTGAGTGTAGAGTCAGTATGTGGGTCTGTGGGTCATTGAGTGAGTGTGAAGTCAGTGGGTGATTGTGAGGTCAGTGAGTGAGTATAGAGTCAGTGAGTGGGTGTGAGGGTCAGTGATTGAGTGTGGGGGTCAGTGAGTGAGCGTGAAATTCAGTGATTGAGTGTGAGGGTAAGTGAGTGAGTATAGAGTCAGTGAGTGAGTGTGGGGTCAGTGAGTGAGTGTGGGGGTCAGTGAGTGAGTGTGGGGTCAGTGAGCGAATGTGGGGGTCAGTGAGTGAGTGTGGGGTCAGTGAGTGAGTGTGGGGGTCAGTGAGTGAGTGTGGGGTCAGTATGTGGGTCTGTTGGTCAGTGAGTGAGTGTGAAGTCAGTGGGTGATTGTGAGGTCAGTGAGTGAGTATAGAGTCAGTGAGTGGGTGTGAGGTCAGTGAGTGAGTATAGAGTCAGTGAGTGAGTGTAGGGTCAGTGAGTGAGTGTGGGGGTCAGTGAGTGAGTGTGCGGTCAGTGAGTGAATGTGGGGGTCAGTGAGAGAGTGTGGGGTCAGTGAGTGAGTATAGAGTCAGCGAGTGAGTGTAGGGTCAGTGAGTGAGTGTGGGGGTCAGTGAGTGAGTGTGCGGTCAGTGAGCGAATGTGGGGGTCAGTGAGTGAGTGTGGGGTCAGTAAGCGAATGTGGGGGTCAGTGAGTGAGTACAGTGTCAGTGAGTGAGTGTGGGGGTCAGTGAGTGAGTGTGGGGTCAGTGAGCGAATGTGGGGGTCAGTGAGTGAGTCTGGGGGTCAGTGAGTGAGTATAGAGTCAGTGAGTGGGTGTGAGGGTCAGTGAGTGAGTGTTGGGGTCAGTGAGTGTGGCGTCAGTGAGTGAGTGTGGGGTCAGTGAGCGAATGTGGGGGTCAGTGAGTGAGTGTGGTGACAGTGAGTGAGTGTGGGGTCAGTGAGTGAGTGTGGGGGTCAGTGAGTGAGTGTGAAGTCAGTGGGTGATTGTGAGGTCAGTGAGTGAGTATAGAGTCAGTGAGTGGGTGTGAGGGTCAGTGATTGAGTGTGGGGTCAGTGAGTGAGCGTGAAATTCAGTGAGTGAGTGTGAGGGTAAGTGAGTGAGTTTCGAGTCAGTGAGTGAGTGTGGGGTCAGTGAGTTAGTGTGGGGGTCAGTGAGTGAGTGTGGGGTCAGTGAGCGAATGTGGGGGTCAGTGAGTGAGTGTGGGGTCAGTGAGTGAGTGTGGGGGTCAGTGAGTGAGTGTGGGGTCAGTGAGCGAATGTGGGGGTCAGTGAATGAGTGTGGGGGTCAGTGAGTGAGTGTGCGGTCAGTGAGCGAATGTGGGGGTCAGTGAGTGAGTGTGGGGTCAGTAAGCGAATGTGGGGGTCAGTGAGTGAGTGTGGGGTCAGTAAGCGAATGTGGGGGTCAGTGAGTGAGTACAGTGTCAGTGAGTGAGTGTGGGGGTCAGTGAGTGAGTGTGGGGTCAGTGAGTGAGTGTGGGGGTCAGTGAGTGGGCGCGAGATTCAGTGAGTGACTGTGAGGGTAAGTGAGTGAGTATAGTGTCAGTGAGTGAGTATAGAGTCAGTGAGTGAGTGTGTGGAGGAGTGAGTGAGTGTGGGGTCAGTGAGCGAATGTGGGGGTCAATGAGTGAGTGTTGGTGTCAGTGAGTGAGTGTGGAGTCAGTGAGTGGGTCTTCGGTCAGTGAGTGAGTGGGGGGGTGAGTGAGTGAGTGTGGGGTCAGAGAGTGAGTGTGGAGTCAGTGCGTGAATGTCAGGGTCAGTGAGTGAGTGTGAGGTCAGTGAGTGAGTGTGAGTGTCAGAGAGTGAGTGTGGAGTCAGTGAGTGGGTTTGAGGGTCAGTGAGTGAGAGTGGAGTGAGTGAGTGAATGTGAGGTCAGTGAGTGAGTGTGGGGTCCGTGAATGAGTGTGGTGTCAGTGAATGAGTGTGGGGTTCGTGAGTGAGTGTGTGGTCAGTGAGTGTGTGTGGGGGTCAGTGAGTGAGCGTGAGGATCAGTGAGTGAGTATAGTGTCAGTGAGTGAGTGCGAGGTCAGTGAGTGACTATAGAGTCAGTATGTGGGTCTGTGGGTCAGTGAGTGAGTGTGAAGTCAGTGGGTGATTGTGAGGTCAGTGAGTGAGTATAGAGTCACTGAGTGGGTGTGAGTGTCAGTGAGTGAGTGTTGGGGTCAGTGAGTGTGGCGTCAGTGAGTGAGTGTGAGGGTCAGTGAGTGTGTGTGAGTGTCAGAGAGTGATCAAGGGAGTCAGTGAGTGAGTGTGAGTGTCAAGACTGAGTGTGGTGGTCAGTGAGTGAGTGTGAGGGTCAGTGAGTGAGTGTGAGTGTCAGTGAGTGAGTGATGGGTTTAGTTCATGAGTGTGAGGTCCAGTGAGTGAGTATGAGTGTCGGTGAGTGAGTGTGGGGGTCAGTGAGTGAGTGTAGAGTCAGTATGTGGGTCTGTTGGTCAGTGAGTGAGTGTGAAGTCAGTGGGTGATTGTGAGGTCAGTGAGTGAGTATAGAGTCAGTGAGTGAGTGTAGGGTCAGTGAGTGTGGCGTCAGCGAGTGAGTGAGGGGGTCAGTGAGTGAGAGTGAGGGTCAGTGAGTGAGTGTGAGGGTCAGTGAGTGAGTGTGGGGTCAGTGAGTGAGTGTGGGGTCAGTGAGTGTGTGTGGAGGTCAGTGAGTGAGCGTGAGGGTCAGTGAGTGAGTATAGTGTCAGTGAGTGAGTATAGTGTCAGTGAGTGAGTGTAGAGTCAGTATGTGGGTCTGTGGGTCATTGAGTGAGTGTGAAGTCAGTGGGTGATTGTGAGGTCAGTGAGTGAGTATAGAGTCAGTGAGTGGGTGTGAGGGTCAGTGATTGAGTGTGGGGGTCAGTGAGTGAGCGTGAAATTCAGTGAGTGAGTGTGAGGGTAAGTGAGTGAGTATAGAGTCAGTGAGTGAGTGTGGGGTCAGTGAGTGAGTGTGGGGGTCAGTGAGTGAGTGTGGGGTCAGTGAGCGAATGTGGGGGTCAGTGAGTGAGTGTGGGGTCAGTGAGTGAGTGTGGGGGTCAGTGAGTGAGTGTGGGGTCAGTATGTGAGTGTGGGGGTCAGTGAGTGAGTGTGCGGTCAGTGAGTGAATGTGGGGGTCAGTGAGTGAGTGTGGGGTCAGTGAGTGAGTATAGAGTCAGCGAGTGAGTGTCGGGTCAGTGAGTGAGTGTGGGGGTCAGTGAGTGAGTGTGCGGTCAGTGAGCGAATGTGGGGGTCAGTGAGTGAGTGTGGGGTCAGTGAGCGAATGTGGGGGTCAGTGAGTGAGTGTGGGGTCAGTGAGTGAGTATAGAGTCAGCGAGTGAGTGTAGGGTCAGTGAGTGAGTGTGGGGGTCAGTGAGTGAGTGTGCGGTCAGTGAGCGAATGTGGGGGTCAGTGAGTGAGTGTGTGGTCAGTGAGTGTGTGTGGGGGTCAGTGAGTGAGCGTGAGGGTCAGTGAGTGAGTATAGTGTCAGTGAGTGAGTGTGAAGTCAGTGGGTGATTGTGAGGTCAGTGAGTGAGTATAGAGTCACTGAGTGGGTGTGAGGGTCAGTGAGTGAGTGTTGGGGTCAGTGAGTGTGGCGTCAGTGAGTGAGTGTGAGGTTCAGTGAGTGTGTGTGAGTGTCAGAGAGTGATCAAGGGAGTCAGTGAGTGAGTGTGAGTGTCAAGACTGAGTGTGGTAGTCAGTGAGTGAGTGTGAGGGTCAGTGAGTGAGTGTGAGTGTCAGTGAGTGAGTGATGGGTTTAGTTCATGAGTGTGAGATCCAGTGAGTGAGTATGAGTGTCGGTGAGTGAGTGTGGGGGTCAGTGAGTGAGTGTAGAGTCAGTATGTGGGTCTGTGAGTCAGTGAGTGAGTGTGAAGTCAGTGGGTGATTGTGAGGTCAGTGAGTGAGTATAGAGTCAGTGAGTGGGTGTGAGGGTCAGTGAGTGAGTGTTGGGGTCAGTGAGTGTGGCGTCAGCGAGTGAGTGAGGGGGTCAGTGAGTGAGTGTGAGGGTCAGTGAGTGAGTGTGAGGGTCAGTGAGTGAGTGTGAGTGTCAGAAAGTGAGTGTGGGGATCAGTGAGTGAGTATGAGGTCAGTGAATGAGTGTGAGTGTCAGAGAGTGAGTGTGGCGTCAATGAGTGGGTTTGAGGGTCAGTGAGTGAGTGTGGGGGTGAGTGAGTGAGTGTGGGGGTCAGTGAGTGAGTGTGAGGGTCCGTGAGTGATTCTGAGGTCAGTGAGTGAGTATAGAGTCAGCATGTGGGTCTGTGGGTCAGTGAGTGAGTGTGGGGGTCAGTAAGTGAGTGTGAGGTCAGTGAGTGAGTGTGGAGTCAGTGAGTGAGTGTGAGGTCAGTGAGTGAGTGTGGGGTTCGTGAGTAATTGTGAGGTCAGTGAGTGAGTATAGAGTCAGTGAGTGGGTGTGAGGGTCAGTGTGAGTGTTGGGGTCAGTGAGTGTGGCGTCAGTGAGTGAATGTGAGTGTCAGAGACTGAGTGTGGTGGTCATTGAGTGAGTGTGAGGGTCAGTGGGTGAGTGTGAGTGTCAGAAAGTGAATGTGGGGATCAGTGAGTGAGTATGAGGTCAGTGAATGAGTGTGAGTGTCAGAGAGTGAGTGTGAGGGTCAGTGCGTGAGTGTCAGGGTCAGTGAGTGAGTGTGAGGTCAGTGAGTGAGTGTGAGTGTCAGAGAGTGAGTGTGGCGTCAATGAGTGGGTTTGAGGGTCAGTGAGTGAGTGTGGGGTCAGTGAGTGAGTGTGGGTCAGTGAACGAATGTGGGGTCAGTGAGTGAGTGAGGGGGTCAGTGAGTGTGTGTGGGGGTCAGTGAGTGAGTACAGTGTCAGTGAGTGAGTGTGGGGTCAGTGAGTGAGTGTGGGGTCAGTGAGCGAATGTGGGGTCAGTGAGCGAATGTGGGGTCAGTGAGTGATGTGTGGGGGTCAGTGGGTGAGTGTGAGGTCAGTGTGTGAGTGTGGGGTCAGTGACAGTGTGTGAGGGTCAGTGAGTGAGTGTGAGATCAGTGAGAGAGTGTGGGGTCAGTGAGTGAGTGTGGGGGTCAGTGAGTGAGTGTGGGGTTCAGTGAATGAGTGTGGGGGTCAGTGGGTGAGTGTGAGGTCAGTGTGTGAGTGTGGGGTCAGTGACAGTGTGTGAGGGTCAGTGAGTGAGTGTGAGATCAGTGAGTGAGTGTGGGGTCAGTGAGTGAGTGTGGGGGTCAGTGAGTGAGCGTGAAATTCAGTGAGTGAGTGTGAGGGTTAGTGATTGAGTATAGTGTCAGTGAGTGAGTATAGTGTCAATGAGTGAGTGTGGGTGCCAGTGAGTGAGTGGGGGGTCAGTGAGCGAATGTGGGGGGTCAGTGAGTGAGTGTGGCGTCAGTGAGTGAGTGTGGGGGTCAGTGAGTGAGTGTGGGGTCAGTGAGTGAGTGTGAGGGTCAGTGAGTGAGTGTGGGGGTTAGTGAGTGAATGTGGCGTCAGTGAGTGAGTGTGGGGGTCAGTGAGTGAGTGTGGGGTAAGTGAGTGAGTGTGGGGTCAGTGAAAGAGTGTGGGGGTCAGTGAGTGAGTGTGGGGGTCAGTGAGTGAGTGTGGGATCAGTGAGTCAGTGTGGGGGTCAGTGAGCGAATGTGGGGGTCAGCGAGTGAGTGTGGGGTCAGTGAGTGAGTGTGAGAGTCAGTGAGTGAGTGTTGGGTTTAGTTAGTGAGTGTGAGGTTAGTGAGTATGAGTGTCAGAGAGTGAGTGTGGAGTCAGTGAGTAGGTGTGCGGGTCAGTGAGAGAGTGTGGGGGTCAGTGAGTGTGGCGTCAGTGAGTGAGTGTGAGGTTCAGTGAGTGTGTGTGAGTGTCAGAGAGTGATCAAGGGAGTCAGTGAGTGAGTGTGAGTGTCAAGACTGAGTGTGGTAGTCAGTGAGTGAGTGTGAGGGTCAGTGAGTGAGTGTGAGTGTCAGTGAGTGAGTGATGGGTTTAGTTCATGAGTGTGAGATCCAGTGAGTGAGTATGAGTGTCGGTGAGTGAGTGTGGGGGTCAGTGAGTGAGTGTAGAGTCAGTATGTGGGTCTGTGAGTCAGTGAGTGAGTGTGAAGTCAGTGGGTGATTGTGAGGTCAGTGAGTGAGTATAGAGTCAGTGAGTGGGTGTGAGGGTCAGTGAGTGAGTGTTGGGGTCAGTGAGTGTGGCGTCAGCGAGTGAGTGAGGGGGTCAGTGAGTGAGTGTGAGGGTCAGTGAGTGAGTGTGAGGGTCAGTGAGTGAGTGTGAGTGTCAGAAAGTGAGTGTGGGGATCAGTGAGTGAGTATGAGGTCAGTGAATGAGTGTGAGTGTCAGAGAGTGAGTGTGGCGTCAATGAGTGGGTTTGAGGGTCAGTGAGTGAGTGTGGGGGTGAGTGAGTGAGTGTGGGGGTCAGTGAGTGAGTGTGAGGGTCCGTGAGTGATTCTGAGGTCAGTGAGTGAGTATAGAGTCAGCATGTGGGTCTGTGGGTCAGTGAGTGAGTGTGGGGGTCAGTAAGTGAGTGTGAGGTCAGTGAGTGAGTGTGGAGTCAGTGAGTGAGTGTGAGGTCAGTGAGTGAGTGTGGGGTTCGTGAGTAATTGTGAGGTCAGTGAGTGAGTATAGAGTCAGTGAGTGGGTGTGAGGGTCAGTGTGAGTGTTGGGGTCAGTGAGTGTGGCGTCAGTGAGTGAATGTGAGTGTCAGAGACTGAGTGTGGTGGTCATTGAGTGAGTGTGAGGGTCAGTGGGTGAGTGTGAGTGTCAGAAAGTGAATGTGGGGATCAGTGAGTGAGTATGAGGTCAGTGAATGAGTGTGAGTGTCAGAGAGTGAGTGTGAGGGTCAGTGCGTGAGTGTCAGGGTCAGTGAGTGAGTGTGAGGTCAGTGAGTGAGTGTGAGTGTCAGAGAGTGAGTGTGGCGTCAATGAGTGGGTTTGAGGGTCAGTGAGTGAGTGTGGGGTCAGTGAGTGAGTGTGGGTCAGTGAGCGAATGTGGGGTCAGTGAGTGAGTGAGGGGGTCAGTGAGTGTGTGTGGGGGTCAGTGAGTGAGTACAGTGTCAGTGAGTGAGTGTGGGGTCAGTGAGTGAGTGTGGGGTCAGTGAGCGAATGTGGGGTCAGTGAGCGAATGTGGGGTCAGTGAGTGATGTGTGGGGGTCAGTGGGTGAGTGTGAGGTCAGTGTGTGAGTGTGGGGTCAGTGACAGTGTGTGAGGGTCAGTGAGTGAGTGTGAGATCAGTGAGAGAGTGTGGGGTCAGTGAGTGAGTGTGGGGGTCAGTGAGTGAGTGTGGGGTTCAGTGAATGAGTGTGGGGGTCAGTGGGTGAGTGTGAGGTCAGTGTGTGAGTGTGGGGTCAGTGACAGTGTGTGAGGGTCAGTGAGTGAGTGTGAGATCAGTGAGTGAGTGTGGGGTCAGTGAGTGAGTGTGGGGGTCAGTGAGTGAGCGTGAAATTCAGTGAGTGAGTGTGAGGGTTAGTGATTGAGTATAGTGTCAGTGAGTGAGTATAGTGTCAATGAGTGAGTGTGGGTGCCAGTGAGTGAGTGGGGGGTCAGTGAGCGAATGTGGGGGGTCAGTGAGTGAGTGTGGCGTCAGTGAGTGAGTGTGGGGGTCAGTGAGTGAGTGTGGGGTCAGTGAGTGAGTGTGAGGGTCAGTGAGTGAGTGTGGGGGTTAGTGAGTGAATGTGGCGTCAGTGAGTGAGTGTGGGGGTCAGTGAGTGAGTGTGGGGTAAGTGAGTGAGTGTGGGGTCAGTGAATGAGTGTGGGGGTCAGTGAGTGAGTGTGGGGGTCAGTGAGTGAGTGTGGGATCAGTGAGTCAGTGTGGGGGTCAGTGAGCGAATGTGGGGGTCAGCGAGTGAGTGTGGGGTCAGTGAGTGAGTGTGAGAGTCAGTGAGTGAGTGTTGGGTTTAGTTAGTGAGTGTGAGGTTAGTGAGTATGAGTGTCAGAGAGTGAGTGTGGAGTCAGTGAGTAGGTGTGCGGGTCAGTGAGAGAGTGTGGGGGTGAGTGAGTGAGTGTGGGGTCAGTGAGAGTGTGTGAGGGTCAGTGAGTGAGTGTGAGGTCAGTGAGTGAGTGTGGGGGTCAGTGATTGAGTGTGAGGGTCAGTGAGTGAGTGTGAGTGTCAGAGAGTGTGAGGGAGTCAGTGAGTGAGTGTGTCAGAGAGTGAGTGTTGGGTTTAGTTAGTGAGTGTGAGGGCCAGTGAGTGAGTGTGAGTGTCAGAGAGTGAGTGTGCAGTCAGTGAGTGGGTCTGCGGTCAGTGAGTGGGTGTGTGGGTGAGTGAGTGAGCGTGGGGTCAGTGAGTGATTGTGAGGTCAGTGAGTGTGGGGGTCAGTGAGTGAGCGCGAGGGTCAGTGAGTGAGTGTGAGGGTCAGTGAGTGACTATAGTGTCAGTGAGTGAGTGTGGGGTCAGTGACTGAGTGTGGGAGTCAGTGAGTGAGTGTGGGGTCAGTGAGTGTGTGTGAGGGTCAGTGAGTGTGTGTGAGTGTCAGAGACTGAGTGTGATGGTCAGTGAGTGAGTGTGAGGTTCAGAGAGTGAATGTGGAGCCAGTGAGTGAGTGTGAGGTCAGTGAGTGAGTGTGAGTGTCAGAGAGTGAGTGTGGAGTCAGTGAGTGGGTTTGAGGGTCAGTGAGTGAGAGTAGGGTGAGTGAATGAGTGTGAGGTCAGTGAGTGAGTGTGGGGTCCGTGAGTGAGTGTGGTGTCAGGGAGTGAGTGTGGGGTCCGTGAGTGAGTGTGGGTTCAGTGAGTGTGTGTGGGGGTCAGTGAGTGAGCGCGAGGGTCAGTGAGTGAGTGTGAGGGTCAGTGAGTGAGTATAGTGTCAGTGAGTGAGTATGTGGTCAGTGAGTGAGTGTGGGGGTCAGTGAGTGAGTGTGAGTGTCAGAGAATGAGTGTGGAGTCAGTGAGTGGATTTGAGGGTCAGTGAGTGAGTGTGAGTGTCAGAGAGTGTGTGGAGTCAGTGAGTGGGTTTGAGGGTTAGTGAGTGAGAGTGACAGTGTGTGAGGGTCAGTGAATGAGTGTGAGATCAGTGAGTGAGTGTGGTGTCAGTGAGTGAGTGTGAGGTCAGTGAGTGAGTGTGGGGTCCGTGAGTGAGTGTGGTGTCAGGGAGTCAGTGTGAGGTCAGTGAGTGAGTGTGGGGTCAGAGAGTGAGTGTGAGGGTCAGTGAGTGAGTATAGTGTCAGTGAGTGAGTGTCAGGGTCAGTGAGTGAGTGGAGAGTCAGTATGTGGGTCTGTGGGTCATTGAGTGAGTGTGAAGTCAGTGGGTGATTGTGAGGTCAGTGAGTGAGTATAGAGTCAGTGAGTGGGTGTGAGAGTCAGTGAGTGAGTGTTGGGGTCAGTGAGTGTGAGGTCAGTGAGTGTGTGTGTGTCAGAGAGTGATCAAGGGAGTCAGTGAGTGAGTGTGAGTGTCAGAGAGTGAGTGTGGGGGTCAGTGAGTGAATGTGGGGTCAGTGAGCGAATGTGGGGGGTCAGTGAGTGAGTGTGGGGTCAGTGAGAGTGAGTGTGAGGTCAGTGAGTGAGTGTGGGGTCAGTAATTGAGTGTGAGGGTCAGTGAGTGAGTGTGAGTGTCAGAGAGTGTGAGGGAGTCAGTGAGTGAGTGTGTCAGAGAGTGAGTGTTTGGTTTAGTTAGTGAGTGTGAGTGTGCTGTCAGTGAGTGGGTCTGCGGTCAGTGAGTGAGTGTGTGGGTGAGTGAGTGAGCGTGGGGTCAGTGAGTGAGCGCGAGGGTCAGTGAGTGAGTGTGAGGGTCAGTGAGTGACTATAGTGTCAGTGAGTGAGTGTGGGGTCAATGAGTGAGTGTGGGAGTCAGTGAGTGAGTGTGGGTGTCAGAGACTGAGTGTGATGGTCAGTGAGTGAGTGTGAGGGTCAGAGAGTGAATGTGGAGCCAGTGAGTGAGTGTGAAGTCAGTGAGTGACTGTGAGGTCAGTGAGTGAGTGTGGGGGTCGGTGAGTGAATGTGGGGTCAGGGAGTGATTGTGGGTCAGTGAGTGAATGTGGGGGTCAGTGAGTGAGTTTGGGGTCAGTGAGCGAATGTGGGGGTCAGTGAGTGAATGTGGGGGTCAGTGAGTGAGTTTGGGGTCAGTGAGCGAATGTGGGGGTCAGTGAGTGAGTGTGGGGGTCGGTGAGTGAATGTGGGGATCAGTGAGTGATTGTGGGTCAGTGAGTGAATGTGGGGGTCAGTGAGTGAGTTTGGGGTCAGTGAGCGAATGTGGGGGTCAGTGAGTGAGTGTGGCGTCAGTGAGTGAGTGTGGGGGTCAGCGAGTGAATGTGATGTCAGTGAGTGAGTGTGGCATCAGTGAGTGAGTGTGAGGGTCATTGAGTGAGTGTGGAGTCAGTGAGTTAGTGTGAGGGTCAGTGAGTGCGTGTGGGGGTCGGTGAGTGAGTGTGGGGTCAGGGAGTGAGTGTGGGGATCAGTGAGTGAGTGTGGGTCAGTGAGTGAATGTGGGGGTCAGTGAGTGAGTTTGGGGTCAGTGAGCGAATGTGGGGGTCAGTGAGTGAGTGTGGCGTCAGTGAGTGAGTGTGGGGGTCAGCGAGTGAATGTGATGTCAGTGAGTGAGTGTGGCGTCAGTGAGTGAGTGTGAGGGTCATTGAGTGAGTGTGGAGTCAGTGAGTTAGTGTGAGGGTCAGTGAGTGCGTGTGGGGGTCGGTGAGTGAGTGTGGGGTCAGGGAGTGAGTGTGAGGGACAGTGAGTGAGTGTGGGTCAGTGAGCGAATGTGGGGGTCAGTGAGTGAGTTTGGGGTCAGAGAGCGAATATGGGGGTCTGTGAGTGAGTGTGGTGTCAGTGAGTGAGTGTGGGGGTCAGTGAGTGAGGGTGAGGATCAGTGAGTGAGTACAGTGTCAGTGAGTGTGTGTGGGGTCAGTGAGTGAGTGTGAGTCAGTGAGCGAATGTGGGGGTCAGTGAGTGAGTTTGGGGTCAGTGAGCGAATATGGGGGTCAGGGAGTGAGTGTGGCGTCAGTGAGTGAGTTTGGGGGTCAGCGAGTGAATGTGATGTCAGTGAGTGAGTGTGGGGGTCAGTGAGTGAGTGAGTACAGTGTCAGTGAGTGAGTGTGGGGGTCAGTGAGTGAGTGTGGGGGTCAGTGAGTGAGTGTGGGGGTCAGTGAGCGAATGTGGGGGTCAGCGAGTGAGTGTGGGGTCAGTGAGTGAGTGTGGTGTCAGTGAGTGAGTGTGGTGTCAGTGAGTGAGTGTGGGGTCCGTGAGTGAGTGTGGTGTCAGGGAGTGAGTGTGAGGTCAGTGAGTGAGTGTGGGGTCAGAGAGTGAGTGTGAGGGTCAGTGAGTGAGTATAGAGTCAGTGAGTGAGTGTGGGGGTCAGTGAGTGAGTGTCGGGGTCAGTGAGTGAGTGGAGAGTCAGTTTGTGGGTCTGTGGGTCAGTGAGGGAGTGTGAAGTCAGTGGATGAGTGTGAGGGTCAGTGAGTGAGTGTGGAGTCAGTGAGTGAGTGTGAGGGTCAGTGAGTGAGTGTAGGGTCAGGGAGTGAGTGTGGGGTCACTGAGTGAGAGTCAGTAAGTGGTTGTGAGGATCAGTGAGTGAGTGTGAGGGTCAGTGAGAGAGTGTGGTGTCAGTGAGTGAGTGAGGGGGTCAGTGAGTGAGTGAGGGGGTCAGTGAGTGAGTGCGAGGGTCAGTGAGTGAGTGTGGGGTCAGTGAGTGAGCACGAGGGTCAGTGAGTGGGTGTGAGGGTCAGTGAGTGAGTGTGGGGTCAGTGAGTGAGTGTGGGGTCAGTGAGTAAGTGTGGCGGTGAGTGAGTGAGTGTGGGGTCAGTGAGTGAGTATAGAGTCACTGAGTGAATGTGAGGGTCAGTGAGCGAGTGTGAATGTCAGTGAGTGAGTGTGGGGGTCAGTGAGTGAGTGAAGAGATCATTGAGTGAGTGTGGGGGTCAGTGAGTGAGTGAAGGTGTCATTGAGTGAGTGTGGCGGTGAGTGAGTGAGTGTGGGGTCAGTGAGTTAGTGTGGGGTTCAGTGAGTGAGTGAAGAGATCAGTGAGTGAGTGTGGGGGTCAGTGAGTGAGTGTGGGTGTCATTGAGTGAGTGTGGGGGTAGTGAGTGAGTGAAGGTGTCATTGAGTGAGTGTGGCGGTGAGTGAGTGAGTGTGGGGTCAGTGAGTTAGTGTGGGGTTCAGTGAGTGAGTGAAGAGATCAGTGAGTGAGTGTGGGGGTCAGTGATTGAGTGAAGGGGTCAGTGAGTGAGTGTGAATGTCAGTGAGTGTATGGTCAGTCAGTGAGTGAGTTTGGGGTCAGTGAGTGAGTGTGAATGTCAGTGAGTGAGTGTGGGGTCAGGGAGTGAGTGAGTGTGAATGTCAGTGAGTGAGTGTATGGTCAGTCAGTGAGTGAGTTTGGGGTCAGTGAGTGAGTGTGAATGTCAGTGAGTGAGTGTGGGGTCAGGGAGTGAGTGAGTGTGAATGTCAGTGAGTGAGTGTGGGGGTCAGGGAGTGAGTGAGTGTGAATGTCAGTGAGTGAGTTTGGGGTCAGTGAGTGAGTGTGGGGGTCAGTGAGTATTTACCGTCAGGTTTGTAGTTGGCCAGTTTATGACCTGCAGCTGTACACTGGTCTATCAGCTCCTAATTGTTGCAGTGAGTCCCAATGCTGTCCTGGAGTATTTTACAATAGCTGGCTTGTGTTCCAGACTAATAAAAGCTATCATCATGTAATCCACTCACTGACGATCTGTGCAAGCGATATCCAGGGAGCAGGCTCATTCAAGGGTTAGTGCCATTGGCAACTGTCACAGCCTGTACACTAAATAATCCTTAACCAATTACTACAACACCAAGAATGAAGAAGCATCCTTTTGAACAACCTAATTATACCAACAAACAGCAGTTCTGACACTGAACGTTAATCACTGACAATGTCCAGGGTGCTGATGAACTTTGTCGGCTCATGTTCCATAATTAATTGTCAGTCTTACACACAGCCATTGGAAAGAATGAGATTGGCATTTCCCTATAGAATGTTCTCACAAGCAGCGTCACAGCCAATAAAGCACCCAATACCTGTGGCCACAGTGGCTAATGCCTGCACAGTAGTCCCCATTTATAGCAACGAGACAAGGACCAGTGGCTCTGTATTGGCATTACTGGCCAGGACGCAGGGGGGGGTACTCACTTGCTGTTCTTCACTGGGGTCTTGTGCGAATATGCTGTTCTACCTGCAGGGCAGGCCTGGCCTTGCATTATTACCTGATGCACGAAACCGCAGCTCTGATCAGCTAGCCCTCCTTCAGGACTGCTGCATGGGCACAGTTCAGGGATCTCACAGTAGACCACGTGAAAGGTAATTTTATCGATTCAGCTAAGTCCAATGTCTCGGTGGCTGGGTTTGCTCGTGTTTCAGGGGAGGGTTTAAAATAGATTGGCGGGGGGGGGGGGGGGGGGGGGGGGGGAGGTTGGGATCCAGGGAGGCAAGTGAAAGGCTGACCGGAGATACAGTAATCAGAAAGAGTAAGTTGAAGAGACAGGTCAGGCTGGAACATGAGAGAGAGCAAGGAATGCTTGTTGCATTAAATTGCATCTATTTCAATTCAAGATGAGGCTTTTGGACTCAGGGCATGGTTAGGTACATGGGACTGGGAATATTATAGTCATTCCAGACACATAGCTAAGGGAGGGACAGAGGTGTTGGAAACAGAGGAGGTGGAGTTGCATTTTTGAATAAGGCAAGCATGACAGCAAGTAGTCAGAGACGAAATATCTGAAAGACCATCCAGTGAGGCTTTGTGGATGGAGTTCAGTAATTAGAAGGGGATGGTGACATTATTGAGTTGTACTATAGGCCCCCAAATAGTTAACAGGAGTTAGAGGAACAAAAATGCAGACAGATTGGGGAGACTTGGAGGAGCAATAACATTATCATACTAGGGAATTTTAATTTTCCTAACATAGACAGGGACTGCCATAGCGTTAAGGGCTTAGATGGGGTTGAATTTGTTAAGTGTGTCAGGAAAGTTTCCTCAAGCAGTGTATAGGGGGTCCTACTTGGGAACTCGACCTACCCTTGGGAAATAGGGCAGGACAGATGACCGAGGTGACAGTGGGGGAGCACTTGGGGCAAGTGACCATAGTTGTATTAATTTTAAAATAATTATGGAGAGGGACCAAACTAGTCCAAAGGTTCAATTTCTAAATTTGGGGCAAGGTGAATTTTGATGGAATTAGACAGGAGCTTGCAGGGGTTGATTGGAGTAGTTTGTTTGCAGGAAAATGGACCTCTGGCCAGTGGGAGGCCTTTAAAAGTGAGGTGGCTAGAGTTCAAGGTCTATATGTTCCTGTGAGGGTGAAGTATTGGCAGGAATAGGGGACCCTTGATGACAACAGATAGCAAGGCTTTAACCAGAAAGGAGGAATTGTGGCTTAGGTACAGACAGCTGGGATCAAGGGAATCCCTGGTGGTATACAGGGGATATAGGAGTTTACTGAAGAAGGAAATCAGGACGATGAAAAGAGGGCACAAGATAGCCTTGGCTGAAAAGATTAGAGTGAATCCAAAGATGTATTTTAAGTATACTAAAGGAAAAAGATCTAGAGAGAGAAAGTGGACATGGACGTGTGGAATCACAGGAGATCGGCAAAGTACTTAATGAATATTTCTCCTCTGTTTTTATCAGGGAGAAAGACATGAAGGCTTGGGAACTTGTCGGAGTAGAGGAGGTGTTGGATGTATTAGAATGCATGAAGTTGGATAAATCTCCTGGTCCTAACCAGATATATCCAAGAACACTGCAAGAGGCTAGAGAAGAAATTGCGGGGGTCCTGGCTGATATTTCTGCATCATCGTTAGCCAAGGGTGAGGTCCCGGAAGGCTGGTGGGTAGCAAATGTTGTGCCCCTATTCAAACATCTGGGAACTATAGACCAGTGGTTGGTCAGTTACTTGAGAAGATTCTGAGAGATAATACATACATGCATTTGGGAAGACAGGGTTTGATTGGGAATAGTCAGCAAGGCTTTGTGAGTGGGAGATCATGCCTCACAAATTTGTTAAGAGTTCATTGATGAACTGACCAGAAAGGTTGACAAGGGCAGGGCAGTAGATGCGGTCTATATGGATTTCAGTAAGACCTTCGATAAGGTTCCACATGGTAGGCTACTCTGGGAGGTTTGATCGCATGGAATCCAGGGGGAGCTGGCAAATTGGATACACAGTTGGCTTGATGGTAGGAAGCAGAGGGCAATAGTGGAAGGATGCTTGTCAGACTGGAGGCCTGTGACTAGTGGTGTACCTCTGGGGTCAGTGCTAAGCCCATTACTGTTTGTAATCTGTATCAATGATTTGGATGAGAATGTATAAGGTGTGATTAATAAGTTTGAAGATGATACTAAAATAGGAGGTGTCATAGAGAGTAAGGAAGGTTATCAGAAATTGCAGCAGGACCTTGTTCAGCTGGTGAAGTGGGCCGAGAAATGGCAAATAGAGTTTAATATAGATATGTTTCATGGTGAATGGTAGGACCTTAAGGAATGTAGTGGAGCAGAGGGGCTTTTGAGTTCAGGTACACGATTCTCTGAAGGTGGAGTCCCAGGTAGACAGGGCAGTGAGGAAGGCTTTGGCACACTGGCCTTCATCAGTCAGGGCACTGAGTACAGAAGTTGGGAAGTTATGTTGGAGTTGTATGGATATTGGTGAGGCCACACTTGGGGTATTGTGTTCAGTTTTGGTCACCTTACCATCGGAAGGATTTTATTAAATTGGAAAGCGTGCAGAAGAAATTTACAAGGATGTTGCCAGGACTTAATGGTTTGAGTTATAGAAGATGTTGGACAAGCTAGGACGTTTTTATTTTGAGAGTAGAAGACTGAGGGGGACCTGATAGAGGTGTATAAGATCATGAGAGGCACAGATCGGGTGAATGCACTCAGTCTTTTTCCCAGAGTTCTGAAAATCGAGGACTGGAGGGCAACAGTTTCAGGTGAGAGGGAAAATAATAAAAGGGAACCTGAGGGCCAACATTTTTACACAGAGGGTGGTACGCATATGGAATGAGCTGCCAGTGGAAGTGGTTAAGGCAGGTACATTAACAACATTTAAAAGGCATTTGGACAAATATGTGGATAGGAAAGGGTTAGAAGGATATGGGCCAAGTGCAGGGAAATGGGGTTAGTGTGGGTGGACATTTTGGTCAGCACGGACCAGTCTGGGCCCAAGGGTAAGCCTCCATGCTGTAGGATTCTATGACTGTCTATGACTCCAAGTCCATTGGACCCTTCTCAACTTTGGTAAAGGGAACTTGGAAAATAAGGTGCTAATGTTTCGAGGACCTCCGGACGCAAATGGCTTGGCCCTGGTGGAAATCGTTCACCCCTGACCTAGTCAGTGGTCATAATCACATGACATCAAACCACCGCATGATACAGCACAGGAAGAGACCACACTGACTCTGGTGAGGGTCCTGGCTCTTTCGGAGCCCATTTCCATTTCCACCACAGCTGTGCTATTTGCTCTATAGCCCTATCGTTCTTTGCCTCACCACAGACGTATCTGATTCCCTTTAGAAGACTCCCTGAGAATCAGTTTCCACTCAGACAGCAACAAATCACAGCGTCAGAACAAACCTCCCTCCTTCACCTTGTTCCCAATTACCTTTGAACTGTGTCTCTTTGTTTACTGACCGTCCTCCCAGTCCTCTTCATTCACCTAATCAAAACTTCATGAATTTGAACACTCCTCCATCCCAATTAATTCTTTTTTCTTGTTGAACAGGATATAGGTGTCAGTGACGAGGCCACATCACTTATTGCCTTTGAGCTCAGAGACTTGCTCGGCCATTTCAGAGGGTGGTTAAGAGTCAACCATGTTACTGTGGCTCAGGAGTCACATGCTGTTCAGACCAGGTAAGGACAGCAGATTTCCTTCACTGAAGGACATTATTGAACAAGATGGGTTTGTACAACATTTGACAATGGTTGTGTAGTGATTGTAACATGGCCAGCCAGTTGGACGTCCCAGAATTCTCCAACTGGGGCTGTTAATCTGGTTCAGTCAGGAAGCCCTGGCTGATAAAGGATGTATGTCAAGATGAGAGTAGTGCTGGAAGAGCACAGCAGGTCAGGCAGCATCCGAGGAGCAGGAGAATCGGCGCTTTGAGCAAAAGCCCTTCATCAGGAAGGGATTTTGCCAAAAACATCGATTTTCCTGCTCCTTGGATGCTGCCTGACCTGCTGTGCTCTTCCAGCACTACTCTCACCTTGACTCTAATCTCCAGCCTCTGCAGTGCCCACTCTCACCTCGTAGATAAAGGATATATGTCAGGCATAATGTAGTGCCTGACTCAGTAAGAGGAGGGCTACTGTCAAACACTAAGCCTTTGTAATTAAAGGGTGATGAGTGGTGGGGTGGCAGCCCCTGGAGTGTTATTTCAGGTGACACGGTTGCGTGTGTGAGGCAGGTTTTATCAAATGCACATTTCACCATCCCCCATCTGCCCTTTGCTGCTGCACAGAGCTTTAGCCCAGACTTACATTGTAGAGGATGGTAGTCCAGCCCTCCATCGTGATGCACTGGAAGACAGTCAACAGGGCAAACAGGATGTTGTCAAACTGGGTGATGCCAGCGTTGGGTCCTATCCAGTAGTCACAGACGGTGCCATTGGGGCAGAGTCGGGCTGGCTCCTGCTTTCCGCAGGGGAACTGCAGCTCCAGTTCTTCAGCAGCTGTTGGTAGGTTGGGGGGGGGGGGGGGCATCACAAAGAGAGTTAGCCGTCAATAATCGTCAAAGCAGATAACAGCACCCATGTCCGTTTCTATAATGCCGTTCATAACCACACGCCATCCCTAAGCGTTTTGCACTTGAAGTCTGACTGTCACTCTCTCTCTCTCTCACTTGAAATGCCTACCACCAGGCACATATTCCCCTCCCCTCCCTTGTCCACCTTCTGCAGGGACCGTTCTCTCTGTGATACCCTGATCCATACTTCCTTTACTCCCAACCATCCCCAATAACCGAAGGTGTGACGCCTCCCTCCTCAGTATCCAAGGGCCCAAACATGCCTTCTGGGTGAAGCATCACTTTACCAACATTTCCCACTATCTACTCTGCGACATAGAACATAGAACAATACAGCACAAACAGGCCCTTCGGCCCACGATGTTGTGCCGAACATTTGTCCTAGCTTAAGCACCCATCCATGTACCTATCCAATTGCCGCTTAAAGGTCACCAATGATTCTGACTCTGCCACTCCCACAGGCAGCGCATTCCATGCCCCCACCACTCTCTGGGTAAAGAACCCACCCCTGACATCTCCCCTATACCTTCCACCCTTCACCTTAAATTTATGTCCCCTTGTAACACTCTGTTGTACCCGGGGAAAAAGTTTCTGACTGTCTACTCTATCTATTCCTCTGATCATCTTATAAACCTCTATCAAGTCACCCCTCATCCTTCGCCGTTCCAACGAGAAAAGGCCTAGCACGCTCAACCTATCCTCGTACGACCTATTCTCCATTCCAGGCAACATCCTGGTAAATCTTCTCTGCACCCTCTCCAAAGCTTCCACATCTTTCCTAAAGTGAGGCGACCAGAACTGCACACAGTACTCCAAATGTGGCCTAACCAAAGTCCTGTACAGCTGCAACATCACTTCACGACTCTTGAATTCAATCCCTCTGCTAATGAATGCTAATACTCCATAGGCCTTCTTACAAGCTCTATCCACCTGAGTGGCAACTTTCAAAGACCTATGTACATAGACCCCAAGATCCCTCTGCTCCTCCACCTCACTAAGAACCCTACCGTTAACCCTGTACTCCGCATTCTTATTTGTCTTCCCAAAATGGACAACCTCACACTTGGCAGGGTTGAACTCCATCTGCCACTCCTCAGCCCAGCTCTGCATCATATCTAAGTCCCTTTGCAGCTGAAAACAGCCCTCCTCACTATCCACTACTCCACCAATCTTCGTATCATCTGCAAATTTACTGACCCACCCTTCGACTCCCTCTTCCAAGTCATTAATAAAAATTACAAACAGCGGAGGACCCAGAACTGATCCCTGCGGAACTCCACTTGTAACTGGGCTCCAGGCTGAATATTTACCATCTACCACCACTCTCTGACTTCGACCGGTTAGCCAGTTTTCTATCCAATTGGCCAAATTTCCCTCTATCCCATGCCTCCTGACTTTCCGCATAGGCCTACCATGGGGAACCTTATCAAATGCCTTACTAAAATCCATGTACACTACATCCACTGCTCTACCCTCTTCCACATGCCTGGTCACCTCCTCAAAGAATTCGCTGCTCACAATGTGACCTGCCCTACATTGGAGGAACAAAGCATAAACTGGATGACCTCTTTGCAGAACGTCTACATTCTGCCTGTAAAAAAAGCCCCTGAGCTTCTAGTTGCCTGCCGCTTTAACACCCCACCCTGTTCCTTGGCCAACACCGCTGTCTCAGGCTTGCTGCACAAGTTGGAAGAACAACACATCATTTTCCGCTTGGGGACCCTGCAGCCCTCAGGACTCAGTGTTGAGCTCAATAACTTAAGGGCCTGAACTCCTGTATGTCCTAGCCTGCTACCCCACACACCTGCCCATCTACCTTATCACATCGCCTGCCATTGCACACCACGTAATGTTAGCCTCTAATAGAGTGTGTTTACAGCTATTCACCCTCCCAGCCAGATCGTTATCAACTCTTTTGTCTCTCCAACTGTTCTCTCTCTATGGTCTCTATCCCCACCTGCCGTTTACTCCTTACATCCTTCCCCCCACCCTATCTTCTGCATATAAACCAACATTTTCCTAACTACCATCAGTTCGGTGGGTCACTGGACCCAAAATATTAACTCAGATTTCTCTCCACAGATGCTGCCAGACCCGCTGAGGTTTTTCAGCAACTTCTGTTTTCATTTCTGATTCACAGCATCCTTCAGTTATGAGTGGGTCACTAAGCCCGTCTGCTCTATCATTCAGTGAGAGCACGACTGATCCATTTATGCTCCATGTTTCCCTTCTACCCACTCAGGAAACTCTGATTGCCCCACCTGACGGAAATATGAGTTGGAGCCAACTGAAGCACAGCAAGATCCCACAAGGATACCCCCCACCCCCACCTTGTGCAATAAGAGTTTAACCTGTACTGATGCTAGATTAGAGTGGTGCTGGAAAAGCACAGCAGGTCAGGCAGCATCCGAGGAGCAGGAAAATCGACGTTTCGGGCAAAAGCCCTTCATCAGGAACAAGGAATCAGGAAAGCTCATTCCTGATGAAGGGCTTTTGCATGAAACGCCGATTTTCCTGCTCCTCGGATGCTGCCTGACCTGCTGTGCTTTTCCAGCACCACTCTAATCTAGACTCTGATCTCCAGCATCTGCAGTCCTCGCTGTCGCCTGTACTGATGCTGACCAAACGATGGGAACTGATCAGGGCACAGGAGTGATTTGCCAGTGTCATGATGTACCGCCTTTTATTTCCATCATGTTTTTTTGGTGGCGGGGGAGGGGCGTAGATGGGGTTTGCACTCGTTATGTGCTCAAATTTCCTGACCTCAAGACTCTGAACCACTGACCCCACTTAGAGATTTCCTTTGAAAACTTTATTTTCTTCTGAATAGGCAGGCATTTGCTCAAGTGAATTTCGGAAGATGCAAAGCTTTTAAAATTGTTTTCATGGGATGTGGGTGTCGCTGCTTGGGTCAGCAGTTACTGCCCGTCCCTAGTTGCCCCCTGGTAAGGTGGGGGTGAGCTGCCTTCTTGAAACGCTGCAGTCCACCTGCTGTGAGTTGACCCAGAATGCCCATAGGGAGGGAATTCCAGGAGATTGACCCAGCGACAGTGAAGGAACAGTGATATATTTCCAAATCAGGTTTGGATGAGAGTTTGGGCTCCAATGCATCTGATACCCTTGTCCTTCCAGATGGAAGTAGTCGTGGGTTTGCAGGGCGCTACCTAAGGAACCTTGGTGAATTCCTGCAAGGCGACTTGTAGATAATACACACTGCTACTATTGTGGTGGAGGGAGTGGATGCTTGTGGATGCAGTGCCAATTAAGTGGCCTGCTTAGTTTTGGCTGTTGTCGAGCTTCTTGAATGTTGTTGGAGCTGCACCCGTCCAGGCAAGTGGGGATTACTCCATCACTCTCCTGACCTTTGAGATGGTGGACAGGCTTTGGGGAGTCAGGAGGTGAGTTACTCACTGCAATATTCCTAGTCTCTGACCTGCTCTTGTAGTAGGCACTGTGTGTATGCGGCTGGTTTCCCAGGACACTCACCACTGTTATTGGTGTAGCAGGTGAGGTGGAGTTTTCCATAGTAAAACTCCAGGCCGATGATGGCAAACATAAGGATAGCGAAGAAGAGCAGCAAGCCGATCTGCAGCAGGGGAACCATCGCCTTGATGATGGATTTAAGCACAATCTGTAAACCTACGGTGGAACACAAGGCACGGGTTAGAGCTTCACTCAGACTGCTGGAACATTCCCGGAATCTCACAGCTCCCCTCCCGCCCCACAGATCGCCCTCACCTCAACATCACAGAAACAGCACAAGAGCACAGGCCTGACGGGAGACAGTGCGAGAGGCGGACGGAAAGGAGTCAGAAAAGAACGGGGACAGGGTCCAGGTGTGGGGTGAGGTCGGCGAAGCTCGGCAGAATAAGGAGGGACGGAGAGGGGAGGGAGGGGTCGGAGAGAAGAGAGGGATGGAGAGAGAGAGAGAGGGGATCAGAGAGAGAGGAAGGGACAGAGGAGTGGAAAGAGAGTAGCTAGAGAAAGCCAGGGTCAGAGAGTAGACTCTAAAAGAGAAACTCTGAGAAAAAATGCATCCAAAAGTGACTCATTGTTGCTGCGGTCCAGACTGGGCTCTGTTTCTCCAAGAGTCACAGAGATCAGGTTAAAAACCACACTTCTACCTTCCTTCGCATCCAGAGGGGAGTTATGTTTGACTCAAACATTAACTCTGCGTCTTCCCACGGGCGCTATCTCGACCTGTTGAGTATGCCACTGCAGTGCTTATTCCGGCAGTAAGGAAGCGTGGACCCGAGGGAATTCCGGAGGGAGTTGCGGGTATGCAGTCAGAGACTGAGACTGAAGGCGAGGATGTGTGAGTCAAGGAGAGAGATTGAACAGAACTCCTCAGGAGATGGCAGGGAGGGTCGGAGCCGACGGGGGGAGTGTTTCACTTTCAAATCAAACCATGAACTCGGTGAAGTTTATTTCTGGTGAATTGAGATGACAGTCAAATATGCAAAGGCATTTAATGTTCTTGTTCGGTGTGTGATTCTTAGTGTAAGTCAATGTGTGGGAAAATAAAAACAAACACAACCCAATACGAACTAAAAGGTAAATACAAATAATCTTCATCATTAATTTATTGTGGCATTAATCTAGAACATTAATCTGGATAATAGAATGCGGTGAGGTGGGGAGCATTTGACGGGGAAATTTTCCCATTTTGTTCCTGGGATGTGGCTGGGGATTTTGTAGGCGAATGTAAGGCCTGCAGATGCTGGAGATCAGAGTTGAGACTGTGGTGCTGGAAAAGCACAGCAGGTCAGGCAGCATCTGAGGAGCAGGAAAATCGACGCTTCGGGCAAAAGCCCTTCATCAGGAAGGATATTTTGTAGTGCATCCCTAATTGCCCTGGAACTGAGTGGCTTGCTGGGCCATTTCAGGGGGCACACCGACCTTTGAAGAGCAGCCCACCCAGACCCATCCTTGTAATCCTACTAACCTGCACATCGTTGGATCGTGGGTGGAAACGCATGCAGACACGGGGAGAATGTGCACACTTCGCACAGACAGGCACCCGAGAATGGAATCGAACTAGGGTCCCTGGCGCAGTGAGGCAGCAGTGCTAACCACTGAGCTACCATGCTGCTCCATAGCAGCCTTGGTCTCTGATTTATTCATCCCATGATAATCCCAGTATGCCATCACCTCTATCTGCACCATCTCGAAACGAGAAGGCAAAGAGTCAGAGCTGTACAGCACAGAAACAGACCCTTCGGTCCAACCTGTCCATGCCGACCATATATCCTAACCTAATCTAGTCCCATTTGCCAGCAGTTGGCCCATATCCCTCTAAACCCTTCCTAGTCATAGAACATAGAACAATACAGCGCAGAACAGGCCCTTCGGCCCTCGATGTTGCGCCGACCTGTGAATTATTCTCAGCTCGTCCCCCTACACTATCCCAAAATCACCCATGTGCTTATTTTAGGTAAGATTAGATTAGATTCCCTACAGTGTGGAAACAGGCCCTTCAGCCCAACAAGTCCACACCAACCCTCTGAAGAGTAACCCACCCAGACCCATTTCCCTCTGACTAACTGACCTAACACTATGGGCATTGTTTTAGCCTGGCCAATTCACCTGACTGGCACATCTTTGGACTGTGGGAGGAAACCCACGCAGACACGGGGAGAATGTGCAAACTCCACACAGACAGTCACCTGAGGCTGGAATCGAACCTGGGACCCTGGTGTTGTGAGGCAGCAGTGCTAACCACTGAGCCACCGTGCCACTAAGGATTGTTTAAATCTCCCTAATGTGGCTGAGTTAACTACATTGGCAGATAGGGCATTCCACACCCTTACCACTCTCTGAGTAAAGAACCTGCCTCTGACATCTGCCTTAAATCTATTACCCCTCAATTTGTAGTTATAGAACATAGAACATAGAACATAGAAGAATACAGCGCAGTACAGGCCCTTTGGCCCTCGATGTTGCGCCGATCCAAGCCCACCTAACCTATACTAACCCACTATCCTCCATATACCTATCCAATGCCCGCTTAAATGCCCATAAAGAGGGAGAGTCCACCACTGCTACTGGCAGGGCATTCCATGAACTCACGACTCGCTGAGTGAAGAACCTACCCCTAACTTCAGTCCTATATCTACCCCCCCTTAATTTAAAGCTATGCCCCCTTGTAATACCCGACTCCATACGCGGGAAAAGGTTCACACTGTCAACCCTATCTAACCCCCTAATCATCTTGTACACCTCAATCAAGTCACCCCTAAACCTTCTTTTCTCTAATGAAAACAGCCCCAAGTGTCTCAGTCTTTCCTCATACGATCTTCCTTCCATACCAGGCAGCATCCTGGTAAACCTCCTCTGCACCCGTTCCAGTGCCTCCACATCCTTCCTATAGTATGGCGACCAAAACTGCACACAATATTCCAGATGCGGCCGCACCAGAGTCTTATACAACTGCATCATGACCTCAGGACTCCGGAACTCAATTCCTCTACCAATAAAAGCCAGTACGCCATATGCCTTCCTCACCGCACTATTTACCTGGGTGGCAACTTTCAGAGATCTGTGTACATGGACACCAAGATCCCTCTGCTCATCCACACTACCAAGTATCCGACCATTAGCCCAGTACCCCATCTTTTTGTTATTCTTCCCAAAGTGAATCACCTCACACTTTGCTACATTGAATTCCATTTGCCACCTTTCTGCCCAGCTCTGCAGCTTCTCTATATCCTGCTGTAACCTGCCACATCCTTCCTCACTGTCAACAACTCCTCCGACTTTCGTATCATCCGCAAACTTGCTCACCCAACCTTCTAACCCCTCTTCCAGGTCACTTATAAAAATGACAAACAGCAATGGTCCCAAAACAGATCCTTGCGGAACACCGCTAGTGACGGCACTCCATGAAGAAACTTTGCCATCAACTACTACCCTCTGTCTTCTTCCATCCAGCCAATTCCTAATCCAAACCTCCAACTCACCCTCAATGCCATATCTCCGTATTTTCTGCAGTAGCCTACCATGGGGAACCTTATCAAACGCCTTACTAAAATCCATATATACCACATCTACCGCTTTCCCCTCATCAACCTCCTTCGTCACCTTTTCAAAGAATTCAATAAGGTTTGTGAGGCACGACCTGCCCTTCACAAAACCATGCTGACTATCCTTGATCACATTATTCCTATCCAGATGTGCATAAATCCTTTCCCTTACAATTCTCTCTAAGACTTTGCCCACAACAGAAGTGAGACTCACCAGCCTATAGTTACTAGGGTTATCCCTACTCCCCTTTTTGAACAAGGGAACCACATTTGCTATCCTCCAGTCTTCTAGCACTACTCCTGTAGACAAAGAGGACATAAAAATCAAGGCCAATGGCTCTGCAATCTCCTCCCTTACTTCCCAGAGAATCCTAGGATAAATGCCATCAGGCCCAGGGGACTTATCTATTTTCACCTTTTCCAGGATTTCCAACACCTCTTCTCTACATACCTCAAAGCCATCCATTCTACTTATTTGTGTCTTAGTATTCACATCGACGACAATGCCCTGTTCCTGAGTAAATACTGAAGAAAAGTATTCATTCAGTGTCTCCCCAATCTCTTCCGCCTCCACACGCAACTTCCCACTACTATCCTTGACTGGACCTATTCCTACCCTAGTCATTCTTTTATTCCTAACATACCTATAGAAAGCCTTAGGGTTTTCCCTAATCCTACTGACTAAGGACTTATGTCCCCTCGTACAAGCTGACATCACCATCCTCGGAAAAAGACTTTCACTGTCTACCCTATCTAATCCTCTGATCATCTTGTATGTCTCTATCAAATCCCCTCTTAGCCTTCTTCTTGCCAATGAGAACAGACCCAAGTCTCTCAGCTTTTCCTCATAAAACCTTCCCTCCAGACCAGGCACCATCCTGGTAAATCTCCTCTGCACCTTTTCCAATGCTTCCACATCCTTCCCAAAATATGGACACAATATTCCAAGTGTGACCGCACCAGCATTTTGTATAGTTGTAGCATGATATTGTGGCTCTGGAACTCAATCCCTCCACGAATGAAACCTAACACACTGTATGCCTTCTTAACAGCACTATCCACCTGTGGCAACTTTCAGGGATCTATGTACATGGACACCAAGATCCCTCTGCAGATCCACACTCCCAAGAATCTTTTCATTGACCCAGCACTCTGCCTTCCTGTCATTCTTCCCAAAGTGAATCACCTCACATTTAGCTGCACTGAACTCCATTTGCCACCTCTCAGCCCAAATCTGCAATTTATCCAAGTTGCCCTGCAACCTGTAACATTCTTCCAAACTGTCCATTACTCCACCGACTTTAGTGTCATGTACAAATTTACTGATCCATCCACCTATGCCGGCGTCTAAGTCATTTATAAAAATGACAAACAGCAGTGGTCCCAAAACAAATCCTTGTGGCACACCACTAGTAATCGGACTCCAGGCTGAATATTTTCCATCAACCACCACTTGCTGCCTTCTTTCAGAAAGTCAGTTTCTAATCCAAACTGCTAAATCACCCTCAATCCCATGCCTCTGCATTTTCTCCAACAGCCTACCATGTGGAACCTTATTAAAGGCTTTGCTGAAGTCCATGTATACCACATCAACTGCCCCACCCTCATCTACATGTTTGGTCACCTTCTCAAAAAACTCAATGAGGTTGATGAGACATGACCTGCCCTTGACAAAACCATGTTGACTATCTGAAATCAAATTGTTGCTTGAAATACCCATCCAGATGCCTTTTAAATGCTGTAATTGTACCAGCCTCCACCACTTCCTCTGGCAGCTCATTCCATACACGTACCACCCTCTGTGTGAAAAGCTTGCCCCTTAGATCCCTTTCATATCTTTCCCCTCTCACCCTAAACCTATGTCCTCTAGTTCTGGACTCCCCAAACTCAGGGAAAAAAAACTTGCCTATTTCAAAGAATAACAAAGAACAAAGAACATTACAGCACAGGAACAGGCCCTTCGGCCCTCTAAGCCTGCGTTGATCCAGATCCTCTGTCTAAACCTGCTGCCTAGTTTCTAAAGCTCTGTATCCCACTGCTCCCTGCCCTTCATGTACCTGTCTAGATACATCTTAAGTGATGCTATCGTTCCCGTCCCTCCCACCTCCACTAGCAACACATTCCAGGCAGCAACCACCCTCTGCAGAAAGATCTTTCCATGCATATCTCCCTTAAACTTTTCCCCCTCTCACCTTGAACTCGTGACCCCTAGTAATTGAGTCCCCCACTCTGGGAAAAAGCCTCTTGCTATCCACCCTGTCTATATCACTCATGATTTTGTGGACCTCAATCAGATCCTCCCTCAACATTCATCTTTCTCATGAAAATAATCCTAATCTACTCAACCTCTCCTCATAGCTAGTGCCCTCCCTACCAGGTAATCCTGGTGAACCTCCTCTGCACCCTCTCCAAAGCATCCACATCCTTTTGGTAAATGTGGCGACTAGAACTGTACGCAGTATTCCAAATGTGGCCAAGCCAAAGTCCGATACAATTCTAACATGACCTGCCAACTCTTGTACTCAGTACCCTATCCAGTGAAGGAAAGCATGCCATATGCCTTCTTGACAACTCTACTGACCTGTGTTGCCACCTTCAGGGAACAATGGACCTGAACACCCAGATCTCTCTGTACATCAATTTTCCCCAGGGCTTTTCCATTTACTATATAGTTTGCTCTTAAATTGCATCTTCCAAAATGCATGACCTCGCATTTGTCTGGATTGAACTCCATCTGCCATTTCTCTGCCCAACTCTCCAATCTATCTATATTCTACTCTATTCTCTGACAGTCTCCTTCACTATCTGCTACTCCACCAATCTGAGTGTCATCTGCAAACTTGCTAATGAGGCAACCTATACCTTCCTCCAGATCATTTGTGTATATCACAAACAACAGTGGTCCCAGCACAGATCCCTGTGGGACACCACTGGTCACAGGTCTCCAGTTTGAGAAACTCCCTTCCATTACTACTCTCTATCTCCTGTTGCCCAGCCAGTTCTCTATTCATCTAGCTAGTACACCCTGGACCCCATGCGACTTCACGTTCTTCATCACCTACAATGGGGAACCTTATCAACGCTTTACTAAAGTCCACATATGTGACATCTACATACCTTCCCTCATCAAGCAACTTTGTTACCTCTTCAAAGAATTCTATTAGGTTTGTAAGACATGACCTTCCCTGCACAAAACCATGCTGCCTATCAATGATGAGCCCCTTTTCTTCCAAATGGGTATATATCCTATCCCTTAGTATCTTCTCCAGTAGCTTCCCTACCACTGACATCAGGCTCACAGGTCTATAATTACCTTGATTATCCTAGGTACCCTTCTTAAACAAGGGGACAACATTAGCAATTCTCCAGTCCTCTGGGACATCCCCCGTTTTCAAGGATGCTGCAAAGTTATCTGTTAAAGCCTCAGCTATTGCCTCTCTCCCTTCCCTCAGTAACCTGGGATAGATCCCATCCAGTCCTGGGGATTTGTCCACCTTAATGCCTTTTCGAATACCCAAGACTTCCTCCTTCCTTATGCCAACTTGACTGAGAGTAATCAATTTACCCTATCCTTGTCCCTCATGATTTTATAAACCTCTATAAAGTCACCCCTCAGCCTCCGACGCTCCAGGGAAAACAGCCCCAGCCTGTTCAGCCTCTCCCTATAGCTCAGACCCTCCAACCCTGGCAACATCCTTGTAAACCACAGCAGAATTATAGGAGGGGAGATAGTCTGGAGGATTGTGGGACAGGGGGAGAGATTCTCAGGAAGTGACTTGGCCATAAAGGGATTTGAAAACAGGTATTAACATTTGAAAATCAAGTCATTGCTGGAGTCAAAGAAGGTTGGTCAGTACTGGGGTGAGGGGGTATCAGGAGTTGCAGTGACCTATGACTGATGCAACACAGTATTAGTTCATTTCGACCCTATAGAAGGGAGAGTGTGGGAGAGCAGCCAGGAGTGTGTGAGAGTAATTTTCAATGAATTAGTGAATGTAAGAAGTAGGAAGGCATCAAACCCATTCTTTCAAGGGATTTGGGCATCACGGGGGAAGCCAATATTTGCTCCCCGACCCGAATTGTCCTTGAACTGAGGGGCTCCCAGCACCATTCAGAGGGCAATCATGCACATTGCTGTAGAGGTCTGGAGACACGTGGAGGTCAGAACATAAGGTTAGCCTTCATAAAGGAAACTGTTGAGCCAGACAGCTCATTGTCATGGGAACCACGACTGAGCTGAGCTTCCAATTCCCACATTATTTCATGAGATGTCCCGAGCTGCTGCGATGGAGTTTGAACCCATTTCCCCACAAGCATTCACCTGGGCCTCTAGATTCCTCATCCACCATCTCCTCAGCAACAGTTTAGTAACATACAGAAGGGAATGGAGACAGCTGTTATGAAGGTGTCGGTGTGTACTGTACCTTTAAGACAGAGAGGAAGCTAGCAAGGACTGACTGAAAGCACAGAGTGTACTGAACAATTTAAAAATGTAACACTTCATTGGAACAAATAGCTGGAGTTGCGTTGCCATGGAACAAAAACAAATTCAAATTCAGCTAATCAGTTTAAATGATGCCCCCGATATCAAAATCTAATCGAATTTGAATTTTGCTGTTTGGGATGACATCAAACCAATGAAATGATCTGATGTTTTGGGGTATAAAACTGGAACAGTTTTGGGGGAGAACTGCAAAGAGGTATAGGTACAGACTGCTAGCCCACTAGCTCTCTGAAAGGTATCTGTCCATAAGAAAAGTTGTGCAGCAGAAGCCTAAAGAAAAGATGACCCAGGAAAACACAGAGGAAACTCTACAAAGGAGAATTAACAAAACTGACTGGTTTTGAAATGTGATTATTTTTTGTAAATCTTAATTTTTTTTTAATTGGACAAGTATTGTGGAGTGGGAGGTGAAAGATAGGTTTAAGAGAAAGGAGTTCTAAGTAGCTATTGTTTTAATGTTCTCTATTGGACCTAAAGAATAAAATTGTTAATTTTTACTTTAAAATAGTGACCTCTGGGATAGAACATAGAACAATACAGCGCAGAACAGACCCTTCGCCCCTCAATGCTACTCCGACCTGTGAACTATTCTCAGCTTGTCCCCCTACACTATCCCATCATCATCCATGTGCTTATCTAAGGATTGTTTAAATCTCCCTAGTTCTTTGCCTCTTGAAATTTAACAGGTTACAGTGTGAGGTGAGCCTCTCTGTGCGTCAGGTTGAAATTAGCAGAAGAGTTTACCCGGTGTGGTAACACAGCTAACAGACCAGAGACTGACTGTTTAACACCAGTGGGAGAGAGAAAGCTCAAGGATGTGAAGGCGTTATGCCAGGAGAGTAAAAGAATAAGAAATCTGTGAGTCCGACTATTGAGCAGGAGGTCGGGTCAGGGCATGTGAGGTAAATAACCATTCCTTTTCAAAGTAAAGGATACACAAAGTGAACTTCAGGTGGAGGCCTAACTTGGAGGGTTTATTACTGAAACACTGACAGTCAGGACTGAGAATTGAATCCACCAGGAAAGATTGGGGGAAACAGTGGAGGGAAAGAAGGTTGGAATCACTTTGATGATGAGAAATGAGAGGTCGACAGTTAGCACAAAATTTGTGAAGTCAAAAATCACACAGCACGAGGTTATAGTCCACCTGACAAGCACCTGATGAAGGAGCAGCGCTCTGAAAGCTAGCGCTTCCAAATAAACCTGCTGGACTATAACCTGGTGTTGTGTGATTTTTAATTTTCTAAACCCCAGTCCAACACCGGCACCTCCAAATCACAAAATCTATGGGTAGATTGAAGAGGTGGAAAATGCTTTCAGCCTGTCATGCGGGTTGAATACAGGACACCCTGCTAGCAGCTGTCAGAGGTTGCAAGGTCAGGGTGGTTTTAACGGGGGATTTTAACTTTCAGATTCACTGAGATAAACAAACTGTTATCTGGAGTGTGTGCCACTCAGGATCAATTTTCACTGCAATACATCCCAGAGACAGCAGAGGGCAGGCTGTATTAGAATCGACCATGAGTAATGAGCCAAATTTAGGGAGCAGCCTAATATTGCTGAGCATTTATAGATTTATTACATAAAATGATCGAGTTCAATGTGATCCTTGGAGGAGAGAAACGTGACACAGCTCCTATGATTCAGGATTTCGATCAGGCTGACTCCAGCAGACTGAGACAGAGAGTGTTCTGAGAGAATCTGTTAATGGGGATAGGGACGGATTATCAGTTGGAGGTATTGAAAGAGGAACCTCATGAGATACTGAACGGGTTTATAATCCACAGGGACAAGAGCAAAAATGACCCAAAATTACAAAGGAGGGAAGAGAATATGGAAACCAACAAAATTGAAAGTATTAGACCAGGCCCCACTGAATGGTAAAGGCATAAAGAAACAGCAAAGACTGACAAAACAGAACAGACAGGAGCAACAATGTGAAAGGAATGTGTAAAGAAACCTCAGGGTGATACCAGTGGTTTGGCTAAGTGGGCAGAGAAGGGGCAAATGGGATTCAATCTGAAGAAATGGGAGGTCATGTATTTGGGGAGAACAAGCCTCATTTGTGTAATATCTCCTTGTATCCTGGCATCCAGATATCATTCTTATTAATCCTGGCTGTGTTCTTTCTGTTCCTGAAGTGTGGAGCCCAGATTTGATCACGTCAAAACTGCAAGGGTGGTCCAACGTGGACTTTGTGCGAGTACAGCAGAATTTCTAACCCTTCCTTTTGTAGATATTGGCTGTTGATCAGTCATTTGACAAAAATCATCATGAACAGGTACACTGCAGCTCAAAATCTGGGTTTGGACAGCCACCCCATTAGAATTAGAATTGGCATTATTGTCACAAGAATACAGTGAAAGGTTTTACAAGTCACCACTTATGGCGCCATATTAAGGCCAAAATTGTAGGAATAAATTAGTAAAATAAAGAAATAAAAAGACCTTAATAACTTTGAAACAGAGGATATCAGTCCAGCTGCTCTGTAACTCCTTGCTGTTCTTGATACGACCAAGTGATTCCTAGAATTGTGCAATAAACTAAATGGTATCAGAGAGAACCTTTAGATTATGTTTGGGATATCATCAATGATCTCTCTGATTTTAGAACGAGCTTGCCTACAGAAGGCAGAGGGTCATGGTGGAAGGTTGCTTTTCTGGCTGGAGGTCTGTGCACAGTAGTGTCCTGTAGGAACTGTACTAAGACCTCTGCTGTTTGTGATATACGTAAATGATTTGGATGAAAATGTAGATGGGTAGGTTGATAAGTTCACAGACGACACATATATCGATGGATAGTGTAGAAGGTTGTCAAAGGATACAACAGGATATAGATCAGTTCCAGGTATGGGCAGAGAAATGGAGTTTAATCCGGCAAGTGTGTGAGGTGGTACACTTTGGGAGATCAAATGTTAAAGGAAAGTACATAGTTAATGGCAGGACCCTGAACAATTTTGATGTACAGAGGGATCTTGGGATTTAAGTCCGTAGCTCCCTGAAAGTGCGCACACAAGTAGATAGGGTGGTAATGAAAGTGTACAGCATGCTTGCCTTTATTGGTCAGGGCACTGAGTACAAGAGTCAGGCTGTCAGGATGCAGCTTTATAAGGCTTTGGTTAGACCACACAGAGTATTGCGTTCAACCCTGGTCACCACATGACAAGAAGAATGTGGAGGCTTTGAAGAGATGCTTCCTGCATTAGAAGGCATGGGCTATAAGGAGAGGTTTGACAAACTACGGGTGTTTTCTCTGGAGCAGCTGAGGGGAGACTCGATAAAATTATAAGTTGCATAGATAGGGTTGACAGTCAGAATCTTTTTCCCAGAGTTGAAATGTCTAATACTAGGTGGCATACATTTAAGGTGAGAGCAGGCAAGTTCAAAGGAGATGTTCGGGGCAGGTTTTAGATTAGATTACTTACAGTGTGGAAACAGGCCCTTTGGCCCAACAAGTCCACACCGAACCTCCGAAGAGCAATTCCCCTTATTACCTAACACTACGGCCAATTTAGCATGGCCAATTCACCCTAACCTGCACATCTTCGGACTGTGGGAGGAAACCGGAGCACCCAGAGAAACCCGGGCAGAGAATGTGCAAACTCCACACAGAGAGTTGCCTGAGGCGGGATTTGAACCCAGGTCTCTGGTGCTGTGAGGTAGCAGTGCTAACCACTGTGCCACCGTGCCGCCCAGGTTCTTTTACTGAGAGAGTGGTAGGTATCTGGAATGCGTTGTCAGGGATGGTGGTGGAGGCAGACATGTCGGGCAGTTTAGGCGCTTTTAAATAAGCACATGAAATACAAGGAATGGAGAGATATGAACCAAGGCCAGGCAGAGGGGATTAGTTTAATTTGGCTGAATGTTCAGCACAGCATCATGGGTTCCTGTGCTGTATAGTTCCATGACTTATCTTGAAACCAGGGGATGGAATCCGCCTGATCCGAGGGATATGTTACTCTCTGGGCTACAATTTTCTTTCCTTTTGATGGTGTTAACCTTATCATGGTCTTATCCCTGTTTCAAAGTGCATGCCTTGACAACGTTTGGTATAAACATTTCATCCTCTGTGTTCATGAGTTTCAAGGTTCACTAGGTTAAGTACCGAAACGGAGGGACTTTCTTATAAGGAGAGGTTGAGCAGGCTGGGCCCGTCCTTGTTGGAGTTTATTAGAAAGGGAGGAAACCTGATGACACACATAAGGTTTTCTTGTGGCTTGGAAGGGTATATGTGGAAAGGTTACTTCCCCTTGTGGGAGAGACTGGGACCAAAGGGCATCATCACAGGAGAATGCCAGATCAAGCCAGACATTGGAACCTCTCTATTTAGAGGGTAAGAAATCCATGCAGGAATCATTAAATAGACTAAGGGCCATCTGAGAGACCAATAAAAAGTGGGGTTAAGGTCACAAGTAGATCAGTCATGATCATGTTGAATGAAAGAGCAGGCTCCAGGGGTCAAAATGATTCCTTCCGTTTTTAGTTCTTACGTTCTTATATATGGAACTGCAGCAGGTGGACTGCAGTGGTTCACGAAGGCAACCCTTCACCACCTTCTCCAGGGGCAACTAGGGATGGGCAACAAATGCTGGCCAGTCAGAGACACCCACATCTTACAGTTTAATTTTTATTTTAAAATGTACCTGTCCTAGAAGTGATGATGGGGACAGTGTCAAGCTTTCAAGTTATAAGTGCAGAGGTAGATTTACTTTTAGTTAGAAAGAATAGGGGGAGCTTTATTCTGTGTCTAATCTCATGCTGTTCCTGTCCTGGGAGTATTTTCTGCGAACAGTGTAGAGAGAGCTTTCTTCTGCACCTAATACTGTGGTTCTATGTCCTGGGAGTATTTGATAGGAATAATGCCAAGGGAGTTTCACTCTTTATCTAACCCCATGCTATCCCTGTCCTAGGACTGTTAGACATAGGACAGTGTCGAGAGAGCTTTACTCTTTATCTAACCCCATGCTGTGCTGTCCTGGAGTGTTTGATGGGGAACTGTGTAGAGAGAGCTTCATTCTGTATATAACCCCATGCTGTCCCTGTCCTGGGACTATTTGACAGGGGACAGTGTCAAGGCAGTTTTACTCTGTAACTAATCCCGCGCTGTCTACATAGACTCATAGAGATGTACAGCATGGAAACAGAACCTTCGGTCCAACCCGTCCATGCCGACCAGATATCCCAACCCAATCTAGTCCCATCTGCCAGCACCCGGCCCATATTCCTCCAAACCCTTCCTATTCATATACCCATCCAGATGCCTCTTAAATGTTGCAATTGTACCAGTCTCTGTTTGTTGGGGGACTGTGTGGAGCTGGCTATACTTTGCACCTAACCCCATGCTGTCCCTGTCCTGGGAGTATTTGATGGGCACAGTGATGAGGGAGCTTTACTTTCAATTTGAGAGTGTACAGGGAACTTTACTTTCAGCTTAAAAGAGTTGAACGAGCTGAGCATCCATATCTAACGCTGTGTTGCCCCTGTCCTGAGTGTCTTCAGTGGTGACAAGTGTTTACTTTCAGTTTTTAAAATGTAGAGAGAGCTTGACTTTCTGTCTGCGTTCGGTTTAAATTAGAAGCTGTGTCAGTGCCTCGACCCTTCAGGATAATGCTGCCACCTGCTGATGAGCAAGTTTCGAACATGGTTAACTGGGCACGAACAGTGCACTTACTGGGAATTCCTGACACCAGTTTGAGGGGTCTAAGCACACGGACGGCCCTCAGGGTTCGCAGATTGAAGTGTGTCGCTGCTGTTGCCAGGAGCCTGGAAGCAGAAAAGGAGAGAGAGAGAGAGAGAGAGTTCATTAGTGTGCCTTGCAAGTCCCTTCAATAGTAGCTCATCAAGGGGCAGGCTGCATTCACCTTTCTCCACCTGACACTCAGTGAATTAATCAAAGCCAGCAGCGCTGAGTGTTGGACTGCACCCTTGAATTTGAGTTGGTGATGATGGAGACTGAGAGCCTGTGTTTGCAGAGATATTAATCACTCCTGCTGCGGTGACACTCTCCCCCAGTCACCATACCTCTTTGTGCAACACCTTCTGCCGACACTGCTCCTGAACTCTGCTGGTTTCCTCACCCAGGAAACTAGATTTCCAACCCCAAATGCCAGCCATCTGTCAGGTTTGCTTGTCCCTTCAAACACCCTGACATTTACCCCTCCGACCCTCCCGCACCGAACAACCAGCTCCCTGCATTCTCACGACTAACATCAAGGCTCATCATCTCACACATGGACTCATTCCTGACCACAGCCTCCGAAGATTGGGACATGGGGGAGGCAGGGCTGCCTTATGAAGGTGAGATTAGATTCCCTACAGTGTGGAAACAGTCCCTTCGGCCCAACAAGTCCATACCCACCCCTCCGGAGAGCAACCCACCCAGACCCATTCCCCTACATTTACCCCTGTACCTAACACTACAGGCAATTTAGCATGGCTAATTCACCTGACCTGCACATCTTTGGACTGTGAGAGGAAACCGGAGCACCCGGAGGAAATCCACGCAGACACGGGGAGAATGTGCAAAGGTCCGCACAGACAGTCGCCCAAGGTGGGAATTGAACCTGGGATCCTGGCACTGTGAGGCAGCAGTGCTAACCATTAAGCCACCGTGCCGCCCCCACGAGGCTTGTATTCAGTGGAGTTGAGTAGAATGGTGGAGGAGTTCTCAGAGAAACCGATAAAATTCAAACTGGATGAGACAAGGTAATCACAGGAAGGAGCTCGGAAACAGAGGTCACAGTTTAAGGACATGGCATTGGCCGTTTAGAATTGAAATGAGGAGAATTGTCTTCACCCTGAGAATGCTGAGCCCATGGAATTCTCTGCCACAGAATGTAGTTGAAGCCAAAACATTGAATGTTCACAAGAAGGAGTTAGATATAGTTTTTAGGGGTAAAGGGATCAAAAAGCATCGGGGAGAAAGTGGGAGCAGGGGGCTGAGTTGGATGATCAGCCATGACCACACTGAATGACTGAACAGGTTAGGAGAGATGAATGGCTTGTTCTAGCATTCCAGCTTGTTCTAGCATTCAATCAATTTGGGGCAGATGTGTATCCAAATGAACTTCATTTTTCTATCACTCTTCCACAAGCTAATGAAACTCTTTCCCAAGAAAAGTGCAAGCTCCCCAGACCTCCAACACCCCCAGCTTTTTAACCATTTGCCAACTGCTTTTTGGGACAGTGAGTTCCAGATCTTCACCAGCTTTTGTCGAACTGAAGCGCTACATGGGACATCCTGGCAAACAGCCTGACTCAAACTTTAAACTGCCATCAGCCTCTTCTGAATGTTGTCCCTACAAAGAAGGGCTCCTCAGTCTCAGCCCCATCAAATGTCTCATTCAAGTCAGCTATTTATTGTTCATTTGAAAGGAAATGCAAAGCTAGCCTCTACAACATGTTCTTCCAATCGGGATCTTTTCATCCCAAGACAGACCTCAATAACTTTAAGCTGAAGTTTCTCCACAGCTTTGGAGAATAGTTTTATTTATTCATTCATTTTGTGGGATGTGGCTTGCCAGCATTTATTGCCTGTCCCTAGTTGCCCTTGAGAAGGTGGTGGTGAGCTGCCATCTTGAAACGCTGCAGTGCCCTTGCTGTGGGTTTCCCCCACAATGCCATTAGGGAGGGGTTTCCAGGATTTTGTCCCAGCGACAGCAAAGAAATTCCACGTGAGGATGGTGAGTGGCTTGAAGGGGGACTTGAAGATGGTGTTGCTCCCATGTAGGTACTGCCCTTATCCTGCTAGATGGAAGTGGTCATGTGTTCGGAAGGTGCTATGAGAATCTTTGGTGAAGTTCTGGAGTACATCGTGCATATAGTAAACACTGCTGCTACTGAGCAACGCTGGCAGATGGAATGAATGTTTGTGGATGCAGTGCCAGTCAAATGGGCTGCTTTGTCCCGGATGGTGTTGAGCTTCTTGAGAGACATTGGGGCTGCACTCATCGAGGGAAGTGGGGACTATTCCATCACACCCCTGACTTGTGCCTTGTAGATGGTGGACAGGCTTTCGGGAGTTACTTGCCACAGTATTCCTCGACTCTGACCTGGGTCTGGTAGCCACTGCTTTTATGTGGTGAGTTCTTTTGAGTTTCTGATAGCTCCCAGGATGTTGACAGTGGGAATTCAGTGATGGTAACACCACTGAATTTCAAGGGGTGGTGGTTAGATTGTCTCCTATTGGTGATGGTCATAGCCTGGCATTTATGTGGTCTGAATGATACTTGCTACTTGTCAGCCCAAGATATTGTCCAGATCTTGATACATTTGGACATGGTCTGCTTCAGTATCTGCGGAGTCGCGAATGGTGTTGAGCATTGTGCAATCATTGGTGAACATCTCCATTTCTGTTGGAGGGAAGGTCATTGATGAAGCAGCTGAAGACAGTTGGGCCGAGGACACTACCCTGAGGAACTCCTGTAGAGATGTCCTGGAGCTGAGATGACTGACCACCATCATCCTACGTGTCCTATGGTTCTAACCACTGGAGAGCTTTCCCCCAATACCCACTGATTCCAGTTGTGCCAGGGTCCTTCATGCCACACTTGGTTGAATGCAGCCTTGATGTCAAGGGATGTTACTCTCCCCTCCCCTCTGGAATCCAACTCTTTTGTCCATGTTTGAACCAAGGCTGTAATGAGGTCAGGAGCTGAGTGACCCTGGCGGAACCCAAACTGGGTGTCACCGAGCAGGTTATTGCTGAGCAGGTGCTGCTTGATAGTGCAGTTGATGACAACTTCCATCATTCTTCTGATGACTGAAAGTTGACTGATGGGGCAGTAATTGGCTGGGTTGGATTTGTCCTTTTTTTTAATGTACAAGACATACTTGGGCAATTTTCCATATTGTTGGGTTGATGCCCATGTTGTAAGTGTACTGGGACAGCTTGGCTAAGGAAGCGACAAATTCTGGACCACAAATCTTTGGTACTATCGCTGGGATGTTATCAGGGCCCATAGCTTTTGCAATACCCAGTGCCTCCGACAGTTTCTTGATATCACGTGGAGTGAATTGAAATGGCTGAAGATTGATATCTGTAACGCTGGAGATGGATCATCCACTCAGCACTTCTGGCTGAAGATTGCTGCGAAAGCTTCAGCCTTATCTTTTGCCCTGATGTGCTGGGCTCTTCCATCATTGAGGATGGGGATATTTGTGGAGTCTCCTCATCCAGTGAGATGTTTAATCGTCCACCACCACTCATGACTGGACGTGACAGGACTGCAGAGCTTAGATCTGACCCGTTGGTTGTGGGATCACTAAGTTCTGTCTATCACTTGCTGCTTCTGCTGTTTGGCAAGTAGTTCAGTTTGGTGGCTTCAACACATGGGCAGCTCATCTTCACGCATGCCTGGTGCTGCCCCTGACATGCCCTCCTGAATTCTCCATTTATCCAGGGTTGACGGCCATGGCTTGAGTGGGGGATATGCTGGACCATGAGGTTACAGATTGTGCTGGAGTACAAGTTCTGCTGCTGTTGGTGACCCACTTCATGGATGCCCAGTCTGGAGTTGCTAGATCTATTCGAAGTCTGCCCCGTTTAGCACGGTGATGGTGCCACACAACACTATAAAGGTTATTCTCAATGTGAAGGTGGGACTTCATCTCCACAAGGCCAGTGCAGTGGTCACCCTTACTGATACGGTCATGGACAGATGCATCCACAGCTGGCAGATTTGTAAGAATGAGGTCAAGTATGTTTTTCCCTCTTGTTAGTTCCCTCACCACCTGCCGCAGACCCAGTTTAGCAGCAACTGGCTCTGGAGTCACTTGTAGGGCAGCCCAGATGAAGATGGTCAATTGCCTTCCCTGAATGACATTCGTGAACCAGATGGGTTTTTCCAACAATTGACAATCATTTCATGGTCATCAGTAGATTCTTAATTCCAGATTTTATGGGTTTTTAAAAAAAAATTCAATTCCATCATCTGCTGTTGCAGAATTCAAACGTGGTTCACCAGAATACTGTCTGAATCTCTGGGTTAATAGTCTCACAATAATACCATTAGGTCATCACCTTGCCAAACCCCATACGTGGGGAGAAATATGGAATATTGGGGGATATGGCGAAAAGGTCAGGTAGTGGAATTGAGGGAGAGGGGTAGAAGGTGAAGTAGTGGGATCGAGGGAAATGGGGAGGTGAGGAGACAGGATTGAGGCATATGGAGTAAAGATGAGGTGGTGGGATTGAGGGAGAAAGGGAGACGGTGAGGAGATGGGATTGAAGGAGACAGGGAGAAAGTAAGGAGGTGGGATTGAGGGATACAGGGAGAAGGTGATTATAGCGGGTGATCCAAAATTGGAAAGAAGCTGAGTTGGTTGGTTGGGGAAGTACAAGGTGACAAAATAGGGAGAAGCTGTGGATGGATTTAAAGGTAAGTAAGCTTTGGGAATCACGTCATCTCTTGAAGCCAGCTCTTCTGTGCACAATTGGATCAAGATTGTAATGAGTCTGAAGCAGGCAGAACTCAAACTGAGCACTGGTGATCAGGTTCTTGCTGAGGAAGTGCTGCTCAATCACATTACCAATGACATTTTCCATCAATTTGCTAAGAATGACAGTAGTCTAATGAGGCCAGTTTGCATTTTCCAGCTTTTTCCACATGGTTGGGTAGATGCCAGTGTTGTAGCTGTACTCATGGTGGTGATGACGGTTGCCATGGTAATGACTGCTACATTGCTGCTGATGGTGGTTGCAGTGCTGGTAATGAGTGGTAATGATGGTTGCAGTGGTGGCGATGATTGTGGTGTTGGTACTGGTTGTGGTGAGAGTGATTGCAGCGGTGATGATGTTGCCGTGGTGGTGGTTAAAGTGGTAGAGTTGATGTTGACAGTGATCATGATAGTGATGGTTGCAATGGTATGTTGATATTGATCATGTGGTGATGGTTATAGTTGTACGTTTGATGTTTATCGTAGTGGTAATGGTTACAGTGGTATATTGATGGTGTTTGTGGTGGTGGTGGTTACAGTGTTGATGTTGTGGTGATCATGGTAGTGGTGGTAGCTACATTGGTAGTGATACGTTGACGGTGATTATGGCTTTGGTGATTACAGTGGTAATGTTTATAGGGATTGTGGTGTTGGTGGTTACAGTGGTAATGTTTATAGGGATTGTGGTGTTGGTGGTTACAGTGATAATGTTTATTGGGATTGTGGTGTTACTGGTTACAGTGGTAACGTTCACAGGGATTGTGGTGTTGGTGGTTACGTGGTAATGATTATAGGGATTGTGGTGTTACTGGTTACAGTGGTAATGTTCACAGGGATTGTGGTGTTGGTGGTTACAGTGGTAATATTTACAGTGATTGTGGTGTTGGTGATTACAGTGGTAATGTTTATAGGGATTGTGGTGTTACTGGTTACAGTGATAATGTTTATTGGGATTGTGGTGTTACTGGTTACAGTGGTAATATTTACAGTGATTGTGGCATTGGTGGTTACAGTGGTAATGTTTATAGGGATTGTGGTTACAGTGGTAATGTTCATAGGGATTGCGGTTACAGTGGTAATGTTCATCATGATTGTGGTTACAGTGGTAATGTTTATAGGGATTGTGGTTAAAAAGGTAATGTTCATAGTGATTGTGGTTACAGTGGTAATGTTCATAGGGATTGCGGTTACAGTGGTAATATTCATAGTGATTGCGGTTACACTGGTAATGTTTGTAGGGATTGTGGTTACACTGGTAATGTACATAGTGATTGTGGTTACAGTGGTAATGTTTATAGGGACTGTGGTTACGGTGGTAATGTTCATAGTGATTGTGGTTACAGTGGTAATGTTTATAGGGATTGCAGTTACACTGGTAATGCTCATAGTGATTGCGGTTACACTGGTAATGTTTATAGGGATTGTGGTTACACTGGTAATGTACATAGGGATTGCGGTTACAGTGGTAATGTTCATAGGGATTGCGGTTACACTGGTAATGTTTATAGGGATTGCGGTTACGGTGGTAATGTTTATAGGGATTGTGGTTACGGTGGTAATGTTTATAGGGATTGTGGTTACACTGGTAATGTTCATAGTGATTGTGGTTACAGTGATAATGTTTATAGGGATTGTGGTTACAGTGGTAATGTTTATAGGGATTGTGGTTATGGTGGTAATGTTCATAGTGATTGCGGTTACAGTGGTAATGTTTATAGGGATTGCGGTTACGGTGGTAATGTTCATAGTGATTGCGGTTACGATGGTAATGTTTATAGGGATTGCGGTTACGGTGGTAATGTTTATAGGGATTGTGGTTACGGTGGTAATGTTTATAGGGATTGCGGTTGCGGTGGTAATGTTCATAGTGATTACGGTTACGGTGGTAATGTTCATAGGGATTGTGGTTACGGTGGTAATGTTAATAGGGATTGCGGTTATGGTGGTAATGTTCATAGGGATTACGGTTACGGTGGTAATGTTTATAGGGATTGTGGTGTTGGTGGTTACAGTGGTAGCATTGATGCTGAAGGTGATTATAGTGTTGACAATGGTGATGATGAAACAAATGTTAGCTGGTCACATGAGACTGAAGAGTGTAGAAGGGTTTGCGGAACATCCAAACTGAACAGCAGCTGAACAAGCTGGTCCCATAGGGAACGAATGTTACTGAACATTAACTGCATTATTTAACATCCTGTTGTCTCTGTGACAGACAATTCCTTTCATTTCATCTCCCTCATGGCCTCCCATAAACACCATAAGTAAAGCAGAAAAACATCTTCCGTTGTTTAATTTTATATTCTCTTGCCTTGAGGGACATCTGTCAGTTTGAGGGATTCTTTGAGCACTGTTTGCTTTATGTGCATTCTAACCTGGTCAACCACCTCAGGCGCTCCTCATTGCAAGATGTTAAATATTGACGAGGTTTTGAAAGGCCACTCATTAGAGTCCCCTGGGCTCATTCAGTTTGATGCTTCTTAGAATGATTATTTTTACCATTTGTCACAGTATGGCTCCAGGCTGTCTGTATGTATCTATCTCTCTCTCTCTCTCTCTCCCCCCCTTCCTCTTCTTTCTCTTTCTGTATTTTCCCATTTACTTGATCTGTGATTGTTTTGGTCAAGATTAAATACTCACAACTTGTCCCACTGAGTTAAATTGATTCACAGACCACTCCAGCGAGTGGCTCCCAATGATTTAGCCACCAATCTCCGTGAATTACTGAGACACGCATTCTCAGACAGGCTGGCTTTGAGATTAACTGTTAAATCAATTAGCCTTCTGGTCCCCAAAGTAGGGGGTTTTGCTCTTTGCCTTGAGCAGATTTAAAGTGGTAAGATTGAGAGATCTGATAAAAATCTGCAAGTACAGCACTAGGGTGTCAGTCATGGAGATCTAGAGCACAGGCCAATGGCCTTTGGCCCACTGCATCTGTACCAATCAGAAACAGCCACCTGCCTATTCTAATCCCATTTCTCAGCACTTGGTCCATAGCCTTGTATGCCTTGGCATCATAAATTCACATCTAAATGCTTCTTCAATGTGATGAGGGTTTCTGTCTCTCCTACCCTGACAGGCAATAAGATCCAGATTCCCACCACCACCTGGGTGGAAATGTTCTTCCTCACATTTTCACGAAACCTCCTGTTCCTTACGTTAAATATATGATCCTAGTCATTGATCCCTCCATCAAGGGGAAAGGTTCCTTCATACCTACTTTGTCTATTCCTCTCATAATTTTCTACACCTCAGTCATGTCCCCTCCCAATCTCCTCTGCTCCATGGAAAACAACTCCAGTCTGTCCAATCTCTCCTCATAATGAAACTCTCCAGCCCAGGCACCATCCTGGTAAATCTCCTCTGCACCCTCTCCAGCGATATCACACCCTCCCATGTCATGGATTCCAGAACTGCACATAGCGACACCAGCTGTGCAAAAGTGAGGATTGCAGATGCTGGAGATCAGAGTCGAGAGTGCGGGGCTGGGAAATCACAGCAGGTCAGGCAGCATCCAAGGAGCAGGTGGTTTGACATCCTGATGAAGGGCTTTTGCCTGAAACGTCAATTTTCCTGCTCCTCGGATGCTGCCTGACCTGCTGTGCTTTTCCAGCAGCACACTCTCAAGTCCAGCTGTGGCCTAACCAATGTTTTATATAGTTCCATCATCACCTCCCTGCTCTTAAACTCTTTTCCTCGGCTAATAAAGGCAAGTATCCAGTATACCTTCTTCAGTACTTTATCCATGTGCCCTGATACACACACACACACACACACACACACACACACACACACACACACACACACACACACACACACACACACACACACACACACACACACACACACACACACACACACACACACACACACCAACGTACTCAAGCACCTGTTGTGGAGTTTGATACAAAAAAAACCTCTTAGCCCAGGAAGGCAAGCTGAAGAGGTCTGGTAGTGGGCCTTCCAGATACAGAAGGGAGTGGGAAAAGAAAGGGAAGGAGTTGAGCCTCAACTACAGAGAGGAAAGAAAGATCAAATTGAATCACCCATGCCTGCAGTCACAGTTATAATGAAGCTCTACAAGGAATAATGGCAATGCTGGAGTTTGCAATGAGTAACCTTTCTTGCATCTGACGATTCAGTTAGAGGGAAGTAGAACTTATTAGAACTCAGTGTGTAACGCACAAACTTCCAATACTGATTCCAAAATGTCACACCAATCAGTGTTTCACAGCCGTTTCCTTTTCAATCTAATTCTCCCCCACTGATTCCTCTTATATTCAGCTCAGTCTTCGCTTCTTTCTCTTTTGCTCTTGTCTCTCATTCCGACGTCTCCCTTTCTCTCATTTTGGCTCTTTACTTTCTGCTCCCTGTATGCCTGTCTCTCGTGATGCTTCACTCTTCGGACATTATACGTGAAAGGTAAAACTGTGCAGCGTTAAGGGGAACAGGGAGTGGGCACTTGGGACTCAGTTGATACTAGTGCCAAAGGTCTGGATGTGGAAAGTGAACGTACAATTGGCAAGTTTGAAGATGACAGAAAAATATGTGGGGAAACAAGTGTGAGGATGAAACAGAGTCCGCAAGGGGAAACACACAGATTAAAGGAACGATAAAATTAGCAGATGGAATATAATCTGGGGAAATGTGAGGTTACGCACTTTGGTTGGAAGAATAGAGGAGCTAAGTATTAGTTGAAGGGAGCAAGACTGCAGAAAGCTGCAGGACAGAAGGTTTAGGGAATCCTTGTCCAAGAAATACAAAAAAAGCATCCAAATTCAGTGGGTAATAGGAAAGGCAAGTGGAATGTTGGTCCTAATTTCAAAGGCAATGGACTATAAAACATTACTGAAGTTTTACCAAAACCATACCTGTATACTATAAGAGTTTTGGGGCCCTTTATCTAAAGGAAGATAGACTGGCAATGTCCACTTGGCCAATCCCAGGTATGGAGGGAGTGTCTTACGAGGAGAAATTGAGTAGGTTGGGCGTGTGCTCTATGCACTTCACAAGAATGAGAGGTGACCTTATTGAAAGATTCTGATGGAACTTGACAGTGTAGATGTGGAGAGGTTGTTTCCCTTTGAGGGAGAGAGTAGGACCAGAGTGCATTATCTCAGAAGATGTGGTCGCCCACTTAAGACAGAGCTGAGGAGGAATTTCTTCCCTCAGAGGGGAATGATTCTTCACCGCAAACAGCTGTCAAGCTGAGAGAAACAGATTTCTAATCAGTAAGCGAGTCAAGGGTTATAGGGAAAACAAAGGTAAGTGGAGTTGAAGATTGTCAGATCTGCCACGATCTCATTGAATAGCTGAGCAGATTTGATGGGCAGAACGGCTTACACCTGCTCCTAACTCTCATCATTTTGATGGTCTGTGAACCTCTGTCTGGACTGCATCACTCCCTCAGTCTCTTTCTCTTTGCTTTGACAATCAAGCGATTTGACACAAAAAAAATGTGAACAAAATAATGGACGGTTACCTGGCAGCCAAGGCATCTCCATGGCGATCAGCTGCATGAATTGCAGGCTGCCAGGGTTGGGTGACATCTGAACGACTGGAATGCTAAGCACTGGGAACAGGGTAACAGAGTATTGTTCCCTGAGCTCTCGAATGAATGCCCCCATCCCCCCCCTCCATTCCACAACCAGGTTGTGCCTTAGAGTTTGCTGAAGCACTGTTGTCGGGACGGGCAATTAGCACATGTCATGTTGTGGCCTTCTCATTTCAGTCACTGTAATTAGCTCATTGACATCTTCCTTCAGTGACCTGTATGAGGTCAACGATTGCTCCTGCTGTGGCATGAAAAACGCACTGCCATTTTTCACAAGCTCACTGACGACACCCTGGTCCACCTCACCCATCCATCCTCCTCACATCTCAACTGCCTTGAAGCTGTCACATCACTCACCTGGCTTCTAGAACGAGGTGAGTCGAGAAAAGCAAGTCACACTGGATGTCAGAGATCTGAACAAACAGAGATAACTGCTGGAGAAATTCAGCAGGTATCTGTGGAGAGTTTTCCGGCATTCTCTGTGGATGGATTAGATACTTCCTCTTGCTAACTATTAGGAAGAGCTAAGTCTTCAGTCCCTTTCTGACTTTATTTCCTGGTTGGAGAAAGTGAGGGCTGAAGAATTCCTGAAGAAGGGCTCATGCCCGAAACATCGATTCTCCTGCTCCTTGGATGCTGCCTGACCTGCTGCACTTTTCCAGCAACACATTTTCAGCTCTTTATTTCCTGGTCATCAGTTTCACCCTCCACAGCCTACTCCAGCCATTGTGGGCAGTGGAACCAGTCTATCTATGTACATAGTGGCCTATTTGACAGAGATGAGCTCCTCACTACATATCCACCTCATTGTTTGAGGAGGGGACATGGTGGCTCAGTGGTTAGCACTGCTGTCTCACAGTACCAGTGACCCAGGTTCAAGTCCACCCTCAGGTGATGTCTTTGTGGAGTTTGTACTTGTCCACGTATGTTTCCTCCCACAGTCCAACGGTGTGCAGGTTAGGTGGATTGGCTATGCTAAATTGCCCTGTAGTATCCTGGAATGTGTAGGTTATGTGGATTAGCCATGAGAAATGCAAGGTTATGGGAATAGAGTAGGTGGGATACTCTTTGGAGAGTCAGTTCAGACTGAACGAGCAAAATGACCTCTTTCCATACTGTAGGAATTTTATGATAACTGGAAACTGTCTGTCCCCATAATGGATCCATTTTCTCACCTCCATATCTGCTCCTTTGCTCCCCCACAGCTTTGACTTTTCCAATCGCTTCTCACAATCCTCAAGCATCAAGCTACCCAGGTCTCTGCTCCTGTTGCAATATGGTCATTCAGTCAACATTACTGTGCTTGCTGAGCTGCACTGGCTCCCAGTTGCCGCCACACAAAACCTCTCACCCTTGTGTTCATGCGCCACCTTCTGATCGTTGAATTCTCCACCAACCGCGGAGCTCTCTGATGTATTGGCACTCTGCCAGTTCTGATCTCTCGTTGACGTTTTTGCTCAGTCGTTTAAATATTACCTCACACAGCTTGTGCAAACATACAAACTAGAAGCAGTAGACCATGAGGTGCTTCACTGTTCAGTAAAGATTGTGTTTGTTTCTGTACTGAACCTAACTAACACTCCATTCCCCAACTGAACAAGAATCCATCCATTGTGGTCTTCAAAATATTCAATGACTCTGCCACTCTCTGAGGCACAGAGTTCCAAAGTCGAACAACTCTCAAGAAGAAAAAACAATCCCTCATCTCTGTTCTGAAAACTGACCCATTACCGTAAAACAGTGCTCCCTAGTTCGGGACTGACCCACGAAAGCAAACACCCTTTCCACATCCACCTTGTCAAGCCCATTCAGGATCTCATACACTGCAATCAAATCACCCCTTGATCACCTAAACCCCAGTGGAAACAAGCCTAATCTGTCCAACCTTTTCTCATAAGACAACCCAGTCACTCCAGGTTCCAATCTAAATCTCTGTTGAGTCATCTCAAATGTACTTAAATCCTTTCTTAAATAAGGAGACCTAAACAACACACGGTATACAAGATGCGGTCTCACCAATGCCCTGTATAACTGACGCAGAACATCCTTAACACTTTGTCTAGTTCCTCACATAATAAAGGATAACGTCCCATTCATCATCTTGATAATGTCTAGTATCCACATACTTTCTGTGATTCACACACTGGAACATCTAGATCCCTCCAAATTCTGTCATCACTCTCCATTTAAGTAATCCCCTGCATTTTCATTCTCCCAGCCAAAGGGAACAGCTCCACATTTTCCCACATTACGCTCCATCTGCCAGATGTTTTGCTCACTCACTCAACCTACCCACAGCCATCTGCAAACTCCTTGTGTCTTCAGTTTGAATTTATCTGATAAGACTCTTACGAGTCAACTCAAGATCTTGTACCATGTCAAAGCTTTCATAAAAATGCAAGTTGTTGTTGTTATCTTTCTGTGGGACGTATTATTAAGTTAATAGATGTGTTGAGGGGCAAATCATGTTAAGATAATATGCTGAAAGTTTTGATGAGATAACACAGAGATAACACATACATCAACACTTTTTGATGTAATGAACATGGATTTTAAAAAGACAGTAGATGAAAGATCTGTGGACAAACTGAGAGCTTGCCGATTAAAGGGGATAGTAGCAAAATGGATACGGAATAAGTACAGTGACCAAACATCGGGGGATGTTTTTCGGGTTTAGGAAGTTTTCAAGTGGAGCTCTGCAGGGTTCAGCTTAAGGACGCTTGATATTCCTGATATATCTTAATGACCAAGGCTAATGGGATTTAAATACAATAAATTAAAACCCATAATACCAAATTAATCATAGTAATGGCGACCAAGAAACAATTGTCTATGTTATAAAATCTCTTTGGGGTTCACTAGTGCCCTTTAGGGAAGGAAATCGGATGTATTGATGGACTGTTGTCACATGTACCCAGATCCAGTGAAAAGTGTTGTTTTGCATACTCTACTGGCAGATTATACCATCCAAAGTGCAGAACAGAGTGCAGGATATCATGTTACAGCTGCAGAAAAGTTGCAGAGTGCAGTCAGAATTAACACATGACACGTCCGTTCAAAAGTCTGATAACAGTGGGGAAGAAGCCGTTCTTGAATCTGTTCACTCATATATTCAAACTTTTACGTCTTCTGCCTGACGGAAGAGGGTGGAAGAGAGTATAAGTTAACCTGGTCTGGCCTCTATGTGATTCCAGACCCACAACAATGTGGTTGTCTCTTAATTGCCTTTCGGGCAAACCTTTCGGTTCAAGGCCAGTGAGGGATGGTGACAAATGTTGGCTGTGCCAGTAACACACATATGCCAATAAAACAATTAAAAAAGAAACACTTCTACACAAAATTCTGTAAGTATCCATCTCGAACGTGCTCAAAGTTGGGGGTATGTACAGCTCTATCGGCCAGGGAATTCCAAAAGTTCCATCACCCTGGGTCCAGAAATTCCAGCTCGTTCCAATCTGAGTGAAAATGTGGCCCTAGGCTGAGATGGGTCATTCAGCAGGTGGTCAAGTTTCAGAATTCTCTAGCCCAGAGGGCTGTATACACCCCAACAGAAGAAGCAGCCTCCCAGTCTCTACTCTACCAAGCTCCTTAAGAGTTTTAATTAAACCACCTCTTAATTGCCTTCTGGGATGGCCAGGCAAACCTTCTGGTTCAAGGTCAGTGAGGGATGGTGACAAATATTGGCTGTGCCAGTGACAAGCACATGCCAATAAAAAAGAAACACTTCTACACAAAATTCTGTAAATATCCATCTCGAATATGCTCAAAGTTGGGAGTATATACAGCTCTATTGGGCAGGGTCCATCACCCCACTTAACCCGAAGTAAAAGAGAGAGGTTGGGCAGGGGTTAAACTTAATTGGGAGGAGATGCACACTGGTCTATAGCAGTGAAAAAGAGGAATAAGATGCATCAAGCAGTGACAGCATTAGTCATATTAGAGAACAAGGTACTTCCACATTACACAGGAGCTGAATAAGGAGGACTATGAGCAATACACTGACATGTAGATGACACAAAGATTGGTGGAGTGGCAGAAAGCATAAGGGACTGTCAGAGAATACAGGAGGATATAGATAGACTGGAGAGTTGGGCGAAAAAGTGGCAGATGGCTTTCAATCCAGACAAATGTGAGGTGATACATTTAGGAAAAACCAATTCTAGAGCGAATTATTCAATGAACGGAAGAGCCTTGGGAAAAGTTGACGGGCGGAGAGATCTGGGAGTGCAGGTCCATTGTACCCTGAAGGTTGCTGCACAGGTGGATAGAGTGGTCAAGAAGGCATATAGTCTGCTTGCCTTCATTGGACGGGGTATTGAGTATAAGAGCTGCTAAGTCATGTTAAAATTGTACAAGACATTGGTTCGACCGCATTTAGAATACTGTGTACAGTTCTGGTCGCCACATTACCAAAAGGGTGTGGACGCTTTGGAGAGGGTGCAGAAGGTTTATGTGGATGTTGCCTGGTATGGAAGGTGCTAGCTATGAAGAGAGGTTGAGTAGGTTAGGTTTATTTTCATTAGAAAAAAGGAGATTGAGGGGGGACCTGATTGAGGTTTCCAAAATTGTGAAGGGTATAGACAGGGTGGATAGAGACAAGCTTTTTCCCAGGGTGAAGGATTCAATAACCAGAGGTCATGCTTTCAAAGTGAGAGGTGAAAAGTTTAAGGGGGATACACACGGTAAGTACTTCACACAGAGGGTGGTGGGTGTCTGGAACGCATTGCCAGCAGTGGTGGTAGAGGCAGGCACTGTAGGTTTATTTAAGGTGCCTCTGGACAGATGCATGAGTAGGTGGGGAGCAGAGGGATACAGATGCTTAAGAATTGACTGACAGGTTTAGACATTACATTTGAATCGGCTCAGGCTTAGAGGGCCGAAGGGCCTGTTCCTGGGCTGTAAATTTTCTTTGTTCTTTGTATGTTTAGAATATCTTTGTGTCAACACACAAATAAGGTGAATAAGATGAGAGGACAACAGGCACAAATAGCCATGTGTGATTAGAATCTAATGGCACAACTTAAAAATGGAAAGAACAGGAAACTTAGTGTTCCAAGATAGGAAGCTTTTACAAAAGCTATGGGAGGGAAAAGGGGAGCTGGGGTTGGAGTAGTATTTCAGGATACATTGTAAAAGAGGAGAGAGAAGGTAAAGACAGATCACACTTGGTTAAAATTGCACTTGGGTTTCCAGAAGGCATTTCATTAAGTGGTGCATTAAAGGTTAGTGTGGAAAATAACACCTCCAGGTGTAGGAGGTAGCTTATTGGCATGGATAGAAGATTGGCAAACTAATGGGAAACAGTGTAGGAATATATGGGTCTTTTTCAAGCTGGTGAGACTTCACAAATGCAGCACCATGGGGATTGATGTTAGGGCCTCATCTCTTTCCAATCTATATTAATTTAGTGAAGCTAACTTTGCTGATGACACAAAGATAGGGAGGAAAATAAGTCATGAAGAGGATGTGCGGAGGTTACAAAAAATACCTAGTTAGGTTCAGCGGGCCAAATTGGAGCAAATGTAACACAATTTGAGAAACGGTCGTCCTTCACAGGAAAAATAAAAATGCATTTGATCTGCATGGTGAGAAATTGCAGAGCTCGGATACAGGAGGATCTGTATGTCCTACTGCAGAATTATAGCATGCAGGTACAGCAAGCAGTCAGGAAACCTATAGGGTATGAAGGTCTATTGAGAGGCAAATTGAATGCAACAGCAGGCAGGTTATGCTTCAGTTATACAGGGCACTGGTGAGACTACATCTAGAGAACTGGTCTTCTTATTTAAGGAAGGATGTTAATGTGCTGCAGGCAGCTCAGAAGAGGTTTACCAATCCAAACTGAAATTAGAGGATTGTTTGATGTAGAAAGGTTGGACAGGTTTTGCTTGCGTGGAATTTAGAAGACTAAGAGGGCACTTGATTGAAACATACAAGATCCTGAGGGGTCCTGACCGGACAGAAATGGAGAGGACGCTTCCTCTTATAGAAGAATTGGGAACGAGGGATCACTGTTAACCAACAGAGGTCTAATGTCAGAGTAAGGAGTTGCTCAGTATGGACAGAGATGAGGAGGAATTTCTTTGACAGGAGTGAATCTTTCGGATTCTTCACCTAAGGGCAGTCGAGACTGGGTCGTTAACTAAATTCAAGGTTAAGGCAGACAGATTTTGTAATCAAGGGTTATGGGGAAAAAGCAAAAACGTGGATGATCAGATCAACCATTATCTCATCGAATGGCCGTGTAGATTTGACAGGCTGAATGGTCACCTCTGCTCCTACACCTTATGGTCACTGGACTAATAATCCAGAGGCCCAAAACAACTTTCTGGGAACATTGATCCAAATCCCAATATGACATATGGCAAAATTTGAATACAATGCAGAAAAATCTGTATTATAAAGCTAGTCTTAGACTATGGATGACTACCATCGCTTGCTCTCCAAATCGTTATTTTTTCCAAAGTTCTTTAGGGAAGGAAATCTGTCATCCTTACCCGGCCTGGTCTACATATGACTCCACACCCAGAACAATGTGATTGACTTTCAACTGCCCTCTGAAATGGCAGTGAAAGGGAACGATGGATGGATGACGAATGTTGTCGTTGTAGTGACTTCACTTGCTAAGAAAGAATAAAGAATCAAAAATATGGCTGATTGAACCTGCTCCAATATTTGGTAATATCGTGGCTGATCTGATCAAGATCTGAACTCCACTTTCTAGTCTGGGCCCCTCAAGACAAGTAAGCCTTGAAGATTTTGTGGCCTGGACTTGATTGCTGTCTTGGGATCAGAAGTCCACATAACTGCCTGAAGAAATTCTTCATCACCTCGATACTCAATAGCAGCCCCCTTATTCTGAAAGTGCTCCTCGTTCCACCTCTCCCCAGTTGTCGAACCCCCCATGAGATGAAGACATCCTGCCGGCATCTATCCTGTCGAGCATCTTTCAATGCAATCACCTCCCAGTTTTCTGAACACCTTCCCCAACATTTCCTCATCAGACAAGCCCTTCATCCCAGGACCCATCTCTGATCTGTCTCCAATGAAAGTGTATCTCTCCTTAGGTAAAAAGACCAAACTTCTATGGAGGATATGGTCTCACCAATGCCCTATGCCATTGTAGCAAGTCTTCACTACCTTTATAGGCAAAAGTGGGTACTGTGGATGTTGGAAATCAGAGTCCAGATTAGAGTGGTGCTGGAAAAGCACAGTAGGTCAAGCAGCACCCGAGGAGCAGGAAAATTGATGTTTCGGGCAAAAGCTCCACCCCCTTTGCACTGTCTTTCTTAAAGACTTGCTCTTCCTAGACACTGTTGTCTTATAATTCATATACCTATATTTTTCTAATCAACCTGTTCAGCAATGTTATTACACACCCCTGGAGTAAGTGGGAATTGAATCCAGGTCAATTGGTCCAGGGGTGAGGACACTACCACTGCACCAGATTTATGTACAATGGCACTCAAATCTCTCTGTGCCACAACATTCTGGAGTCTCTCAAACTCAAATCCTGTTAATCCGTTCTTCCTGCCAGAGAAGGCAATCTCAAATTCCCCATCTGCCAAATTTTCACCCACTGATTTAAATTATCTTCTGTTTAAAAAAATTATTATTTCAGGAGAGTGAGTATCACTGGCAAGGCCAGCATTTGTTGTCCATCACTAATTGCCCTTGAACTGAAGAGCTTTTTCAGAGCAAACTTTGCAGTCACATGCAGGCTGGATAGATGATTCCCTCTCCCAAAGGGCATCAGCGACTGAGATGGGCTTAGACAATCTAAGGCAGTTTTATGGCCACCATCACAGACTAGCTTCCAAATAATTCACTGCATCTAGGGTACACACTTAGGGTGGCAGTGGTTAGCACTGCTGCCTCACAGCACCAGGGTCTCAGGTTCAATTCCAGGCTCGAGTGACTGTCTGTGTGGAGTTTGCACATTCTCTGTGTGGGTTTCCTCCCACAATCCAAAGATGTGCAGGTCAGGTGAATTGGCCATGCTAAATTGCCCATAGTGTTAGGTGCCATTAGTCAGAGGGAAATGGATCTGGGTGGGTCACTCTTCGGAGGGTCGGTGTGGACTTGTTGGGCCGAAGGGCCTGTTTCCACACTGTAGGGAATCTAATCTAATCTAAATACCACCTACTGCCGTGATGGAACCTGAATCTACATCCCCAGGACATCATCATAGACCTCTGAACAACGACTACCCCACCGTCTCTCCATTGTAATTGGCGATGTATAAACATCTTCACTAAACTCATTGAGTACATGTGACAATAATTATTCTCTTTGTAACCTCTTCACAACTTACTTTCACACCTGCAGTATCTTTGGACAAGTGGCAAATTGGATTGCTATACAGCATCTCTTCAAAGATTTTGAGTGGGAGCAGCGGCGAAGGTAAAAGTGAACCCGGGAGACTACAGCAAAGGTAAGACAGTTTGTTTTAAAATTGCTTAACTAGTCTGCTTTTTCCTTTAAGGTAAGGATTTTTATTTCTTTACCAGGGACTAGTTAAAAATTTACTGTTTTTTTTTTGTGTGTATACATCAAGTCCTTATTTAGGGTAAAAAAAAAACTATAGCAGAGAGGTATCAGAAGGTATTCTAATTCATACTTGTACAAAGTAACTAATTAACTAACTAAGCAGAGATGGCTGGGCAGGTGATGTGCTGTAGCTGTATGATGTGGGAGCTGGCTGATCCCATTGTGAACGGCAGTGGCCACATCTGCAGCAAGTGTTGGTTGCTGGAAGAACTCCGGCTCAGAGTTGATGATCTGGAATCTGAGCTTCAAACACTGCGGCACATCCGGGAGGGGGAGAGTTACCTGGACGCTTTGTTTCAGGAGGCAGTCACACCTGGGAGATTAAGTAATTCACATTCAGTTAGTGATCAGGGACATCAGAGTGTGACTGTAAGTGAGGCAGGTAGGGGGAACCGGAGTTCAGGAGTGCAGGAGCCTCGACCCTTGACCTTGTCCAACAGGTATGAGATTCTTGCTCCCTGTTCGGATGAGGAAAAGGGCTCTGGACAGGATGAGCCAACTGACCAAGGCACCATGGTCCAGAAGGCCATTCAAGAGGGGGGAGCAAAAAGACAAGTAGTTGTTATAGGGGATTCTATAATTAGGGGGACAGATAGTATCCTTTGCAAGCCGGATCGGGAGTCTCGCATGGTGTGTTGCCTGCCCGGTGCCAGGGTGCGAGACATCTCCGACCGTCTTGAAAGGATATTGGAGCGGGAGGGGGAGGATCCAGTTGTTGTGGTCCACGTTGGTACCAACAACATAGGCAAGACTAGGGTGGAGGACCTGTTTGGGCATTATGAAGCACTAGGCAGGAAATTGAAGCACAGGTCCTCAAGGGTCATAATCTCCGGATTACTGCCCGAGCCACGTGCCAATTGGCATAGGGACAAGAAAATTAGGCAAGTAAACACGTGGCTAAGGGATTGGTGTGGGAAAGAGGGATTCCACTTCATGGGGCATTGGCATCAGTTTTGGAACAGGGGGGATCTGTACCGTTGGGACGGTCTCCACCTGAACCAATCAGGTACCAATGTTCTAGCGAAGAGGATAAATAGGGTGGTCAGTAGGACTTTAAACTTCTGAGTTGGGGGGAAGGGAAAGTGAAAGCAACAGGGAGTATGGAGGTAAATGGCAAGATTAGCAGCAGGATAGAATGTTTCCAGGCGGATTTAAAATTGAGGCAGACTGAGAATGCAGTAAAAAGCAAGGATAACTTAGGACATATGACTTCCAACATCTCTAATGATAAGGAAGTTAGCATTAAGGCACTTTACCTGAATGCTCGTAGCATACATAACAAAGCCGATGAACTAATGGCACAGATAATAGTGAATGATTATGATGTAGTAGGCATCACAGAGACTTGGTTACAGGGGGGTCAGGACTGGCAGTTAAACCTCCATGGTTTTTCAACTTATCGAAAAGACAGAGAGGTGGGCAGAGGGGGTGAGGTTGCCTTGTTAGTTAAGAACAAAATTAAATCTATGGTATTGAATGACATAGCGTCGGATGATGTGGAGTCTGTGTGGGTGGAATTGAGGAACCACAAAGGCAAAAAAAACATAATTGGAGTTGTGTATAGACCTCCTAACAGTGGTCAGGACCAGGGACGCAACATGTACCGGGAAATAGAGAAGGCATGTCAGAAAGGCAAGGTTACATTGATCATGGGAGACTTCAATATGCAGGTGGACTGGGTAAATAATGTTGTTAGTGGATCTAAAGAAAGGGAATTCATGGAATGCTTACAGGATGGCTTTTTGGAACAGCTTGTCATGGAGCCCACAAGAGAGCAGGCTATTCTGGACCTAGTGCTTTGCAATGAACCAGACTCTATAAAAGATCTTAAAGTAAGGGAACCCTTAGGAAGTAGCGACCATAATATGATAGAGTTCAGTCTGGAGTTTGAAAGGGAGAAGGCAAAATCGGATGTAATGGTGTTACAGTTGAATAAAGGTAATTATGAGGGCATGAGAGAGGAACTGACTAAAATAGACTGGAAGCAGAGGCTAACCAGGAAGACAGTAGAGCAAAAATGGCAGGAGTTTGTAGGTATAATTGAGGACACTGTACAGAGGTTCATTCCCAAGAAAAGAAAGATTAACCGGGGAGGGATTAGACAACCTTGGCTGACAAAGGAAGTCAGGAAATGTATTAAAGAAAAAGAGAGATCCTATAAAGTGGCTAAGAACAGTGGGAAATCAGAAGATTGGGAGGGATACAAAAGCAAACAGAGGATAACAAAGAGTGTAATAAGAAAGGAGAGGATCAAATATGAAGGTAGGCTAGCCAGTAATATTAGAAATAATAGTAAAAGTTTCTTTCAGTACATAAGAAACAAACGACAGGCAAAAGTAGACATTGGGCCACTTCAAACTGATGCAGGAAGCCTAGTGATGGGAGATAAGGAAATAGCAGGAGAACTTAACAAGTACTTTGCGTCAGTCTTCACAGTGGAAGACATGAGTAATATCCCAAAAATTAAAGGGTGTCACGGGGCTGAGTTGAGTATGGTTGCCATTACGAAAGAGATAGTGCTAGAAAAGTTAAAAAGTCTTAAAATTGATAAATCTCCTGGCCCCGATGGGATACACCCTAGAGTTCTGAGAGAGGTGGCTGAGGAAATAGCAGAGGCATTGGTTGAGATCTTTCAAGAGTCACTGGAGTCAGGAAAGGTCCCGGATGATTGGAAGATGGCTGTTGTAACCCCCTTGTTCAAGAAAGGATCAAGGCAAAAGATGGAAAATTATAGGCCAATCAGCTTAACCTCGGTTGTTGGTAAAATTCTAGAATCCATCATTAAGGATGAGGTTTCTAAATTCTTGGAAGAGCAGAGTCTGATTAGAACAAGTCAACATGGATTTAGTAAAGGGAGGTCATGCCTGACAAACCTGTTGGAATTTTTTGAAGAGGTAACAAGTAGGTTAGACCAGGGAAACCCAGTGGATGTGGTCTATCTAGACTTTCAAAAGGCCTTTGATAAGGTGCCACACGGGAGGCTGCTGAGCAAGGTGAGGGCCCATGGTGTTCGAGGTGAGCTGCTGGGATGGATTGAGGATTGGCTGTCTAACAGAAGGCAGAGAGTTGGGATAAAAGGTTCTTTTTCAGAATGGCAGCCGGTGACGAGCGGTGTCCCGCAGGGTTCGGTGCTGGGGCCACAGCTGTTCGCATTATATATTAACGATTTGGATGAGGGAACCGGGGGCATTCTAGCGAAGTTTGCCGATGATACGAAGTTAGGTGGACAGGCAGGTAGTACTGAGGAAGTGGGGAGGCTGCAGAAGGATCTTGACAGGTTGGGAGAGTGGTCCAGGAAATGGCTGATGGAATTTAACGTGAGCAAGTGCGAGGTCTTGCACTTTGGCAAAAAGAATAAATGCATAGACTACTTTCTAAATGGTGAGAAAATTAATAAAGCCAAAGCACAAAGGGATCTGGGAGTGCTAGTCGAGGATTCTCTAAAGGTAAACATGCAGGTAGAGTCCGTGATTAAGAAAGCGAATGCAATGTTGTCTCTTATCTCAAGAGGGTTGGAATATAAAAGCAGAGATGTACTACTAAGACTTTATAAAGCTCTGGTTAGGCCCCATTTGGAGTACTGTGTCCAGTTTTGGTCCCCACACCTCAGGAAGGACATACTGGCACTGCAACGTGTCCAGCGGAGATTCACACGGATGATCCCTGGAATGACAGGTCTAACATATGAGGAACGGCTGAGGATACTGGGATTGTATTCGTTGGAGTTTAGAAGATTAAGGGGAGACTTAATAGAGACGTACAAAATAATACATGGCTTGGAAAAGGTGGATGCTAGGAAATTGTTTCAGTTAAACGAGGAGACTAGGACCCGTGGACACAGCCTTAGAATTAGAGGGGGTCATTTCAGAACAGAAATGCGGAGGCATTTCTTCAGCCAGAGAGTGGTGGGCCTGTGGAATTCATTGCCACGGAGTGCAGTGGAAGCCGGGACGCTAAATGTCTTCAAGGCCGAGATTGATAGATTCTTGTTGTCTCGAGGAATTAAGGGCTACGGGGAGAACGCTGGTAAGTGGAGCTGAAATGCGCATCAGCCATGATTGAATGGCGGAGTGGACTTGATGGGCCGAATGGCCTTACTTCCACTCCTATGTCTTATGGTCTTATTGATATAGCTTGTAAATAATTATGGTCCCAGCACTGATCCCTGTGACACTCAAGAGTTACTTTTTTTCTCAACATGAAAATGATCCATTTATCATGACTCACTGTTGGTTAGCCAGTGCTCAATTCTTGCTAATGTATCACTTCCAACATCATGAACTCTTAATGAGCTTTTATATGGCACCTTATTTGAAATCCTTCTTTGTGGGCTCCCCCCAGACCCACAAAGTTCCCTCGCTAGCTGGAGGAATAATTGCTGGATTGATTGTGAGATATAGTGGACCGAGTAGATCAAGAGTTTGTGGAGGTCAAATTGGGTAAGAGTGATCATCACACAATGATGCCTCAGAAAACAGCAAGGAACAGTCAGAGTCAAACATCCAATTTGGAAGGAGCTAACTTCATTGGGATGGCTGAAAACCAGGCCAATATAACATCACTGACAGGTAAAACAATGACAGAATGATAGGTCATCGAACACAGAACAAAGCACTGTACAGCACAGTACCGGCTCTTCAGCCCTTGATGTTGTGCCAACCTTTTATCCATTCTAAGATCAACCTAACCTACATACCCTTCATTTTACTATCATCCATGTGCCTATCCAAGAGACCCTTAAATGTCCCTAATGTATCTGACTCTAGTACCACTGCTGACATACCCACCACTCTGTGTAAAGAACCTCTCTCTGACATCTCCCTTAAACCTTCCTCCAATCACCTTAAAATTTTGACCCCTCGTGATAGACATTTCTGCCCTGGGGAAAAGTCTCTGGCTATCCACTCTATCTGTGCCTCTCATCATCTTGTACACCTCCATCAAGTCACCTCTCATTCTTCTTCATTCCAATAAGAAAGCCCCAGCTCTCTCAACCTTTCTTCTAAGACATGCCCTCCAGTCCAGGCAGCATCCTGGTAAATCTCCTCTGCACCCTCTCTAAAACTTCCACATCCTTCCTATAATGAGGCGACCAGAACTGAACACAATATTCTCAGTGTGGTCTAACCAGGGCTTTATAGAGCTGCAGCATAACCTCGCGGCTTAAACTCAACTCCCCTGCTAATGAATGCCTTCTTAACAGCCCCATCAACTTGGGTGGCAACTTTGAGGTCCCTCTGTTCTCCACACGGCCAAGAATCCTGCCTTTAGCACTTTAATCTGCATTAGAGTTTAAATCACATCATACTTTCCCAGGTTGAACTCCAGCCCTACCCACACACACTCCACCACCCCACGCCCTCCACCCCCACAATACTGTTACTGCTACTTCCCCTGTCTGTGCCCCACACTCTAGCTTCATTTCTCGATTAATGATCATCTTCTTAAAGGCCTCTCCCGTGTCCCCTCCATCCTCTCGTCTAACAGGTTCATGCCAGGGGCCCCTGTCTGTAAGATTGAGGCAATGCAGAAAGCTATCTCACTGTTACTTGTATTGGCAACTTCAATCATGGAATTAGCAAGGATATTTTTAATAGGTAACAAAGAAGAGGGGTTACTAATGTGAAGGCAGACCATATAGATACGGTTATCAATGAATATTTTTCACATGGTTTTACGATGGTAAAGCCTTTGAAATCAGGAAGGAGGAATGTGAAATTAACATAGCGAGAGAACACATTTTAAAAATCTTTTGTGGGATGTGGGTGTCCAGCATTTATTGCCTATCCCTATTTGTCCAGGAGGTGGTGATTGTGAGCAGCCTACTTGAACCACCATAGTCTACGTGGTGTTGTGAAGGCACTTTAACAGTGCTATTTACAAAGGGGGTTCGCCAGGTTTGAAAAGGAATAAATCCCCCAGGCTCGGATGAAATGTAACCTATCCGAAAGAACTCCGGATGCTGTAAGTTTTGGAAACAAAGACAGACGTTGCTGGCTGGCCTGGCAGCATCTGTGAAGTGAAATCAAAGTTAACGTTTCGGGTTCAGTGACCCTTCCTCAGAACCTTTTGGCGACCAGACCAGAAATGTTAACTTTGGTTTCTCTTCACAGATGCTGCCAGGCCTGCTGAGCTATTCCAACAATGTCCGTTTTGGTCTCTGAAATGTAGCCCAGGCTATTAAGGAAGGCAAAGGAAGTATTACCAGACGCTCTGAGCATCATTTTCCAATTCTGAGCGGCTACTGGTATGGTGGTGAAGAACTGGTTGTGACACACTGTTTTTTAAAAAGAGAGGAAGGATTGAACTGAGTAACTGCAGACCAATCAGTCTGACCTCTGCATTAGACCAATTACTGGGGCAAATTCTGAGCAAAACGATGACTCTTCATTTTGAAACAACCGGTACAGAAGGATCTGGGTATCCTACTACATGAAGAGGAGTACACAGGTACAGCAAGTAATCAAGACAGCTAGTATAATATTATGGCTTATTGCAAACTGTACACTATAGGAGGGAAATTATGTTTCAGTTATAAAGGGCATTGGTGAGACCATGTCTGGAGAGCTGTGTACAGGACTGGTCACTGTAGTTATGGATTCCTGATTAGAGTGATGCTGGAAAAGCACAGCAGTTCAGACAGCATCCGAGGAGCAGCAAAATCGACTTTTACCTACTGTACTTATGGAAGCATGTTCATAAATTGGCAACAGCTCAGAGAAGGTTTACTAGACTCACACCTGGAATGAGTGGATTCCTTAATGAGGAAAGGCTAGGTCTGTGTCTTCTGGAGTTTAGAAGAGTCTCAGATGTAACTTAATTGAGGCCATACGATCCTGAGGGGCCTTGCACCAGCTGGATAGATAAAGGAAGTTTCCTCTTGTGGAAGAATCTAAAACTAGGGGTCAAAGTATAAGAATAAGACGACATTCATTTAAAATAGAGACGAGGAATTTTGTTTATCGTTGGACTGAGAGAGTTTTTGAAATTTCCTTCTTCAAATGGCAGTGGATGCAAAATCTTTAAATATTTTAAGGCCGAGGTAGCTGGATCAAGTTGATGAAATATTACTGCCGTGTTGGAGTTGCAGGAAACAAAGGTAAGTGATTCGAGATTGAAAGATTCTTTCCCAGTGGTGATCCGCAGGCTTAATGTCTTGCTTTTTGTGGTTCATATCAATGATTTGAACTTGAATTAAGGAGGTTGCAGATGATAGTAAAATTGCCCATGTGGTTGACAATGAGGAAAAATAAAAGCTGAAGACTTAAGGAAGACTTCAATGGACCAAACAGGTAGTGGAATCGTGTCAAATGGAGTGCAATTTCGAAAAAGCGTGAGGAAATGCTTTTGGAGAGGAAAGTGAGGCAAAGGAGTAGGCAATAAATGGTAGTACACTGAAAGGTGTACATAAATGACAAGACCTGGAGGTTCATGTCTACAGATTCCTGAAGGTGACTGGACCGGTAAATAAGGTGGTCAAGAAACCACAGGGATACTTGCCTTTGTTAGCCAAACTAGAAAAAGACAAGTGGACTACTGGCCTTTCTTTCAAAGGGAATAGTGTGTTAAAATAGGGAGGTCATGCTAGAACTGTACAAGGCACTAATGATACCAGAACTGGAATACTGAGAATAGTTATGGGCTCCTTATCTAAGGAAAGATGTACTTGCATTGGAGGCAGTCCAGAGAAAGGTTCCCTAGGCTGATACCAGATATGGAGGGATGGTCTTATGAGGAGAGGTTGAGTAGGTTGGGTCTGTACTCATTGGAACTTGGAAGAATGAGAGGTGACCTTACTGAAACATTCTGCTCTGAGGGGACTTAACAGAGGAGACTTGCAGAGCTCATTACCCCTTGTGGGAGCTGAAAAGCACAGTGGGTCAGGCAGCACCTGAGGAGCAGGACAGTCAACACTTCAGGCCTTCTGTTTGATGAAGGGCTTATGCCCGAAACGTCGACTCTCCTGCTCCTCGAATGCTGCCAGACCCACGGTGCTTTTCCAGCACCACACATTTCGACCCTGACTCTCCTGCAGTCCTCACTTTCTCTCAGTCATGGGGAGAAGGCAGGGAAGCAGAGTTAAGGATTATCAGATCATAGAATCCCTACAGTGTGGAAGCAGGTCCTTTGGCCACATGACCCTCCAAAGGGTATCCCACTGACACCACCCCCCCCCCCCCCACCCTATCCCTGTAACCCTACATACCCACCTAGTTTGCATATCCCTGCACACTATGGGCAATTTAGAATTGTCAATCCACCAAACTTGCACATCTTTGGACCATGGGAGGGAACTGGAGCACCCAGAGGAAACGTGCACAGACACAGGCACATTGTGTAAACTCCACACTGACGGTTGTCCAAGGATGGAATTGAACCCAGGCACCGTGAGGCAGGTAATGAGGCACCGTGAGGCAGCAGAGCTAACCATTAAGCCATCGTGCTGCCCCCAAATAGCCATGACTACTTCAGCTTCTCTTTCCAATAACATTCCAACCACCCTTCCAATTCTCTACAGACTCTCCAATTGTCTCGAGCATCACAACCCTCCTAGATCTCTGCGCTCCCTTAATTCTGACCTCTTAATCATTGATGGTCATGTCTTCAGTTGCTGCAATTGCCACTCACAAAAATTAACAGCAGCAGTGCACCTTTCAGCATCTCTAGCCTATTCTGCTATTCCAATTAGATCGTCTTGTGATCAAGTAGTGCTCTGAGCCCCATTTCACTGTCTACCTCCCAGAATCTTTGAATCCCTTGCTGATTAAAATTTCAAAAATCTTTAAGCACAGGGGTGGCACGGTGGCTCAGTGGTTAGCACTGCTGCCTCACAGCGCCAGGGACCAAGGTTCAATTCTGGCCTCGGGCAACTGTCTGTGTGGAGTTTGCACATTCTCCCCGTGTCTGCGTGGGTTTCCTCCGGGTGCTCCAGTTTCCTCCCACAGTCCAAAGATGTGCAGGTCAGGGGAATATGCCATGCTAAATTGCCCATAGTGTAAGGTGCATTTGTCAGAGGGAATTGGGTCTGGGTGGGTTACTCTCCGGAGGGTCAGTGTGGACTTGTTGGGCCGAAGGACCTGTTCCCACACTGTAGGGAATCTAATCTAAAAAAATCAAAAGCGCTGCCTTGGATATATTCAATAATCCACTGCCCTCTGAGAAACAGGATTCCACAAGCTATCAACCCTCTGAGAGAGAGCATTCTCCTTATCTCCATTTAAAACAGGACACCCTCATTTTAAAACCTGCCCCTGGACTCTCCACAGGGGAGACACCTTCTGAGAGTCTACTCTGTTAAGTCCGCTCAGGATCTTTTATGGTTCAGTCAAGTCATCTCTTGTTCTTCAAAAACTGTCACGGGTATCACAGCCCAAAGTGCTGAACCTTTCCTCAGAAGGTATGTTTTACATAGAAGAAATGAACACAAGTAACTTCCGAGGAATGCTCGTGAAGCAAATATCTGTTGGTGAGGAAGAAGTTTGTATCAATTATAAGCAAAAGTGCTGGAGAAATTACTGGGATTGACAGCTGATTATTTCCTACAGTCTGATAATTCTATATCCTAGGGTACTGAAGGAGGTGCCACAGAAATAATGGATGACTTTAGTTCTCATTTTCCAAAATTCTGTAGAATCTGGAACAGTCCCAGTAGATTGGAGGGTGACAAATGTAAGTCCACTAAGTAACAAAGAGAAGGGGAAGGGGCGTGAAAATGGGAATTAAAGACTGATTGTCTGAACAAAAGCAGTAGGGAAAAGGCTGGACTTGATTATAAAGGATGTGACATCAGGACACTTAGCAAATACCAATAGGATTATACAAAATCAACATGGATTTATGAAAGAAACATTGTATTTGATAAATCTATAGAGTTTTGTGAGGACGTAACTAGCATGGATGAGGAAGAGCCCAGTGGATGTCATGTATTTAGATTTTCTGAATATTTTCCACAAAATCCCAAATGAGGAGATAATCAATTCACAGGTGGTAATATGCTGGCATAGGCTGAGAATTAGTTAGCAGGAGACAGTGGAGGGATAAATGGCTCATTTTCAGAGTAATTGGTAGCGCAGGGATCAGTGGGGCTTGAACGGCAGCTGATCGCAGCATGTATTAATGATTTGGATGAGGGGACTGATGCACTATTTCCAAGTTTGCTGATGACACAAAACTAGGTGGGAGTGAGAGTGGTGAGGAGGATGCAGAGAGGCTCCAGGGTGGTTCAGTCAAGTCGAGTGAGTGGGCAAACATATGGCAGATGCAGTACAACTTGAAGCTCTGCATTTCCAGCAGAAAGGCAGGGTATTATTTAAACGGTGACAGATGGGGAATGGTTGATGTACAAAAGGATCTCAGTGTCCTTGTTCATTGGTCATGCAAGAGCAGCAATCAGTTAGGAAGGTAAGTTGTTCTGTGCTGACAACAGTACACTCGCACTCCACACTGACAAACGCCATCAAGTAGGAAATGGACAGACTTTCCCATGCCAGTCAAGTGTTAGGTTTAACCCTCAATATCAGGAAGACAAATGTCATGGTCACTGACAATGTAACCCCAGACAGTTCTGGCAGCTTCACATTTCTGTACTCCACAATCACCAGCAGACTGAAACCGCTATGATTGAGAATGCCACACTGCATTTCAACCAAGCTTCTGCCTTGCATTGCATTTATTTGCGGTGCTGAGACCTGGAAAACATGGGCTCGACCAGAGATAGGGCTGTCTCAGACACATCCTCGCTATCTTTGGGCAGCACAAGGTCACCAATTCAGAAGGTCCTGGAGTGTGCACCGGCTCAGCCATGGTTGATGGCGGAAAGCCCAAAGACTAACTGCATGGTTTACTGGTTGCTGGGTTACAACATCCTGCACTTCCTCTTCAGAGGACATTCTGGAAATTTGAGGTGATGCAGTTGAGCAGGATAAATAAGGAAGGGGAATATGTGACAAACATAGGACCCCAGGAAGCACCGGGGATCAGAGGGGCCTTGGTGTGCACATCCACCAGTCCCATAAGGTTTCAGGACAAGTGGATAAAGTTGTTATGAATGCATTATGGGATATACCTGCCTTTATTAGCTAAGACACAAAGTTTAAGAGCAGGGAGGTGATGCTGGAACTGTCTAAAACATTGGTTAGGCCACAGCTGGACTCGCCATGTGCAGTTCTGGAATCCACATTATAGGAGGGTGGTGATAGCCCTGGGGAAGGTGTGGAGGAGATTTGCCTGGATATTGCCGAGGCTGGAGAATTTCAGTTGTGAAGAGAGATTGGACACACTGGGGTTGTGTTCCTTAGATTGACAGCAGGCATGAATGAGATGTATAAAATTATGAGGGGCACAGTCAGGGTAGACAGGAATAGACTTTTCCTCTTAATGGATTACCCAGGGATTAAGTTTTAAGGTTAGGGAGAACAGGTTTAGAGGTGATGGGAGGAAAATCCATTTTCATACAGAGGGTGGTGGGAATCTGGAACTGAATACCTGGACAGGCAGAAATCCTCACACTATTGAGCAAGTATTTTATTGTACAAGTGCAATGTCAAGGCAATTGGGCAAGTGCTGGGATATGGGATTCGAATAGTTAGGTGTTTGTTTCTGACTGGCACAGTCATGATGGGCCGCAGGGCCTTTCTCTGTGCTGCAGATCTCTGTGATTCTATTTCAAATGGTATGTCGACCTTCACTACAAGAGGACTGAGTTCAGGAGTAGGAATGGCTGACTGGAGTTATACAGGGTCTTGGTGACCACCACACCTGGAGTATTATGTACAGGTTGTGTCCCTGCCGATGGGAGGATATATTTGCCGAAGAGGGAGTACAGCAGATGTTCACTAGGCTGATACCAGGTTTGGCAGCACTGTCCTATGAGGGGAGAGCAGCACAACTGGGGCTGGATTCACTCAAGTTTAGAAGGATGAGAGGAGGGATCTGATTAAAATGTATAAAATTCTATCAGGGCTGGGCAGAGAAGGTTCACCAATCTAATCCCTGGAATGTGAAGATAGTCAGGTATACTCATAGAATTCAGAAAAACAAGCATTAACCTGACTGAAACATAGAAGATCCTGAGGGGTCTTGACCGGGAGATATGGAGAAGGCATTTCCTCGAAGAGCAAATAACTAGAAGTTATGACTTAACAACGGGAGCATAATCTCAGAGGAAGGGGTCACTTCATTTGGAGAGAGATGCAGAGGGATTTTCCTTTGAGGGCAGTGACTCTGTGCAATTCTTTACTGCAAAGGGCTGTCGAGGTTGGGTCGTTAAGTTTATTTGAGGCTGAGATAGATTTTTAATCATGAATGGAATCAAGGGTTATGGAGAAAAGGCAGGAAAGTCAAGTTCAGGATGATCAGATCAGCCAAGATCTTATTGAACAACATGGCTGACTTGATGGGTTGAATGGTCTACTTCTGCTCCTGAACTTTTAGATTAGACTACTTTTTAGATCAGATTACTTACAGTGTGGAAACAGGCCCTTCGGCCCAACAAGTCCACACCAACTTTACATTTACCCCTTCACCTAACACTACAGGCAATTTTAGCACGGCCAATTCACCTAACCTGCACATTTTTGGACTGTGGGAGGAAACCGGAGCACCCGGAGGAAACCCACGCAGACACTCCACACATGGGTCTCTGGCGCTGTGAGACAGCAGTGCTAACCACTGTGCCACCGTGCCACCCACTAGACTATGCTCACTAGACTAATAATCCAGAGGCCCAAGGTAATTTGCAGAGCTCATGGATACAAATCCCAAACTGGCAGACTGCTTTTTCAATCCTTCCTGCCAAAGTGGACAAGTTCCCACTGACTTACATTATACTCCATCTGCCAATTTGTCACACAATTTCTCAATCTCTAAACTTCTCTGCAGACTCTTCATTGCCTCTGGACCACATGTGTTTCAACCTATGGTTGTTGCAGCAGCAAATTTAGCCACCTAACGTTTAGTTTCTTCATCAGAGTAATTGATTTAGATTGAAAATGACTGAGGCCCCAATGCTGGCACTCAACTCGCAGCAGCCTGCCAACTCAGAAAAGATCTACTTGTCTCATCTTCCTTTGAACAAATGCATCATCTATCAATGCCACCACATTACCCACAAAAGAATAGAATTGTTATGGTGCAGAAGGCGGTTATATGGCCCATTGTGACAATACAAATTGCCTAGGGCCGATCTCCTGCTGTTTTCCTATACCCCTGCATATCCAAATAACCATCCAATGCCCCTCCTGAATAGCTCAATTAAACCAGCCTCCACCACATTTCCGGGCAGTCCATTCTAGACCCTAACTACCTGTTGAAAGAAATGTCTCCCCGGAATCCCTTGATTTGTTTGCAGCTCACTTTCAATCTCTGCCCTCTTATTCTTGTTTCTTTTACAAGCAGGAACAAGGTCTCCCTACTTATTGTATTCACTCAGGATTTTGAAAACCTCTATCAAATCTCCTCTCAGCCTTCCCTCCAAGGAGGACAATCCCAACGTCTTCAAACCGAAGGGTCTCATTCCCGCAACCATTCTTACAAAATTGCACTGCTCTCTCACGAGTACATGATGAAATCATGTTTTGTGCAATACCCAGTTGATGTGACACCTTGTGAAATGCCTTCTGGAAATCCAAGTATGTCACATCTATTACTCTGCTCTCTACTCACATAAATTCCTCAAAAGAATTTAAATAAATTAGTCAAACGTGACCAACCTTTCACCAAGTCATGTCAACTCCACCTGAATCCATTGAGATTTTCTAAATCTGCTTCTGTACCTGCTTAAATCATGAATCATAGAATCCCCACAGTGCAGAAAGAGTCCATTCAGCCCATCAAGTCTACACCGACCCTCTGAACAGCGTCCTACAGAGATCCAGCTCCCCAAACCTTTCCCTGTAAACCCATAGTTACCACATCTAATCCACCCAACCTGCACATCCCTTGACACTATGGACAATCTTGCATGGCCAATCTATCCGACCTGCGCATTGTTGGACTCTGGGAGGAAATAAGAGCACCCAGAGGAAACCCACACAGTCAGAGGGTCATTGAGATGTACAGAACAGAAACAGACCTATCGGTCCAATTCATCCATGCTAACCAGATATTCCACATTAATCTACCCCCATTTGTCAGCACTTGGCTCATATCCCTTAAAACCCTTCCTCTGGCAGCTCATTCCATTCATGTACCACACTCTGCGTGAAGAAGTTGTCCCTTGGGTCCCTTTTATATCTGTCCCCTCTCACCCTAGACCTATGCCCTCTAGTTCTGGACTCCCCCAGCCCAGGGAAAAGCCTTGGCTATTTCTCCTATCCATGTCCCTCATGATTTTATTAATCTCTATAAGGTCACCCCTCAGCCTCCGATGCCCCAGGGAAAACATCCCCAGCCTATTCAACCTCTCCCTCTCTCTCAAGCCCTCCAACCGTAGCAACATCCTTGTAAACCTTTTCTGAACCCTTTCAAGTTCCATAACATCCTTTCTATGGGAAGGAGACGAGAATTGCGCACAATATTCCAAAAATGGCCTAACCAACGTCCTGTACAGCCACAACATGACCTCCCAACTGCTGTACTCAATACTTTAACCAATAAAGGATGAGAAAGTGAGAACTGCAGATGCTGGAGATCAGAGTTGAGAGAGTGGTGCTGGAAAAGCACAGCAAGTCAGGCAGCATCCAAAGAGCAGGCAAATCAATGTTTCGGGCGTAAGCCCTTCATCATACTCTGATCAATAAAAGTAAGCATACCAAACGCCTTCTTCACTCAAAGTTTGTGCGAAGATTTGTAGCTCGGGTGCTCGTTGTTGTGGTTCTGTTCGCCGAGCTGGAAGTTTTTGTTGCAAACGTTTCGTCCCCTGGCTAGGCGACATCATCAGTGCTTGGGAGCCTCCTGCGAAGCGCTTCTTTGATGTTTCCTCCGGTGTTTATAGTGGCCTGTCCCTGCCGCTTCCGGTTGTCAGTTTCAGCTGTCCGCTGTAGTGGTTGGTATATTGGGTCCAGGTCGGTGTGTTTGTTGATGGAGTTTGTGGATGAATGCCATGCCTCTAGGAATTCCCTGGCTGTTCTCTGTCTGGCTTGCCCTATGATAGTAGTGTTGTCCCAGTCGAATTCATATTGCTTGTTGTCTGCGTGTGTGGCTACTAAGGATAGCTGGTCGTGTCGTTTCGTGGCTAGTTGATGTTCATGTATGCGGATTGTTAGGTGTCTTCCTGTTTGTCCTACATCGACCTGGACCCAAGGCCATATTTACACTATAACAATTTGTAGACCCAGAAAATAGCACAGTCTTACTGCTTTGAAAAGCACTGCTTCAAGCTAACTTAGTACCTATGTTTAATATTTTTAAAATTTAAACAAGGACAGATCTCAATAAAATACACAACCACAAAGAACTCACTCTACTCACTATTGAAAAAAGACAGCAAGGTTACACTTAAAAGCTATGCGCTTATCTGCTCCTGTGCTGTGAGCTCTCCCACACAGGTTTCTCCAAGGTCAGCTGTGAATTTTGCTATTTGTTCATTTTTCATAGAAGCACTCCAATGTCCAGAAATACTTAAACTCAAACAGCAAAGACAGTGGCTGTGCAGATTCATTGCTGTGTCAGACAGCAGTGGAGACACACACGCACACACACAGATTATGTGGTTTGGCTCTGTTCCTCATTTTTAAAGTGCTGTTGTTTTTATCTTTTCCCCCAAAGTTCCAAAACAATGCAACAGCTTATAAAACAAAAATGATTACTCCTGGAATTTGAGAAAATCAGCTCCAACACTTAAAAAAAATCTCAAAAAAGATGCAGCTCTTACAGCCACAATGTTTTCCCCATCCTACATCTCCCCATGGGTAGAATATGCAAACTCCACTGAGACAGTCATCTAAGGGTGGAATCAAGCCCAGGTTCCTTGCACAGTGATGCAGCAATGCTAACCACTGAGCCACTGTACCACCCAATGATTTGATAACATTTTCCCAATAACACATATCAGGTTCAGTTCTGAGGAAGGGTCACTCTGATTTCTCTCTACAGACGCTGCCACATCTGCTCAGCTTTTCCAGCTACTTGTGTTTTGTTTCCGATTTACAGCACCCACAGTTCTTTCTTTCACATATTTGGCCAGCTGGCTTTCCTGCTTTCTGTTTCCTTCCTTTCTTGATTAGGAATGTTGGATTGACAAGCTTCCAAATTGCCGGACTTTTCCAGACTCTAAGGTATTTTGGAAGGTTCCCACAATGCATCTGTCGCCTCTGAAATTAAAACCTCGAGAATGAAATCCATCTGGTCCAGGGGACTGGTAAGCCTCCCCATCACTGCACATCTCCTTCATCCTAATACGTTGCTTAAAACAAGGCTGTTCAAACCAGGGCATCACAAATATTAGCAGGATCAGTTCATGAGATTTTGGGAGCATAAGCTTCATGGGAATAATGGCTGTTGCAGAGCTCAGATTGATTCTGAGGCCCCTTTAAATCCTTATATCTTTGTGGAATGGATAGCTCTCAGAGGCTGAATTGCTGAGGCAAATTTTTAAAAAAGGTGGCTTTTTTGCAGTGAAACTATTTCTCCAAGCATTAGGGATATAACGCTTTAACACGGATTCAATTGATCAATAATTGGAAACCTGTTGGATCAATAATCAGGATCCAATCACCATTAATGTTCAGATTCTTACGAGATTCAGACTCAGTATCGTATGATTTTTGACATTCAGAATGCTGTGACATAATTAACCAGGACACTGTGAGATTAATACTTTGGTGCTTACTGCACCAACAATCTCGATCTTATTACATAAATAATCAGTGTCCTATTACATTAATAATCAGGATTCTATTACGTTAACAATCAGAATTCTATTACATTAATAACATAGCTCTTATTGCATTAATAAACAGCCGGGTCTTGCTTCAATAAGCAGAAAATTACTGCATCAATAATTAGGATGCTAATACATTCATGAACAGTTTATTTTAATGAATGATCAGTGTCATTATGTTAATTTGCCATGTTACAGTTCGCTGGGGTAGTGCACTGGAAATCAGTCCCACTATTCCCAGAAACAGTACAAAACCTAGAGGTTCCACCAGAGTTGGTTTTCTTGGGCTCAAGGATTTGTTTTATCAGGGTCAACATTTCCGTGACCTTACTTCAGAACTCACGGGTCACTGGACCTGAAACGTTAACTCCACTTCACTCTCAGAGAACATAGAACATAGAACAGTACAGCACAGAACAGGCCCTTCAGCCCACGATGTTGTGCCGACCACTGATCCTCATATATGCACCCTCATATCTCTGTGACCATATGCATGTCCAGGAGTCTCTTAAATGTCCCCAATGACCCTGCCTCCACAACTGCTGCTGGCAACGCATTCCATGCTCTCACAACTCTCTGTGTAAAGAACCCGCCTCTGACATCCCCTCTATACTTTCCTCCAACCAGCTTAAAACTATGACCCCTCGTGTTAGTCATTTCTGCCCAGGGAAATAGTCTCTGGCTATCGACTCTATCTATGCCTCTCATTATCTTGTATACCTCAATTAGGTCCCCTCTTCTCCTCCTTTTCTCCAATGAAAAAAGTCCGAGTTCAGTCAACCTCTCCTCATAAGATAAGCCCTCCAGTCCAGGCAGCATCCTGGTAAACCTCCTCTGAACCCTATCCAAAGCATCCACATCTTTCCTATAATAGGGCGACCAGAACTGGGCGCAGTATTCCAAGTGCGGTCTAACCAAAGTTTTATAAAGCTGCAACAAGATCTCATGACTCTTAAACTCAATACCCCTGTTAATGAAAGCCAAAGCACCATATGCTTTCTTAACAACCCTGTCCACTTGGGTGGCCATTTTAAGGGATCTATGTACCTGCACACCAAGATCCCTCTGTTCCTCCACACTGCCAATAATTCTATCCTTAATCCTGTACTCAGCTTTCAAATTCAACCTTCCAAAATGCATTACCTCGCATTTATCCAGGTTGAACTCCATCTGCCACCTCTCAGCCCATCTCTGCATCCTGTCAATGTCCTGTTGCAGCCTACGACAGCCCTCTATACTGTCAATGACACCTCCAACCTTTGTGTCATCTGCAAACTTGCTGACCCATCCTTCAATCCCCTCATCCAAGTCATTAATAAAAATGACAAACAGTAGAGGCCCAAGGACAGAGCCCTGTGGAACACCACTCACCACAGACTTCCAGGCAGAATATTTTCCTTCTACTACCACTCGCTGTCTTCTGTCAACCAGCCAATTCTGTATCCAGACAGCTAAGTTCCCCTGTATCCCATTCCTCCTGACCTTCTGAATGAGCCTACCATGGGGAACCTTATCAAATGCCTTGCTGAAGTCCATATACACCACATCCACAGCTCGACCGTCATCAACTTTTCTAGTCACATCCTCAAAGAAATCGATAAGGTTTGTGAGGCATGACCTGCCCCTTACAAAGCCGTGTTCACTGCATTTAATCAAGCCATGCTCTTCCAGATGGTCATAAATTCTATCCCTCAGAATCCTTTCTAACACCTTGCAGACGACAGACGTGAGACTTACTGGTCTCTCCACTGATGCTATTGGACCTGCTGAATTTCTCCAGCTATTTCTGTTTATGGTTCAGATTTCCAGCGCCTGCAGTTCCTTGCTTTCTGTTTTCTTTGTTTTGTCCTGACTCTCCTACATCAGCATTATGTCCAGCTAATGTAGTGCATCCAGGTATATCACTACTGTTTACCTTACACCTCCTCAATAGTTTTATAAGTACCCTGTCTCTAAATATTGGAATGGTGCCTGACTGTCTCAGCATTTCCATATTGGCTAGTCAAATTGTAGAAGATTTTCTTTGAGAAACGTATCTCTCCTTCGATTTCTCTTATTGATCCTGTCATCCCGGATGATTCTTATCAGCTGACACTCTTGTTCCTCCATGTCCTTTCCCTACTATGATACCTTTTCAATGCCTTTGTGTAAAATCCTCAATTCTTCTTCCTCGGTTCAGGAGTATTTATCAGGTGAGTCACTTTACAGACCCTCCTCACTCCCTGTAATGGAGCACCAAATTTATTTTTCAACGCATTTCCTTGCAAGGATGCCAAAACCTAAACTTCATCTCCCGCTTGAAAAGTTCTCATTAGAACATCGAATAATACAGCGCCGAATAGGCCCTTTGGCCCCCGGTGTTGCGCCGACCTGTGAACTCAGCCTGTCCCCCTAAAATATCCCATCATCATCATCCATATGCTTATCCAAGGATTGTTTAAGTCTCCCTAATGTGGCTGAGTTAACTACATTAGCAGGCAGAATATTCCATGCCCTTATCGCTCTCTGAGTAAAGAACCTGCCTCTGACATCTGTCTTGAATATATCACCCCTCAATTTGTAGTTATGCCCCCTCGTACAAGTTGACATCATCATCCTAGGAAAAAGACACACTGTCTACCCTATCTAATCCTCTGATCATCTTGTATGTCTCTATTAAATCCCCTCTTAGCCTTCTTCTTTCCAATGAGAACAGACCCAAGTCTCTCAGCTTTTCCTTAGAAGACCTTCCCTCCAGAACAGGCAACATCCTGGTAAATCTTCTCTGCATCTTTTCCAATGCTTACAAATCCTTCCTGCAATGAGGTGACCAGAACTGTACACAGTATTCCAAGTGTGGCCGCACCAGCGTTTTGTATAGTTGCATCATGACATTACGGCTCCGGAATTCAATCCCTCTACCAATAAACACACCGTATGCCTTCTTAACAGCACTATCAACCTGGGTGGCATCTTTCAGGGATAAATAGTGAATGTTCATCCACTCGTTCTTTCATTTTCACTCATGAAACTTGCAACTGCTCCGGTGCTACCTTCACAGCATGCAGAGAGTGGTAAGGGTGTGGAATGCACTACCTGTTAATGTAGTCAACTTAGCCACATTAGGGAGATTTAAACATGGATGATTTTGGGATAGTGTAGGGGGACGAGCTGAGAATAGTTCACACGTCGGTGCAACGTCGAGGGCCAAAGGGCCTGTTCTGAGCTGTACTGTTCTATGTTCCTGTGAGTCTTTATAGAAGCATGGACGACAGTGAAGATTCATCTTTTTGGTTCAAGGGCTTCTCCCCCATCCATCTTAAAGGACTCACTGTCTCATGAACTAATCCAAATGGATTAAATCTAATGGATTTATTTGGGGAATCTCAGGTAGCCATTGGAAGGAAACTAATCCTTTGTCTCAATCCTGAGGCTATTTCTGTCAGTACACTTCACTCACGATTTTGAGTCTCCATGGGTTTGTGGCTGATATTCAGTTGACTTCAATTGTTTAATATCCAAACTGATAATGACCACCTGGAAAACTTTAGACATAAAGTTCAATCCCTGATTAGACTGTACCTCAATTGCCAGTCCATGCTGAGTTAAAAACTACGTTAACTTTCTATTACTACCCCAACTTCTGGTAATTGCGTTCTCATATCCACGGATACAATGTCCATTTTTGCAGCAGCAGAAGCAGTGAGACCGAGGAGCAGGGGGCTACCGGGAAGGTAAATTAATCCTTTAATAACCTATCTTGTGAATCGACAGAGTGCACACTGAGTAGGAGCAGACACAGGACTGCCGGCAAAGTGAGGTAACATACTTGGGCAGTTGCTTTACCCAAAACACTACTCAGGTAGTGTCTCTCATCCATCCTCTTCCTCGTCTAAGGGAAAAAAAATTCTGTGCGCTGATTCGGTAAGGTTACTTGGTTTTTTTACCCCAATAGTCTCTTTGGGAATTCAGCACAGTGGGAATGGATGTTAGGGCAGTTGCATGCTCCTCCTCTTGGATGTGGGAAGTAAGGGTCGCCACTAGTATCCCCACTGACATCCTCTGTGGGAAGTGCACCCAACTCCAGCTGCTCGGAAATTGTGTTAGAGAACTGGAGCTAGAGGAAATTCGGATCATTCGGGAGGCTGAGGATGTAATTGAGAGGAGTTACGGGGGGGGTAGTCACACCTCAGATCCAAGAAAAAGGCAGATGGGTTACAGTCAGGGGATGGAAAGGGAACAGGCAGGCAGTGCAGGGATCCCCCGTGGCAATTCCCCTCAACAATAAGTATACCGTTTTGGATACAGTTGGGGAAGAACGACCCACTGGGGGAAAGCCATTGTGGCCAGGTCTCTGGCACTGAGCCTGATTCTGTGGCTGAGAGGGAAGGTGAGAGAATAGAAAAACGCTAGTGGTAGGAAACTCAATAGTTAGAGGAATGGACAGGAGATTTTGTGGTAGCGAACACGACTCCCGGAAGGTATTTTGCCTCCCAGGTGCCAGGGTCTGGGATGTCTCTGATTGAGTCGACAAGATTCTGATGGGTTGGGGAGTGGGGGGGGGGGGGGGGGGGGGGGGGGGTGGAGGGATGAGCAGCCAGAAGTTGTGGTGCACATTGGCACCAATGACATAGCCAGGAAAGGGGATAACAATCTAAAAAGTGATTTCAGGCAGTTAGGTTGGAAGCTAAAAAGCAGGACGAGCAGAGTGGTAATCTCAAGATTATTACCGGTGCCAAGTGTTAGTGAGGCAAGGAACAGGGAGCGAGTGCAGCTAAACACGTGGCTACAGGGCTGGTGCAGGAGGGAGGGCTTCAGATACATAGATCATTGGGGTATCTTCTGGGGAAGGTGGGAACTGTACATGAAGGACGGGTTGCACTTAAACTGGAGGGGCACCAATGTCCCGGGCAGGAGATTTGCTAGAGCACTTTGGGAGGGTTTAAACTAATTTGGCAGGGGGATGTGAATGAGAGCTACAGATCAGAGAGAGGGTAGTTGTTGAATGAGCAAAAATAGAATGCAGAGATCTGTCAGGAAGGATACACAGTTGATAGGACAAAGGGATGGGTTAAAGTATGTCTGTTTCAATGCAAGGAGTGTCAGGAATAAGAGTGATGGACTTAGAGCATGGATCAGTACTTGGAACTACAATGTTGAAGCCCTAACAGAGACATGGATTTCACAGAGACATGGATTTCATAGGGACAGGAATGGTTGCTGGGTGTTCCAGGGTTTAGATGTTTTAAAAAGAGCATGGAAGGGGTAAAAGAGGAGGGGGAGTAGCACTGTTAATTAGAAAGGGCATCACAGCAGCAGAAAAGGAGGTTGTTGAGGAGGGTTTGTTTACTGAGTCAGTGTGGGTGGGAGTCAGTAACAGGAAAGGAGCAGTCACTTTATTGGGTGTTGTCCATAAACGCCCCAATAGCAGCAGAGAGATGGAAGAACAGATTGGTGACAGCAGATCTTGGAAAGGTACAGACGTAACAGAGTTGTTGTTATGGGTGACTTCAACTTTCCCAATATTTATTGGAACCTCCTCAGTGCAGATGGTCTGGATGGAGGTGATTTTGGCAGGTGTGTCCAGGAGGGATTCCTGACTCAATATGTAGGTAGGCCGACTATAGGGGAGGCCATATTGGATTTAGTGCTAGGCAACGAGCCAGGCCAAGTGTCAGATCTCTTGGTGGGACAGCATTTCGGTGACAGTGACCACAATTGTCTCACCTTTACCATAACCATAGAGAGGTAGGAACAGACAGTATGGGAAGGTATTTAACTGGGTTAGGGGAAATTGTACTGCTATTAAACAAGAACTGAAGAGTATAAATTCGGAACAATTATTCTACAGGAAATACACAACAGAAATATGAAGGCTGTTTAAGGAGCACTTGTTGCGAGTGTTGGATAACGTTGTCCCACTGAGACAGGCAAGGAATGGTAAGGTGAAGGAGCCTTGGCTGACAAGAGAAGAGGAGCTTCTTGTCAAGAGGAAGAAGGAAGCTTACTTAAGGTTGAGGAAGCAAGGGTCAGGCAGTGTTAGAGGATTACAGGGTAGCTAGGAAAAACTCAAAAATGGACTGAGGAGAGGTAGGAGGGGACACAAAAAACCTCTGGCCAGAAGGGTTAGAGAAATCCCAAAGGCATTCTATAAGTGCGGAATAAGAGAATGATCAGAGAGAGGGAAGGGCCGATCAAGGATAGTGGAGGAAACTTGTCCCCGGAGTCTGAAAAGGTAGGGGAGGCCCTAAGTGAGTGTTTTGCTTCAGTATTCACTACAGAGAGAGACCTTGTTGATTGTGAGAACACTGTGGACCAGGTTAACAGGCTTGAACAGATTGATATTAAGGAAGTGGATATACTGGAAATTCTGGGAAACATCAAAATAGATAAGTCCCCAGGGTCAGGCCAGATAGATTCAAGTTACTACAGGAAGCGAGGAATGAGATTGCTGTGCCTCTGGTGATGATCTATGCATCCTCACTCTCTGGGGGAATAGTACCAGTTGATTGGAGGGAGGTGAATGTTGTTCCTTTATTCAAGAAAGGGAATAGGGAAATCCCTGGGAATTACAGACCAGTCAGTCTTATGTCTGTGGTAAGCAAGGAACTGGAAAGGAATCTGAGAGATAGGATTTATGACTATTTGGGAAAAACATTGTTTGATTAACGATATTCAGCATGGCTTTGTGAGGGGCAGGTCATGCCTCACAAGCCTTATTGAGTTCTTTGAAGATGTGACGAGACAAATTTAAGACGGTCGAGCAGTGGATGTGATCTACATGGATTTCAGTCAGGCGTTTGATAAAGTACCCCCACAATAGGTTCATTCAGAATATTAGGAGGTATGGGATACAGGGAAATTTGGCTCTCCGGACATAGAATTGGCTAGCCAAAAGAAGACAGCGAGTGATACTGGATGGAAAGTATTCCGTCTGGAGGTCAGTGACCAGTGGTGACCTGCAAGGAAATGTTCTTGAGCCTCTGCTCTTTGTAGTTTTTATAAGTGACTTAGATGAAGAGGTGGAAGGGTGGGTTAGTAATTTCGCCAGTGACACAAAGGTCGGTGGTGTTGCAGATAGTGTCAAGGGCTGTTTCAGGCTACAACAAGACACTAACAGGATGCAGAGCTGGACTGACAAATGGCAGATGGAGTTCAACCTGGATAAATGTGAAGTGATTCCTTCTGGAAGATCAAATCTGAATGCTGAATACAGGGTTACAAACAGGATTCCTGGCAGTGTGGAAGAACAGAGGAATCTTGGGGTCAATGTACATAGATCCCTCAAAGGTTCCACCCAATTGATAGGATTGTCAAGAAAGCATTTGATGTTTTGGCTTTCATTAACTGTGGTATTGAATTTAAGAGCCACAAGGTTCCGCCGCAGCTCTCTAAAATCTTGGTTAGACCACACTTGGAATATTGTGTTGAGTTCTGGTTGCCTCATTACAGGAAGGATGCTTTAGAGCGGGTGCAGAGGAGATTTACCAAGATGCTGCCTGGATTGGAGGGCATGTCTTATGAAGAGAGGTTGAGTGAGCTTGGGCTTTTCACACTGGAGAGGAGAGAGGTGACTTGACAGAGGTGGAGAAGGTAATGAGAGCATAGACAGAGTAGATAGCCAGAGACTTTTCCCCAAGGGCAGAAATGGTGTCATGAGGAGGTCATAATTTTAAGGCGATTGGAGGAAAGTTTAGGGACAATGTCAGAGGTAGGTTCTTTAGGCAGAGAGTGGTGGGTGTGTGGAATGTACTGACAGCAGTGGTAGTAGAGTCTGAGACATTAGGGACATTTAAGTGACTGCTGGACAAGCTCATGGATGGCAGTAAATTGAGTGGTGTGGAGGTTAGATAGATCTCAGGTTAAGATAAATGCTCAGCACAACATCGTGGGCTGAAGGGCCTGTACTGTGCCGTATTGTTCTATGTTCTAAAATCCAGCTCTCGTTTTCAGTTATTGTCTTACACAATCCACTAATACTCAACTCAATGGTTCTTCTGAGACTGGGTATAGGTATGAAAGGTTCTGCTCTGATTACGTGCTGAGGTTTTCCTACCCTCCTGTCTTATGACAGAACTGCCCCACATCCCCAGCAAGAGAATGTGAGTAATCCTTGTGTCCTTCAGTATAGCTATGGACTTGGCTGCTTCGTTTGTAGAAAAAAGGGTTATCTTCCCTTTTGATAGAAGCCTCTCCTATTTCTCATCTACCCTGTGAATCCTTTTGACATTCACAGCAGTGTCTACTGCTGGTCTCTGCGATGCAGTTAATGCCACAATCTGATCCATGGCCTTTTCTTTGGTAGTTCTCTTTTCAGAACCATTCTTAAAAACTTCAATAAGTCCCATGGATTTGAATTCCGACATTCTGAGTGAAGATGTCCCACCTTGACTTCCAATGTCCACCCGCAGGATCTTCCCTTCTGACTCAAGGAGCAGACTATGATGAATTCCCAACTATCCACGCCTTATCTTTGCTACTTGCCTTCCTTTCACTCTCCCATTTCCTACCCATTTTAAATTTACAAGGGTGACAGAATAAAAAAAAAAAGTTTAGTTTTATGGAGGAGTTCCAAATCATCAGCCATTACTGCTGTCTGTCTAGCAGCTACAATGGTCCTTCACATAGGCTCTTACTACTGAAAGTTTTGAGCTTTTTTCAAAGATTCCTCTGAAAGAATAATCTCTCTCACAGATTCATCTGTGGTTTCAACTCCTAATGCCTGTCAAAATTACTTTGTTTAACCCTTAAAATTCATCTAGGTTTTGCAGGATGCTTCTTTAAATTCCAGAATCTTTACTACATGCCTCAGGCATTAACTTGTGTGCAGGCCACACAGTTTCTTTTTACAGTGAAATAATCTGAAGAATGCCCCTCTGACAGTGAAGTATGAATTCCCTGTTCTTACCTGTTAACTTGCTCTGTATGAGTAGTGTCCAATCCTTCTTTTCATAATTCATTTGTCTAGCCACTTTCCAATGACGAGAGGAATGTCTCCATATCCAACTACCCAAATGTTGGGAGGGTTATGTGCAAACTTAACCATTTCCCAACTGGATGTCAGATTTGCACTAATATTCTCCACATCACAGCCCACACCAGCATCTGATCCTGTTCCCCTGTTCAAACTGCATTGCTTTAAGCTGATACTCAGGTTCTCTTGCGATCTCTTATCTTCGCAATTCCAATTCTAGCATTCTCATATCAATTTCCTGTCGTTTTAATTTCATCTGCCTTTCCTTCGGTTTCTTGGCTCTTTTCTCTGCCTTCATCTCTACTTTCTGCACGTTCCCCTCATGCATAAATTGCTTTGGAACTGAATATGCCCAAAATGTCAATTCTCCTGCTCCTCGGATGCTGCCTGACCTGCTGTGCTTTTCCAGCCACACACTCTCGACTCTGAGCTCCAGCATCTGCAGACCTCACTTTCTCCTCAGAACTGAATATCAACTCTCTCTTGTATTGAGACTAACTTCAAAGTACCTTTTTTTGATTCACTTATTGGATGAGGGCGTTACTGTTGTCCAAGAGCCAACAACATTGCTATAGGCTGGAAGGCATGTGTAGACCAGACCAGGTAAGGATGGCAGTTTCCTTCCCAGAAGGGCATTAGTGAAGCAGATGTTTCTTTCCTGACAATTGACAATGTCATTAGACTCTACACATTTTTATTGAATTCAAATTCCACCATCTGCCAGGTCCCCACAACATTACCCAGGTCTTTGGATTAACAGTCCAGCAATAACTCCACTAGGCCACTGACTCCCCACTAATTGTGCCAGTTCCTCAATTAATTCTGCCCCCTGCCATCTCCAGGTTACCTGCCAATTCAATCAAACTGTGTTCGGCAGGTCATTAGAAAGGGCCACCTGCAGGAAATCCTTTGCTGTTTCTAGTGCCATGTGTTAAATGCAGTTCAGAACCTGGCATTTTCCACAACCAAAACCACCCTCAGACCCTATTTCCTTTCGTTTCAAATCCAATCCCAGCAAGAGCCACACACTGTCACTGGGACAGCGTACTAGAAATTGACCACGACTAGTCCTGAAGTCATCACAGAATTTATCACTGAGCCACCATGCCACCCCAGAACCTCCGCACAGCCTTGTTGACACAGGTTTAACAGAAACCACTGGCCTAGTTTCTGCAATAAATGAGAATGACTATTCATTATAAATAAATAGATTTTGGCTGGTAGTTAAGGACACTAATCAGATGACCTCCAGCACAACAAGTCCACACTGACCCTCCAAAGAGTAACCCACCCAGACCCATTTCCCTCTTACTAATGCACCTAACACTATGGGCAACGTAGCATGGCCAATTCACCTGGCCTGCACATTTTAGACTGTGGGAGGAAACCCACGCAGACACGGGGATAATATGCAATCTCCCACACAGACAGTCGCCCAAAAGCTGGAATTCAACCTGGGTCCTTGGTACTGTGAAGCAGCAGTGCTAACCACTGAGCCACCGTGCCACCGCAGGTACTGAACAGGTAAAAATTGGGTCTGTTTGAACAGTGCACTGTGTTGAGATAGTTCCACTCAAACGTCCCTTATGTCAGACTCACACCCCACCCCCATTCTCCCTACCCAGCGAAAAGAGAGCTATTGGAAATGGGGATGAGATTTCAGATCCCTGTCCCAACCTGAGTTTTTGATGGTCCCTCCCTGGAGTCTCCAAAACTCTGTAAAAATCTCAGCGGAAAAGTAAAGACACAAGTGAATATGGCCACAAAGATGACCACTGAGCACCGGAATTTATTTTTAGAGAGAGGCAGATGTGAAAACCAGAGGTCATTTGTTTTAACTTGTGTTGAATCTTGGTTACAGTGTAGTTGGGAGCATGGTGTACAATTTTGCTCTTAATGTTCTAACGAGGGCTCAAACGGCAGGAGGAGTGGTGCATAAACAATGAGATGAATTCAGAACTGAGAGATTGAAGCAATCACTAGTCAGTGAACAGGTCTCAGAGTCTCTTCATTTTTTTGAAAAGGCAACGCTGAGGGACAATACTGATGTCTTCAAAACAATGGAAGATTACAATCAAGACAGCACCTTCAAAACAGACAATCTCTACATCCTAGAAGGACAAGGGCAGCAGATACATGGGAACACCAAGGAGAACCAGCCACCAAGATGCTCACCACCTTGGCTTGGAATTATATCACCACTCCTGCGGTGTTCCTGCAGACTTGAAGCAGTGTCGCTGGGTGAAAAACCTGGAATTCTGTCCAACACCATTATGGGTCTACCTACAGCCACAGACTGTAGCGGTTCAAGAAGGCAACTCACCACCACCTTCTCAAGAGGCAGTTAGGGTTTGGGCAATAAATGCTGGCTTTTTAATCCAGTGAATGAATGATAAGCACAATAATGACGTCCTCCAAGGAACAGCAACAGAAAAGCATGTGTCCCTCAATCTGTTTAATAAACACGATAATGGAACCCTGGCCAACAACAACTCTCCACAGTCACTGAATGTTCCACTTCAGTTAAACTCAGAAGAGACGGCAGTGCAGTCATAATGTCATTGGACAAGTAAAACAGGGTTAGAGCCCCGGAGATTCCGGTTCAAATCTCACTATAGCAGCTGGTGGAATTTAAATTCAAATTCAATTTGTTTTTTTTTTAAATAGAATCTGGAATCTATCATAAAACTCCATCTGATTAATTAATGTCCTTCAGGGAAGAAATCCTGTTTTCTTAACAAGGCATGGCCTACATGTGACTCCAGACATCCAGTAATGGCTGAGCAGGTCCCTCAGCAATGCAAACTGCTCACACTGTGAGTGCACCTACAACAGTTGGCTCATCATCACCAACACACCCTCAAGGGCAATTAGGAATGAGTAATAAATACAAGTCCAGTCAATAACACCACAAAGTAATCGATTGAAAAGAAACAATTTGGCACCACATTAAATTCCTCAGTGGACAATTCATACACGATCAAATTTGCCTCATTTTCTGAGGGGGGAGTCTCTATCTCACGCCATTGAAGTTGGACAGTTTGGAATCTACAATCCTCGCCAGGATGAGATTCTCTCTTTAAGACACAATGCCGAATTCTGTCAAACGATGATTGTTGTTGAGTAAATGTCCCTGCTTCTTTACACAGTTTGCTAAATCTCACTTCTCTATCATTCATGGATTTTAGACAGCCCAAAGCCTTGTTAGTTGTTGTAATGATGACTGAACACACTCAAAAACAGCCACTTTTTCCATAGAATCCTTACATTGCAGGAAGAGGCCATTTGGCCCATTGCATCTGCACTGACCCTCCCATCCAGACCCTGTCCCCTCCCCCATCACCATCACTCTGGGGATATGTCCCACGGCTAATCCACCTAATCTACATATCCCTGGACACTATGGGCAAGTTAGCATGGTCAATCCATCCTAACGTGCACATCTTTGGACAGTGGGAGGAAACCAGAGCGCCTGGCCGAAAGCCATGCAGACTTAGAGAAAACATGCCAACTCCACACAGACAGACAGTCATCGAACCCTAATGCTCTGAGGCAGCAGTCTTAACCACTGAGCCACCGTGACCCAGTTTGTCTTTCTCAATGTTAAACTTCCCCAATTAAAACTACTCTTTCTCCAAGATCATTCTGCATTTATGCATTCTGCCATTTTTAAGAAGCTCCTGGATGGCGAGACATTATTCCCACAATAAATTGTCAAGGTGAGAGGAGAGAGTTTTAAAAAGGACCTGATGGGCAACCTTTTTTTTACACAATGCAAGTGGTTCATGTGTGGAATGAATAACCAGAGCAAGTGGTGGACATAGGGACAGTGTCAACACCTAAAAGTCATTTGGATAAGTACATTATAAGAAATGTTTGGAGGGATATGGGCCAAGCACAGGCACATGGGACTAGTTTAGTTGAGGAATATGGTCGGCATGGACTGGTTGGCCTGAAGAGTCTGTTTCCGTGATGTATGACTCTATAAATGTTTGGAATCCTTCAGTCTCCAGTGTCTCCACTTCAAAATCTCCACTGTATGCTGCCCAGCATTTAATCTCGTCCCCATTTACATTACAGTGATGAATTGTGGGCATGGTAGAGTAAGATTGATGTCCATCATGACATTGTAACTGAAGACGCAAGACCAGAACGGGCATGTGAAAAGAGAGATCTCAGACACTCCACCCGGGAGCTGGCATTGGACAATCCACAATGTACAAATGTAAGCGAAGGTTTATTAAGAGCGTAAGGAGGTTGGAGCCTTAATCAGGAAGGAGGAGGGAGCAGCCTCGGGGACAGCGCCTGGGCAGATTCCCAGAACCTGACAAATTCAAACTGGGATCTCAATCTGCAAGGAGAAGAGTTGGCTTTAAGCACAAGATCAAGTACAAAGATGATTCCCTCTGCTTCCACTGGTTTAGCTTTCCTTTATGTACAACTTGTAACTTGGGTTATTTATATCTCAGTCCTAGCTGTCTTGCAGGTTAAGAGTCTGTTACAGCCGCCATTCCGATTCATTCTACCTTATGTACCAGGCAAATAAAGGGGTCTGATGGTGCAGTGGTAGTGACACCACCTCTGAGCCACGAGGAGCCAGGTTTAAGTCCCAACTGCTTCAGTTCTCTGAACAGGTTGGTTAAAACAAAAAGACAAATTTTTAAAAAATAAAGTCGACCCAAAATGGCCCTCATGTGGCAGAGTAGTAGTGTCCCTAATCTTGGACTGAGAGACATGGGTTCAAGCCCCAACTGTTTCAGAGGTATATAAGAAAATCTCTTGATTATATAGAGAGTTTAAATAAAAATAAGTACTAGGAAAATAAAGGGGCAGTTGTGGCACACTGACGGTGTCCCTATCCTTGACCAAGAGGCCAGGCTGCAAGCCCCACCTGCTCCAGTGGCACATAATAATATTCTCTGAACAGGTTGATTAGAAAATAGGCTTTTAAAAAAAAAGTTAAAAATAACGTGTACCAAGAATTGGACCACATGCATTCCTGCATTAACACCCTGACATTGTTAATGGTGTTTTCTCCACTTTAAATATTAAAGATGGCTCTGGTTGTTGAAGACTAATCATCTCAGCTTCAGGACATTCCTTAGGGGAGCGCTCAAAGCCCAACCATCTTCAGCTGCTTCAATCATCCCTTTCCCTCCACCATAAGGCAAGACTTGGGGAAGCAGTCTACGTCCAAATGTAGCCTGGGCAATATACAGGCTTGGGTTGCCCAAGTAGCAGGAACAGTTCCTACTTACAGCTCACCACCTTCTCAACTGAAATTAAAGATGGATAATGCATACTAGGCCAGGGTGGAAGGCCAACCCCTTGAGACACTGCTGAGAAATAACACCAGGCAATGACCGTCTCCAACAAAAAAATAAATCTAACCATTATCGCTCAGCAAATTTATCAATATCTTGGGTGTTACCATTGACCAGAAACTGAACTGGATTTACCATTTAAAAACAGTAGCTACAAGAGCAGGTCAGAGACTAGACAACCCACAGTACCTCACCTCCTGAATGCCCAAAGCCTGTTCACCATCTACAATGTACAAGTCAGGGGTCTGATGGAATAGCTCTCCATTTCCCTCAATGAGTGCAGCTCCAAGGTAGACAAGCAGGAGCCTGGAAGAACACAATAAGCCAGGTCCTGAGGATGGGTTCCATCCGAAACGTTGACTTCCCCACCTCCTGATACTGCCTGGCTTGCTGTGCTCTTCCAGCCTCCTGCTTGTCTAACTATTTAAGTTTCAAATTCAATCAGATTTTGAGAGCTGGCCTCCGTGTATCAACCAGCAAAATGGAAACTCACTTGCTCAGCATCTTGGGGAGATTCCCGACATTCAAATACGGTTATGTAAATGGAGGTTGCACATGTAGATTGTGGGGATCTCCTAAAGCGTTCATTGTTAGGTTTAATGCTGCCTGTCAAAGTGAACACTTTGGTGTGGGAGGAGAGTGCAGAGTGTGAGGTTAATTACATCTCCCACGATGATTGGTAATGCATTAATGGTACCTTGCACAGATATAGGTGTGAGTTTAATTGACTTCAAAAAGTGTTCCAGCTGGAAATGACATTTAGTTTCAAATTCTCCAAAGATTAATGACATCTTCCAATATTGTATTTGATAAACATATAGTACATTTTCTATATCTGGAGGATGGCTGAGAACATGATACCTGTCTCAGTGATGGGTGTTGGGGTAATGATATCACCCAGTGACAGGTGTTGGGGAAAAGATATCTGTCTCGGTGATGGGTGTTGGGGTAATGATATCTATATTGGTGATGGGTGTTGGAGTAATAATACCTGTCATGATGATGGGTGTTGGAGTAATGATATCAGTCTCGGTGATGGGTGTTGGAGTAATGATATCCCCCAGTGACAGGTGTTGGGGTAATGATACATGTCACAGTGCTGGGTGTTGGGGTAATGATATCTGTCACGGTGATGGGAATTGGGGTATTAATATGTTACGGTGATGGGTGTTGGGGTAATGATATCTGTCACAGTGATGGGTGTTCGGGTAATGGTATCTGTCTCAGTGAGGTGAGTTGAGGTAATGATATCTGTCAGGATGATGGATGTTATGGTAATGATATCCCCCAGTGACAGGTGTTGGGGTAATAATATCTGTCACGGTGACGGGGTGATGGGGTAACTATACCTGTCACGGTGTTGGATGCTGGGGTAATGATATCCCCCAGTGACAGTTGTTGGGGTAATGATATCTGTTACGGTGATGGGTGTTGGGGTAATGATATCTGTCACGGTGATGGGTGTTGGGGTAATGATATCTGTTACGGTGATGGGTGTTGGGGTAATGATATCTGTCACGGTGATGGGTGTTGGGGTAATGATATCTGTTACGGTGATGGGTGTTGGGGTAATGATATCTGTTACGGTGATGGGTGTTGGGGTAATGATACCTATCTCAGTGATGTGAGTTGGGGTAATGACACCTGTCATGATGATGGGTGTTGGGGTAATGATATCCCTAGTGACAGGTGTTGGGGTAATGATATCTGTCATGATGATGGGTGTTGGGGTAATGATACATGTCACAGTGCTGGGTGTTGGGGTAATGATATCCCCTAGTGACAGGTGTTGGGGTAATGATATCTGTCATGATGATGGGTGTTGGGGTAATGATATCCCTCAGTGATAGGTGTTGGGGTAATGATACCTGTCACGGTGTTGGATGCTGGGGTAATGATATCTCTCATGGTGGTGGATGTAGGGGTAATGATACCTGTCACAATATTGGATGGTAGGGTAATGATATCTCTCATGGTGATGGGTGTTGGGTAATGACATCTGTCACGGTGTTGTGCGTTGGGGTAATGATACCTGTCATGGTGATGGGTGTTGGGGTAATGATACCTGTCATGGTGATGGGTGTTGGGGTAATGATACCTGTCATGGTGATGGGTGTTGGGGTAATGATATCTCTCATGGTGATGGGTGTTGGGTAATGACATCTGTCACGGTGTTGTGCGTTGGGGTAATGATACCTGTCACGGTGTTGTGCGTTGGGGTAATGATACCTGTCATGGTGATGGGTGTTGGGGTAATGATACCTGTCATGGTGATGGGTATTGGGGTAATGATATCTGTCATGGTGATAGGTGTTGGGGTAATGATATCTGTCACGGTGATGGATGTTGGGATAATGATATCCCCCAGTGACAGGTGGCGGGGTAATGATACCTGTCATGGTGATGGTTGTTGGGGAAATGATATCTGTCATGGTGATGGATTTTGAGTAATGATATCCCCCAGTGACAGATATTAGGGTAATGATACCTGTCATGTTGATGGGTGTTGGGCTAATGATACCTGTCATGGTGATGGGTGTTGGGGAAATGTTATCTGTCACCGTGATGGGTGTTGGGGAAATGATATCTGTCATGGTGATGGATGTTATGGTAATGATATCCCCAGTGACAGGTGTTGGGGTAATGATACCTGTCACGGTGATGGGTGTTGGGGTAAGAATATGTCATGATGATGGGTGTTGGGGTAATTGGCGGCACGGTGGCACAGTGGTTAGCACTGCTGCCTCACAGCGCCAGAGACCCGGGTTCAATTCCAGCCTCAGGCAACTGACTGTGTGGAGTTTGCACGTTCTCCCCGTGTCTGCGTGGGTTTCCTCCGGGTGCTCCGGTTTCCTCCCACAGTCCAAAGATGTGCAGGTCAGGTGAATTGGCCATGCTAAATTGCCCGTAGTGTTAGGTAAGGGGTAAATGTAGGGGTATGGGTGGGTTGCGTGTCGGTGTGGACTTGTTGATACCTGTCACAATATTGGATGGTAGGGTAATGATATCTCTCATGGTGATGGGTGTTGGGTAATGACATCTGTCACGGTGTTGTGCGTTGGGGAAATGATATCTGTCATGGTGATGGATGTTATGGTAATGATATCCCCCAGTGGCAGGTATTAGCATAATGATACCTGTCACAGTGATGGGTGTTGGGGTAATGATACCCCAGTGACAGGTGTTGGGGTAATGATACCTGTCACGGTGATGGGTGTTGGGGTAATGATACCCCAGTGACAGGTGTTGGGGTAATGATACCTGTCACGGTGATGGGTGTTGGGGTAATGATATTCCCCAATGACAGGTGTTGGGTAATGATACCTGTCACGGTGATGGGTGTTGGGGTAAGAATATGTCATGATGATGGGTGTTGGGGTAATTGGCGGCACGGTGGCACAGTGGTTAGCATTGCTGCCTCACAGCGCCAGAGACCCGGGTTCAATTCCAGCCTCAGGCAACTGGCTGTGTGGAGTTTGCACGTTCTCCCCGTGTCTGCGTGGGTTTCCTCCGGGTGCTCTGGTTTCCTCCCACAGTCCAAAGATGTGCAGGTCAGGTGAATTGGCCAGGCTAAATTGCCCGTAGTGTTAGGTAAGGGGTAAATGTAGGGGTATGGGTGGGTTGCGGGTCGGTGTGGACTTGTTGGGCCGAAAGGCCTGTTTCCACACTGTAATGTAATCTAATCTAATCTAATGATATCCCCCAGTGACAGGTGTTAGGGTAATGATATCTGTCATGGTGATGGGTGTTGGAGTAATGATATCTGTCACGGTGATGGGTGTTGGGGTAATGATATCTGTCACGGTGATGGGTGTTGGGGAAATGATACCTGTTATGGTTATGGGTGTTGGGGTAATGATAACCCCCAGTGACAGGTGTTGGGGTAATGATACCCGTCATGGTGATGGGTGCTGGGGTAATGATATCTGTCACGGTGATGGGTGTTGGTGTAATGATACCTGTCACAATGTTGGATGCTAGGGTAATGATATGTCTCACGATGATGGGTGTTGGGTTAATGATACCTGTCATGGTGATGGGTGTTGGGTAATGACATTTGTCACGGTGTTGTGCGTTGGGGTAATGCTATCTGCCATGGTGATGGGTGTTGGGGTAATGATATACCCCAGTAACAGTTGTTGGGGTAATGATACTGTCACAGTGTTGTGCGTTGGGGCAATGATACCTGTCATGGTGATGTTTGTTGGGGTAATGATACCTGTCATGGTGTTCGGTGTTGGGGTAATGATATCTATATCGGTGTTGGGTGTTGGGATAATAATACCTGTCATGGTGATGGGTATTGGAGTAATGATATCCCCCAATGACAGGTGTTGGGGTAATGATATCTGTCACGTTGATGGTTGTTGGGATAATGATATCCCCCAGTGACAGGTGTTGGGGTAATGATACCTGTCATGGTGATGGGTGTTGGGGTAATGATATCTGTCATGGTAATGGGTGTTGGGGTATTGATATCTGTCACCATGATGGGTGTTGGGGTAATGATATCTGTCATGGTGATAGATGTTGGGGTAATGATATCCCACAGTGACAGGTATTAGCATAATGATACCTGTCATGGTGATGGGTGTTGGGGAAATGTTATCTGTCACCATGATGGGTGTTGGGGTAATGATATCTGTCATGGTGATGGATGTTGGGGTAATGATATTCCCCAGTGACAGGTATTAGCATAATGATACCTGTCATGGTGATGGGTGTTGGGGTAATGATATCTCTCAGTGACAGGTATTAGCATAATGATACCTGTCATGGTGATGGGTGTTGGGGTAATGATATCTGTCATGGTGATGGATGTTGGGGTAATGATATCTGTCACCGTGATGGGTGTTGGGGTAATGATATCCCCCAGTGACAGGTATTAGCATAATGATACCTGTCATGGTGATGGGTGTTGGGGTAATGATACCTGTCATGGTGATGGATGTTGGGGTAATGATATCCCTCAGTGACAGGTATTAGCATAATGATACCTGTCATGGTGATGGGTGTTGGGGTAATGTTATCTGACACCGTGATGGTTGTTGGGGTAATGATATCCCCCAGTGATACGTGTTGGGGTAATGATACCTGTCATGATGATGGTTGTTGGGGTAATGATATCTGTCACCGTGATGGGTGTTGGGGAAATGATATCTGTCATGGTAATGGAAGTTGGGGTAATGATATCCCCCAGTGACAGGTGTTGGGGTAATGATATCCCCCAGTGACAGGTGTTGTGGTAATGATATCCCCCAGTGACAGGTGTTGGGGTAATGATATCCCCTAAAATAGTTGTGTGGATTGGAGTGCTCACAGCAGTATTTACTCTGCCCCCTCCCAATTGCCAGCAGATGCACAACCTAATGGGAGATCCCCAGCCCTTTGGGATCAAGGAGGTGCAAATCTGACTGAATGGCCTATCAGTCAGCCATCGATAATGGTCTTGTGGACAGTGCTGTCTCTCTGCCAGAGCCACATTAAATGAAAGTGTGGTGATGTAGATTTAATGGGAGAGGCAAAAGGGAACAGAGAAACTAATTCAGACAGAGAGAAGGTGAGACAGAGTGAAGCGCAGCAAGTAATGCCTCACAAACAATGCAAAATAAGAGAGAGGAAGACAATGAAGGAAAAAGGAGAAGGATGAAGACACAGAGAGGAGCAAAATGCTGAGTGATAGGGATCAGGACAGAGACAACAAAACGTATAGAAGAGAAACACACTCAACTCGTCAACAATTCAAGTGACTGTCTGTGTGGCTTTCTGTCATGCATGAGGTCATTGTGACAGGACAGTGCGGAGGGGTTAGATAGAGAGTAAAACTCCTGTCTGTCCCTGTCCTGGGATTATTTGCTGCGGACAATGCAGAGGGCGGTTTACTCTGCATCTAACCCCATGCTGTCCCTGTCCTGCAAGTTTGATGTTGAACTACTCTTGATACCAGACCTAGAATGGTCCCTACAACGATTCATCAGATTGATTCCTGCTGTCCCAGGAATCACTGTATGAAGAGAGACTGGATAGATCTGGATAATCCTGGCCTAAATTAACCTGGGAACATGGTGATTGCCACAGAGTGAGAAATCTGAAGCAGGATGTGTTGAAACCCAGTCGCATTGTGGTTTTCTACTGCCTGGTCAGAACTGGGCGCAAGGCCGGCTTTTCTCATTGGAGGCCTCTCTGAATCCAGTCAGCCACTGGTGCAGATTATCCTATGGTCTGACAGAGCCAGCTGCTCCCGTTATCACTGGCACTGTGATGTTAATTGGAACGGAGATTGATTCCCTGTACTCAGTAAGCTGTTGTACAGAGCCTAATAAGCTATCTGGTGGCTGCTGGTTCGGAGAATCCTGCTCTATATTGAAAGCTAATTTAGGATAATTGCACATGACGGTAAAATGAGTCTGGCTTGCAGCCTCTCAGCTGATTGGCACTGGGGCTTTGAAATTCTTCAATACGCTGATTATGTGGTGGTGTTTGAAATCTCAGGGTTGAAAGCGTGTGCAGACACATGCTGAGGCCCTAGCTCGAAGCCAAAGAGCTCATAGTTCATGAAGGATATCACAGCATCTGCTTAGAGCTCCAGGAAACAGTGGCACCAGTGAGATGCCAACCTCACCTGGCACCTCACTGCACTGTCAGGCAAGAGAAGCCTTTGCTACCAAGCCTTTAGGAAGGGGCTGTTTGAAGTTTCCTGTCTATTCCAACTTCACAGAGGCTTCTGGATTAGATTACATCACAGTGTGGAAACAGGCCCTTCGGCCCAACAAGTCCACACTGACCCGCCGAAACGCAACCCACCCATACCCCTACATTTACCCCTTACCTAACACTACGGGCAATTTAGCATGGCCAATTCACCTGACCTGCACATCTTTTTGGAGCCCTAAGTTGGAAGCTCACGGCACACAAAGCAATCATTTACAGGTTTCATTTCATTTGTAGATTCAAGGGTATATCCTCACCTTTGGGTCACATTCATGAGTTCCAGTCCCATCTCAGACCTGAGAACATAATCCAGGCTGACACTCCCAGTGCAGCGCCAAGGGACCGTCACGCACAGTCGGACAGTCAGTGCTAGGGGTGTGCCACACACAATCGGAGGGTCAGCGCTGAGGGAGCGTGGTCAGAAAGTCTGTGCCAAGGGAAAGCCATGCATGGTCGGCATGTCTGCACAGTCAGAGGTGCTGTCTTTTAGTTGAGATGTGACAGTGATCCCTGTGTGCAAACGCACTTGGATGTAACAGATGCACAAGTGTCTCCTGCACCAAGAGTCAGGGGATTCCTGACCAATGCTAATCCTGCACAAGTGTTGCTAAAACAGTAAGAGACATTTTTCATTTTTTGGAACAATAAACTGAAATGGAAGTTGGACTGCTATAACAGAAATACCAGAAGCATTTTGCAACTTGAATAGCCAGCGCTTCATATTTTTAACTGTATAGAGTCATAGAATCATAGAAATGTACAGCATGGAAACAGACCCTTCGGTCCAACCCATCCATGCTGACCAGATATCCCACCCCAATTCTAAAGTATAATGTGACTTTTTTTTAAAAAGACGTGATAGCCACAATTTGAGTGGCTTCCAAGGAGCAGGAAAATCAACATTCCTGCCTGATGAAGGGCTTTTGCCTGAAACGTCGATTTTCCTGCTGCTCGGATGCTGCCTGACCTGCTGTGCTTTTCCAGCACCATTCTAATTTGTGACAAACTGTAACTCAACCAAAGATATTAGTGCAAGAACAATAGAAACAGCCAAAGCCTACATACTGAAAGAATACTGTGGCACAGTGGCGCAGTAGTTAGCACAGCTGCCTCACAGCACCAGAGTCCCAGGTTCAATTCCAGCCTCAGGTGACTGTCTGTGCGGAGTTTGCACATTCTCCCTGTGTCTGTGCGGGTTTCCTCCCACAGTCCAAAAATGTGCAGGTCAGGTGAATTGGCCGTGCTAAATTGCCCCATAGTGTTAGGTGCATTAGTCAGAGGGAAGTGGGTTACTCTTTGGAGGGTCAGTGTGGACTAGTTGGGCTGAAGAGCCTGTTTCCACACTGTAGGGAATCTAATCTAATCCATCCATCTCTCTTTCCCTGTCCTGTGTTGGGAAAAGACAGGAAAATGAGGAATGCTTAAAAGGAAGAATTCTGACCATAAGAGTCCTAGGTCTAACCAACTGACCAACAGCTTTCATTTTATAGAAAACATAGTGTCATCTGTGTGAAAAAAATCAAAAGGAACTGTGTGAGGCAACTTATCCCATCATCAGGATCTGGACTTTGGAACTTCAGAGTTTGAGTTACCTTCTCATTTCTTTGTTTTACCTTTCACCTCATAATATCTGCATCTTTTATATTTGTGTATATTTAGGATTTTTAAAGGGGTATAGTTTAAACAGCATAATAATAGAAAAGGAATCACTTCTCTACTTTGCCATTTGTTTGAGATAACTGTGTTACAGTAACCAGAATTATTTTCTGTTACTAATGAAACATTGCGGCGACTGTTTTTGTCCTGAATAGTAGTAAGGCAGGGAAATGGGTCAGCTTGTAGACTGAATTGGGATTTTACAGATTTTGTGCTGGCTTGTGGAACAGTGGGACACAGTTATCAGCGCATTTGTTTCAAGAGGCTGACCCTGTGCCATTAAACTGTCACCCCTGGTTCTGGACTCCCCAGTCACCAAGAACACACTTCCAGCGATTACTCTGTCTATTCCTGTTGGAACTTTCTAGGTTTCAATCTGATTTCTCCAAATCTTCTAAACTCTGGTGAGTATTATCCAGATCTATTCAGTCTCTCTTCATACAGTGATTCCTGGGACAGCAGGAATCAATCTGATGAATTGTTGTTGCCCTCCCTCCATAAGCAGAATATCGTTCCTCAGATAAGGAGGCCAAAACTGCAGTCTTCCAGGTGTGGTCTCACCAAGACCCTATCCAGTTTCAGCGAGACATCATTGTTCTTGTCCTCAAATCCTCTCACTATGAAGGCCAACATACCATTTACCTTCTTCACCATTCACCTGTATGCTTACTTTCAGTGAGTGGTATACAAGGACACCCAGGTCACTTAAGCACCTCTCCCTTTTCCCACATTATCATCATTCATATAATAATTTGCCTTCCCGTTTTCGCAAACTCAGAATTATTCAGATTTGCTTCATCTGCACTACATTTTCCCACTCATTCAACTTAGAAACATCAGAAATTGGGGCAGGAATTAGGCCATTTGGCCCTTCAAGCCTCCTCTGTCATTCATGGTTGATCATCCAGCTCAGTGTCCGGCTCCTACCTTATCCCCATTCTCTTTGATCCCTGTAGCCCTAAGAACCAAATCTAGCTCCTTTTGAAAACATTAAATATTTCAGTGTCAACTGCTTTCTGTGGCAGAGAATTTCACAAGCTCTGCAACATCTTCATCACAGATTACCCTGCCACCCAGCTTTGTGTCGCATGGAGGATATTAGCATGGATTATTTTTTATTCGTTCATGAGATGAGGGCATCGCTAGTTAGGCCAGCATTCATTGTCAGTCCAAAGGGCATTTAAAGTCAACCATGTTGTTTTGTGGTCGGGAGTCACAAGTAGTCCAAACCAGGTAAGGACAATAGCTTTCTTCCTTAAAAGGACATTAGTAAACCAGATGGACTTTTCCTGACAATTGGGGATGGCTTCATGGTTATCATTACACTCATACAGGCTTTTGATTTGACTCAAATTCTGCCATCGGCCGTGGTGGGATTTGAACCTTGGTTCCCAGAACATTACCTGGGTCTCAGGATTGGCAGGTCCAAACAATAATATCACTAGGCCATTGATTGAGAATGGGGGAACACATAGAAGGCAGAGTCGGAACTAATGGGTTTTCTTCAGATTGGAAAGATGTAACTAATGGAGTGCCACAAGGATCAATCCTCCGGCCTCAATTATTTACCAGCTACATGAATGACTTAGAGGAGGGAGCAGAATGAAATGTATCCAAATTTACTGACAATACAAAATAAACAGGAGGGCAAAATAGATGAGGATGTAAAGAATCTGCAAAGGTTATCGATAAAATGAGATGGGCAAAAGCTTGACAGGATGGAACTTATTGCAGGAAAATGTAAGTTCGTGAACTTTGGCGAAACGTTAAGACTCTTGACACAGTTTTGAATGTTATTGCTTGGCTAAAGTAGAATCTCTGGCTGTGCTCCGACTGGGACTGTTATTCTAACCATACCTTTCTCACAAGGGGATATTCTGAAAGTGCTTTTTTCAATTATGATGAGGTTCATTCTCAAGTCACCTGCATCGGTGCAATAAATATAAGGTCATCAGGAAGAACCCAGACAACACAGCATCATCTCAAGCCCGGGCAGGGCTTCAAACAACTTCCGGGGCACTTCAACTGGAGGTCAAGGAAATATGCAAGATGGCTGTGGGAGAAACAGGGGTGGGGAGGTGGGGGGAGGGTTGGTGTGGGGGAGAGGAAGAAGACTGGGAGGTGACTTGAGAATGATAACAGGGATGTTTGAATGGGCGGGGGGGAAGGTTGAGAAGAGGAAGGGGAGCTAGGTGGCGAAGAACTTGGGATGGGTTGAGGGGAACTGCGATGGGAGGCAACAAGGAGAGAGGAAATGATGAAGAGAGATGGGAGATGACAGGGAAGGGGGAGGAGGGGATGAGGGGAGATGATTGTGGGGGGAGAGGGGGAAGAGGAGAGGAGACATGGGGACAGTTCCATATGCAATCAGACCAGCCAATAGCAGGGGCTCATGTGTCCTATGTTGCCTGGGAGCAGGGGGCTGGACACAGTCACTTACCCACTTAGAACCACAATGAAATCCATCACATTCCAGCCATTGCGAAGGTATGATCCTTTATGGAAGACAAATCCCAGTGCAACTATTTTAATTCCAGCCTCAAAACAGAAGATTCCGATAAAATAGGGCTCAGTTTGTTCCTGAAGGAGAAATGGATGGAGAGAGAGAGAGAGAGAGAACACGGCAATGGAAAACAGTCTCAATGAGGATGGTCCTTTTTAACTATTTATATCTTCAAAGCAAAATTTCGAATCAATTCTGGCATCACCAAGGAAACCAGTCAGAAGAGAATAATTCTGAGTCCAACTATCAATACCTCAGCCCCACACCTTCTCCCCCCTCCACCAGCAACCCTCACAGAATTTGAAACCCCACCCAGCCCCAACTCACATCAAATCTCAGATTCTAACTCCATCTTGTCACTCTCCCCAAGCTCCCACAGTCCTGAAATTCTGACCCACATCCACCACCTCACTCATCCACTCCAGATCCTTAAACCCTCACTCCCTTCCCTGCCATTCCTCCCTACTCCAGTTTCACACCCAGTTCATTAGGACTGTCTTTTCCATCCTCTGCACTCTTCTACTGTTACTCCCTCAATCTGCCACCTCCACCCAATCATCCACACCTCCTCCCCCCCTCCACACCATCCACTTGCCCCTCATCCTACTTTCTCCCTCTCCCCTCCCAGCTCTTTTCCGTCCCTCTTCCCCTTGCTCCACAAGCAGTGGACTCACCAGACTCTTGGCCATGGGCGTCTTGTCTCCATTGGGGAGGTGCTGCTCCAGGGCCAGTACAACGCAGTTGGCAATAATCGTCGCCAAGATCATATATTCGAATGGAGTGAGAGAGTCAAGGTGAACTCGACAAGGAATTGCAAAGACGCAATGCACAAAATCAGAGACAGATCATAATTCTTACATACTTCTCCATGTCCGCTACCACCAGTCTCCCTCCAGAGGCACGTACACTTCCAATATAGCACTGCCTCCTGATACATGTACCCTTCCAATATCCTCCCTCCAGTAAAATGTGAAGGAAATTAAGCAAATGATGCAATCTATAGATCGACTAGAATGTCTTGCAAGGAAACTAGATGTTTGAAGAAATGTCTGTTTGAGCATTATATCTGCTGGACTGTGGTAAAGACATGTATCCTTGCTATATATTACTCCCTCCAGACACACATACCCTTGTAAGAGATCACTCCCTCCTGATACATGTGCCCTTGCAATATACCACATCCTCCAGTAAAATGTGAAGGAAATTAAGCAAATTGACGCAATTCAGGTAGACGAGAATATCCGAGATGTTTGAAGAAATGTCTGTTTGAACATTATATCTGCTGGACTGTAAAGTAGTGAAACCAACCAAAGGCAATTGGACAGAAACTAAGACAGCAAAGGCAAAAGATTACCACTTCTGTTTCATCAGACCTTTGGAGGTTGTCCAACCTGGATGGGATGTAATGTGCTCTCAGTCGCTGCCTGATCATCATGGTCCGGAAGGTTGACTACATGGGACTTCAAATGATAGGAAAAGTAGCGCAAGTGGAAGAGAGGTGGACAAGTTTCTGGCTAGGTTTAAAGGGGATCAGAATGTGGATGGCATTAGAATTCAGGAAAATAACCATGAGGGTATGGATAAACAATACCAGAATTGCTGGAGACACTCAGCGGGTCTTAGCAGCATCTGGAAAGAAAATGACTGGAAACATCCAGATCCATTCTCTGCAAAAAGTGCATAGAAGGTTGAACATAAGAAACATTGATTACAGCCATGACAGGCAACCATCACAATCCTGAAGGAGAAATCTACCAGAGTGTATGAGTCGAAACTGGGCTCAGTAGATGCCGGTTTCTTTAGGCAATAGTACATATTGCAAACATATTTGAGCATCCTGATACTGTTGACATATTAATTTGTTGGATAATCACCGCAATGATTTTCAAAATCACTTCTTTTTCCAACTGCCATCTCAGTTTTCTTTTTTCGGAAATGATCTCCTTCTCTCTTCTTTCTGCCTCAATGTTAACTCGATCATTCTTCCCAGCAGCTTGCAATAAACAATGAACCCATTGCAGCTAATCACTTTTGAGGGGGGGTGTTGATTTACTTGATATCCCTTGCTTTAAGTGACCCTGAGTCAAAGAGATGGTTAACAAATTGGTGCCCTTGGTCAGCCCTGTGTATAGGAGAAAGTGAGGACTGCAGATGCTGGAGATCAGAGCTGAAAATGTGTTGCTGGAAAAGCACAGCAGGTCAGGCAGCATCCAGGGAACAGGAGAATCGACATTTCGGGCATAAGCCCTTCTTCAGGAAAGCCTGAAGAAGGGCTTATGCCCGAACCGTCGATTCTCCTGTTCCTTGGATGCTGCCTGACCTGCTGCACTTTTCCAGCAACACATTTTCAGCCCTGTGTATAGCTGATTACAAGGGCACAGTCAAATTTGAATGGAAACCATGAATAGAATATGGAATATTACAACTCAGTACAGGCCCTTTGGCCCTCAATGTTGCGCCAACCTGTGAAAACAATGTGAAGCCCATCTAACCTATACTATTCCATTATCACCCATATATTTATCCAATGACCATTTAAATGCCCTTAAAGTTGACGAATCTACTACCATTGCAGGCAAAGCATTCCATACCCTTACTACTCTCTGAGTAAAGAATCTACCTCTGACATCTGTCCTATTTCTATCGCCCCTCAATTTAAAGCTATGTCCCCTCGTGCTAGCCATCACTACCTGAGGAAAAAGGCTCTCATGTCCACCCAATCTAAACCTCTGATCATCTTGCATGCCTCTCAGCTCCTAACTTTCTTCTCTCTAACAAAAACAGCCTTAAGTCCCTCAGTCCTTTCCTCATAAAACTTTCCCTCCATACCAGGCAACATCCTAGTAAATCTCCTCTGCACCTTTTCCAAAGCTTCCACGTCCTTCACATAATGCGGAAACCAGAACTGTACGCAATATACCAAGTGCAGCCGCACCAGAGTTTTGTACAGCTGCAACATGACCTCATGGCTCTGAATCTCAACCCCTCTACCAGTAAAAGCTAACACACTGTATGCCTTCTTAACAACCTTATCAACTTGGGTGGAAACTTGCAGGGGTCTATGCACATGGACACCAAGATCTCTCTCTGGATTAGAGTGGTGCTGGAAAAGCACAGCAGTTCAGGCAGCATCCGAGGAGCAGGAAAATCGATGTTTCGGGCAAAAGCCCTTCATCAGGAATACAGGCAGAGAGCCTGAAGGGTGGAGGCACCCAGCAGTGGCCCCAAAACTGATTCTTGCGGTACACTAGTTACTGAACTCCAGGAATAACATTTCCCATCTACCTCCACCCTCTGTCGCCTTTCAATTAACCAATTTCTGATCCAAACTGCTAAATCACCCTCAATCCCATGCAATAGCCTACTGTGGGGAACCTTATCAAATGCCTTACTGAAATCCATATACACCACATCAATTGCTTTCCCCTCATCCACCTGTTTGGTCACCTTCTAAAAGAACTCAATAAGGTTTGTGAGGCACAACCTACCCTTCACAAAACCATGTTGACTATCTCTAATCAAATTATTCCTTTCTAGATGATTATAAATCCTCTCTCTTATAATCTTTTCCAACACTTCACCCACAACCGAAGTAAGGCTCACTGGTCTATAATTTCCAGGGTTGTCTCTACTCCCCTTCTTAAACAAGGGGACAACATTTGCTATCCTCCAGTCTTCTGGCACTATTCCTGTAGACAATTATGACATAAAGCTCAAAGCTCTACAATCTCCTCACTGGCTTCCCAGAGAATCCTAGGATAAATCCCATCCAACCCAGAGGACTTATCTATTTTCACACTTTCCCGAATTGCTAACACCTCCTCCTTGTGAACCTCAATCCTGTCTAGTCCAGTAGCCTGTATCTCAGTATTCTCCTCGACAACACTGCCTTTTGTTCAGCGTCAATACTGATGAAGTATATTCATTTAGTACCTCTCCTATCTCTCCTGCACACGTTGGACAAAAACTGACCCATCTAAGGTGCACGAACTATGGCATTACCAGTCAATACTTGGAAATTTAATGTTCCACCGTAACAACTACCTTGTTACTTTTGCACCTATCTTTGCTATCCTTTCCTCGAATTCCCTGGAACTATTTGGAGACCTATAGAAAACTTCCAACAGGGTGACCTCATTTTCTGTTTCTAACCTCAGCCCATACTACCTCAGGAGATGAGTCCATGTCTGAGTAAACTGGCATCTATGAGTGAAGGTTGGGTATGAATAATCTTAGTGGAGATTGCCCAGTGCATGGAGTAGAGCGATCAATGCAATGTACAACCTTGTGTACTGCAAGCTGTTTCATGGAGCCCCTACAGTTGTGAAAGAAGGCCATTTAGCCTATCAAGTCTGCACTGGTTGTTTAATGAACATCCCACCCAAACCCATCCCCATAACACTCCTTTTACCATAGCTAACCCACCTTGCCTGCACATCCATGGACAGTACAGGGCAATTTAGCATGGCCAATCCACCTAACTGCACATCACTTAGACTGCGGGAGGAAACTAGTGCACCCGGAGGAAACTCATGCAGGCGCAGGAAAAACGTGCAAACGTGGGACAATTGCAAATTGGATGTTCCACACCTGGCCTGGACTGGAACCAATGTCCAAGGAGGTACATTTGCTCATATTGTTGGGGAGGGTTTAAACTAATATGGCAGGGGGATGGGAACCAAATGAGGTGGTTAGTGGACAGTCAGGAGGTAGTAACTAAAGCCTGTAAGGAACTAAATAATGAAGTCAGCGTGACTACGGGGAAGAGTAGGCAGGGGGCAGATGATGAAAACAAAGGGGCAGGTGGTCTTAGGTACATTTGTTTTAATGCAAGAAGTGTAGTAGGTAAGGCAGATGAACTTCGGACTTGGATTAATACCTGGGAGTATGATATTATTGCTATTACTGAGACTTGGTCGAGGGACGGGCAAGATCAGCAATTAAATATCCCAGGATACAGATGCTTCAGGTGGGATAGAGAGGGAGGTAAAAGGGGTGGAGGAGTTGCATTACTGGTCAGAGAGGATATCACAGCTGTGCTGAAGGAGGGCACTATGGAGGACTCAAGCAGTGGGGCAACGCAGGCAGAGCACAGAAATAGGAAGGGTGTGGGAACAATGTTGGGGCTGTACTACAGGCCTCCCAAATGTGAGCATGAAATATGTGAACAGAATATGGAAAGATGTAGGAGCAAAAGGGTGGTAGTGATAGGAAATTTTAATTTTCCCAACATTGACTGGGATTCACTTAGTCTTAGTGGTTTAGATGGAGCAGAGTTTGTAAGGAGAATCCAGGCAGGTTTTATAGAGCCGTATGTAAATAGTCCAACTCAGGAAGGGGCCATAGTGGACCTGGTGCTGGGGAATGAGACCGGCCAGGTGGTTGAAGTTTCAGTTGGGGATTACTTTGGGAATAGTGATCACAATTCCGTAATTTTTTAGAATACTCATGGACAAAGAAGAGAGTGGTCCTAAAGGAAGAGGGCTAAACTGGGGGAAGGCCAACTATAGCAAAATTCAGCAGGAGTTGGGGAATGTGGTTTGGGAGTAGTTATTTGAGAGTAAATCCACATTTAATATGTAGAGGCTTTCAAAGAGAGGTTGATTAGAGTGCAGGACAGACATGTCCCTGTGAAAATGAAGGATTTAAATACCAAGATTAGAGAACCATGGGTGACAGGTGAAATTGTGAGAGGAAAAAGGATGCATACATAAGGTCTAGGTGGCTGAAAACAGACAAAGCTTTGGAAGAATATCGGGAAAGTAGCACCAATCAGAAACAAGGAACTAAGGGGGCCAAAAAGGGTCATGAAATATCTTTAGCAAACAGGGTTAAGGAAAATACCAAACTCTTTCATTCTTAAAAAAAGGAGCAAGAGGGTGACCAGAGAAAGGGTTGGCCCACTCAAGGACAAAGGAGGAAAGCTATGCGTGAAGTCAGAGAAAATGGGAGACATTCTTAATGAGTACTTTGCATCAGTATTCACCGAGGAGAGGGTCATGACCGATGTTTAGGCTAGTGATAGATATTTGATTACTCAAGGTCAAGTCGGCATAAGGAGGGAGGAACTGTTGGGTATTCTAAAAGGCAGTAAGGTGGACAGGTCTCCAGGTCTGGATGGGATCTATCCCAGGTTACTGAGGGAAGCGAGAGAGGAAATAGCTGGGGCCTTAACAGATATCCTTGCAACATCCTTGAACACGGGTGAGGTCCCAGAGGACTGGAGAATTGCTCATGTTGTCCCCTTGTTTAAGATGGATAATCCAGGTAATTATAGACCGGTGAGCCTAATGTCAGCGGTAGGGAAGCTATTGGAGAAGATATTGAGGAATAGGATCTATTCCCATTTGGAAGAAAATTGGTTTATCAGTAGTAGGCAACATGGTTTTGTACAGGGAAGTTCATGGCTTACCAACTTAATAGAATTCTTTGAGGAAGTGACAAAGTTGATTGATGAGAGAAGGGCTGTAGATGTCATATACACGGATTTGGCATGGGGTCCAGGGTATACTACTTAGATGGATAAAATACTGGCTGGGCAACAGAGGACAGAGAGTACAAGTGGAAGGGACCCAGAGGTCATGCTGCACAGGACGCCCTGAGTAGTGAGGCATCATTGATCGCAACTCCCCTCTCCAAGGAGTAGGTGTAGGAAGAGGAGGGGCCTTCAATACTGTGCCTGGGTCAGGGAGGGGGCAAGGCCTACAGCAACAGTCCCAGTTGGGGGAGGAGCCTCTAGCATCATCCTTGAGGTGGGAGAGGCCTTCAGCACCATCCTCGAAGAGAGTGATCGAGACGTCCAGTACCGTCATTGGTGGCAGTGAGAGTGGAGATGTTGGGGGCGATCTTTCTAAGTGCCACCAGCAGGAGGGAGGGTCTTCAGCACTGCTCCGTCAACCAGGTTTCACACAAAGCAACAGCGTATCCAGGGCCGGCAGCTTTTCACAATGCTCTTCAACAGCACTTTGGGGGGGGTGGGGGTCCGCTGATGCCTCAGTGCCCACCACCTTTGTTCTTTGTTTGATATGCGGGCAAGAAGCAGCACCATCCAAAGCCCCATCCATCTAGGCACGGACCTCTGGGTGAAGCCGGAGTCATGTCTTGGGGACCCATAGAAAGTTAAATACCTAGAAATAAAACATAGCCGTTTGGTACATGAGATTGTAATTTGTTACCGCAAACAATACGCACATTTACAAAGAAGAATGGAAGTGTGGGTGTGACTGCTCAGTTTGTTCATTTCAATTTAAGATTGTGCACCCAGAATAAAAAGCTGAATGACATCCTAAATTAAAAATGCTGAAGTGGAATTTCTTTCAATCTGAATTTTAATTTTCCAACTGTGAAAGGAACGAAAGACTTTGTTTTCTAAGAGATAAGCTTCAGCCGCACAGCCTTGAAGTTGGTTGGCACCAATCCAACTTGAACTTTTCAAAACACTTCATTTTAATTGAATCTGAGTTTTTTTTCCCTTTTTAAAAAGCACTCGCTCATGCTTTTATATTTCCCCGCAGTTGAAAGGTGTACCTTTACTGACTGTTTACTACTGAGCCAAGTAGTAAACATCAAGAGCTGATATCAAAACAAGGTTCCGCAGATGGGGAAGATCTAACTACAAAGCAGAAAATGCTGGAGAAACTCAGCAGGTCTGGCAGCATTTGTGCCCAGACAGAGACAGAGACAGAGATAGAGTGAACATTTTGATAGGACTCTTCTTCAGAATATTGGAAACTCAGGGATTGATCATTGGTTGAAGGCAATTACAAATGGAAAAGAGAAGAGATTCGGGAAAGATTCTGTCACCATCTCCTCTATCATTACAGTGCTGCATCTTTGATGTTGTGCTACAGAAAGCTATTAATTTGTTAATTTTTCCTGATGCAAGTATGTTATTTAGCTGCACAAGCTAATTTTTCCTTAAGTTTTCTTGTCGGAGAAGCCTCTGACGATAAAAACAACAGGGAAAATGACACAACTTATCCCTGAAGCACAAACTATTTTGCTCCACCTTTAGCTTTGTAAGTACTGGCTAGAATTAAATTGGAAGCATGAGAGGTTAACTCATCCATTAAATTGTGAAATCACAATTTCCACAGGTTACAGTGAAGCCATGCTTCATACGATAGAATGGCTGCCTTTCAATCCAGGCATGGATGTAGTTACTGAGATACCGACCAGTGTTTGGAGGATGAGAGTTCAAATCCCACCATAGCAGCTAGTGGAACTCAAATTTAGTCAATTAATAAATCTCTAATTAAAGCTCTGTCTCGACAATGATGACCTTAAAAATTCTTTTTTTTAAAAAAGTTGCATTCTCGGGTTAGCTAACAATGGTGATAGCTAGACAATATGACCACCATTGCACTATACACACACACAGATACTCCTATACACATACACACAGGCACTCCTATACACACGGACACACATACACGCACACAGACACCCACACACACCCTTACAGACACACACACTCCCACACTCACACATGCACCCCCTCACAGACATAAGACACTCTGCACTCACTACACACACACACACACATACACTTTCTCACACTCACAACCCCCAACCCAGACAGACACACACACAAAGACCCACATGCACACATATATTTTGTGGGGTGAATTTGTACTTGCAGGGTTACATTGTACTTTGCTCAAAAACTGCATGCATTCATGTAGAACTCTGAGCTCAAAAACTGCATGAATTTATGTAAAACTCCGTTATCTCACTTTTTAGATTAGAATCAATCTAAACATCAGGTCATAGACAGAGAACACAGGGGGCCAACACCTTCAACATATTGTCTAAAAACACCGGCATCTTCAAATCATGAAAATTCTGGTTGCCATAAAAATTTGGCTAATTCCCTCATTTCATTCAGAGAAAGGACTCCAGTCTCTGTATGATGGCAACAACATGGTGAGCAATGGACTATCAAGCTACACAGTTGTACGTAGCCACTGCAAAGAATTGTAACAACATTGGACTTTTCACCACCTCAAGGAGGCAGCCAATATAATCAAAGACCCCTCCCAACCTGATTATAATCTCTTCCAACCTCTTCCCTCGGGCAGAAGATACATGGACACACCAACAGATTCAAAAACAGCTTCTTCCCTGCTGTTATTAGACCTCTGAATGGACCCTCTCAAATTTTAAATAATGTTGAGCACGCTGTTTGTGCGCCTTCTCTGCAGCTGTAAAATTGTACTTTTCACACTGTTCTATTATCCTAATGCACTTGATCTGCCTGTGTAGAACACAAACAAAACTTTTCACTGTCCCTAGGTCCATGTGACAATAATTAATCAAATCAAATTCATTATGACTGTAACTACCTGTGGCTTGTAGCAGTTCAAAGCAGCAGCTCAGCACTGCCTCCTCAAAGACAATTAGGAACAGGAAGCAAATATTTGGTTCAGCTCCCAAGAATTCATTAAAGAAAAAAACACAGCCAAGACTCAAGGCTGTCACATATAAAATTGGCAGTTTTGAACTTCTTCAATGTTTAAAACTTGTGAATTGTAATCTGGAACCTTTCAAGGATTTCTGGAACTGAAAACATCTCAATGTTGGAAATCTCTTAATCAAAAAAAAAACATGTCAACAAAGACTGGCAACAATTGGATTGTAATCTAAGCTGCTGTCGTATGTTTTCCCTTCAAGTTGGTTGGATTCATAATGATTTGAGTTGCTTTTAATCTCTAAGAACAGTTTCAAAAAATAGAAGTTTTAAAAAGATATCAAGGATTAGGAAATCCTTTTAAAGGGTGCTCAGTTTGTCTGAGATCACAAGTTTTCTTTTAAATAAACGTGATTTAAGGGGAGGAAATACTCACATTGGAAATGTTTCTTCCAGTCCCTTGGCACATAGAGAGGTTCATCATAGAATCCCTACATTGTGGAAACAGACCCTTCGTCCCAACAAGTCCACACTACCCCTCAAGAGTAACCCACCCAGACCCATTCCCCTACCCTACTATCCTATATTTACTCCTGACTAATGCACCTAACCTATACATCTCTGAACACTATAGACAATTTAGCATGGCCAATTCACAAACCTGGGAGGAAATCCATGCAGATATGAGGAGAATGTGCAAACTCCACACAGTCGCTCAATGCTGGAATCAAATCCAGATCCCCGGCACTGTGAGGCAACAGTGCTAACCACTGAGCCACCATGCTGCCCTAAGAGCTCACCTTTCTGCTGAGCTCAACATTAATTCACAGCTTTTGCATTGCTCTAGTGTAGATTTACACACAGGCCATAATTAAACTTTAAGCTTCTAAATCGACAGAGTGATTGGACATGTTTAACTCATGGGTGGTGTCAAATGCATTTTTCTATGTTTTCTTTAAAACAGAACGACACACCGTAGCAAGCAATCAAGCAGCTTTCTAATTTCTGGGTTAGTGGTGCTGGAAGAGCACAGCAATTGAGGCAGCATCCGAAGACAGGCAAAATCGACGTTTCGGGCAAAAGCCCTTCATCAGGAATAAAGGCAGAGAGCCTGAAGCGTGGAGAGATAAGCTAGAGGAGGGTGGGGGTGGGGAGAGAGTGGCATGGAGTACAATAGGTCAGTGGGGAAGGAGATGAAGGTGATAGGTCAGGGAGGAGAGGGTGGAGTGGATAGGTGGAAAAGGAGCTGGGCAGGTCGGACAAGTCCGGACAGGTCAGGGGATCGAGTTGCTGGAGGTTAGAAGCTAGGATGAGGTGGAGGAAGGGGAAATGAGGAAACTGTTAAAATCCACATTGATGCCCTGGGGTTGAAGTGTTCCGAGGCGGAAGATGAGGCGTTCTTCCTCCAGGCGTCTGGTGGTGAGGGAGCGGCGGTGGAGGAGGCCCAGTACCTCCATATCCTCGGCAGAGTGGGAGGGAGAGTTGAAATGTTGAGCCACTGGGCGATTTGGTTGATTGGTGCGGGTGTCTCGGAGATGTTCCCTAAAGCGCTCTGCTAGGAGGCGCCCAGTCTCCCCAATGTAGAGGAGACCGCATCGGGAGCAACGGATACAATAAATGATATTAGTGGATGTGCAGGTAAAACTTTGATGGATGTGGAAGGCTCCTTTGGGGCCTTGAATAGAGGTGAGGGAGAAGGTGTGGGCGCAGGTTTTACAGTTCCTGCGGTGGCAGGGGAAAGTGCCAGGATGGAAGGGTGGGTCATAGGGGGGCGTGGACCTGACCAGGTAGTCACGGAGGCAACGGTCTTTGCGGAAGGCGGAGAGGGGTGGGGAGGGAAATATATCCCTGGTGGTGGGGTCTGTTTGGAGGTGGCGGAAATGTCGGCGGATGATTTGGTTTATGCGAAGGTTGGTAGGGTGGAAGGTGAGCACCAGGGGCGTTCTGTCCTTGTTGCGGTTGGAGGGGTTGGGTCTGAGGGCGGAGGTGCGGGATGTGGATGAGATGCGTTGGAGGGCATCTTTAACCACGTGGGAAGGGAAATTGCGGTCTCTAAAGAAGGAGGCCATCTGGTGTGTTCTATGGTGGAACCAATCAACCCGCACCAATCAACCAAATCGCCCAGTGGCTCAACATTTCAACTCCCCCTCCCACTCTGCCGAGGATATGGAGGTGCTGGGCCTCCTCCATCGCCGCTCCCTCACCACCAGACGCCTGGAGGAAGAACGCCTCATCTTCCGCCTCGGAACACTTCAACCCCAGGGCATCAATGTGGATTTCAACAGTTTCCTCATTTCCCCTTCCCCCACCTCATCCTAGCTTCTAACCTCCAGCAACACGATCCCCTGACTTGTCCGGACTTGTCCGACCTGCCCAGCTCCTTTTCCACCTATCCACTCCACCCTCTCCTCCCTGACCTATCACCTTCATCTCCTTCCCCACTCACCTATTGTACTCTATGCTACTTTCTCCCCACACCCACCCTCCTCTAGCTTATCTCTCCACGCTTCAGGCTCTCTGCCTTTATTCCTGATGAAGGGCTTTTGCCCGAAACGTCGATTTTGCCTGTCTTCGGATGCTGCCTCAATTGCTGTGCTCTTCCAGCACCACTGATCCAGAATCTGGTTTCCAGCATCTGCAGTCATTGTTTTTACAGCTTTCTAATTTACAGATTTCATTATTCTCTAATTCTTTCATGGATTGTGGGTCAGAACAACATTTGTTGCCCATCAGTGATCACCCTTAAACTGAGAGCCTTGCCTGGCCATTTCAGAGGTCAGTTAAGAGTAACGGAGATCTACAGCACAGAAAAAGGCCCTTCAGCCCATCACGTCCATGCTGGTTAAAAACAACCACCTCACTATTCGAACCCCAGTTTCCGGCATTTGGCCCAAAGCTATGCATGCATTGGCAGTGCAAGTGCACATCTAAATGCTTCTTCAGTGATATGAGGGTTTCTGCCTCAACCACCCTTGAGCTCCTGATTCCCACCACCCTCTGGGTGAAAAAGGGGATTTCCACACGTCTCCTCTAAACCTCCTGCCCCTTACTTTAAATTTAACTCTCTCGACATCGGTCTTTCCTGTCTTCCTTACCTATGCCCTCAATGTTATACATTTCAATCATGTCCCCTCTCAACCTCCTTTGCTCTTAGGAAAACAACCCCAGTCGGTCCAATCTCTCTTCATAACTGAAACTTTCCAGCTCAGGCAACATACTGCTAGATCTCCTCCACACGCTCTCCAGCGCTATCACATCCCTCCTCTAATATGGGTTCCAGAGCTGCATACAATGCTCTAGCTGTGGCCTAACCAATGTCTTATACAGCTCCAGCACCACTTCCTTGCTCTTAAACCCTATACCTCAGCTAATAAAGACAGGTATCCTATACCCCTTTTTAACCACTTTATCTGCCTGTCCTGATACCTTAAGGGGCTTTTGTACATGCACACAAGGTCCCTTTGATCCTCAGTGCATCCTGGAGTCCTCCTGTGCATTACGTCTACTGTGAAATGGGTGGCATGGGGGCTCACAGCACCAAGGGCCTCGGTTCAATTCCAGTCTTGAATGACTGCCTGTGTGGTGTTTGCACATCCTCCCCGTGTCTGAGTGGGTTTCCTCTCAAAGAAAACCTAAAGAAGTGCAGGTTAGGTGGATTGGCCACAGTAGGTTGTCCTGTGGTGAGCAGACGAGGTGGGTTAGCCATTCTAAATGCGGGTATCGGGTGGGAGGGGGGAAACATTCTTCAGAGGGTCAGTGCAGACCTGATGGGCCAAATAGCCTCTTTCCGCACTGAAAGGATTCAATTATTCTACAGTGCTGTGGGTCTGGAGTCACACGGAGGACAGACCAGATAAGGATGGCAGATTTCCTTCCCAAATCCCTTACAACTACAGAGTATAATTTCTTGTTACTGAGAAGAGATTCATATTAGCTGGGCTGAAATTGCCTCAGAACTGGAAGTTGTATCTCCAGAGTAATAGTCTGGTCCTCTGGATGACTAATCTTGTCAGATTATGACAATGTGACAGACTCCCTTTCACTTAGCTGTGGACATCAAAAGTCACACTATCGGGATCATCTTAGATAAAAAGGTTTTACTTTCCAAGGCATGGCCTTAACCCATTCAAGCTGCTTGTTATCTTCTGAGACAAAAGTGCTTGAGAAGGAAAGAAATGGAAATTATCTTGATGTAATTGCAAGCTCGCCTGTCTTTACCACAAAGCGCCATGTAAAGGCAGCAAGCCGCGACGTCAGTGCATTGGACGTTGGAATTGATAAGGTACAAGCTGGTACTTACAGCTCTCAAGGGGAAATCTAACCTGCAGTTTAAAGGAGCTAATCAAATTTCCGTTCAAAGAAAAGCTAATGAAAATGTAGCCCAGGTGATGTCAAGAGAGTTCTGTTTGGGGGAAGAAAGGAATTAAACATTGACAAAATTTATTAGCTCAAAACTACAACCATTTGAATTTACAAGGAGCTTGAAAAGGAAATGTCCAACAGCAGAATACTTTTCAAAACATTAACAGTACGTTAAGTAATTGAGATCAATTGTGATTTTTGTTTGAGAGATGTATCATAATGCATTACACCTTTAAGACAGACAGATGACATCACAACTCATTATGATCTGGTATAACAGGATTCCATCTTACTCTCTGTACAACCAGGCAGACAGACAGACATTAATTCAGTTACAGAGTCATTCAGTCTGTTTACAAGCAGTTATGATTCGGAGATGCCGGTGTTGGACTGGGGTGTACAAAGTTAAAAATCACACAACACCAGGTTATAGTCCAACAGGTTTAATTGGAAGCACACTAGCTTTCGGAGCGTCGCTCCTTCCTCAGGTGATTGTGATGATCACCTGAGGAAGGAGCGACGCTCCGAAAGCTACTGTGCTTCCAATTAAACCTGTTGGACTATAACCTGGTGTTGTGTGATTTTTAACTTTGTACAAGCAGTTAGATAGCCAGTCATCTACGTACATAACATCATAATCATCCAAGGATATGTAATTCTGAGATATCATATTAGTGCAAATGGTTAATTGTTAATCAATTTCCAGATATATGCCTCAACAGGAACCAATTGACAGTGGTGTATTATACATGGGTTAACATAGAGATAAGCACATCAGTACATCACAGGAACAGCAAATGAGGTGCCAGGCAATGGCACGAAACAAAACAGCTGTATGGATTCACGTTACTATACAAAAAAAATTCATAACATTCAACTGATTATAGAGAGCTACAGCACAAAACAGGCCATTCAGCCCCCAAACACACATTAGTCAAACATTAGTCATCCAGATAATTTCCACGTCTCAGCATCTGGTCCATGGTCTTGTAGATTACCACACCTCAACTGCTATCAAATGTGATGAGATTTCTGCCTCTACCACATTTTCAGTCATTATGTCCAATATCCCCCATCACCTCCTGGGTTAAAATATATGCTTTGAAAGCTCCTACATCTCAACTTAAATTTATGACTCTCTCGGCAATGGGGATATCCTAGTGCAGTCACATAGGGTCCTTGTAAGATCACACCAATGTGCAGTTTTAGTCTTCCTACCTAAGAGAGGATATACTTTCCATACAACAAGTACTGTAGATGCTCACTGGGCTGGTATCAAGGACGGCAGGACTATCCGATAAGGGGAGATTGGTTTAACTGGGCTGGGATTCATTCGAGTGTAGAAGGATGGGGTTGGGGGGTTGGAGCACGGGTCTGATTGAAATACAAAGTTTCTAACAGGGCTTGACAGACAGGAAATAGGGAAGAGGTTTCCCCGGATTGAGGAGTGCGGAACCAAGGGACATAGTCTCACGGGGATACGGATACTGAGACGAGGAAACATTTCTTTACTCAGACGATGGTCAACCTGTGGAATTCTCTCCCAAAGATGGCTGTGGAGGACAAAACACTGAATATATTCAGTAAAGAGAGAGATAAATTTCGAGATTTTCGAAGGAGTAAGGAGAGATAATGGGAGTGTGGCACTAAGACTGGGGATCACCAATGATCATATCAAAGGAGGATTTATTGTTGTCACATGCACTAAAGTGTAGTGAAAAGCTTTGTCTTGCGAGCAGCACAGGCAGGTCATAGCAAATAAGGACATACAGGTCAAATGCCACTTCCACACAGTGAGGCATACAAGGTTAAGGCTGCACAGGAGGTGCCAGGAAAAGCAAGATCAACATTAGCAACATCAATATTATTTGAAGTTAGAGAGGTCAATTCAGCAATCTAATAACGGCAGGGAAGAAGCTGCTCTTGAACCTGTTGGTGCGTGGATCTTCTGCCTGACGAAAGAGGTTGGAAAAAGGCATTACAGGGGTAGGAAGGATCGTTGATGATGTTGGCAGCCTTTCCACGGCAACGAGAAGTGAAAGTGGAGTCTATGGATGGGAGGGTGGCTTCCGTGATGGTCTGGGTGGTGCACAAACTTTCTGTAGTTTCTTACGTCCCTGGCAGAGCAGTTGCCGTATCAGGCTGCTATGCACCTGGATAAAGTTAAAAATCACACAACGCCAGGTTATAGTCCAACAGGTTTAATTGGAAGCACACTAGCTTTCGGAGCGACGCTCCTTCATCAGGTGATAGACTATCACCTGATGAAGGAGCAGTGCTCCGAAAGCTAGTGTGCTTCCAATTAAACCTGTTGGACTATAACCTGGCGTTGTGTGATTTTTAACTTTGTACACCCCAGTCCAACACCGGCATCTCCAAATCATGTACCTGGATAGAATGCCTTTGGTCAAAGGCAGGGTCTCACCCACATCACTGTCATCTCCACCATGGGTCGGGCAAGGAAGCAAGTTCCAAATCCATCCCAGCTGGAATAGAGATTGGGCCAATCTCATTCACAATGGCTGGCCAGTCAATCTAGACATCTGGAAGCCCTCCCCTCAAAGGAGTTTTCATTGTGGCCTGGCTACAAGTATCCAGGGTTTCCCATATGCCACAAGATGAGTGTTACGTGGGGCTGATAATTCACTGTCATATCCTTACTCTCTGGACTATTATTGAGAAATACTTATTAGCTCCTCACCAAACATCATCTTTCCTGGTTGGGATCTAAAAATGCCTATTTAGCAGTTATCACTTCTGTTATTAAAGATTTAATTGGATGCTCTCTCCCCCATTATATCTCCTCGGTCAGTGTGTTCAATGTCCCCCTGCTGTTAGTGAATGTAGCATTACACTATCATGAAATAGAAAGTTGCGTATAGTGTGCACGTGTAGCTGACGTACAGAGCACCACCAGTTCACGGAGCTGTGGAAAGCAAAAAAGTGTGCACTGAATGTTTAACAAAGCATCCATATGTTTGCCCATATATGTGGAATTCAAATAGCTCTCTCTATCTGTTCCTTGGTCCAAAAATACTCTCAGTCAACTGAAAACCTCTGAGCCTTGATAACACAGATAGACATTCACAGCTTATGTCTAGATTTCATCAGAAACCTAACTGTCTCCTACTCCTTCACTGTTCCAGTAATTATTGCATGTAAAGCAACCAATTTTCAGAATTTGAACGGAACAATGTGTCTCTGTCATACTCAGTTACAAGAGACAGATGAAGCATCAAATGGAAGGTACTCCCAACAACCTTGCACAATTTTGATCTTCATAAAATCTGAACAAACTGCATTAGCAAAAGGTACACTGGAAGATGGACTTTCTTAGGACATATTGTAGAAACAACTGGTAACCAGGGAATAGATCATCGACTTTTACAGTACAGAAGGAGGCCATTTGGCCTATCATGTCTATACCAACTCCCCAAAGAGCTACCTAACTGGTCCCATTCTCCAGCCCGATCTTCATAGCCTCATAAAGTCACCACTTACTAAAATATATCCAGGTATCTTTTGAAACCTCATATGGAATCCATCTCCCAGATCCAAATCCTAACTATTTTAACAAGACGTTTCTCCTCATCTCACTCCTACTTCTCTTGCTGATAATCTTGGAATTGTGGCCCCTAGTTACTGAGGTACCAACTAGTGGAATGTTCTTTTTAATCCTGCCAAAACTATTAATAATTTTGAACACCTCAATAAGGTCACTTCTTAAGGGGCAGCACGATGGGTCAGTGGTTAGCACTGCTGCCTCACAGCACCAAGGTCCCAGGTTCGATTCCAGCTTCGGGTGACTGTGTGGAGTTTGCACATTCTCCCCGTGTCTGCGTGGGTTTCCTCCGGGTGCTCCGGTTTCCTCCCACCGTCCAAAGGTGTGCAGGCCAGGTGAATTGGCCATGCTAAATTGCCCCTAGTGTTAGGTAAGGGGTAAATGTACGGGTATGGGTGGGTTGCGCTTCGGCGGGGCGGTGTGGACTTGTTGGGCCGAAGGGCCTGTTTCCACACTGTAAGTAATCTAATCTAATCTAATCTTCTCTACTCAAAAGACAGTAAGTCTAATTTCTCTAGTCTTTCCATATCTAAAATCCCTCATTCTTGGTATCAAAATAGGATGTATTATTAAAACACCTGTGACAAAAAAAACAGGAGAAATTAGAATATAAGCATGATATATAATAAAAGACAAAATTATTGCATCTGTCACTATCTCAAGTGGGAGTTTAGAAACAGGCTTTATCAAAATCTGGAGTGAGGCAAGTTTGCATAGCATCTCGCATTCTCATTCCAAGAGCTCATGGAACTGGCAGTGTTATATTGGCATCGATAAAGGATTGGCTAACTTTTATGAAAAAAAAAGTCAAGATAAATGGGTCATTTTCAGGTTGGCACGAGGCAACGAGTGCAGTGTCAGTGCTGAGACTGAAACTGTTTATGTTCGACAGTAGTGACTTGAACGAAGGGCCCCACTGTATTGCAGCAAATCTGGTGATGATAGCAAGATGGGCAGGAAACCAATTTGTGGGGAGGACACAAAAGTCTGCAAAGGTCAGTCAAAAATAAATGGATAAAGATTTGGCAAATGGGGTATGTTGTGGCAAAATGTCAGCTTGCTCATTTTAGTACAAGTGAGTAGGCCAGAAGTGGAATACTGGCCTCTGTTGCAAGAGGAAAGGAACACAAAAGTAAGGAAGTCTTGCTACAATTGGAGAGGGTTTTGGCAAGATCTTACCTGGAATACCATAACCAGATACTTGGGAGTGTTGATTCAACTGTCTCCTGGGATGGAGGAGTTTGTCTTATGAAGAAAAGAGTAGGTTGGATCCTTTACCATGAGAGTTCAGGACAATCAGAGGGGATTATACAATATCTGGAGAGAACTTGACAGAATGCTTCATTTCATGGGGGGAGTCAAGAATCAGGGAGCACAGGGTAACAGAATTCGGGAGCTTCCATGTGATGATGGAGCTTCTATATGTGATGATCACAAGCTTTTCATCTCTTCATTCTTTCCAGCTTTAGGACAGTGCAGACCGGGTCATTGGAGACTTAAGGTTGAGTTGGGGGTTTAATCAACAAGGAGGTCAAGGGCTATGGGTGAAGACATTAATAAAATAATTTAAATAAATTGCAATAAATGGTGTGGCAGCCTTGAGGAGCCTAATGTCCTTTATGTATTGTACTTTTAGGGGTGGCATGGTGGTTCAATGGTTAGCACTACTGCCTTGCAGCACAAGAGTACCAGAGTTCGATCCCAGCCTCGGGCGACTGTGTGGAGTTTGCACATTCTCCCTGTGTCTGTGGGTTTTCTCCGGGTGCTCCGGTTTCCTCCCACAGTCCAAAGATGACTGTGAACTGGCCATTGAAGACTTAAGGTTGAGTTAGGGGTCACTGGTCAGGTGAACTGGCTATGCTAAATTGCCCACAGTGTTATGTGCATTAGTCAGGGGTAAATATGAGTCTGGGTGGGATACTCTTCGGAGGGTCAGTGTAGACTTGTTGGGCTAAAGGGCCTGTTTCTACACTGTAGGGAATCTAATGTAATCATAGTGAACCTAAATACATAAAGAGGAGCAGGCCTTCCAACCTGTTTTGTCATCTAATCAACTTCAACTCCATTTTTCTGTACTATCCCTATATTAGATTAGATTAGATTCCCTACAGTGTGGAAACAGGCCCTTTGGCCCAACAAGTCCACACCGACCCGCCGAAGCGCAACCCACCCAGACCCATTCCCCTCCATTTACCCCTTCACTTAACACTATGGACAATTTAGCATGGCCAATTCACCTGACCTGCACATCTTTGGACTGTGGGAGGAAACTGGAGCACCCGGAGGAAACCCACGCAGACACGGGGAGAATGTGCAAACTCCACACAGACAGTTGCCTGAGGCGGGAATTGAACCCGGGTCTCTGGCGCTGTGAGGTAGCAGTGCTAACCACTGTGCCACCGTGCATGCAATATTCCAAAAATGGTCTAACCAATGTCCTGCACAGCTGCAACACCCCCCAATTCCTACACTCAATGCACTGACCAATAAAGGAAAGCATACCAAAAGCCTTCTTCAGTATCTTGTCTACCTGTGATTCCACTTTTAAAGAACTATGAACCTGCACTCCAAGTTCTTTGCTGAAAATGTGTTGCTGGAAAAGCGCAGCAGGTCAGGCAGCATCCAAGGAGCAGGAGAATCGACGTTTCGGGCATGAGCCCTTCTTCAGGAATGAGGAAAGTGTGTCCAGCAGGCTAAGATAAAAGGTAGGGAGGAGGGACTTGGGGGAGGGGCGTTGGAAATGCGATAGGTGGAAGGAGGTCAAGGTGAGGGTGAGAGGCCGGAGTGGGGGTGGGGGCGGAGAGGTCAGGAAGAAGATTGCAGGTTAGGAAGGCGGTGCTGAGTTCGAGAGATTTGACTGAGACAAGGTGGGGGGAGGGGAAATGAGGAAACTGGAGACACACTTTCCTCATTCCTGAAGAAGGGCTCATGCCCGAAACGTCGATTCTCCTGCTCCCTGGATGCTGCCTGACCTGCTGCGCTTTTTCAGCAACACATTTTCAGCTCTGATCTCCAGCATCTGCAGACCTCACTTTCTCCTCCAAGTTCTTTGTTCAGCAACACTCCCCAGAACCTTACAATTAAGTGTATAAGTCCTGCCTTGCTTTGCCTTTCCAAAATGCGGCACCTCACATTTATCTAAATTAAACCCATCTCTGACTCCTTGGCCCATTGGCTCATCTGAACAAGATCCTGTTGTACTCTGAAGTAATCTTCTTTGCTGTCCGCAATACCTCCAATTTTGTTGTCATGTGCAAACTTACAAACTATACCTCTCGCACCGATCCTTGTAGCACACCGTTGGTCACAGGCCTCCAGTCTGAAAAGCAACCCTCCACCACCACTCTCTGTCTTCTACCTTCAAGCCAGTTCTGTATCCAAATGGCTAGTTCTCCCTGTATTCCATGTGATCTAACCTTGCTAACCATGTGGAATCTTATCGAAAGCTTTCTGAAATTGTAAATAAAAATTAAATACGCTGGCTGATTTCCCCCTTGTACATCATGTTAATTATAGAATCATTGAATCCCTACAGTGCCGATAGAGGCCATTCAACCCATCAAGTCCAATGACCCTCCAAAACAGCATCCCACCCTTACCCTATTCCCATAACCCTGCATTTATCACATCCCTGGACACTAGGGAGCAATTTAGCAGGGCCAATCCACCTCATCAAATCCTCAAAAATCCCCAACAGATTTGTTCAATATGTTTTCTCTTTCATAAATCCATGCAGCCCCTGCCCAATCCCACCTTATTTTCTAAGTGTCCTGTTATTACATCCTTTATTATAAATTGTACCTTTTCTCTACTACTGACGTTAGACAAACAGATGTGTAGTTCACAATTTTCTCTCTCCTTCCCTTCTAAAATAATGGGGTTACATTTTCCACCTTCCATTCTGCTGGAATTATTTCAAAGTCTAGCGAGTTTAGATAGATGATCACCAATGCATTGACCATCTCAATAGGTAACTCTTTCAACACTCTGGCCTATCAGGTCTAAGAGACTGTAATCTTTTAGTGCACTTAATTAATATCCTTGGGTCCATTATTTGTTCCAGTCATCCCTGGATTCTCTGTTGTATCTGGGAGATTTTGAGTATCTTTCTCCATGAAGACAGACACATTATATTCTAGTTTGCCTGGCATTTTATTATTATCATTATAAATTCTCCTGATTCTACACGTAAACATGAAAACATCTTTATCAAGCCTGTGTGGGATTTTTGAGGATGTAATTAGTTAGATTGCAGGTTAGGATTGGCCATGCTATTTTTGTTAACGTTTTCCATTTTCCATTCTGAAAGAAGCTTTTGTCGTCTTATTTCATCTTTCTTGCTAGTTTACAAGCTAGCTTACTCTTCTTATTTTCCCTTCCTTAATCTTTATCTTGGTCATCCTTTGCATAATTTAAAATGTTCTTCATCTTGCCGCTTGTGTTTTTTGGCATCTTCAAAAGCCTCTGGCTTTGATTAAGTACAACTCAAGTTTGATCTCATTAGCTGCAATTGGAAAATTTCTTTGCTGCACGGTTTTGCAAGAAGGAATATATTTTAATTGTAAATTACCCATTTGATCTTTAAAATTTAGTCATTGTCTGACTATCCATCATAATTAATCTGTCCTTCATACCTTGACAGTTCTGAAGAACAGTCATATTGGACGGGAAACGTTTACTCTGTTTCTCTCTCCATAGAAACTGCTAGACCTGCTGAGTTTCTCCAGCACTTTGTTTTTGAGTCAGATTTCCAGCATCTCCAGCATTTTGCTTTCCTAACATCACAGCTTGCTCTCCATTGTTTTGATGTGAGTCCTTAGTTTCTGATCGAACATGCACACTCTAATTGGTCTCTTAATGTATTGCTGTGAAAAACCATTTCTCACACTTCCCAAGAATTCATCCTTCATAGCAGTCCTAGCAACCAGGTTTAAATGTTATTTAAATGTACAGTCAGTGCTTGATTTATTAACATCTGATGTATAAACACAATCCCATATGTTAATTTTAAAGATCCAACATACGATCATTCCTGATACTTAAGAGTGGCTACGTTACATTGTCCTGTATTGTGTTGTGACTTGGAAACAAATCAACTGGCAAATGAATTGAAGAATGGAACCTATTCACAACCCTGAACTGCCTGTACATTGGAACCCCTGCAGATCACCACCACCAGCTGGATCTTTAATTTTCTGGTATATATTGTAGCCTACATTATCAGTGCTGTTTGTTGCCCTATAAACAATTCCCACTAATGTTTGCTGCCACGTGCTGTTCCTTTGTTCAAGCTAAACTGATTCGACAACATGAACTTTAGAATCTAAGTCTCCCACAGTACAGTATGTACATAGTTTTTCATTGACAGAGTGACCGCACTTCTCTTTCCCAGCATCCACATACTCTTGGCTATTCAGGTCCCAGCTTGCATTTCCTTCTAGCCACATCTTTGGAAGAGCTATCAGATCATACATATTAATTTCTATTTGAGTTGACAATTAATTTCTTTTTTATTGTTAATGATGTGATTCAGATACAGAGCCCTCAATACAGTTTCTCCCCCCGCATTTTGTAAACACTGCTGACACACTCTTAAATCACTATCACTCCCTGCCATACTCTGACGGTTGGTATCTTTACAGTTCCCTGATCTGGTGCCTTGCCATTTTTCTCTAACTTACCCAATTGACCGGTAGACAGGGCAGTGAAGAAGGCTTTTGGCACACTGGCCTTCATCAGTCAGGCCACTAAATATAGAAGTTGGGAAGTTATGTTGCAGGTATGCAGGCGGCATAATGGCTCAGAAGTGAGCACTACTGCCTCACAGTGCCAGGGACCCAGGTTCAATTCCGGCCTTGGGCAACCATCTGTGTAGAGTTTGCGCATTCTCCCTGTGTCTGCGTGGGTTTCCTCTGGGTGCTCCGGTTTCCTCCCACAGTCCAAAGATGTGCAAGTCAGGTGAATTGGCCATGCTAAATTGCCTGTAGTGTTAGGTGCATTAGTCAGAGGTAAATGTGGGGAAATGGGTCTGGGTGGGTTGCTCTTCGGAGGGTCGGTGTGGACTTGTTGGGCGGAAGGGCCTGTTTCCACACTGTAGGGAATCGAATCTAAATCATGTATATGGCACGGTTGTGTATTGTGTTCGGTTTGGTTGGGAAGAACGCCGAGGAAATTTATAAGGAAGTTGCCTGGACTCAATGGTCTGAGTTATCGGAAAAGGTCAGACAAGTTAGGACTTTTTTTTAAGAGTATAAGAGACTGAGGGGGGCCTTATAGAGGTGTATAAAATCATGAGATGCATGGATAGGGTGAATGCTCTCAGTCTTTTTTTCCCGAGGTTGGGGAATCGAGGACTAGAGGGCATCAGGTTAAGGTTAGAGGGGAAAAAAAACAAAAGGGAACCTGAGGGGCAACCTTTTTACACAGAAGGTGGTACATATATGGAATGAGCTGCCAGTAGAAATGATTGAGGTGGGAATGTTAACAACATTTAAAAGGCATTTGAACAAATATATGGATAGCAAAGGTTTAGAAGGAAAGTGCAGGGAAAAGGGGTTAGCATAGAGGGACATTTTGGTCAACATGGACCAATTTGGGCCAAAGGGCCTGTCTCTGTGCTGTAGGACTCTCTGACTCTAGGACACCGCATGATCCCTCTCCCACTTCCTCTGCTACCTTAACAACCACTCTACTTCCACAATTATATCAAGTACATGAGTACAAGTTCACAAGTACACTTTAGGTTCCCAGTACACTTCAACTAAAGTCCCTCGCAATAGGACAGACCCTATTTTCCCCATGTTTGGGGCTGGTACCTCATTAACTTGAAGCTACATTTCCCATTCTAGTCTTTAACCACTCTATTCATCTTCACCCTGCACCCTGTTGCATATAGCTCAAGTACTGATCCAAATATACCACCTCCGAAGTTCTCCTTTCTGATTTAGTTCCTAGTTTCTCATACCCCATCAGTAGAAGCCCTCTCCTAGAACTACCTACTTCATTAGTATTGGCATAGATCACATATACTGGGTTCTCTCCCTCACATTGCAAGTTCTGCTCCAGCCCTGCGTAGATTCCCTGAACCCTGGCATGAGGTAGACAATACAACCCAATGGACAGCGGTGCCAATTCCCTCAATACACTGCCCCTGACAATCACAAAGTTCTTTTTAACTCCACTTGTTTGGGTTACCCCCAGTGTTTGGTACCAAGTCTGCTAATCAGTCACTGCCCTCACTCATGCCCATAAAAGCTGCAAGACAACACTTGCTGCTTGATTGCAAGGGCTAAGCTCCCCCACCTCCCCCTCCCCCCAATCCCTACCTGCTTCTCAATCCCCTTCAATCTCAGTCACCACGGCCTGTCCCTGAGCACTGCTCAAATCAGGTGACACTAACCTAAGGAGCGTGACTGCCTCAGAGAACCAAGTGTCAAGGGAAAGTCCCCCTTCCTGATGTATCACAATGTCTGCAGCTTGGCCCCCAGCTTAAAGACTAGTTCCTGAAACTGTAGACACCTATAACAGAAGTTATAGGTGCCTTGGAGTATCAAAATGTTGCAAAATGGTGACACATCACTAGGATGGCCATCTTCATGAATGCATTTTAAACATTATTAATTTCTTGTTCCTCTTCTTCATTGAAGTCCCTCACTAAGCAAACTAAGTGACTGCCTTCAGTGACTATGCACTCATGCACTTGTAAATAATGCACTCACACAACTTTCACATAAATAATATGAAGTTTGGACATGGTCCGAACAGTGAGCAAATTTTAAAAGAGACATGAACTGACCCAGAACATTTGAATACAGCATTACCACAACCACCCTGGATAACATGAAGGCCATTACTGACAGTGGAAACAAACAACTGTTAGACAGCTAACAGCATGGCTGGTCACAGAAGGTGGAATCTAAGGATCTTTAGTGAATGACTACACTGAACCTTGTAGATGGTACACACTGCTGCCACTAAACATCAGTGGTGAAGGCAGTGGATACATGTGGATGTGGTGCCAAGCAAGCAGGCTGCTGGATGGTATAAAGCTTCGTGAGTGTGTTGGAGCTGCACCCATCCAGGCAATATTCTATCATATTCCTGAGATGTGCCTCGTAGATGATGGGCTGACTTTGGGAGTCAAGAGGTGAGTTACTCACTGCCTTGCCTATGACTTGCATCTGTTTTTATGGGGTGAATTCGGTTGAGTTTCTGGCCAATGGTAATCCCCAGGATGTTGATAGTGAGGCATCAGTGATAGAATACAGAACCTTACAGCTCAGTACAGGTCCTTCGGTCCTCAGTGTTGCACTGACCTGTGGAACCAATCTAAAGCCCATCTAACCTACACTATTCCATTATCACCCATATGTCTACCCAATGACCATTAAATGCCCATTTAAATGTCAGCGAGTCCACTACTGTTGCAGGCAGGACATTCCACCCCCTTACTACTCTGAGCTGAGAACGTATCTCTGACATCTGTTCCATATCTATCACCCCTCAATTTAAAGCAATGGCCCCTCGTGCTAGCCATCACCATCAGAGGAAAAAGGCTCTCACTGTCCACCCTATCTAATCCTCTGATCATCTTGCATGCCTCTATTAAGTCACCTCTTAACTTTCTTCTTTCTAACAAAAACAGCCTCTCAAGTCCCCCAGCCCTTTCCTCATAAGACCTTCCCTCCATACCAGGCAACATCCTAGTAAATCTCCTCTGCACCTTTTCCAAAGCTTCCACATCCTTTCTATAATGCAGCAACCAGAACTATATGCAATATGCTAAGTGTGGCCGCACCAGAGTTTTGTACAGCTACAACATGACCTCATGGCTCTGAATCTCAATCCCTCTACCAGTAAAAGCTAACACACTGTATGCCTTCTTAACAACCTTATCAACCTGGGTGGCAACTTTTAAGGGTCTATGCACATGGAAACCAAGATCTCTCTGCTCATCCATGCTACCAAACATTTCACCATTAGCCCAGTACTCTGCATTCCTGTTACTCCTTCCAAAATGAATCACCTCACACTTTTCTGCATTAACATCCATTTGCAACCTCTCAGCCCAGCACTACAGCTTATCAATGTCCTTCTGTAACCTGCAACATCTTTAGTATTATCTGCAAATATACTAACCCATCTTTCTATGCCCTTATCTAGGCCATTTATAAAAATGACAAACAGCAGTGGCTCCAAAACAAATCCTTGAGGTACACCACTAGTAACTCAACTGCAGGTTGAACATTTCCCATCAAACACCACCCTCTGTCTTCTTACAGCTAGCCAATTTCTGATCAAACCACTAAATCACCCTCAATCTCATATCTCCGAATTTTGTGCAACAGCCTTCTGTGGGGAACCTTATCAAGCGCCTTACTGAAATCCATATACACTACATCAACCTCTTTACCTTCATCCACCTGTTTGGTCACCCACTCAAAGAACTCAGTAAGGTTTGTGAGGCACGACCTAACCTTCACAAAACCACGTTGACTATTCCTAATCAAATTATTCCTTTCTAGATGATTATAAATCTTATCTCTTATAACCCTTTCCAACACTTCACCCACAACCGAAGTAAGGCTCACTGGTCTATAATTACCAGGGTTGTCTCTACTCCCCTTCTTGAACAAGAGGACAACACTTGCTATCCTCCAGCCTTCTGGCACTATACCTGTAGACAATGACAACATAAAGATCAAAGCCAAAGGCTCTGCAATCTCCTCCCTAGCTTCCCAGAGAATTCTAGAATAAATCCCATCAGGCCCAGGGGATTTATCTATTTTCACACTTTCCGGAATTGCTAACACCTCCTCTTTATGAACCTAAATCCCATCTAGTCTAGTAGACCGTATCTCAGTATTCTCCTTGACAACATTGTCTTTTCCTGTGTGAATACGGAGGAAAATATTCATTTAGTGCCTCTCCTATCTCTTTACACTCCACGCACAACTTCCCACTATTATCCTTGACTAGCCCTAATCTTACCCTAGTCATTTTTAAAATTCTGACACATCTATAGAAAGCTTTAGGATTTTCATTGATCTTAACTGCCAAAGACGTCTCATGTCCCTCCAGGATCTTTTTTAGCTCTCTCTTTAGGCCCTTCCTAGCTAACTTGTAACTCTCTACTTGTAACTTGGCCCTAACTGAGCCTTCACATCTCATCTTTACATAAGCCTCCTTCTTCCTCTTGACAAGAGATTCAACTTCTTTAGTAAACCACACCTCCCTCGCTTGATCACTTTCTCCCTGCCTGACAGGTACATGTTTATCAAGGACCCGCAGTAGCTGTTCCTTGAACAAGCTCCCCATTTCAATTGTGCCCATCCCCTGCAGTTTCCCTCCCCATCCTAAATCCCGTCTTATTGCATCATAATTGCCTTTCCCCCAGCTATCGCTCTTGCACCTTGAATGTCAAGGGGTGGTGTTTAGATTGTTTCTTATTGGAGACAGTCATTGCCAAGCACAATTTTAATGCATTCAGTGATGTGGGCTTCCTGACTGATCCAGCAATTATTGCCCAACACCAATATCTTTTGAGGAGGTGGTGAGTTGAAAAGTAACAAATGTTACTTGCTACTTGTCAGCCCAAGCCTGGATATTGTCAAGAACTTGGTGCAAATGGATATGGACTGTTTCAGCATCTGAGGAGCTGTGAATGATGCTGAACATTGGGCAATCATCAGCAAATATCCCCACTTGTGAGGGAAGGCCATTGATGAAGATGGTTAGACCTAGGACACTCCACTGAGGAACTCCTGCAGAGATATCCTGGAACTGTGAGGACTGACTTCCAACAACTTACAATCATTTTTATGACCGGTTTGACTGCACCCAGTGCTTTTCCCCAGTTCCCATTGCCTCCAATTTTGCTCTGACTCCTTGATGCCACATTCGGTCAAATGCAGCCTTTATGTCAAGGGCTGTCACCTTCACCTCTCCTGATGAAAACGGTTGACAAAGCACGAATGAAAATGGTCAACATTCCGTGTGGGTTCAAATATAATTGTGTGGAAAAATGTTATAGTCTCCCTCCAGGGACATTTATACTTTGATCATAAACATATCCTGGAAAAGCACAGCAGGTCAGGCAGCATCCAAGGAGCAGGAGAATCGAGCCCTTCTTCAGGAATGGCTCATGCCCGAAATGTCGATTCTCCTGCTCCTTGGATGCTGCCTGACCTGCTGCACTTTTCCAGCAACACATTTTCAGCTCTGATCTGCAGTCCTCACTTTCTCCATAAACATATCCTACTCAATTACTTGAACCCAGGAACAAGTGCACTTGCAATAAAGCATCAGCGTTGAAACAGCTCACCTTAAAATACCCTGCAAAGACATATACCCTTCCAACATAGCACTTATACTTTACAAAAGTAAGTGATTCAAGTTTATCTCCCTCCTGTTTCACATTGTCATACAGGGTACCCCTTCATACAGAGACACATATCCTTGATGCCCACCATTGTTGTACATGTGCAACAAACTACATACTACAGAGATGTATACACTTGGAACACCCCTCACCTCAGAGTTAGTTAACCTTGTCATAAATCCCTCATTCAGGCAATAATTGCAGTTATAATAGACCCTGCACAGATACTTATCAAAGTAATAGACCCCTCACTCAAGGCAATTACATTTGGAATAAACTAGTCACAAAATGGACAATAAACCTGTAATGCATCATTCACTGCAGGAACATGCAATCGACCACACCTTGCAGAGCCATCTCACCACCTCCCGCACCCCCACCACCTCTGTAACAGACCATATCTTGCAGCGACACCTTCCCCTATAACAGACCACACCCTGCAGAGACATCTTCCCCCATAATAGATAGCACCTTGCAGAGACCTCCCACCCCCATAATAGACCACACCCAGCAGAGACACCTTGCCCCCCCCCCCGTAACATATCACACCTGCAGACACCTTCGATAGACGACACTCTGCAGAGACACTTACCCTGTAATAGGGCACACCCTGCAGAGACACCTCACCCTGTGCTAGACCACACCCTGCAGAGACACCCTCCCCCAGTAATAGACAGCACCCTGCAGAGACACCTTGCCCTGTAATACACCATACCCTGCAGAGAGACACACCCCTGTAATAGACCACTCTCTCCAAAGACAATTATACCTCGTCATAGACCACTCCCTACTGGGATACAGAATCATTCATTATGGAAAATACCCTTTGACCCACCCAGTCTGTACCACCAAATATATCCCACTGTCAGCAGAGACTTGAATCCTCGTAAATCACCACTCCTTACTGGGACATGTAGCCTGTTAATAAACCATTCTCTGCAGAGACATGCTCACTTGTCTGGAACCACTGTGCTGTGGACTGGAGTCATGAGCCAACAGTCAGTGGCTAATCCTCATCCTGCAACTAGCAGCTCAATGCGGGAGTCAATAGTTCAGAGACTGAGGGTTGGGGTCAGGGTCTCACTGGCATAGGACCAAATGGAGGTGCAATGAGAGGCATCCCACTCCAATTGCGTATTCCAGGAGTGGAAGCCTTTACAATGGTTGATGCAGTAACAGCAAAACTGTTTGCATATATTCAACAGCACCAATGTGGGTGTCCACTACCCTGGGCAGACTATGGGTGGGCCCCAGCTGCTTGGTTTCAAACACAAGGAAGTGAATGCAGTGTTTCTGGCCTGACATCATCTCACTAAGAACAGAAGGCTGTGAGATGGCACCTGCGGCAATCTGGGAGGATTCTGATCTGAAGGCATTCACAGTACGGGCACTCACACTGGGGCTTCAGACTGTGTCTGCCACACAAACGCCTCACACATCCCACAGTGGCTCAGTGGTTAGCATGGCTGCCTCACAGCGCCAGGGACATGGGTTCAATTCCCGCCTCAGGAGACTGGCTGCGCGGAGTTTGCACATTCTCCCTGTGTCTGCGTGGGTTTCCTCTGGGTGGTCTGGTTTCCACCCACAGTCCAAAGATGCGCAGGTCAGGTGAATTGGCCAGGCTAAATTGCTTATAAGGTTAGGTGCATTAGTCAAGGGTAAATATGGTGTAGGGGAATGGGTGTGGGTGGGTTACTCTTCGGCGGGTCGGTGGGCCAAAGGGCCTTTTTCCACACTGTAGGGAATCTAATCTATTCACTGGCACAGAATGTTTCATTGAAGACTGTGGGATGATACATGTGTCTGCTAAACACTTTGTATCCCCTCCTTCCTCTATCTCTATGAATACCTCTGCTCACCCATACCCTTGTGGTGGGGGATGGCATGGTACCAGGTGTATTAGTTGGAATGCGCCACACAACTGCTCTGATGATTTTACCAAAGTTTAGGGAGGTCAGGAAGTCTTGTAACACTTCCAGAAGCTGACAGACCCTGGGAAAATGGGCAGCATTGAGGGTGTTATGTCTGCTGCTGGGAGTATGCGTAAGAGAGTACAAGGGCTGAAGTGCTAGAACTAAATATGATACACACTGACTGGCATGACACGGATGACTGTGTGCACCTCCTGGGCATGCTCCCTACACAACATGCCTTCGCCAACATGCCAGGCAGGGCACAATTGGACATTCACTCTGAACGATAAAATGTTTTTTTTTTAATTCATTCACAGGATGAGGGCATCACTGGAACCTATTGCCCATCCCTAATTGTCCAGAGGGCAATTGACAGTCAACCACATTGCTGTGGGTCTGGAGTCACATGTAGGCCAGACCAGGTAAGGATGGCAGTTTCCTTCCCTAAAGGAAATTAGTCAACGAGATGGGTTTCTCCACCAATCGACAATGGATTTATGGTCATCGTTAGGCTCTTAATTCCAATTTTTTGCATTGAATCTAAATTAAAGATGCTATCTAAACATGTGTTGCCGTTAGTTACAATAACACCATATTGTAATTAACGGCAAATTATACTTAGGTAGCAAGTTCAAAAATACAACTCAAAAACAAACAATTCTGGCCTTTCTGTTCTATCAAAACAGATACTTTCACACTTTGTTACAATATGCTTCATCTGCCAACTTCTTGTCCAATTTCATACCTGCCCACCTCCTGAGTGTCCTTCCCACAGCATATAGAGTCATAGAGATGTAACCTTGCTACAATTTGTACTGTTGACATTGCACTATAGTGGAGACACTGCACTCAGTCCCCTTAACAATCTCGCTCAAACAGCTGATCCAAGCATATCATAGAACACAAAACGTAGAAAAGTACAGCACAGAGCAGGCCCTTTGGCCCACGATGTTGTGCCGAGGGTTAATCCTAATGTAAAATAAAATAACTTAACCTACGCACCCCTCAACTCACTGCTATCCATGTGCATGTCCAGCAGTCACTTAAATGTCCCTAATGACACTGCTTCCCCCACCACCACTGGCAACGCATTCCATGTATTCACAACTCTCTGCGTAAAGAACCTTCCTCTGACATCTCCTCTATACCTTTCTCCTAATATCTTCAAACTATGACCCCTCAAACCAGTCAATCCTGCCCTGGGGAAAAGTCTCTGGCTATTGACTCTGTCCATTCCTCTCATTATCTTGTATATGCATTGGTGGCAAAGTGTAACCAGTAATAGAACACATTTATTCTGTTGAAAATTTCTCTTTGCTATATCTAAAAATTCTGCCCATTTGTGTTGTGGTTTTCTAAGTGCGCTGTTACCATGCTTCCTGCATTTTTCAAAATTACTGATAGTCAACTAATTGGCCTCCTCATTCCAATGAGACTATAAGATACAGGAGCAGAATTAGGCCATTCAGCCCATCGGGTCTGCTCTGCCATTGGATCATGGCTGACATGTTTCGCAACTCCATTTTCCTGCCTTTGCCCTGTAACCTTTGATCCCCTTACTAATCAAGAACTTCTCTACCACTGTCTTAAATACACTCAAAGACTTGGCCTCCACAGCATTCTGATTCCACAGATTCATAGAGTTGAAGAAATTCTTCCTCCACTCAGTTCTAAAGGGTCATCCCTTCACACTGAAGAGCTGCCCTTGAATCTAATGGAAACATCTTCTCCACATCCACCTTATCCAGGCCTCTCAGTATTCTGTCAGCTTAAATGAGATCTCCCTGTCCATCCTTCTAAACTCCATCGAGTACAGACACAGGCTCCTCAACCGCTCCTCATATCACAAGATGTTCCTGTGATCATTTTTGTCGCTGATCCTCCAAGGCCAGCACATCCTTCTTTAGATATGGTGTCCAAAACTGCTCAAAATATTCTAAATTATAATCTTATACAGCCTCAGCAGTACATCCCTGTAGCAGTATTCTAGCCCTCTCAAAATGAATGCCAAAATTGCGTTTGTCTTCCTAACTGCCAACTGAAACTGCACGTTTACCGGAAGAGTGTCCTGAACTAAGACTCTCAAGTCCCTTTGCGCTTCAGATTTCAAAGCCTTTCCCCTTTCTGAAAATTGTCTACGCCTCTATTTCTTTGACCAAAGTGCATAATCTTACACTTTCCCACATCACATTCCATCTGCCACATCTTTGCCCATGTTCCTAGCCTGTCCAACTTCCTTTGCAGCCTCTCTGCTTCCTCAACACTCCCTGCCCCTCCACCTATTTTGTGTCACCTGTAAATTCAACAACCATGACAGTCGAGATGAAGGAACTGAGGGCAATGCACTAAGTGAATAACTGCAGTCCCAACACTGACCCTTGTGGAACTTCACGAGTCACTGGCTGCTATTCTGAAATAGACTCTTTTGCCTTCTGCCAGTCAAATAATCCACTATTCATGCCAATAAGTTGCCCTAAAACTATGGGCTCTTATCTTATTTAGCAGCCTCCCATAATGCACCTTGTCAAAGACCTTCTAGAGATCCAGATAGATCATGTCCACTGGTTCTCCTTTATCTAACATGCTTGTTACCTGCTCAAATTAGTCAGAAATGACCGCCACTTGACGAACCCAATGCTGACTCAGCCCTACTTTGCCATGTACTTCCAAATACTTTTCAATTTAATCCTTCATTAATGGACTCTAAAATTTTACCAATGACCGAGTTTAGACTACCTCCCTAGTTTCCTGTCTTCTGCCTCCTTCCTTTCTTAAACAGGGGTGTTACATTAGCTATTTTTCAGTCCTATGAAGCTCTGTCCAACTCCAATGATTCTGAAAGATCACCACCAATACCTCCACAATCTCCTCAACTGTCTCCTTCAGACCTCTGAATCCAGACATCTGATCCAGGTGAGTTATCCACCTTCGGACCTTTCAGCTTCCCCAGCACCTTCTCCTCAATAATGGCCAGTACACTCCCCTGTTCACCCCGATTCTCTTGACATTCTGGTATATGGTGTCTTCCACCATGAAAACTGATGCAAACTACCTGTTCAGTCCCTGTACCATTTCTTTGTTCTCCGTCATTACTTCACCAGATCCATTTTCAAGCAATCCAAATTCCATTCCCCTCATTTAAAAATCTCAAACAAAACTCTTGCCATTTACATTATCGGGTAGCTTACCCTCATATTTCACTTTCCCTCGCCCCACCCCTTCCATCCCTGCCCTTATATTTCACCTTCCCTCTCCCCTTCCCAACCCTCATATTTCATCTTCCGCCCCCACCCCCCCCCCCCCCCCCCCACCTCTTTTCGATTTTTTAGTTATCCACTGTTGATTTTTTAAAGGCTTCCAAAGCTGGCTTCCCACTAATGTTCACCACATTGTATTCCCTGTTCTTTTTTGCTCTGGAGCGCCAAGTTCACATTTGGGAGCTTCTAAAGCTCAGGGAATGATGCTGAATCACTGGAAAATCAAAGCTCTTACATGCAAACCCACCTTTCTGAAAAGCCGATGCTGCAGATCATCAGATCCAGCAGACTTGGTCTCTTTTAAACAAATCTAGAATATTTTCTTTATTAAATACAGAAAAATTATTTTTAAAACACTTATTGGACCCACATTATTTTGTTATGACTTTTGCATCTTCTGCTGTGAAGACTGACCCAAATAGGCTTAAATATTTAATTAAAATATTTGTCTAATATCTACTTGTTCACAATTATAATTTCTCTCAATTCAACCTTTAATGTGTTGACATTTATCTTAACTAATATCTTCCTTTCTTTAATTCTTGCAAAACGATTTTAAAATCTGTTGCATTTGCGAGTTTACTCTCACATTCTATTCTCTCAATTTCCTGTTTCATCTTTTGTTGATTTTCATAACCTTCCCAATCTACTGCATTACAACTCACCATGGCAACATTGGTAGCCTGTCTCTTCATTGAATCTAACGCTATCCTTAATTCCCAGTAGCTAATGCTTGTTCTACTTTTCCAGTAGAGTTCTGAGCCCTCAAGGGGATGTATATTGGTAGTGAATTTAGAATTATTTCTTTACATGTTTGCCAATGCTCATTTTACATCAAACCTTTGGGTATTAATTTTCCAATCTATCCTTGTCAACTCACCCCTTCATGCCTCTACTTTTGTTTCTTTTTTATTTTTCAGAACGTTTTGCTATTGAGTCAGATTTCCATCTTATACATCGATGGTTTTTGCTGTAGTGGTGAAGTCTATATTCAGTATTGCCTGTTGTGTCTCAGGAGCCCCTCTCTACCAGACCAGTCTCGACCACAATTACTGCAGAGGGAGACAGTGGGCTGTGACAGGATCTCTGGCCTCTGTAGTCTCTGAGCTAGCTTCTGGTCCAGGCAGAGAGAGTTTATTTCTGCTCAGCTCTTCCTCTGCCCTTCCAAATCGTCCTGCCAGTAATACCCTCCCAGTTGTCTGCTAGCTTTATAGCTTGCTTGCAGCTGTCCACAGGGCAGAGATATTGACATCACAAAGATCAACAGCACAGAAAAAAAAGCCTTTGGCCCATTGTGCCAGTGCCAGTCAAAAACAACCACCTAACTATTCTAATCCCATTTCCTAGCACTTGACCAATGACCTTGTATGCCTTGGCATCTCAAGCGCACATCTAAATATGTCCTCAATGTTCAGGGTTTCTGCTTCTACCATCCGTACAGGCAGTGAGTTCAAGATTCCCATCATCCTCTGGGTGAAAAGGCTTTAGGTCACATCCCCTCTAAACCTTCTCCTTCCCTGATGTATGTCTCCAAGACCATAGATCCCTCCACCAAGGGGAAAGGTTTCTTCCGAACTACCCTATCTGCATCCCTTATAATTTTGTACATGTCAATCATGCTCCTCTCAATCTCCACTGCTCTAAGGAAAACAACTCCAGTCTGTCCAATCTGTCTTCATAACTGAAACTCTACAGACCAGGCAACATCCTGGTAAATCTCCTCTCTAGTGCTACCACATCCCTTGTATAATGTGTATTCCAAAACTGCTCATGACAGTCTAGCTGTGGCATAACCAATACCTCCCTGCTCTTAAAATCTATGCCTTGGCTAATAAAGACAAGTATCCCTTATGCCTTCTTAACTGCTTTATCTGCCTGTCCTGCTATTTTGGAACATTCAGGGAAGTGCCTTTTCCAAGTCTTTACATCGCTCGTCGATGTTTGTGTACTCTCTAGCATCACCACAGACCAAGGACCAGGTGATACTGGTGGTATATGAGTCTGGTTGTTATCGTCATTATTAGCGGGTCCCTACTGATGTTGGTGATGTTGTAGGATTTTGTGGAGCGGCTTCCCCCCGTTTTTTATTTTTTATTTTTATATTTGTTTTGGTGGGGTTCGTCCGGTCCTCGTCTCGGTGAAGGATCTTATCTCACCGTTTACGGTTTTTGCTCACTTGTCACTGAAGAGTTGTAAGAGTTCAAGTGTCAGTGACAGAGTGAGTCTTGATGTCTTTTGGGTGAACGTATCATATCCCTCGATGCCAAGGAATTTCATGAGGCAGTTATTGCTATCCAGCCACTTGCCTCGGGCGCCCATCACGAAGCCAAAGTATTTGGGGTCCACGCCTCCCGTCAATTCCGTGACCTCAGCATTCAGGTGATTATATTTCTCGTGTTTTTCCCGCCATGCTGTTTCCAGTGCTTTACTATCATTCTCATACCGCACTGTGACATCTACAACTTCTGCTCTTTTCTAAATATGAGATCGGGCTTCCATAGGGAGCCGTCTTTGGCAAACAGCCTGGGCTCCACATACGATGTCCAGCCGTACTTACTGACATGTTTCTGCAACTGGTCAGCGATCTTGTTATGGTGTTTTATTCGAGACTGGTGTTTTATAAGGGACTGGTGTACATGCACACCAAGGTCACTCAGATCCCTGGTGCTTCCCAGAGTCCTACTGTCCATCATGTATTCCCTTGCCTTGTTTGTCCTGCTCACATGCATCACTTCACATTTATCTATATTGAATTCACTTGCCATTGATCCACCCATCTGACCAGCCTGTTTATATCCTCCTATGTATAATCTGAGGCTCACGTCCTCACTACTTATCACCAGACCAGTTCTTGTATTGTCTGTGAACTTACTGATGAATCATTTATATAAACCATGAACAGCAAACGGTCCAACAATGACCCCTGTGGGACCTGAAGACACAGACTTTCCGTTGGAAAAACACCCGTTTATCCATCACTCTCTGTTTCCTGACTCTCAGCAAATCGTGGATCCAATTTGCCCAATTTCCTTAGATCCTATGGGCTCTTACCTTTGCTATCAGTCTCCTAAGTGGGACTTTATCATAAACCTTGCTGAAATCCAAATTGATATCATCAAAAGCAATGTCCTCATCCACTGCCCAAATTCAGATTAATTCTATCCCTCAGTATTGCATTCAATAGTTTCCCCACCACGGAGGCTGGACTGACTAGTCTGTAGTTTCCTGGTTTATCCCTTGCTCCCTCCTTAAATAATGGGACCATTGGCTGACCTCCAGTCCTCTGACACTTCTCTTGTGGCCATTGAGGAATTGTCACTTTTTACCAGCTCCCCTGTTCTTTCCTCCCTTGCCTCACTTAATAACATGGGATATATTTCATCCAGCCCTGGAGACTTATCTACTTTTCAGCGGCTTCTTAGCACTCGGAGACTCCTCTCTGCCTATGCCAATTACTTAACTTAACTTCTCTCAATTTCTATCCCCATATTGTCCCTCTCATTCACGAACACCAAAACAGTATTCATTTAGAACTCTACCTCCATCCTCTGGCTCCACCCACGAATTACCACTGTGCTTCTTAGAGCAGATCAGATTAGATTCCCTACAGTGTGGAAGCAGATCCTTTGGCCCAACAAGTCCACACCGACCTGCCGAAGAGCAACCCACCCAGACCCATTCCCCTACATTTTTAGATTACTTACAGTGTAGAAACAGGCCCTTCAGCCCAGCAAGTCCACACCGCCCCGCTGAAGCGCAACCCACCCATACCCCTACATTTACCCCTTACCTAACACTACGGGCAATTTAGCATGGCCTATTCACCTGACCTGCACATCTTTGGACTGTGGGAGGAAACCGGAGCACCCGGAGGAAACCCACGCAGACTCGGGGAGAACGTGCAAACTCCACACAGTCAGTCGCCTGAGGCTGGAATCGAACCCGGGTCACTGGTGCTGTGAGGCAGCAGTGCTAACCACTGAGCCACCGTGCCGCCCCAAATAGGCCTCTATCCCTCATTATCCTTTTAAACATAAGAAATAGGCCCAGGACTAGGCCGTTCAGTGTCACAACCTCCTCCCCATTCCATAAGATCATGGCCGATCTGCCACCTTAATGCCATTTCCCTGTAAATCCCCCCCAATCCTCTATTGATCATGAATCTATCCATCTACCTCAGCCTTAAATATACACGAGGACTCTGTCATACAGCTCTTTGTGGCCAGGAGTTCCAAAGACTCTCAAGCCTCTGAGAGAAGAAATTCCTCCTCATCCCAATCTTAAATTAGCACCCCTTTATTCTGAGACTATGCAATCTGATCTTACATTCTCCCAATGGGGGGAACAGCTTCTCAGCATTTACCCTGTCAATCCCCTTAAGAATCCTATATGTTTAGATGAGATCACCTCTCATTCTTCTAAACTCCAGTGAGCAGAGTTCAAACCCATTTAACCATTCCTCACAAGACAAACCCTCCATATTGGGGATCATCTGAATGAATGTTCACTGAACTATCTACAATGAAATAATATCCTTAAGGGCTCGTAATTTTCCACTTCCTCGAGAGACACATACATTTGTAATACACCAGCCTCTTCAGAGAGACATGGAACCTTCTGATATACCATTTCTTCACAAACATACCATTGTAATATGTCACTGCCTCTAGGGGCATTTATCTGTTCATTCACCATCGTTACAAGAAGTCTTGTAATGTACCACTCCTTTCAGGGAACCATATCCAGTTAAAAGATGACTCTGTCCAGTGAACGCAATCATGTAATATTCTGCTCTGTCCAGTGATATTTACCCTTGTTACATTCTGCTCTGTCCAGTGACACTTACTCTTGAGATATAATACTCTATCTTTGAAATATCTTGCTCTGCCTACTGATTCTTGTATTACATTTGTCGATGTAATATGACATCACTTTCTCCAAAGACATATACCCTTGTCATATACCACTCTATCCAGTGACATGCATTCTTTCAATATGCCACGGCCACAGGAACATCTAACCTTGTAATATAGCACTCTTCCAGACAGTCAGGATGACAATGATAAGAAATCTGAATTAAAGATAGTCTATCTGGATGCAAGTAGATTAGATTAGATTCCCTACATTTAGCCCAACAATTCCACACCGACCCTCCCTCTGACTAATGCACCTAACATGATGGGCAATTTAACATGGCCAATTGACCTAACCTGCATATCTTTGGATTGTGGGAGGAAACCTACACACACACAGGGAGAATGTGCAAACTCCACACAGACAGTCACCCGAGGCTGGGATCGAACTTGAGGCCCTGGTGCTGTGAGGCAGCAGTGGTAACCACTGTGCCACCGTGCTGCCCAAAAACATGATGGTCTACTGGAAGCATTTGCAAAAAAATAATAACCTTAGTGTACAAATGGAGGTAAATGGATGTGATTTATTTCCCATTACAGAGACATGGCTACAGGGTGACTCCCCTTGTTTCTTAGCAGAAACCAAATGGATTCTGTCCTTGGCCCCTCTTCAATCTCTTCTCTCAGAGTCAGAGAGCAGACAGAACAGAATGAAGTCCTTTGGCTTTTCAATATTCTATCTAATCAGAACAACTATACTTCCAACTTTCTTCCCTTCCCTATCATCCATGAATACTTGTGGATGTGGATTTTGTCTCCAATAGGGTGGCTTGCCTGACGCGGCAATGTTTCTGCTCTCTGCCATGACATTTCATATTATGCTCGGATGTTGTGGTATTGAAAGATTCAACAGACATTTACTGCAACAATTATATACAAACATTGCATTCCATGAGCACATCCGTGCCTGGGCTAACATTGCAACAGAGCAGCATGCCTCCAGTAGACCATCATGTTTCAAGTAGTCCAGGGTAAGATGGAGTCTAAGAGCTTTATACACTTAAGTCACACACTACAATGTACTGAACATATCATGAATGTATCTCTTAAAGGTAAGCTAACACACTGACAGGGGACAAATGACACGAGTAATCAAAACACTTAATACTAAGTTTGTCAGATTTCAAATTGTGGTCTGCAATTTTTTCTCTTTACACTATTAAAGTCTCTTAACATCTTGAAAAACTCCATAATGTCCTCTGTTCCAAGGAGAACAGTTGAGGGTCAGCACAGTGGCTCAGTGATTAGCACTGCTGCCTCACAGCACAAGGGACTTGGGTTCGACCTACACGTCGGGTGAATGTCTGTGTGGAGTTTGCACCTTCTCCCCGTGTCTGCGTGGGTTTCCTCCAGGTGCTCTGGTTTCCTCCCACAGTCCAAAGATGTGCAGGTCAGGTGAATTGGCTGTGCTAAATTATCCGTAGTGTTAGGTGCATTAGTTAAGGGTAAATATAGGGTAGGGGAATGAGTCTGGGTGGGTTACTCTTCGAAGGATCGGTGTGGACTTGTTGGGCTGAAGGGTCTGTTTCCATACTGTAGGGAATCTAATCTAACAGAAAGAGGCCATTCACCCCATTGAGCTTAGGCCAGCTCTCTGCAAGAACAATTCAGTTTGTTCTGATCTCCCACACATTTGTATCCAAGCCACAATTAATGCTGCCTCCACCACACTCTCGAGCAGCACATTCCAGATCCTAACATTTGCTGTGTGAAAATAAAGTTTCTGGATATCACAATTGCCTCTTTTGTTTGAAATTGCTCTTCTTTGGTTCTCTTGTAAAACGAAGCAGTGTGCCTCCATCTCATCTGTCTGACCCCTCATGATTCTGAAAACCTATCTCCTCTGGATGTCCATTCCTAAAGAACTTACTCAGTTACGTGGAAGAAGAAAGATCTTTTCTGAGGCATCTTTATAGCTTTCACATCTTTCCACAGAGTTCCTTCCAGTTAATGTTCCTCATAACTTTGTTGTTTTTAAAATATAAGTAATAGAGAATGTTAACAATACAGGGAGGTCATTTGGCCCATCAAACACATGCTGGCACCCTGCAAGAGCATTCAGTTAGTTGCACTCGCCCTATTCTCCCCAAAACCCTTCCACATCTCATCCTTGCTGAAGTGTGGTGCCTACAGTAGTGTAGCCAGACATGGAACCTGGTATTATAGCATTGCTTCTGAGAACACACACACTAGAATACCACGCCCTTCAAATACACATACCTTAAAATCACAGAAACCCCTCCTGAGATAAGTAGCCTCATACTACAGTCCATGCTCTGCAGAAAAACAAAGGTTGATATTAAAGGACTCCCTGCAGAAACCTACAAATGTATTATTCAGTCACTCGAAAGTGTATAGATAATTGTATTGTCCCACTCCCTGGAGACACACGTATCATTGTAATAAATCACTGTTGCATAAACATGAGCATCTCTAACATTGCACTCCCTCTAAATGACAATTCTCTGTATAATACAGCACTCCCTTCATAGCTACAAATTCTTGTAATAAAAAGTTCCAAATTCCAGGTCTCTCTTACGTCACCTTCGCTTCTTTTAGCAATCACCATTATGTGTCCTCTGACTCTTGACCTTTGCACCAAAGGGAAGAGGTTCTTTCAACATGACTGTCAACACTGAGCTGAAAATGTGTTCCTGGAAAAGCGCAGCAGGTCAGGCAGCATCCAGGGAACAGGAGAATCGACGTTTCGGGCATAAGCCCTTCTTCAGGACTGTCAACACCTCAATCAGATGTCCTCTCTCAACAGAAAACCCCCTAGCTTTAAAAATCCATAACTGAAGTTCTCCTATCTAGAACCGTTCTTGTAAATTTTTACTGCTTCCTAACTGGCCCAACTCATTCTTTCACTGCACTTTTTCAATTTATAAACTTATGAAAAACTTTTGGAGTCAATTTTATTTTAGCTGGCAGTCTTTTCTCAAACTCTCCCTTTGCTTTTCATTTCTTTTTAACACTTTCTCTCAGGCTCTCAGAATGACAGGCTCATTCAGAAAGTAAGGAGGCATGGGATACAGAGAGATTTGGCTGTCTGGATATAGAACTGGCTGGCCCATAGAATACAGAGGGTGGTGGCAGATGGAAAATATTCAGCCTTGAGCTCAGTGAGCAGTGGTCTTCCACAGGGATCTGTTCTGGGACCTCTGCTCTTTGTGATTTTTATAAATGACTTGGATGAGGAAGTGCAAGTGAGGGTCAATGACACGAAGGTTAGTGGATTGGTGGATAGTGTGGAGGGTTGTTGTAGGTTGCAACGGGACATTGACAGGATACAGAGCTGGGCTGAGAAGGGGCAGATGGAGTTCAACCTGGAAAACTTTGAAGTGATTCATTTTAGAAGATCAAATTTGAATGCAGAATACAGGGTTAAAGGCAGGATTCTTGACAGTGTGGAGGAACAGAGGGATTTTGGGGTCCATGTCCAATGATCTTCAAAGTTGGCTCCCAAGTTGATAGGATTGTTAAGAAAGCGTATGGTGTGTTGGTTTTCATTAGCGAGGGGGACTGAATTTAAGAGCCGCGAGGTTATGCTGCAGTTCAACAGAGTCCTGGTTAGACCACACTTGGAATATTGTGTTCAGTTCTGGTCGCCTCATTATAGGAAGGATATGGAAGCTTTATAGAGGGTGCAGAGGAGATTTACCAGGATGCTGCCTGAACTGGAGGACATGTCTTATGACGAAAGGTTGAGGGAGCTAGGGCTTTTCTCATTGGAACAAACAAGGGTGAGAGGTGACTTGATAGAGGTGTACAGGATGGTGAGATACATAGATAGAGCGAATAGTCAGAGATTTTCCCAGGGAGAGGGGGAATTTTAAGGTTATTAGAGGAAGCTTCAGGGGAGATGTCTGAGGTAGGTTCTTTAAACAGAGGGGTGGGTGCGAGGAATGCACTGGCAGCAGTGATAGCAGAGTCAGATACAATTAGGGACATTTAAGCGACTCTTGAATAGGCACATGGATGGTAGCAAATTGAAGAGTATTAGGTTAGTTTGATCTTAGAGTAAGATAAAAGGTTGACACAATATTGAGGACCGAAGGGCCCATACCATGCTGTACTGTTCTATGTAACTCTCAAACCCAGTTCTCACTGATTTATCAATCTGACATCTAACATATGCATTTATTTTATTACTACATCTAATTTATTGCTTCTCTGTCTCTTTTGTCATTCAGAGAACACCAATTTTTTTTCTCCTTCATTCCCCTTTTGGTGAGAGTTCATGGTGGTCACTCATCATCTCTTCCTTAAGGACACCCTTTACAAACATGCTGCCATTTTACCTGCCAATCTTTGATTCCAACTCAGTTGGGCCAGAATGGTTCCCACCTCACTGAAATTAGCAACTAAGCAATTACATTCCCTCTGAATGGTTCCAAATCCTTTTGCAAAGTCAACTTAAGCACCTGATGCTATGCAGCCTTGACTGAGAGATTCCACTTTCATTTGCAAACGAATTTGCTAACTCAGTCATTTGATTTGGAGGTGCCATCATTGGACTGGGGTGGACAAACTTAGAAATCACCAGGTTACAGTCCAACTGGTTTGTTTGGAAGCACTAGCTTTCGGAGCACTGCTCCTTCACCAGCTGGTTGTGGAGTCTAAGATTGTAGGACACAGAATTTATAGCAAAAGTGTACAGTGTGATGTAACTGGTATTATATATTGAAAGAGACCTGGATTGTTTGTAAAGTCTCTCATCTTTTAGAATGGGCACGTTGAACATTGGGGCACAGAACAGCCTCACACAGGGCACCTCACATCTTCGATGCATTATCTGGGCCAACGTGCCACCTACTGTTAAAGGTCACTTGAGAATGTAACTTTAAGAAAGTTCTGTAATTTACATATAGAGTCATAGAGAAGTACAGCATGGAAACAGATCCTTCTGTCCAACCCGTCCATGCCGACCAGATATCCTAACCCAATCTGGTCCCACCCAACTCAAACCAATATGCTCATTCTAAAAGATGAGAGACTTAACAAACAATCCAGGTCTTTCTCACTATACAATTTCAATTACATCACACTGTAAACTTTGCTATAAACTCTGTGTCCTACAATCTTATACTCCACAACCAGCTGATGATGGAGCAGCGCTCTGAAAGCTAGAGCTTCCAAATAAACCTGTTGGACTATAACCTGGCGTTAGGTAATTTTTAATGCAGTGATTTGAAGCTGAGATCCTAGTCAAATGAGTATCTCTTTGTTGATGGGTTTAAAACTGATATTTCTTCTTTACGCTCCCCCTCTAGCATGCCTTCCAAGCCCCCCTGCACCTTGACTCTCCCTTACAGCTACCTTTAACTCACCCACTTTGAGTCCTCTACACCAGCCTCCAAATCTCATCCCCTGGCCCTTCACTATCAGCAACAGCACCTAGAAGTACACATCGTCCATCCCTCAGCTGCCCCAATGCACCCAACTTTTCAAACTCCAATCACAAGTTACTTCTCTCCCTTATTTGCTGCTAATAGGTTCATTGGCGGGACTGTGATTTGAGGATTTTGGGAGCAAATCCGCCCGTTATCCCACATACTTTGAGCATTGAGCTCAACCGAGTGGATCAGGAAGGAAAGTCTCTCCCCATCCCACAGTCTCAGGACAAAGGTGGGTGACTTAGAACTGGGGTGAGGAGGAATCTCTTCACTCAGAAGTTGATGAATGTTGGGAATTCACTATTTCAGTCATTGTGTCAGTTCAGAACAGAGATTAACATATGTAGAGATGTCAAAAATATCCAGCGATTTTGGGAAAATGCATCTACTTTGATTTTGTTCAATGGTACATTGGAGCAGGCTCAAGGGCCGAATGGCCTACTGCTACACCTAATGCCCTATTTTTCTTGGACACCTTGGATCCAAGTAGATTTGATACTCTGTCCTGCCCTCTCTCTCGGAGGTCTTCATTATCATCACACATCCTATTTCCAACACATCAGTCACAGCCTTAGCGAACCAGATCTATTTACTCCATTCAGTTGCATACATGTCAGGAACTGTAAATTGAGACCTTATTGCCTTTCTTGTTACCTAATAACCTGCTTTTCCCAACTCCCTGGCTCGCAGTTCTTTGCCGCATCTTGTTCCTCCTTTTTAATGGTGCCTCCTGATCTCCATTCCCTTGTCTAGTTATTGTAAACCCAGTTGCACAAGAGCAGAACCAAACTGTTCCATGAGATCAACTGAAAACTTTCTTCTGGTATAGCTCCGCTAGTCTGAATGGATCCCACCCAGCCCCCACACTGGGCCCGAATGCCCCTGGAACCTAAAGCTCTCCCATCCTGTACCAACTCTGAAGCCACACATTCTTCTGCTCCATGTTGCTAGCTCAATAGCATGAGGCCCATGAATTAAGATTAGATTACTTACAGTGCGGAAACAGGCCCTTCGGCCCAACGAGTCCACAACGACCCGCTGAAGTGCACCCACCCAGACCCATTCCCCTATACCTAACACTACGGGAAATTTAGCATGGCCAATTCACCTGACCTGCACATCTTTGGACTGTGGGAGGAAACCGGAGCACCTGGAGGAAACCCACGCAGAGAACGTGCAAACTCCACACAGACAGTTACCTGAGGCAGGAATTGAACCTGGGTCTCTGGCGCTGTAAGGCAGCAGTGCTAACCACTGTGTCACTGTGCCGCTGAAGGTGATTACCTCAGAGATCCCGCTTGCTCTTTTTTTTCCCTGGTACCCTGAATAACATTCATTAGATATCTACCTAAATATGTGTCTCTGAAAGGAGTGGTATCTTATCAGAGTACATTGTCCCCTGGGGAGTGGTATTTGTAGCATCCCTTTGGTGAAAGTGAAATTTTGATACACTCAGTCCCGAGTCAGGTACACTTGTATGTTCACAACTCACCCAGACACCAATTGTAAGATAGCACTCCTTCTAGAGGAGGGAGCTTACAATATACCACCTTACAGGAAACGTAACCTTGTAGTATACTGCTCCTACCAGAGGTACATACCCTTGTAATACACTACTCCCTCAAATACATACATGCTGTTTGTAATATACCATCCCCTCAACAAATACGTACGGTTTTAACCTATCAATTGCTGCAGAGACATGTTTTGGAGGTGCCGGTGTTGAACAGGGGTGTACAAAGTTAAAAATCACAACACCAGGTTATAGTCCAACAGATTTATTTGGAAGCGCTAGCTTTTGGAGCACTGCACATGTTTTATCCTCAACCTGTACCCTTGTAAAGTACCACTCCCTCGAGGACATGCACTCTGGTAAAATACCACTCCTTTCAGAGGCACATACCCTTGTAAAATACCACTCTCTCAAGAGACATATATCTTTGCAATACACCACTCCTTGTGATATACCAGTCCTCCCTTGAGAGCAGGGCTCTCTCCAGAGTGAAATCGCTTGACATTACAGAGTTTCCTCTGGACCTCTTGCAACTTAACAGAAACACTAAAACAGAGAGTTCCTCCAATGGTATAAAGAAAGAGACTGACTCAAAGTTGTTTGACATTGATTTCCAGAAGGCACTGATACTGTGCCAGACAGCACACTTAAGAAATCAGACTCAGTGTTCAAGAATCACCTGGACGAATCCATAAATAAGAAGGGAATAGATAGATATGGATCCTGTAAATGAAGGCAATTTTAGCATGGAAGGACAAAATGTGACAGTGCAGGCTTGGAGGGCCAAAGAGCCTGTTCCCATGCTGCATTGGTCTGTTCTTTTTAAGGAAAGATATAGGTCATGGCATGAAAGGAACTGCAGCAATTTGGACACTTCTAAATTGGCTGAGTGATAGAAAACAGAGTAATAGTCAGTAGATATTTTTCAGGCGAGGGGATGGTTTGTAGTGGAGTTCCCCAGGGGTCAGTATTGGCACCCTTGCTTTTCCTGACATACATTACTATTCTAGATCCTGCTGTGCAGGGGACAATTTCAAATGACAATAACTTTGGAAGGATTGGAAACAGTGAGGACAACAATGTGCAACTCCTAAAAGAGAAAAGCTTTGACAAAGGGTCAGTTAGACTCGAAACGTCAGCTCTTTTCTCTCCGTACAGATGCTGCCAGACCTGCTGAGATTTTCCAGCATTTTCTCTTTTGGTTTCAGATTCCAGCATCCGCAATGTGGAACTCCAGAAGGTCACTGACAAGTTGGTTGAGGTTCAATGCAGGGATGAGTGAGGTGATGCATTTTGGTCAAAAGAAAAGTGGAAGATGATATAAAATAAGGGGCACTACTCTAAAGGGGGCGCAGGAGCAGAGAGACCAGAGTATATATGTGCATAGGACACGTGGAGAGAGCAGTTAGTAAAGTAGACAAGATCCTCAGCTTTATTCATTGAGGCATACACGAGCAGGGAGGTGATGCTGAATTTGTACAAGACACTGGTTAGACCTCAGCTGGAGTATTATGTTCAACTGTGGGTACCATATAATAGGGAGGATGTGTAATGTATTGGTAAGATTAGAGAATCTGGGATGTCATGACATGGCTGTACAGAAGATTGGTTAGGCCACTTATGGAATACTGTGTTCAATTCTGGTCTCCCTGTTATATGAAAGATGTTGCTAAACTGAAAGGGTCAGAACAGATTTACAAGGATGTTGTTGGGGTTGGAGGGTTTTAGCAATAGGGAGAGACTGAATAGGCTGGGGCTGTTTTCCCTGGAGCGACTGAGGCTGAGGGGTGACCTTATAGAGGTTTATAAAATCATGAGGGGCGTGGATAGGGTGAAGAGCCAAGGCCTTTTTCCCCCAGGGTAGGAGATTCCAAAACTAGAGGTATTAGGTTTAAGATGAGAGGGGAAGATTTAAAAGGAACTTAATGGGTAACCTTTTCACGCAGAGGGTGGTGATGTATGGAATGAGCTGCCAGAGGAAGTGGCGGAGGCTGGTACAATTACAACATTTAAAAGACATTTGGACAGGTCCATGGATAGGAAAGATTTAGAGGGATATGGGTAGAATGTGATTGGTTCAATTTAAGTCATCTGGCCAATACAGTTGAGTTGGACCAAAGGGCCTGTTTCCATGCTGTACCACTCTATGGCTCTATGTGAATGAATGTAAGTCATCAGAATGGTTCCAGGAATAAGAAATCTCAATGATGAGGACAGTTGAAGAAGTCGGGACTGCTCTTTATGGGTAGAAGGCAGCTGAGATGAGATTTGATAGAGATTTTAAAACTCACAAGTGGGCTGGAAAGAGCAGACCAGGAGAAACTGTTATAGAGTCATAAAGTCCTATAGCACGGAAACAGCCGTTTTTAGATTACTTTTTTTTAGATTAGATTACTTTACAGTGTGGAAACAGGCCCTTCGGCCCAGCAAGTCCACACCGAACCGCCGCAGCGCAACCCACCCATACCCCTACATTTACCCCTTACCTAACACTACAGGCAATTTAGCATGGCCAATTCACCTGACCTGCACATCTTTGGACTGTGGGAGGAAACCGGAGCACCCGGAGGAAACCCACGCAGACTCGGGGAGAATGTGCAAACTCCACACAGTCAGTCGCCTGAAGCGGGAATTGAACCCGGGTCTCTGGCGCTGTGAGGCAGCAGTGCTAACCACTGTGCCACCCACAAACTTTTGACTCAAACTGATCCATCCCAACCAAAATGTCCATCCACACGAACCCCATTTCCCTGCATTTGGCCCATATCTTTCTAATCCTTTCCTATCCATGTATTTTAAAAGGCATTTGGATAATGTTGTTAGTGTACCCGTTTGAATCACTTCTGCTGGCAGCTGATTCCATGTGCATACCACCGACTGTGTAAAAAAAAGTTGCCGCTCAAGTTCCTTTTTATTCTTTCTCCTCTCACCTTAAACTGATGCCTTTTAAGTCCTCCATTCCCTAACCCTGGGATCAAAGTGCATTCACCCTGTCCATGCCTCTCATGATCTTATACATCTCTATAAAGGTCCCTCCCTCAGTTTCCTATACTCTAAAAGAAAAAGTCCTAGCTTGTCCACCCTCTCTCCAACTCTGACCATTGAGTCCAGGAAACATCCTTGTAAATTTTTTTTGCAGTCTTTCCAGTTTAATAACATCCTTCCCATTGCAAGGTGACCAAACTGGACACGATACTCCAAGTGTGGCCTCACCAACATCCTGTACAACTGCAACGTAACTTCCCAACTGCGATACTCAGTGCCCTGACTGATGAAGGTCAGTGTGCCAAAAGCCTTCCTCACTGCCCTGCCCACCTGTGACTCCACTTTCAAAGAACTGTGAACCTGAACTCCAAGATCCCTTTGCTCTACGACACGCCTTAAGGCCTGTTCCCACTTGAAAAAGTCAAGAAGAATGAGATGGCATAGAGGTTTTTTTAAGATTAGATTCCCTAGTGTGAAAATAGGCCATTTGGTCCAACCAGTCCACACCGACCCTCTGAAGAGTAACCCACCCAGAACCATTATCCTCTGACTAATGCAGAAATATCTGTTGCCATGCTGTACGTCTCTGACTCACTTTGGGCAATTTAGCCTGGCCAATTCACCTGACCTACACATCTTTGGACTGTGGGAGGAAACCCACGCACACACGGGGAGAATTCACAAACTCCACAGTTGTCTGATGCTAGAATCGACCCGGGTCCCTGGCACTACAAGGCAGCAATAATAACCACTGGGCCACCATACCATCCTAAAGTTAAAGTTATGTGCAAGAGGCTGAAAAAAAAAAACGCTTTTCACTCAGACAGTAATAATGCACTGCCCGGAAATGTGTCCAAGGCAGGTTCAATTGAGGAGTTTAAGGGGGGGAGGGGGATGATTATTTGGATACAAGAGTCTACATGAATGCAGAGAAAACGCAGGGTGACAGGCACAATAGACCAAATAGAGTCATAGTCATAGAATCATAAAGGTCCACAGCATGGAAACAGACCTTTTAGTCCACGCCACCCAGTTTTCACAATTAAACTAGTCCTATTTGCCTGTGTTTAGTCCATATCCCTCCATACCTATCCCACACACGTACTTGTCTAAATGTTTCTTTAATGACAAAATTGTACTCGCTTCCACCACGACTGTTGACAGCTTGTTCCAGACAATCACCTCCCAGCGTGTGAAAAAATTGCCTCTCTGGACCCTTTTGTATCTCTGTCCTCTCACCTTAAAATGACCTCTTTTTGCACTGTAATCACTCTGAGATTCAGTGAAGCAAATATTTTTTTCCTTCAGAGAATGAGACTAGGGAATTGCTAACAGGAAGGGAAGAAATGTCAGCTAATGAATAAATATTTTGCTTCTGTCTTCATACAGAAATAAGGCAATGTGTCAACATGGAAAATCAAGGAGCAAAAAAAGGGAGAAATACAAAAATAATCACAACAATGGAGAAAAGGCTCAGGAAAATAGATTGGTTTGAGGACGACAATTCCTCTCGTCCTCTGGACTTTTCGACGTGCATCGGAGGGTCTCAAAAGAAGGGGCTGCAGAAATAGTGGATGCATTGACTGTAATCATCCAAAATTCCATAGATTCTGTCATTGTCCCAGTGGATTGGAAAATTGCAAATGTAATACCATTGTTGAGGAAGTCAGGAAACTATAGGCCAGTTTGTCTAACATTTGCTAGAATCCATTCTTGAGGAGGTAGGTCATTTACAAAATCCAAACATAATGTGACAGAGTACTTTTATGGAAGTAAAAACACAATTCACAAGCCTCTTGAAGGAGCTGGGTGGATAAATGGGAACCAGTAGAGGGTGTATACTTTGTTTCCAGAAGGTATAGCGTCTTACAAAAGGCTACTACACAAGATAAGACGTCACAATGGTGGTGGGGGTTGGATGTGAACACAGAGAAAGGGCTGGCCAACCCTCACAGAAGAAAGTCAAGATAAAGGAACCATCTTCAGGCCGTTAAACCAAAGCTTGGAAGATGTCACAGTGATCAATTCACAATCTATATCAACAACTTGGAAGAAGGGACCAAATATGTTGAAGCTAAATATTTACCGATAGGGAAATAGTTAGGAAAGCAAGTTGTGAGGAGGATACAAAGGATTGGAAAGGGATAGAGACAGATTAAGTGATTGGACAGGAAATGGATTACAACATGGGAAATGTGAAGTTATCCATTTTGATAGGTTGTTAGAAAAGCAGAATGTTATTTAAATGGCGATGGATACCAAATGCTGCACTCGGGGTATTTGAGTGTCCTGATACATGAACTGCACAAAGCTATGCCCAGGTGAAGCCAGTAAACTAAGAAGGCGAATGGACTGTTGACCTTTGTTGTAAGAGGGGTGGAGTTTATATGCAGGAATGTCTTATTACAACTGTATAAGGCTAGGTTCAATTGTACCTAGATTGCTATGCACAATTTTGGTCTCCTTATTTAAGAAGTGATATGCTGGTATTGTAGACATTTCAGAGAAGGTTCATTATGTTGACTCCTGGTATGAAGGAATCATGAACTCAGAGAGGCATGCAGCATGGAAACAGGCCCTTTGGCCCAATCTGTCCATGCCGGCAGATTTCCTAAACTGAACGAGTCACATTTGGCCCATATCCCTCTAAACCTTTCCTATTCATGTACCTGTCCAAATGTCTTTTAAAGGTTGGAAATTGTACCCACAGCTACTACTTCCTTTTGGCAGCTCATTCAATATATGCTCCACTCTCGGTATGAAAAACATTGTCCCTCGGGTCCCTTTTACATCTTTCCCCTCTCACCCTTAAACCTATGCCCTCTAGCTTTGAACTCCCCCATCCTGGGGAAAAGACCTTGGCTATTCATCGTATCTCTGCCCCTCATGACTTTATAAACCTCCACAAGGTCACCTCTCAGCCTCCTACCCTCCAAGGAAAAAAGCTCCCAGCCTACCCAGCCTCTCCTTAGAAATCAAACCTTCTTGTCTCAGTAACATCCTTGTAAATCCTTTTTGCACCCTTTCCAGTTTAATATCATTCTTCCTATAGTAGTGTAAACGGAATTGTATACAGTACTCCAAACGTAGCCCGACCAGTGTCTTGTTCAGCTGTAACACGATGCTGCAACTCCTGTACTTAATGCTCTGATGAAGGCAATTGTGCCAAATGACAACTTCATCAATCTGTCTACCTTTGACGCCACTTTCAAGGAACTATGTACTTGTGCCCCTAGGTCTCTGTTCGACAGCTCTCTGCAGGGCCCTACCACTGACTGTGTAAGTCCTGCCCTGGTTTGTTTTACCTTACATTTACCTAAATTAAACTCCATCTGCTCTCCTTGGGCTGCTGGCCCAGTTGATCAAGCTCCCATTGTCCTATTGTTGTCTTAATCATGAGGGCACATTGAGTGTTTATACATTGGAGTTTAGAGCAATGATCATGCAGAAAATATGAGACTGTAAAGACTCATGACAGAGTAGATGCACTGAAGATGTTTTCTTCATGGAGAAATTTCTAAGTCAGAGACTCAGTTTCACAATAATGGCTCTTCCATTTAAGATGGAGATGAGGAAGGCTTCCTACTCTCAGACAGTCATTCATGTTTGGAATTCTCTGACTTGGGAAGCACTGTAGGCTGATCTGAGCAAGGTTTTTCAGCAACTAGGAGACTAAAGATTTGAAGCAGACAGGGGAACTGCAACCATGGCCAAAATCAGGGTCAGTCACAATCTTATTGAATGGCCTCGGAAGATCCAGTCCTGCTCCACTTCCTCTGCTATTATAACTCCCCTTCTGGAGACATATGCCCTTGTAACATACAACTCCCTCCAGGACCATGTACCCTTGCCAAATACCACTGCCTCCAGTAACTCAAAGCCTGCAGTACAACACTCAATCCAGAGACAGGTACCCTTGCAATATACCATGCCCACCAGTGACAGGTACTTTGTAATGTACCTTGCCTTCCAGTGACAAATCTCGTAATGTACCACTCCCTCCTGAAAGACAAACCTGTGTATGATATCATATCCTTCAGCGATGCCTATTCCTCGCATGTACCACCCATGCTGAGATATGTACTCTTCTCATTTACTACTCAATCCAGAGACATGTAGGTTGTAATATACACTTTCCAGGCATGTATACACTCAAAATATATCACTCCACCTCGTGACATGTTCACTTCCACTATACAACTCACAGAAAAGACATGCACCATTCCAACATATTACACACATTCCAGACACATGCAGCCTTGTAACATATAGGCCATTCCCTCCAGAAACATTCATTCCAGTAGCTAGGTACTTGCTCCAAAAACATACATCTTTGAAATATACCACTCCGTCCGGAGGCACATACTTTTGTCCCAAACTACTCCCTCCAGAGATACTTCTCCATACCGTCAGGAGAAGGGAAAGGGAATAGGCAGATAGTGCAGGGATCCCCTATGGCCGTTCCCCTCAATAATATCTTAACCACTTTGGGTTCTGTTGGGGGGTGGGTGACCTGTAAGGAGAGGTCTCTGGCCAGGTCTCTGGCATTGAGTCTGGTGTTGTGGCTCAGAAGGGAAGAGGGGAGAATAGGAAGCGATAGTGAAAGGTGATTCAAATGGTTAGAGCAACAGACAGGAGATTCTGTTTTGCTAACAAGACTCACAGATGGTATGTTGCCTCCTGGATGCCAGGGTCAGGGACGTCTCAAATAGAGTCTACAGGATTCTTAAGGGGGAAGTGAGCAGCCAGAAGTTGTGGTACACATTGGTTCCAATGATAATAGCAAGGGAAAGAGATGAGGACCTGAAAAGTCAACATAGGGAATTAGCTTGGAAGCTAAAAGGCAGAACAAGCAGAGTAGTAATCTCAGGATTGCTACTGGTGCCACGGGCTAGTGAGACTAGGAACAGAGAGTGCAGCTGAACACATGGCTGCAGAGTTGGTGTAGGACCGAGAGCTTCAGGTATGTGGATCATTGGGATGCCTTCTGGGGAAGGTGGGACCTGTACAAGGAGGATGGATGCACCTGAAATGGAGGGGCACCAATATTCTGGGCAGGAGATTTGCTAGAGCTCTTCGGGAGGGTTTAAACTAGTTTGGCAGGGGGATGGGAGCCAGAGCTATAGATCAGAGGATGTGGTAGTTGGTGAACAGGCAGATATAGCGTGCAGAGAGTCTATGGGGAAGGATAGACAGTTCGTCGGGCAAAGTTGCAGTCAGTGTGAAGGGCTGAAGTATGTGTATTTTAACTCAGGAAGTGTCAGGAACATGGATCAATACTTGGAGCTGTGATGTTGTGGCCATTACAAAGACTTGGATATCACAGGGGCAGGAATGGTTGTTGGACGGTCCGGGGTTTGGATGTTTCAAAAGGAATAGGGAGGAAGATAAGCGAGATGGAGGAGTGGCATTGCTAATCATGAATAGTATCACAGCTGCAGAAAGGGAGGTGGTTGAGGAGGGTTAGTCTACTGAGTCAGTATGGATGGAAGTCAGAAACAGGAAAGTAGCAGTCACTTTATTCGGAGTTTTCTACAGGCCCCACTACAGCAACAGAATCAGGGAGGAGCTGATTGGGAGGCAGGTTTGGAAAAGGTGTAGAAGTAACAGGGTTGTCGTCATGGGTGACTTCAACTTCCCTAATATTGACTGGAACCTTCTTGGTGCATTTAATTTGAATGGAGCAAATTTTGTCAGGTGTGTCCACGAAGGATTTCTGACTCAGTATGTAAATAGGCTGACGAGAGGGGAGGCCACATTAGATTTGGTGCTCGGCAGTGAACCAGGTCAGCTGTCAGATCTCTTGGTGGGAGAGCATTTTGGTGATAGTGATTACGACTCCCTGAGCTTTGCTACACTCATGGAGAAGGGATAGAAGTAAATGGGACGGGAAAGTATATAACTGGGGGAGGGGGAACTACAATGCTATTAGGCAGGAACTGTGGAGCATAAATTGGAATAGATATTCTCAGGAAAATGCACAACAGAAATGTGGAGGTTGTTTAGGAAGCACTTACAAGTGCTGGATAGAGTTTGTCTCATGGATGCAAGGAAGGATGGCAGAGTGAAAGAACCTTGGATGACAAGGGATGTGGAACACCAAGTCAAGAGGAAGAGGAAGCTGACTTAAGGTTGAGGAAGCAATGATCAGACAGGGCTCTAGAGGGTTGCAAAGTAGCCAGGAAGGAACTAAATAACAAACTTAGGATTGCTGGAAGGAGGCATGAAAAAGCTTTAGCGAGGATGATTATGGAAAACCCTAAGGTATTCTACACTTATGTGAGGAACAAGAGGTCAGGGAACTTGTGCCTGGAGTCGGAGGAGGTCAGGGAGGTCCTTAATGAATACTTTGCTTCAGTATTTGCTAGCGAGAGGGATGTTGTCGTTTATGAGAACAGTGTGAAACAGGCTAATATGCTCAAACAGGTTGTTGTTAAGAACGAGGATGCGCTGGAAATTTTGAAAAACATGAGGATAAATTCCGGGGCCAGACAGGATATACCCAAGACGATTACAGGAAGTGAGGGAAGAGATTGCTGCGCCTTTGGCGATGATCTTTGCATCTTTGCCCACTGGAGCAGTACGATGATTGGAGGGCAACAAATCATAGAATCCCAATAGTGTGGAAATAGGCCATTTGGCCCAACAGGTCCACACCGACCCTCCAAAGAGTATCCCACCCAGTCCCATTCCCTTAACCTATTACTTTACATTTCCCCGACTAATGCACCTAACCCACACACCCCTGAACACTGGGTAATTGAACATGGCCAATTCACCTAACCTGCACATCTTTAGACTGTAGGAGGAAACCAGAGCACTGAGAGTAAACCCACACAAACATGGGGAGAACGTGCAAACTCCACACCATCACAAGAGCCTGGAATCGACCATTACTAGAGAGGATTCTGAGAAATAGGATTTATGATTATTTGGAGAAGCATAGTTTGATTAGAGATAGTCAGCATGGCTTTGTGAGGGGCAGGTCATGCCTCACAAACCTTATTGAATTCTTTGAGGTTGGTGACAAAACGCATTGATGAAGGCAAAGCAGTGGATGTGGTGTACATAGATTTTAGCAAGATGTTTGACAAGGTTACCCATGGCAAGCTCATTCAGAAAGTAAGGAGGCATGGGATACAGGGAAATTTGCCTGTCCAGACACAGAATTGGGTGGCCCATAAAAGACAGAGGGAGTTGGTGGCAAGTATTCAGCCTTGAGGTTGGTGAGCAGTGGTATTCTGCAGGGATATGTTCTGGGACCTCTGCTTTTTGTGATTTTTATAAATGATTTGGCTGAGGAAGTGGAAGGCTGAGGAAGTGGAAGGGTGTGTTAGTAAGTTTACTGATGACACGAAGGTTGGTGGAGCTGTGGCTAGCGTGGAGGACTGTTATAGGTTGCAACGGGACATTGACAGGATGCAGAGCTGGGCTGAGAAGGGGCAGATGGAGTTCAAACTGGAAAAATTTAAAGTGACTCATTTTGAAAGGTCAAATTTGAATGCAGATTACAGGGTTAAAGGCAGGATTCTTGGCAGTGTTGCCACTCAAGTTAATAGAGTTGTTAAGAAAGCATATGGTGTGTTGGCTTTCATTAGCACGGGGATTGAGTTTAATAGCTGCGAGGTTATGCTGCAGTTCTATAACGCCTTGGTTAGACCACACTTGCAATCTGGTGTTCAGTTCTGGTTGCCTCATTATAGAAAGGATGTAGAAACTTTAGAGAGGGTGCAGAGGAGGTTTACCAGGCTGCTTATGAAGAAAGGTTAAGGGAGCGAGGGCTTTTCTGATTGGAGCGAAGGAGGATGAGAGGCTTTGATAGAATGGGTAGCCAGAGACTTTTTCCCATGGTAGAAATGGCTATCACAAGCAGGCATAATTTTAAAGTAACTGGAAGAAGGTTTAAGGGAGATGTCAGAAGTAGGTTCTTTACAAAGAGTGGTGGGTGCATGGAATGCACTGCCAGCGGTGGTAATAGAGTCAGATCCATTAGGGACATTTCTTGGATATCACATGGATGATAGTAAAATGTTGGGTATGTATGTTAGTTTGTTCTTAGAGTAAGATAAGACATCAAGGGCTGAAGGATCTGTACTGTTCTTTACTGCTCTATATGTACCCATATAATGCACTACGCACTCCAGAGACATATCAATGTAATAAATCAGTTCTTCCAAAGGATAGGCACCTTGCAATAGATCACTCCCACCACAGACACACATGTTTGCAATACACCACTCCCTCCAGAGATATGTACTCATTTCATAGATCATTCCATCTAGAGACACAAAAAAAATGTTCTATGTCAGAGAAATGTACACTCCCAGTATGCCAATATATTCAGCTTCCTCACATTGATCCATATTATACTTCATTTGCCATAGATTTGCCCACTCAACTTGTCCAAATTACACTGAAACATCTCTGCAGCCTGCTCATTGCTCATCCTACCGCTCAGCATTGTGTTTTCTGCAAACTTGGAGACATCATATTTATTCCTACTTTTTGTTTCCTGTCTTGCAAACAGTTTTCTATCCAGGTTAGTACACTATCGCCTAATCCCATGTGTTTTAGTTGTACGCATTAATCTTTTATGTGGAACCTTATCAAAAACCTTCTTTGTGGGCGGCACGGTGGCACAGTGGTTAGCACTGCTGCCTCGCAGCGCCAGAGACCCGGGTTCAATTCCCGCCTCAGGCGACTGACTGTGTGGAGTTTGCACATTCTCCCCGTGTCTGCGTGGGTTTCCTCCGGGTGCTCCGGTTTCCTCCCACAGTCCAAAGATGTGCAGGTTAGGTGAATTGGCCATACTAAATTGCCTGTAGTGTTAGGTAAGGGGTAAATGTAGGGGTATGGGTGGATTGCGCTTCGGCGGGTCGGTGTGGACTTGTTGGGCTGAAGGGCCTGTTTCCACACTGTAATGTAATCTAATCTAATCAAAGCACATGCAAACCATATGCACTGGCTCCCTATACCAACTGTACTAGTTATATCCAGAAAAAAACTCATGTAGATTTCTCAGGCATGACCTCCCTTTTGTAAACCCAAGCCAATTGGTCCTCTGTACCTAAGATGGTGCCTTGTGCTGATAACATTGTCATGCTGTAACTGATCTTGTAAATGAAGAAGCTGTACCTTTGTACCCAAGATGACGCTGTAAGTGACAACTTATACACTTTTCATTGTATTAATTTAAGTACATGTGACAATAAGGTTAATTCAATTTGATCCAATTCAAATAGAGTCATAGAGTGCTTTGGCCCAAACTGGTCCACGCCGACCAAAATGTCTGTCCACGCTAACCCCATTTCCCTGCACTTGGCCCATATCCTTCTAAACCTTTCCTATCCATGTATTTGTCCAAATGCCTTTTAAATATTGTTAATGTACCTGCCTCAATCACTTCCACTGGCAGCTCATTCCATATGCGTACCACCTGTGTGTAAAAAAAAAGGTTGTCCCTCAGGTACCCTTTTATTCTTTCTCCTCTGACCTTAAACCGATGACCTCGATTCCTTGATTCCCCAACCCTGGGAAAAAGACTGAGTGAATACACCCTATCCATGCCTCTCATCGTCTATAGTTCCCTGGTTTGTCCTTACCACCCTTCTTAGCAGTGGCATCACGTTTGCCAACTTCCAGTCTCCCAGCACCTCACCTGCAACTATCGATGATACAAATATCTCAGCAAGAGGCCCAGCAATCACTTCCCTAGTTTCCCACAGAGTTCTATTGTATAACTCATCAGGTACTGGGGATTTATCCACCTTTACACATTTCAAGACATCCAGCACTTCCTCCTCTGTCATATGGACATTTTGCAAGGTGTCACCATCTATTTCTCTACAGTCTATATCTTCCATATCCTTTTCACAGTAAATACTGATGCAAAATACTTGCTTAGTATCTCCAAATTTAGATTTTTGTATATTTGTCATTTTTCCATATCCAGTTTTATTTGAACTATTAAAATTAATGGTCTACCAAATAATAAACAGAATTTTGCTGGCTATTATTTACATGCTCATTAAATGCAGCTACCAAATCTGAAAATCATAGAACTCTCAAAGTTCTTAATTTTGTTTCAATCTTTATGAATCAGAGAGGGTAGGTAGCATTATGTCTATTCCACACACTGCAGATGGGTACCCACATCTAATACTGCATAATTGAAAGATTCTTCCATTGACAAATTCATGTCTGGACTGAGCCTTCTTGGAACCAACACAATGATCAATAATGTTCCTGAATCGTCTGCTTCATGTTTAATTTTGAATATTCTATTATATTGTTTGAACAGTTTATGGTGCAATGGTACTTTGACTAGACATTGGGCATTTCTAGGATTCACTCATCAGTTTTAGTCGCAAATTTTCTTTTCAAGATTATCAATAGCATTTCTTAGACATAATTTTTCTCAGACCACAAGATCATAAGATATAGGAGCTGGAGCAGAATTAGGTCATTCAGCTCATCAAATGTATTCCACCATTTGACCATGGCCAATATGTTTCTCAACCCTATTCTCTTGGCTTCTCCTGTGACTGGTCAAGAACCTATCTCTGTCTTAAAAATATTTAATGTCCTCTGCGGTAATGAGCTCCACAGATTCAGCACCCTTTGGCTGAAGAAATTCCTCCTCATCTGAGGCTCTGAGGCTGTGACCTCCGGTCGTAATCTCTCCAACTTGTGGAAATATCTTCTGCATGTCCACTCTGTCTCAGCCTCTCAGTATTCTGTACGTTTTGACAAGAACCTGCCCACCTCTGTACTTTTAAACTCCATCATTCTCAGGATCAGTCCTGTAAACCTCCTCTGGACCTCCAAGACCAGCTCATCCTTCTTCACATAAAGGGCCCAAATCTGCTCACAATATTCTCTGTGCGATCTGACTAGAGCCTTATACAGCCTCAGCAGTACATCTTTGCTCTTGCATTCTAACCCTCTTGAGATGAATGTCAAATCTGCATTTGCCTTCCTAACTGCCTGTACGTTAACCTTCAGAGTCCTAGTGCAGGACTCTCTGAAGTCCCCTTGTACTTCAGATTTCCCAGGCTCTCCCCATTTAGAAAACTGTCAATGCCTCTATTCTTCCAACCTCACATTTTCCCACTTGGCATTCCATCCGCCACTTCTTTGCCCATTCTCTAGCTCGTCCAAGTCCTTCTGCAACCTTCCTGTTCCTCTGCACTACCTATCCCTCCATTCATCTTTGTGTCATCTGCAAACTTAGCAACAAAGCCCTCAGTTCCTTTACACATCATCAATGCGTAATGTGAATAGTAATGGGCCAACACCGACCCTTGTGAACTCCACTAGTCACTGGCTACCATCCTGAAAAAGACACCTTTTTCTCTACACACTGCCTTCTGCCAGGTAGCCAATTCTCTATCCATGCCACTATCTTGTACCTAACAGCATGGTCTTTTACTTTGCAACCTCTTCTGCAGCACCTTGCTAAAGGCCTTTTGGAAATCCAAATAGAACACATCCACTGGCTCCTTTTTTGTCTAACTTGCTTATTACTTCCTCAAAGAATGCTAACAGCTTTGTCAGGCATGACCTACCCTCGACGAAACCATGTTGACTCGGTTCTATTTTATCGTGCACTTTCAAGTAGTCCACAATCTCATCCTCAATTAATGGGCTCTAAAGTCTGAACAGCACCTGTGTCCAGGCGAACCAGCCTATGGTTTCCTGTCTTCTGCCTCCCTGCCTTCAAAGTTAAAACTCTTCTTTGTACTGCTGGCAACCTGTCAAACTCATGACCTCATTTTCTGTCACATTTGCTGGAAAAATTCCAAGGATTGTATTTTAGTGCTTCTGACATTTGTTCCAGCTGTATTAATTTATGTGCAAACTGAACTCTGATCAAAATGAGAAGTCTCTAAACTTGGTACCTAACTGTAACCTAATCATTTCAACACAAGCACATATTGGGCATTTTCCAGACAGCATTTCTGAAGTATTGCATTCAATCTACTGCATTCCATTGTGAACTCATCTATCAAACTGTCTTCATTCTTTCGGAGTTTGTTCAAATATGAATATGCTTCCGAGGCAGCTACATTTCTTTTTTCATAAGTTTTACCCATGAATGTTTTGTTCAAAGTTTCATTCATATCAATATCTTTAATCTCATTCTGAAAAAAGGTTTGCTTCTTATCCTGCTTTATGGTCTCATTACAGTCTAAGCACCACCTCTTGACATTCAGTGTTAACATCACTGAAACCCCCACTATCAATGGTCTGGGGGTTATTACTGACCAGAAAGTCAACTGGACTCACCGCATAAACACAGAGGCTACAAGAGCAGGTCAGAGGTTAGGAATACTGCAGCACGAAACTCACCTTCTGTCTACCCAAAGCCTGTCCACCATCTACAAGGCACAAGTCAGGAGTGTGAAGGAATAGACCCCACTTGTCTGGATGGGTGAAGCTTGAACAACACAAGAAGCTTGACACCATCCAGGACAGGATTAGAGTGTTGCTGGAAAAGCTCAGCAGGTCAGGCGGCATCCGAGGAGCAGGAAAATTGATGTTTCAGGCAAAAGTCCTTCATCAGGAATAGAGGCAGGAAGCCTGCAGGGTGGAGAGATAAATGAGAGGGGTGTGGGGTGGGGAGAAAGTAGCAAAGAGTACAATAGGTGAATGGGGGTGGGGATGAAGGTGATAGGTCAGAGAGGAGGGTGGAGTGGATAGGTGGAAAAGACAATAGGCAGGTAGGACAGGTCATGGGGACGGTGCTGAGCTGGAAGGTTGAAACTGGGGTGAGGTGAGGGGAGCGGAAATGAGGAAGCTGTTGAAGTCCACATTGATGCCCTGGGGTTGAAGTGTTCCGAGGCGGAAGATGAGGCATTCTTCCTCCAGGCGTCTGGTAGTGAGGGAGCGGCGGTGAAGGAGGCCCAGGACCTCCATGTCCTCGGCAGAGTGGGAGGGGGAGTTGAAATGTTGGGCCACGGGGCGGTGGGGTTGATTGGTGCGGGTGTCCCGGAGATGTTCCCTAAAGCGCTCTGCTAGGAGGCGCCCAGTCTCCCCAATGTAGAGGAAACCGCATCGGGAGCAACGGATACAATAAATGATATTAGTGGATGTGCAGGTAAAACTTTGATGGATGTGGAAGGCTCCTTTAGGGCCTTGGATGGAGGTGAGGGAGGAGGTGTGGGCGCAGGTTTTGCAATTCCTGCAGTGGTAGGGGAAGGTGCCAGGAAGGGAGGGTGGGTTGTTGGAGGACAATCCAGGACACTTGATTGGCAGCACATCCATTCCCTCCACCACCAATACTCAGTAACAGCAATATGTATTATCTATAAGATCCACTCCAGAAATACACCAAAGATCCTCAGACAGCAACTTCCAAACCCATGACCACTTCCATCTAAAAGGTCAAGGGAGCAGATACTTTGGGTCACCACCTCCCGCAAGTTCCTCTCCAAACCAGAACTATCCTGACTTGGAAATATATGGACTACAGCAGTTCAAGAAGACAGCTCACCGTCACATCCTCAAGAGCAACTAGAGCTAAGCAAAAAATACTGGCCCAGATAGCAAAACCCACAACTCATGAGTGAATTTAAAAAACATATAGTTTTTCATCTTGCACCCGTCAGAATCAGAACACAAGCAAATAGCATTGAAAATGGGACATCATTTTACCCAGAATGAGAAGTGGATGCTGATTGGTCAGGCCATCCTGGTCATGCAGGGAATAGCACAACTGTTAACTGTCAATCTTAATTCTCCGACCAGGCAAGTAGATTCTCATTGGACAGGGCACTGTCATGTTGATGCAGCAGTGTTTAGCTGTTTACCTGACCCTTTAAATGTAAATGGTGCAATGTTTATGCAAACTTCCTTTTGCCTGTATAAAACCCATCCTGAGTATTTCTGTCTGTAGCTCATCAGGCTGTGGGCCTGTTGAAGATTCTTACTTCCGCTGTAACTCAATGAAGTCCGATTATTTAATGAAAGATTTCCAATTACATAATCACATCTAATTCTGATTATACTACCCTGAGGCAGGTAAGCTTAGATTGGTCAAGCACAAGGAATCTGCTGCTCATTGTTAATATCATACAACACATCCTGTTAACATGTTCTGCCAGTCATGGTCATACAAGGCCACAGTCACACTGAACAAAGAAGGGTTTCCCATTAAATTATATATTGGCTGCCCAGACATGTACCCTTGTAATATGGCATTGCTGAGAGGTACAGGCACCAACATAATAAACCATTCCCTCCAGAGCCATGTACCCGTGTAATACATCACTCCCCCTAGAGACACATCGGCCTACAAAACACCAGCCTCTGCACAGATCCATATCACTGAAATACACATTCCTTCCAGAGATCTATACCTCGATAATACAGAACTCCCTCCAGAAACATGTACCATTTTAATATCGCGAGTGTGGTGTTGGAAAAGCACAGCAGGTCAGGGAGCATCCGAGGAGCAGGAGAATCAACGTTTCGGGCATTCCTGATGAAGGGCTCTTGCCCGAAATGTTGATTCTCCTGCTCCTCGGTTGCTGCCTGACCTGCTGTGCTTTTCCAGCACCTCACTATCGACTCTAATCTCCACCATCTGCAGTCCTCACTTTTGCCTACCATTTTAATATATTTCTACCTCCATATACTGGTAGCCTTCAAATATTCAAAACCATGTAATATACCACTTCAGAGACGCATAAAGTCTTGCAATACAACAATCCCTCCAGAACTCAATATTGTTCAAATTTTCCACTCACCAGAGACAAAGAATCTTGTAATATGCCAATTCCACCAGACACATATATGCTTGTAATATTACACACTCCCAAGACAGATGTGTACAGCTGATATTCCACTGGCTCCACACACGTATTCCTTTCTTATATTCAATTCCCTCCCAGCTTTATATCTGTAATCTATCATTCCCTCCAAAGACACATACCCCATAATATTCCACTCACCACAGATACACACACATCATTGTAATAATCCACACTGTCCTGAGGCACATCCCTTTGCAATATCCCTCCTTCCAAACAAACGTATCCTGTAATTTACACTTTGAGTTTTAGATTACTTACAGTGTGGAAACAGACCCTTCGGCCCAACCAGTCCACACCAACCCTCTGAACAGCAACCCACCCAGACCCATTCCCCTAACACTACGGGCAATTTAGCATGGCCAATTCACCTAACCTGCGCATCTTTGGATGTGGGAGGAAACTGGAGCACCCAGAGGAAACCCATGCAGACACAGGGAGAATGTACAAACTCCACACAGACAGTTGCCTGAGGCGGGAATTGAACCAGGGTCTCTGGTGCTGTGAGGCAGCAGTGCTAACCACTGTGCCACCATGCGAACTGACAAAAAAAGTCCTTGTAGGCAAACCTATCCTTGTAATATCCCACTCCAGAGAATTACATCCCTATAATACCCTACTCCCTTCCAAACACATGTACATTTGTAAAATATCACTTTCTCCAGACACTTGTACACTTTAAATGGTCCACTCTCCCCAGATAGACATATCCTGGTAATAGGTTATCCTCCAGACACATCTACCTTTGTCATATACCAATGGCACCAGATACCTGTGTCCTTGTAATTAACCATTTCCTCGAGACATATATTGAAATATTTTGTTCCCTCAAGACACACTTAGCCTTGTAATATTCCACTCCATCCAAAAGCATGCACCCTTTCAATATTCTATTCCAAACAGACAAATGTACCCATGAAATCCACCAATCCTCCCAGACACAATTATCCTTACAATATTTCAATCACATGAAAACATACCCATGCTTGTAATGTATCATTCTCTGAAAAGATGGCATTCCCCTTTAATACAACACTTCCTCCAGACACAAAATATCACTCTCTCCAGACACTCATCTGGATACATAGATCCTGCTAATATGTTACACAATCCACAGGCACATACCTTCTAATATTTTACTCCCTGTCGGCACACACACCATTGCAATATTTCACTCTCCCCAGATATACATACTCTTGTAATACACCACTCCCTCCAGAGACACAAAAACATTTGTAATACACAACTCCCTCCAAAGACACATGATTCCGCAATGCACCATTCCCTCCAGAGACAACTACCCTTGTACCATTGCCCTGAGACACATGTATCCTTGCAATAATCCCCTCCTGCAGACATCCATACCCCTTGTAATATGCCACTTTACCAGACATCCTTGTAACCCTACACTTTCTTCAGACACATCCCCCATGTAATATTCCACTCTCCCCACACTCACGTATCCTTGTAATATTCCATTCCCTTCAAACACAAGCAGCATTGTAATATTCTACTCAACCTAGACTCATGCACCCTTTTAATATGTCACTCACTCTAGATACACATTCCCTTATAGTTTCTCCATTTCCCCAGACACACATACCCATGGAAACACACCACTCTCCCCAGACACTGACATCCTTCTAAGATTCCACACCTCCCAGACATATGCACTCTTGTGATACACCAGTCCCTCCAGACATCAACAGATTTAAGAACAGATTCTTCCCTGATGTTATGAACGAACCTGTCATATTAGAGTTGATCTTTCTCTGCGCATTCTCTGTAGCTGTAATACTGTAGTCTGCATTTTGTTCTATTACCTTGATATTATTAAGTATGATTTGTCTCATTAGTACACAAAACAGTACTTTTCACTATATCTCAGTACTTGACAACAATAAATTAAATCAAATATACCCTTGTAATATACAATTCCATCCAGAGACAGATACACTTGTAATATCCCACTCCCCTCAGAAACATGCTCCATTGTAATATCCCACTCCCCTCAGAAACATGCTCCATTGTAATATCCCACTCCCCTCAGAAACATGCTCCATTGTAATATCCCACTCCCCTCAGAAACATGCTCCATTGTAATATCCCACTCCCCTCAGAAACATGCTCCATTGTAATATCCCACTCCCCTCAGAAACATGCTCCATTGTAATATCCCACTCCCCTCAGAAACATGCTCCATTGTAATATTCCACTCCCCTCAGAAACATGCTCCATTGTAATATCCCACTCCCCTCAGAAACATGCTCCATTGTAATATCCCACTCCCCTCAGAAACATGCTCCATTGTAATATCCCACTCCCCTCAGAAACATGCTCCATTGCAATATCCCACTCCCCTCAGAAACATGCTCCATTGTAGTATCCCACTCCCCTCAGAAACATGCTCCATTGTAATATCCCACTCCCCTCAGAAACATGCTCCATTGTAATATCCCACTCCCCTCAGAAACATGCTCCATTGTAATATCCCACTCCCCTCAGAAACATGCTCCATTGTAATATCCCACTCCCCTCAGAAACATGCTCCATTGTAATATCCCACTCCCCTCAGAAACATGCTCCATTGTAATATTCCACTCGCTCCAGAAAGACTTTCCTTTGTAAGATTCCACATCCCCCAGGCACACATGCCATTGTAATATACTCCTCTCCTCAGACCAGGTACTCTAATATTCCACTCTCACCAGGAGGAAATAGCCTTTTAATATTTCACTCCCTCAGATACCTCTACCGTATAACACTACTCCCAGACAACTGTATCTTTGTCATATATCACTCCCTCCAGAGGCATGCTCTTTCCCAAATGTATGTTGTTAATACATTTAGGTTTGGAATATACCACTCCCTTGAAAGACACATGCCCTGATGTAAGGCCATTCTCTCTGGGAACACACGTGCCCAACATACCACTCACTCCATAGACAAATACCATTGTAATATCCCACTCCATTCAGAGGTAAAGGCCAAGTCATCATAGCCCCAAAGGGTTGCTCTCTCATCGAAGAGAGAGAGACAGCAAGAGAGAGAGAGAGAGAGAGAGAGAGAGAGATATGACTGTTGGTAGTTTAACTGGAGAGTCACCACACCTCAAAGGAGAGGTTGAGAAGTTCAGTCCTTCGTCATAATCTCAGTAAGTGCAGGAATTGAATCCATGCTGTTGGTGTCTCTCTGCATTGCTAACTGACACCACCTCCTCCCCACTGCCACCTAACCTTGTCATATACCATTCCATGTACAAACACATACCCCTGTAATAAATCACACCTCACAGAGCAGCTGTCTTTGTAATACTGCTCCCTCCAGAGGGATAGAATAGTGCAATATCTACTCCCTCCAATCACGTATCCTCATGTTCAACTACCTCGAGAGACACATCCTTGCATTTCACCACACAGAGAAATATACCCTTTCTCAACTCCCTCCAGAAACATGTGCTCTGTTAATACGTTGCAACATACCACATACCCTTACAATATAACCCTCCCTCCATGGACACATACCCTTTTACTGCCTCACACTCTTCCAACACAGGAAGCATTGTAATGTACATTGCTTGCAGAATCATACAGCATGTGATATCGAGATACTTACTCTTGACACAGGGATCAATCCGTGTGAGTTTCAGCATCAATCCTTTCGCCAAGAGCGTCATACAAAAATGTCTCTGATGTATCGTTGTAGGGCCACGAGATGGAGCTTACACTGCATGATGTCCACACCTCAGTCAAACTCAATTCACCACTGGCATCTCACTCAAATCTTGTGCCTCCACTGGGATCTTTCGATTTGGTGCTGTCCCACCAGAGGTTGACGCTCCTCTTGGCGGCCAATGTGCAAGCCATGATGTGCTGCTGTGGCATGGGCCTAGGTCAGCACTCTTTTGGCATCTTTCCATTAACAGTCCCAGTTGGCACTGGGCAGGCACCATCATGAGATTTGCTTCAGTCGTCTCAAGGACAGTTTAATGCCAAGAGAGAGTGGTGCTGATTGTCATGGTATTGGGGGAGGGGCTTCCTCTTCAGCCATGATTCGTCCAAATCTGTGATAGCATTCCTTATGTACGTAGCCAGAGAATGGGAGAATGGTCCCTGCAAGTGCAGTGGCCAGTCAGTGCATTATGACAGGTTTAGATTGTGCCAATCTCCACCTTATACCCCCATGACCCCAAGTACCTTTGTTCTTCAAATAATTCCCCAATTCCCATCTGACAGCCATGACAGGAATCGGCCTCCACCACGCACTCGGACAGGGTGTTGCAGATCTGAACCGTTCGCTCCACCAAGAGGCTTCTCCCCATGCTGCCAGTCGTTCTTCTGCCAAGGACCTGACCTCAGTGCCCCCCTGTTCATGCTCTCCACCCTTCAAGATTACCATCTCTAATTGTGATATTATATCCATGGCCGGTTGATCATTGGACACATTTCTCGACATGCGAGGACGATTTCAACTCATTTGTGTGATGCTCAGACGTTGCCCAGAAAATCCCTCGACGTTGAGTTGGACAGTCCTTATTCCCAGGCCTTTGTTGCTTGGCTGAAACAGGGCGGCTTGTGTTGCTGGACTGAAGACCCAAAGAACATAGATGAATCGTCACTTGCTGGCTTGAAAATGCTGGATGCGATTTATCACTAGACAGTTATCGATGAAAGATCTACACAGGATACAAGTAGCGATCCATATTGCTCGACTTGATCGGTGGTGTAGGTTTGAGGAAGATCATGGAGGAGAAAACAAAATGATGTATAGAGGTTAGAGTGGTAATTCCAAACCTTAGGCCCTCAGCAACTGTAGCTGAGGCTGTTCGACTGGGTTGGATCTGGAGGAATGCAGAGATTGTGGAAACTTTTAGGGTTGGAGGAGGTTACAGAGAAACAGACAACAAAAATGGGAATTTTAAAATAGTAATGTTGCTAAACTAAGGGCCCTTATAGGTCAGTGAGCATGGAGGTGCAAGTCAGAATCCATAGCAACATTCAAACCTCTGCAGAGTGAGAAATGGGGGAAGCAGTGTGTCTGCAGGTAACAAGACAGGGGCAAAGGTGTCACCAGCAGATGGTCAACGGCAGGGGTGACTTGGGCAACATTGCAGAGACGGACGTAGGTTGCCCTGAGTGACTGAATGTAGGTTAAACGCACATTTCAGGATGAAATAGATAGCAAACGGCCTGATCAAGTATCAGCCTCAAGTTCACAGGATGTGAGTGTCGCTGGCTGGGCCTGCATCTATTACAAACCCCTGGAGAAGGTGGTGGTGAGCTGCCTTCTTGAACCACGCTAAAAACAAAAACAAAATCACACAGGTTTTGGTCCAACAGGTTTATTTGGAAGCACTAGCTTTCGGTGCTCTGCTCCTTCATCAAGTAGCTGTGGAGCAGGATCATAAAACACAGAATTTATAGCGAAAGATTACAGCGTCATGCAACTGAAATGACATATTAAACTAACCTGGATTGCTGGTAAGTCTTTCAACTTTTAGAATGGGTTGCAGGTTTCAGTTCATTCATTTGTCAATCCCAGAACTTCTTTTAAGTCACCTTCTCGAGCTAACGTAAGGTTTTCTAACCTTAAGTGACATCTCAGCTCAGACAATGCATTAAAGGTGTGAGATTAGAGTGAATCTGTATCCCAATCTTGAGTCAGACTCATTCTATTTCCAAAGTGGAATTTATAAAATGTTACGTGGATTGACTGCCTACAGATTTGAGCAAAATAGAATATATCTGCAAATATAATTCTGTGAATACAAATTCGCCCCATAGACTTGTGAGTGTGTGTGCGTGTAGGAGAGAGTGAGAGTGTGTGCGTTCGTACGCGTGAAAGTGTGTTTGCATGTGTGCATGCTTGGTGAAGGGTGCGCGTGAGTGTGATTGGTATAAGCCAGTGAGAGGGTGTGTGCGTGCATGAGAGTGTGGGGGATGTATTGCGCGTGTATGAGAAAGACCATGTGTATGAGAAAGTGTCTGCGTGAGTGTGAGAATATGTAAGAGTGTGTGTGTTAGAGTGTACAGTGTAGTGGGATCACCTGTGTTGTGACATGAATACATTCTAAAAGATGAAAGACTTAATAGCAATCTAAGTTTGTTCAATATATCATTTCAGTTGCATGACATTGCAACTCTTTTGCTATAAATTCTGTGTCTTATGATCCTGTCCCACAAACACCTGATGGAGAGGCAGCTCCTCGAAAGCGAGTGCTTCCAAATAAACCTGTTGGACTATAACCTGGTGTTGTGAGATTTTTAAATTTGTCCACCCCAATCCAATTCTAGCTCCTCTACCTTTTGAACCACTGCAGTCCTTGGGGTGTAGGTACACCACAATGCTGTTAGGGAAGGAGTTGTAGGATTTTGACCCAGTGACAATGAAGGAATGGTGATTCACTGTCATTTCCACCACCTTCAGGTAGTCCATCCAGTGTCATTCCTTTTATTAGACCTTGTTGATAAACTGAATGGCTTGCTTGAATATTTCAGCGGGTATTAAAAGGTTATTGTTGGTCTGGAGTCACATGTAGACCAGATCTCCTTCCCCAAAAGACAGCAGTGAATCAAACTTTTTTTTAAAAAAAATCAATCAAGGGTTTTTTTCATGGCCAATTCCAGGTACGTTTTATCAAATTTCAATTCCACCAACTACTGTGGTGGGAGTTGAACATACAGCACCAGAGACTTAGCTACTGGATTACTAAAATATTACCACTGTGGCATCAGCTCCGTTCTGAAAGGTGGAGCTAGATTCTGGGGAGTGATACTTGCATTGAAGACCAAAGGCTTCGCAGTCTACAGATTTTAAATCCAATTGTGAAGCTCTCTCTCCCGAAGAAGGCCATTCATGCTCTCGAGCCATTTAACACAATCAGGATTGATCTCATCTTGGCTCAACTCCTCTTTCCTGACCACTCCCCTAACCCTTGAACCCATTACTAATTCAACATCTGTCTATCTATCTCCTCCTTAAATTTACTCAATGTTCCAGCATCCACCACATTCTGGGGTAGTGAATTCCACAGAGTCAGATCCCTTTGAGAGAAGTGATTCCTCCTCATCTCTGTTCATCCTAAAGCCATGATTTATCATTCTTGATTGCCCTGCAAGAAACATCCACTCTACATATACTCTTGGCAGCACGGTGGCTCAGTGGTTAGCACTGCTGCCTCACAGCGCCAGGGTGCCACGTTTGATTCTAGCCTTGGGCGACTGCCTGTGTGGCATTTGCACATTCGCCCCTGTCTGCGTGGGTTTCCTCCGGGTGCTCCGGTTTCCTCCCACAGTCCAAAGATGTGCAGGTCAGGTGAATTGGCTATGCTAAAATTGCCTGTAGCGATAGGTGCATTAGATTTAGATTACTTACAGTGTGGAAACAGGCCCTTCCGCCCAACAAGTCCACACCGACCCACTGAAGTGCAACCCACCCAAAACCCATTCCCCTACATTTACCCCTGCCCCTAACACTATGGGCAATTTAGCATGGCCAATCCACCTGACCTGCACATTTTCGGACTGTGGGAGAAAACCAGAGCACCCGGAGAAACCCACGCAGACACGGGGAAAATGTACAAACTCCACACAGACAGTTGCCTGAGGCGGGAATTGAACCCGGGTCTCTGGTGCTGTGAGGCAGAGGAAAATGGGACTGGGTGGGTTACTCTCTGGGGGGGTCGGTGTGGACTTGTTGGGCTGAAGGGCCTGTTTCCACACTGTAGGGAATCTAATCTAATAATCCCTTACACCATCTGATGCACCTCAACTAGATCTCCTCTAATTCTTCTAAACACTGGTGGTCACAAGCCTAAATCATTCAATCTCTCCTCACAAGACAAGTCTCTCATAGGGATCTACAGCACAGGAAAAGACCCTTTGTCCCATCATGTCACATTAGTCAAAAACAACCACCTAACTCATCTCAATCCAGTGAGGAATCAATCTAGTAAACTTTCTCTGAACTGCATCCAATGCAACTATGCCCCTGCTCAAGTAAAAAGACTAAAACTATACTCAGTACTCCAGGTTCTCTCTAATGCCTCCATTCCTTTTGCAGTAATTGCCTTCCTTATTACCTGTTGTCCCTACACACTAGCTTTCTGAGATTCATGCACGAGGTCACCCAGATCCCTCTGCGCCAAAGCATTTTTGAAGTTTCTCGCCATTTCGATAATAAGCTGCCTTTTTGTAGTTAGGAACTGTGTCAGAACTGAGAGGTTATATCTATCAGCAGAACTAGAAAGACTGGGCTCTTCACTGAGTAAGGAGAACACTAAGGGCTGATCTTCTGGAATTGTAGTCCTCAAAACTAAAATCAAAACAGCTATGGTGGATTTAAAAAGGTTTCTGCTGGTGGGGACATTAATGCTGCAGACCATAAAACCGACTGGTGCCAGTAAATCCATTTTAAAAATCCAAATGAAACTCCGTGACCAAGAGAATGGCACAAAATACATCGGGGTTAGTTTGAACCAAGAGTTTGGACACATTTTGAGGTAAAGTGATTTAAACAGAAGAAAAAGGAAATAGGTTACTCTCACTTGAATTCATTGAAATGAGAGGGAGGCAGCTCAGGGCTAGCCTAGAGCTGTTGTGCTGAATGGCCTGTTTGTGTTTTTGTTCTAGGCAATTCTTCCTTTCTCTCTCTCTCTCTCGAGATATTGAGCCTCTTTCTTGCTAATTAAAGATTGCAAAACATTCTCCTTATTGCAGATGGTAGAATAATTGGCCTAATTGTAATTACCCAAATTAGTTCTGTCAGCCCTTGTAAAATATGACAAATACGTTGGTCACTTCCTAATCCTCACATTCCCATCTGCTCTTGACTGAATTGCTGAATCTCTGGGGACAACATCCAGTCAAGACTGGGAGCTAAACAAAAATAGAAAATGCTGGAAAAAGCTCAGCAGGTCTGGCAGCATCTGTGGAGAGAAATCAGAGTCATTGTTTCGGGTCCATTGACCCTTCGTCAGTCCTGGAATTCCTACTATTCCAGTCGCCCTGGATTGGTAGGCCCAACATACGATGAACAGCTGAGGATCCTGGGATTGTATTCATTAGAGTTTAGAAGGTTATGGAGAGATCTAATAGACACTAACAAGATAATGCATGGCTTAGAAAGGGTGGACACTGGGAAGTTGTTTCTGTTCGGCGGGGAGGCTAGGATCCGTGGGCACAGCCATAGAATCAGAGGGGGTCAATTTAGAATGGAAATGAGGAGACATTTCTTCAGCCAGAGAGTGATGGGCCTGTGGAATTCATTGTCACAGAGGCTGGGATGTTAAATGTCTTCAAGGCAGAGATTGATAAATTCTTGATCTCGCAAGGAATTATGGGCTACGTGTGGGTAAGTGGAGTTGAAATGCTCATCAACCATGATTAAATGGCGGAGTGGACTCAATGGGCTGAATGGCCTTACTTCCACTCCTATGTCTTCTGGTCTCTGATTTACAGCATCTGCAATTCTTTCAGGTTTTTTTTAAATCAAGACTGGGAGCTGATGGTTTTGGAACGCACAACCACTTGCCTCTCTACTGTGTCCATCACAGGTTAAAAGAGGACATCAAGTTAGTACCCGATACCTGAATTACAGTGTTTTAGGAGGGTCTGGGTTGCTTCAATGTATATATTCTGGTTTAAGTTAAAATGTCTCAGTTGTGCTGAGCAGTCAAAGCCCAAATCTCGAAGGAACTGAAGCACCTAATCTTGGGCAACACACTCCGTGCAGTACTGGAGGAGTGCTGCACTGCCAGAGAAAGTAATTGTTTTGGATTACAGAGGTTCTGGTGTGGATATAAAAGATCCTGTGGTCCCCATCAGACAGAGCATCAGACAGAGGAGTAGAAGTGGGCCATTCAACCCATCTGCTGCTACATTCAATTAGATCATGGCTGATCCAAAAATCCGCAAAAGATTTACAAGAATGTTGCTGGGGTTGGAGCGTTTGAGCTATAGAGAGAGGCTGAATAGGCTGGGGCTGTTTTCCCTGAAGTGTTGGAGGCTGAGGGGTGACCTTATAGAAATTTATAAAATTATGAGGGGCATGGAAAGGGTGAATATTCAAGGGTGGGGGAATCCAAGACTAGAAGGCATAGGTTTAAGATGAGAAGGGAAAGATTTAAAAGGGACCAAAGGGATAGGTTTTTCACGCAGAGGGTGGTGTGTGTATGGAATGAGCTGCCAGAGAAAGTGGCGGAGGCTGGTACAATTACAACATTTAAAAGGCATCTGGATGGGTAAATGAATAGGAAGGGTTGAAAGGGATAGGGGGCCAAATGCTGACAAATGGGACTAAATTAATTGAGGATATCTGGTTGGCATGGACATGTTGAACCAAACAGCCTGCTTTTGACCTGTATGATTCCACCTCCCTGCCTCTTCCCCCATAACCCTTGACTTGCTTACTGGTTTAAAAAAATCTCTCTCAGCCTTGAACATACTTAATGACTCAGCCTCACCAGCACTCAGTGGTAAAGAATTTCACAGATTCAGTACCCTCTGACAGAAGCAATTCCTGATCAGTTTTAAATGGGTGACCCCTTATTCTGAGATATTGCCCTCTGGCCGAAGACTCTCCTACAAAGGGGAAAACCTCTCCATGTCTATCCTGTCAAGGCAGCTAAGCACCTTGCATGATTCAATCAGGTTACCTTTCACTCTTCTAAATTCTAATGAGTACAGGCCCAAACTGTGTCTGTCCGTCTGTCCGTGTCCAGCCTGGTGTTGATCCATTGCCAAATTTCAGTTCATTGTTTGTGGGATACAACTGGCTTGCATTTCCCCACCAACACTTCAAAAGTAATTTCACTTGCTGCAAAGAGGTTTGGATCATCCTGAAAAGTCTGCTTATGTTCCTTATTTTGTATCAATCTGTGATTTTTCTTCCCCCTCCCACTGGCCCCCACTCAAAGCATCTCCTTCGAGTGACCGCCACAGCTCTCCAATGTCAGCAGAAAGTGGGGGGGGGGGGGGGGGGAGTGAAAACTTCAGCCAGACAGATAGCTCCATGCAGCAATAGTGAGTTTGAGGGACACCAATGGCAAGTCACCAGGAGCCACACAGCGGTGAGTCACCATGTACAAACATTCCTGACCCTGACTGTCACCACTGCACCTGAAAGTGGACTGATTCACAGAGACTGCTGCTGCTGTATCTGGAGTACATTTGCTGCAAACACAAAACACTTCATACCCACTGCAACGGAGTTGAAATGAGTCACACGAGACGACTCAATTGCAGAATACATTGCAACGATCCATTTTTCAAAAATAAAACTCACTTCTGTGACTGCAGTCTCTCCACAAGCAGTACAGAGCACAAAGACTGAACTGATGTACTTCTAATCCCGAGAGCACAGACAGCAGGATCTGGGCTGGGTCAAGTTGTTAGATGTCTCCGCTGGTCAGGGAGAGCAGGAGGGGGGGGAACATTATAAGTGAGAAAGCAGCTCATTCAAAGCTGTTTCACACAAAATGGACTGGAGCTATCTCCCACAGAAAGGCAGAGCGAGGCCAGGAGAATAGAAGCTGACATTGACAGGAGCAGCGATATAGCCAGGATCAAGCTGAATGTGGGGACGCACAGCCTTTTTCTAATGAGCCAAGGAGTGGCAGACAGAGTTTAGATTAGATTAGATTCCCTACAGTGTGGAAACAGGCCCTTCGGCCCAACCAGTCCACACCGACCCTCCGAAGAGTAACCCACCCAGACCCATTTCCCTCCGACTAATGCACCTAATACTATGGGCAATTTAGCCTGGCCAATTCACCTGACCTGCACAGCTTTGGACAGTGGGAGGAAACCGGCGCACCCGGAGGAAACCCACGCAGACACGGGGAGAATGTGCAAACTCCACACAGACAGGCGCCTGAGGCTGGAATTGAACCCAAGACAGTGGTGCTGTGAGGCAACAGTGCTAACCACTGAGCCACCGTGCCACCCATAATTTCGATAAATGTGAGGTGTTCCATTTTGGTAAGCAGGACAGGATTTATACATTTAATGGTAAGGTCCTGGGACATGTTGTTGAACAAAGAAATCTTGAAGTATAGGTTCACAATTCCCTGAACGTGGAGTCACAGGTAGATAGTACAGTGAAGAAGGTATGCTTCCCTTTATTGGTCATAGCATTGAGTATAGGAGTTGGGAGGTCATGTTGCGGCTGTACAGGACATTGGTTAGGCCACTTGTGGAATACTGCGTGCAATTCTGGTCTCCCTTCGACAGGAAGAATGTTGCGAAACTGGAAAGGATTCAGGAAAGATTTACAAGGATGTCATAGACTCCCAACAATGTGGAAACAGGCCCTTTGGCCAACAAGTTCACACTGACCCTCTGAACAGTAACCCGCCCAGACCCATTCCCCTCCATTTACCCCTGACTAATGTACCTAACCTACGTATCCCTGAACACTATGGGCAATTTAGCGTGGCCAATTCACCTGACCTGCACATCTTTGGACTGTGGGAGGAAACCGGAGCACCCGGAGGAAACCCAGGCAGACACAGGGAGAATGTGAAAACTCCACACAGACAGTTGCCCGAGGCTGAAATTGAACCTGGGTCCCTGGCGCTGTGAGACAGCAGTATTAACTACTGAGCCACCGTGCCGCCCTTGTTGGCATGTTGCCAGGGTTGGAGGGTTTGAGCTAAAGGGAGAGGCTGAATAGGCTGGGGCTGTTTTCCCTGGAGCGTCGGAGGCTGAGGGGTGGCCCCTTATAGAGGTTCATAAAATCATGAGGGGCATGAATAGGATAACTAACCAAGGTCTTGTCCCTGGGGTGGTGGGGGGAGGGGGGGTCCAGGACTAGAGGGCATACATTTAGGGTGAGAGGGGAAAGATATAAAAATGAGACCTAAGGGACAACCTTTTCACACAGAGGGTGGTACGTGTATGGAATGAGCTGCCAGAGGAAGTGGTGGAGGTTGGTACAATTGCAACATTTAAGAGGCATCTGGATGGGCTTATGAATAGGAAGGGTTTGGAGGGAAATGGGTCAAATGCTGGCAAATTGGACTAGGTTAGATTAGGATATCTGGTCGGCACAGTTGAGCTGGACCGAATGGTCAGTTTTTGTGCTGTATATCTCTGACTCTTTGGGATGTAGCTTGCTTGATCGACGTTGTGTGATTAGAAGATAGATTAGATTAGATTACTTACAGTGTGGAAACAGGCCCTTCAGCCCAACAAGTTCACACCAACCCTCTGAAGAGGGTTAAACCCACCCAGACCCAGTCCCCTACATTTTACCCCTGCACCTAACACTATGGGCAATTTAGCATGACTAATTCACCTGACCTGCACATCTTTGCACTGTGGGAGGAAACCCACGCAGACACGGGGAGAATGTGCAAACTCCACACAGGCAGTTGCCTGGGGCAGGAATTGAACCCAGGTCTCTGGCGATGTGAGGCAGCAGTGCTAACCACTGTGCCACCATGCCACCTAGTCATGCCAGGGCAGGGGAGGTGAGGGGCTCCAGTGCATCTGCAACACTGTCGTGCATGGGTGCCCATTCACCCTTGCCAAAAGCAGGTTCAAGGTAGGATGCCAGCCAGCAGTGAATCGCCCAGAGGGTCTTTCACCTTCAGAGTTACTGCTCCCTCCCCGTCACAAATACCAAATGGCCATGTAGATCACTCACAGAAAACGGTGATGATCAGATAGAATCCTTGTAAAGATCAAATTGTTTGTTACTCCGTTTCTAATCCGATGCAGTCCCTGTCCAGGGTGTGTTTGATGGGGACAGTGTAGAGGGAGCTTTAATTTGTATCTAACTGTGTGCTGTCCCTTTCCTGGGTGTGTTTGATGGGGACAGTAAGGAGGGGTATTTATATGGTCTTCTATATAGTGTCTGCCTTTGCTGCTGCAGTCTTTAATCACAAAGATTGTGAAAAAGCTGAGGCAGATTCATCCCTCAGTGGCTCCACATTAAATATTAAGCTGTGTTTATCATTCAGTGAGGTGAGTGCGCCTGACAGAATATAAATCAGCATTTTCACATGCACTGTCCAACGCATTGCCCAGCACACCACGGGCCATTTAACATGCCACTCTGTAATCTGAACAGTGACACATATGGAAGAAGTGGGTGTTGTGGTGACCCTGGGACTGGTCATAGCTGCACAGTCCGTTCTTACCCCCAACTCCATGATTTTCATTTGCTTTGCGTTGATCAGTAGATTATTAATTATTCAAAATAATAGCAGTAATCTGTAGCTGAACCTGTCTCTCTCACCACCTAATGTTCTAAGCAGGTCCTGCATTCACACTCTGAGCTGGCAAAAATCACACTTCAAACGACTGCAGTAATCACACTTACTTCCATTGCAGAGTGAGAACAATCAGACTCTCCACACAAAAAAAACCTGAAGCACATCATTATGTTTCACTCCCTGATATCTAAATCTCCCTGCACCCCTCATTAGATTCTAGTCTGTATCTCACATCTATATATATGTAAACCACTTTTATACCCCTTGACTAGATTCCAGTCTGTATCTCTCACCCAGGTATCAATTATTCTATAGTTAAACCACCCTGTATATTTTGATTAGATTCCAGTCGATATCTCACTTCCGGATGTCTATTAGAGTCATAGAGATGTGCAGCATGGAAACAGATCCTTCGGTCCAACCCGTCCATGCCGACCAGATATCCCAACCCAATCTAGTCCCACCTGCCAGCACCCGGCCCATATCCCTCCAAACCCTTCCTATTCATATACCCATCCAAATGCCTCTTAAGTGTTGCAGTTGTACCAGCCTCCACCACATCCTCTGGCAGCTCATTCTATACACGTACCACCCTCTTTCGTCTATTTCATATCTTTCCCCTCTCACCCTAAACCTATGCCCTCTAGTTCTGGACTCCCCGACCCCAGGGAAAAGACTTTGTCTATTTATCCTATCCATGCACCTCATAATTTTGTAAACCTCAACAAGGTCACCCCTCAGCTTCCGACGCTCCAGGGAAAACAGCCCCAGCCTGTTCAGCCTCTCTCTGTTGCTCAAATTCTCCAACCCTGGCAATATCTTTGTAAATCTTTTCTGAACCCTTTCAAGTTTCACAACATCTTTCCGATAGGAAGGAGACCAGAATTGCACGCAATATTCCAACGGTGGCCTAACCAATTTCTGTACAGCCGCAACATGACCTCCCAACATGACTCCTGTACTCAATACTCTAATCAATAAAGGAAAACATACCAAACGCCTTCTTCACTTTCCTATCTACCTGCGACTCCACTTTCAAGGAGCTATGAACCTGCACTCCAAGGTCTCTTTGTTCAGCAACACTCCCTAGGTCCTTAGCAGGACTTATACACTTAATGGTAAGATTTGCTTTCCCAAAGTGCAGCACCTCGCATTTGTCTGAATTAAACTCCATCTGCCACTTCTCAGCCCATTGGCCCATCTGGTCCAGATCCTGTTGGAAACTGAGGTAACCCTCTTCGCTGTCCACTATACTTCCAATTTTGGTGTCATCTGCAAACTTACTAACTTTACCTCTTATGCTTGCATCCAAATCATTTATGTAAATGACAAAATGTAGAGGACCCAGCACCGATTCCTGTGGCACTCCACTGGTCACAGGCCTCCAGTCTGAAAAACAACCCTCCACCACCACCCTATGTCATCTGCTTTTGAGCCAGTTCTGTAGTCAAATGGCTAGTTCTCCCAGTATTCCGTGAGATCTAACCTTGCTAACCAGTCTCCCATGGGGAACCTTGTCGAACGCCTTACTGAAGTCCATATATATCACATCTACAGCTCTGCCCTCATCAATCTTCTTTGTTACTTCTTCAAAAACTCAATCAAGTTGGTGAGACATGATTTCCCACGCACAAAGCCATGTTGACTATCCCAAAATAGTTCTTGCCTTTCCAAATACATGTACATCCTGACTCTCAGGATTCCCTCCAACAACTTGCCCACCACCAAGGTAAGGCTCACCAGTCAATAGTTACCGCCCTTCTTAAACAGTGCACCACGTTTGCCAACCTCCAGTCTTCCGGCACCTCACCTGTGACTATCGATGATACAAATGTCTCAGCAAGAGGCCCAGCAATCATTTCTCTAGCTTCCCACAGAGTTCTCGGGTATACCTGATCAGGTCCTGGGGATTTATCCACTTTTAACCTTTTCAAGACATCCAACACTTCCTCCTCCGGAATCTGGACATTTTGCAAGATGTCACCATCTATTTCGCTACTGTCTATATCTTCCATATCCTTTTCCACAGTAAGTACCAATGCAAAATATTCATTTAGTATCTCCCCCATTTTCTGGGGCTCCACACAAAGGCTGCCTTGCTGATCTTTGAGGGGCCCTATTCTCTCCCTAGTTACCCTTTTGTCCTTAATATATTTATAAAAACCCTTTGGATTCTCCTTAATTCTATTTGCCAAAGCTATCTCATGTCCCCTTTTTGCCCTCCTGATTTCCCTCTTAAGTATACTCCGACTTCCTTTATACTCTTCTAAGGATTCACTCGATCTATACCTGACATATGCTTCCTTCTTTTTCTTTAACCAAACCCTCAATTTCTTCAGTCATCCAGCATTCCCTATACCTACCAGCCTTCCCTTTCACCCTGACAGGAATACACTGTCTCTGGATTCTTGTTATCTCATTCTGAAGGCTTCCCATTTTCCAGCTGTCCCTTTACCTGCGAACATCTGCCCCCAATCAGCTTTCGAAAGTTCTTGCCTAATACTGTCAAAATTGGCCTTTCTCCAATTTAGAACTTCAACTTTTAGATCTGGTCTATCCTTTTCCATCACTATTTTAAAACGAATAGAATTATGGTCGCTGGCCCCAAAGTGCTCCCCCACTGACACCTCAGTACCTGCCCTACCTTATTTCCCAAGAGTAAGTCAAGTTTTGCACCTTCTCTAGTAGGTACATCCACATACTGAATCAGAAAATTGTCTTGTACACACTTAAGAAATTCCTCTCCATCTAAACCTTTAACACTATGGCAGTCCCAGTCTATGTTTGGAAAGTTAAAATCCCCTACCATAACCACCCTGTTATTCTTACTGATAGCTGGGATCTCCTTACAAGTTTGTTTCTCAATTTCCCTCTGACTATTGGGGGAGTCTATAATACAATCCCAATAAGATGACCATCCCTTTCTTATTTCTCAGTTTCACCCAAATAACTTCCTTGGATGTATTTACAGGAATATCCTCCCTCAGCACAGCTGTAATGCTATCCCTTATCAAAAATGCCACTCCCCCTCCTCTCTTGCCTCCCTTTCTATCCTTCCTGTAGCATTTGTATCCTGGAACATTAAGCTGCCAGTCCTGCCCATCCCTGAGCCATGTTTCCGTAATTGCTATGATATCGCAGTCCCATGTTCCTAACCATGCCCTTAGTTCATCTGCCTTCCCTGTTAGGCCCCTTGCATTGAAATAAATGCAGTTTTATTTATTAGTGCTACCTTGTCCCTGCCTGCCCTGACTGTTTCACTCACTCAGCTGTACCCGTCTCAGATCTCTTTCCTCACTATCTTCCTGGGTCCCACCCCCCCACCTTACGAGTTTAAATCCCCACAAGCAGTTCTAGCAAATTTCCCTGCCAGTATATTAGTCCCCTTCCAATTTAGGTGCAATCCGTCCTTCTTGTACAGGTCACTTCTACCCCAAATGATCCAAAAATGTGAATCCTTCTCCCAGACACCAGCTCCTCAGCCATGCATTCACCTGTTCTATCCTCCTGCCCTCACTAGCTCGTAGCACTGGGAGTAATCCAGATATTACTACCGTTGAAGACCTCCTTTTTAGATTTCCGCCTAACTCTCTGTAATCTCCCTTCAGAGCCTCAACCTTTTCCCTTCCTATATCACTGGTACCAATTTGGACAAAGACCTCCTGCTAGCCCCTCTCCCCCGTGAGAACATCTCTGAGACATCCTTGATCCTGGCACCAGGGAAACAACACACCATTTTGCTTTTTCTCTGCTGGCCACAGAAACGTCTGTCTGTACCTCTGACTACAGAATCCCCTAACACAATTGATCTCTTGTAAGTCGACGTACCCCTCGTTGCATTAGAGCCAGTCTCAATACCAGAAACTTGGCTGTTCGTGCTACGTTCCCCTGAGAATCCATCACCCCCTACATTTTCCAAAACAGCATACCTGTTTGAAATGGGTATATCCACAAAAGACTCCTGCCCTAGGTGCCGATCTCTCTCACCCTTCCTGGAGTTAACCCATCTATGTGACTGTATCTGAGACTTTCCCCCCTTCCTGTAACTGCCATCCATCTCATACTGTTGCTGTTGCAAATTCCTCATCGCTTCTATCTGTCTCTCCAACCGATCCACTCGATCTGATAAGATTCGCATCCAACAGCATTTGTGGCAGATATAATCCGCAGTAACCCTTAAACTCTCTTTAAACTCCCACATCTGACAAGAAGTACATATCACTGCAAAGGCCATTTTTGCTCCTTCACAATCTACAGACCCAGAAAATAACACCGTCTTATTCCTCTACACAACACTGCACCAGGTTAAATTAATAGCTATGGCTTATATTTTAAGTTTAATCAAGAGACTTATCTCCATAGAAAGAAAAACATCCAAACCTCTCCATTGGATTCCCTTCTATAACTTACTCCCTGGCACAATAGACTCACAAATTATCTATAAGTGCATTGAGTAACCATAGCGATCGATTGCACAGAAAAGCTCCGTCAGACCATCATATCCATGCCAGTCAAATACAACCACTTCCCTCTTCCAATCTCATTTACCAACACTTGGTTCATAGACTTGCATGCTTTGACATCACAAATACACATTTAAACACTTCTTCAAAATCCTAAGGCTTTCTGCCTCTAACACCCTTACAGGCAGCGAGTTCCAGATTCCTAACATCCTCTGGGTGAAAAAGGTTTCCTCACATCTCTCCTAAACCAATGCCGTGTAGTCACTGATCCCTCCATCCAGGGGAAGAATTTCTTCCTGTCTACCTCATTTATGCCCCTCATTATTTTATACATCTCAATCATGTCCCCTAGCAATCTCCACGTTTCTAAGGAATAACAATTCCAGTCAGTCCAACCTACATTCATCACAGAAACTCTCCCGACCAGGCAACATCCTGGTAAATTTCCTCTGCATCCTGTCCAGTGCTTTCACATCCATCTTATGATGTGGATTCCAGAACAGCACACAATACTCCAGCTGTGGCCTAACCAATGTCTTACAGTTCCAGCATCACCTCCCTGCTCTTAAATTCTATAGCTCAGCTAATACAAGGGAAGTACCCCGTCTGCCTTCTTAATTGCTTTATCTTTCTGCACTGAAACCTTAGGGGACCCATGTACATGCACACAATTTCTCTCAGATCCCCGATGCTTCCCAGGATCCAACCGTCCACCTTGTATTTCCTTAACTTGTTTGTCCTGCTTCACTTCACATTTATCCGGATTGAATTCCATTTGCCATTGATCAGCCCATCTCTATCCTCCTGTAATCTAAGGCTATCCTCCTGACTAGTTACCACTCACCAATTTTTACATCATCTGCAAACTTACTGGTCCACACTCCTACATAAATCATTTATATAAACTACAAGCAGAAAAGACCGCAACACTGGCCCCTGTGTGACCTGACTGGACACAGTCTTCCATTTGGAAAAAACACTCCTTAACTATTTCCCTCTGCTATTTGGCTCTCAGTCAATCGTGGATCCAATTTGCCAAATTTCCTTGCATCCCAGGGGGCCTTATCTTTCTAGCAGTCCCCCATGGGGAACTTTACCAAAAGCCTTGCTGCAGTCCAAATAGCCAACACATTTGGTCACCTCTTTGAAAAATTCAATTGAATTGGTCAGTCAATGACCTCCCCTTTGTAAAACCATGCTGATTGTTCTTGACTTGTTAAAAAAAAGCAAGCTGCAAACATACAGAAATCCACATAATAAATGCAAGGAAATGATCTCCACAACATGAAGGAATGTACAACATTCCCAAACCAGCTAACTCCATACATACAGATGGTTACACAATAGTCTCAAAAACAACAAATTCCATAGGTACAGGGTTGTAATCTGGAAAAAATAATTATCGCTGCAGGTACAGAGGTGTATACAGTGTTCCTAAAATCAGCAATCTGTAAATGTACAGGGATGCATACTAAAGTCCTATAAAATTGAAAGCTACATAGGGGTGCATACAACAGTCCTGAAAACAGTTGCTAGGTCCACAGTACAGGGATTTGGGCAAAAGTCTAGAAAGCCAACAAACTCCACTTACTCACACAATTGTCCAGAATACAGCTAATCCCACATACAGTATATGGAGAATTGGAAAAGAATTGGTCCAAACTCCAGTAAACTCCATACATACAGTACAGTAGTCCCCAAAAAGGCTAATGCCACACATACAGGGGTTCATAGAATTAACTCCACACATACTGAGTGCATACAATAGTCCCCAAAGCAGAAATACCACATCTACAGAGTGAATACAATACTCCTAAAAACAGCAAGCTCCACATGTAGAAGGTGAACACAGTAGTCAACATGTACAGGTGTTTGTACACTCGTCCTATTTTAAAAAGATTTCACATTACATGGTTCTGATAATTGTTCTCTAAACAGCAAATTCCATATGTACAAGGGTTTGCACAACAGTGCTTGAAATAGCTAACTCCACAAATACAAGATTTCATACAACAGTCACAAATATAATCAACTCTGCATGTTCATACAATTGTACTATAAACGGCAAATTCCATGATACAGGGATTTTTCTAGTAGTCCAGCGAACACAAAACTGCACATATAGAGGTTTCTAAAATAGTTCCAAAAACAGCTAATTGTACCTGTGACAAGTCTGTTCGAACAGTCCTGTCAACAAGAAACTTCACATGTTCAGATATGTTACAGTAGATCCTAAAACAGCTGACTCCATGCACACAGTTTAAACAACAGTCCATAAACACCTAACTCCAACATGCAATAATCCCTAAAATAACTAACTATACTCTTAAAATAATCCAGAGAACTACGGATACTGGAAATCTGAAACAAAAATACAAAGTGTTGCAGGAACTCAGTAGGTCTGGCAGCATCCATGGAGAAAAAACAGTCAATGTTGGAGTCCAGTGACCTTAAAACAGCAAATTGTAGAGGAGGAGGAGCGGGGGGACAGTTGGAAAGACTAACAAAAAATGACTAAAGGTCAGCCTGGCAGAATCAATAGCTGCTAATGGGGACCATTTGTAGCTGACAATGGGTTGTCTGTGGTAACAGCCCATGTGATGACAAGGCCTGGTATGTGGGGATTAGGTAAGAACATGGGAGAAGATGTTCAGGCCTGAAATTATTGATTCTCTATTGCTTCTGTATTTGGGTGGAAAGGATATACATCAGGCCTCATTTTTATATTCAACTCCATTTGCCATTCACCTGTCCACTCTATCGATGTCCAGCTGCAGATGATTGACAGCGTCCAACTCACTTATAGATCATTTAAAACAGCGAGTTCAGTTTTGCACCATTTCCAACTTGAAATGGCCTTCCCTCTATCATAAGCTCAGACTTGGGGGTGTTTGCTGATGATCGCACAATGTTCAGCACCACTCAACCCCTAGGATACTGACGCAGTCCATGCCTGCCTCAAGGTTTAAGCTGTACGGTTCCACAAAATGATAGTGGCCTGTGACTCAACCAATTATGTGAGTTCAAATTCCACCATCATTGCTTAGCAAACTAAAATATCAAAACAAAAAATGAAATATGTCAGGTCAAAGTAACCGATAAGAGGGTCTGATTGCTGTATATCTCAATGGGTCTCTCTCCCAATGCAACCCCTGGTCATCTCTTCCTGTCCTGAAGCTCTTCAACCACATCCTGAAACGATCCCAGTACTACAGCCATATCTCCTTCCTCATCAGGCCTGTTGAAGGGCCCTGCCCAAAACACCGACTCTCCCTGCTCTTCTGATGCTGCTGTGCTTTTTCCAGCTTCACGTTTTATTGATTCTGACCACTGTATAATCGCTACTAGGCCATTAGCTCTCTGATGGGAATCTGCTGTCTTACCATTCAGCCCAGATCTGATTCTGTTCCCACACCAACTCTTAATCTAGGAGTTCAACACCACCCAGGACAAAGCAGCCATTTGTCTGGCACACAGAATCATAGAATCCCTACAGTGTGGAAGCAGGCCATTTGGTCCATCAGCCAACCCTCCAAATAGCATCCTATCCAGACCCACACCCCTGCCCTACCCCTGTAACCTTCCATTTCCCATGACTAACCCACCTAACCTACACATGCCTGGACACGATGGACAAGTAACCATGGGAATTCCATCTCACCTGCGCATCTTTGGACTGTGGGAAGAAACCCACATAGACATGGGGAGAATGTACAAACTCCACACAGATAGTCGCTCAAGACTTGTTGGACCAGTATCCCTTGTGTTGTGAGGGAGCAGTGCTACCAACCGAGCCCATGCCGCCCACGTTTTCAAAATTCACTCCCTCCACTAATCGACCCTCAGGAGTAGCTGTGTGTGCTCACTACAAAACAAAATGCTCTGAGTCACCAAGGTTCCTTCAGCAGAACGTCCAAACCATTGTACACAACCCTGTACCTATGGAATTTGTTGTTCTTGAGACTGTTGTGTAACCATCTGTATGTATGGAGTTAGCTGGTTTGGGGAATGTTGTACATTCCTACATGTGTATACATCATTTATTTGCATTTATTATAGATTTCTGTATGTTTGCTGCTTGTTTTTTTTTAACAGGTCAAGATCAATCAGCATAGTTTTACCACCTCAAAATACTAGGGCTACAGATACATGAGAACACCCTTCCAAGTCACTCACCATCCTCACTTGGAAGCATATTTGCCATTCGGTCACTAGGGTCAAAATCCTGGGATTCTCTCCCGAACAGCATTGTGGGTGTCCCTACAAAATGCAAACTACAGTCAAAGGCAGCTCACCACCACCTTCTCAAGGGCGATTTGGGATACAGAACAAATGCTGGCCCAGTCAGCAATGCCCACATCCCAAGAATTTAAGAAGAAAAAAAAAATCTATTTGCAGTTGATTGTTTATTCTTTTTGAACACTGAACCTTGCCTTCATCCTGCTGCAGCAGCAAGAAACAGTTTGATTTGAAAAATTTCCAATTGTGGGCGGCGCGGTGGCACAGTGGTTAGCACTGCTGCCTCACAGCGCCTGAGATCCAGGTTCAATTCCCGCCTCAGACGACTGACTGTGTGGAGTTTGCACGTTCTCCCCGTGTCTGCGTGGGTTTCCTCCGGGTGCTCCGGTTTCCTCCCACTGTCCAAATATGTGCAGGGTCAGGTGAATTGGCCATGCTAAATTGCCCATAGTGTTAGGTAAGGGGCAAATGTAGGGGTGGGTATGGGTGGGTTGCGCTTCGGCGGGTCGGTGTGGACTTGTTGGGCTGAAGGGCCTATTTCCACACTGTAATGTAATCTAATCTAATCGAAACTTTATTCAAATGAAGTCAGAGTTCTGCTGAGATGAGGCGGGGCAGCGGTGAGAAAATTGACAGGGAAAGATGATGCAATGATATTAAAGAATCTACAGACAACCAAGATCCTTAGAGAACAATGAGGACCACAGCAGTGCAACATTAGGATTATTGTTCAAGTACATTGCTTTGGATTTACATGAGCTCAAAGGTGAAATGACTCCCAAGACATTCACCAAGCTTTAGATTAGAGTGACAGGGTAGAGTAATACAGCATGGAAACAGGCCCTTCGGCCCAAAGTGGTCCATGCTGACCATGGTGCTCACTCAATTGGCCGCATTTGGTCCATATCCTTCTAAACCCATCCCATCTATTACCCAAATGTTTTTTTAGTGGCTCAACCACTTTCTCTGGCAGCCCATTACATATTCACACACCAATTTCTGCGTGAAGTTGCCCCTCAGGTCCTCTTTAATTCTTTCCCTTCTCAACTTAAATTTATGCCCTCTAGTTTTCAATTCCTCACCCCTGGGTAAAAGAATATTTGCATTCCTTCTCTCTAAGCCCCTCATGACTTTATACACCTCAATAAGGTTACCCCTCATTCTCCTGCATTCCAAGGAGTAAAGTCCTATCTTGGTCAACTTCTCCCTATAACTCAGTCCTGGCAACAGCTTTGTAAATTTTCTTTGCACTCTTTCCAGTTTAACTATGTCTTTCCTGTAACAGGTGACCATACTCCAAGTGCTGCCTCACCAACAACTTATACAACAGTAACATAACATCCAACTCCTATACTCAATGCCTCAACCGAAGGCCAGCGTACTAAAGCCTTCTTAACCACCCTGTCTTCCTGCAATGCTGCTTCCAAAGAACTATGCACTTGTACTGCTAGGTCCCTCTGTTCCACAACATTCCTAGGACCTTACCATTTACTACACAAGTTTGACCTTGGTTTGATCTTGGGAGAAAGGGCATTTAAGTGGCGACTGTAGATCTACACAATGGTGCAAGTATGCAGGGATGCAGAGAGAAATTGGGATGGTTTAAATCACAGGCTTACCAGTGTTCCACACTATCCCAATGCTACTCCTCTACAGTTCAGCGAGGATTGGTCTGTCATTAGCTCAATCGCGCTCCCTCGACTCACCTCCCCAATTTGCAAAGCTCCCCTCACTTTTAGTAACCCCCTCCTTCTCCATCGGCAGCACAGAAATCTTCAAGCTCCAAGACTGGGGAGAAGGGCCTGTGCCCGAAACGTCGAATCTCCTGTTCCCTGGATGCTGCCTGACCTGCTGTGCTGTTCCAGCAATAAAGTTTCAACTTTGATCTCCAGCATCTGCAGACCTCACTTTCTCCCAGAATTGTCCGGGCCTGGATTTGGGAATGGAGCAGAATTGGAAAGACCAGAACCCCCACCACATTCCGGAGCTAAATTTTCGACAGAAGGGCCCGAGTTCACAGTGGGGGGATCCACAGAATTGTTACTGAGCGGAAGGAGGTCATTCGGCCCATCATGCCTTGATTGCCCGGTCATTGTGCCAATCTCTTGCCCTCACCCCATATCCCTCATGAATTTCCATTCCTGGAACCATTCCAGTTGGACCATCCTTGCCTGGAGATAATTCAGGCCCTGATGAGATGAATGAGTGACCATCCAAGGGCCTTGTCCATCAGTTGTCTCCAGGAGGGATGAGAGGAGTGGACTGAACTGACTGATGGTCTAACAGGAACAGGACAGTCAGTTTGGTGAGGAGGGCTGTCTCAACCTGCGTTAATTTATTAGGCAAAAGTGAGGACTGCAGATGCTGGAGATCGGAGACAAGATTAGAGTGGTGCTGGAAAAGCACAGCAGGTCAGGCAGCATCAGAGGTACCTGATGAAGGCCTTTTGCCTGAAACGTCGATTTCCCTGCTCTGCGGATGTTGCCTGACCTGCTGTGCTTTTCCAGCACCACTCCAAACTTGACTGCATTAATTTATACCTGATCAGGAATTTGGGTAGCAGGTGGCCACCGAGACCACTCCCTTTTGTTCACACCTCTGCCCTAACATCCCCCCACCGACCCAAAGAACACTTCCCTTTCACGTGGGGCAACCCTCCTTTTCAAGGTCCGAGGGGGTTTCCCTATATGAGAGCAGCCACTGCCTCCGACTGGTTCGCACCCACTGGTAGCCTGAACCTTCAGCTGGTTAACTCCAGCAGAAAGCTCACCAACGTGGTGCCTAATTGCCAGAAGGTCCAGTGAGCTTTCCCACTCTACACAGGCCTTGCACTTTCCTCATCCAAATTCTTCCCTTTTGGGCTTAACCCGAGAACGGGTGGATCCCGGTCCTCTCCCCCCCCCAGCCCTTTCAGCCTATCCAGGGACCGTGACGCTGACTCTGCAAAGAGGCAGTAAACGGCAACAACCTCTACACCACAAACTGTGCTCCTTAGAAGAAAAGGCTAAGATGAGACTTGATAAGGAGGCCCTTTAAATTCACGAGTGGAGAAGCTGCTCCCACCCAGAAAGCAACAAGAATGAGAGGGGATGGATTTAAAGTGATCGGCAAATGAAGCAAGGGGGATGTGAGAAAGCATTTTTTTCACATGGCAGGATGCGAGAGTGTGGGAGTGTGGAGTCGGTGTCACACACTGCAGGGTCCACAATCAGGGGGCGATACATTCAATTCCCCGTTTGGCTGCAATCATCGCCAAATGGTAAGGTACTTCAGCGCAATTAATTCTGGCTTAATTGCGTCACGGTGGCAGTGGTTAGCCAGGGACCCAAGTTCGATTCCACCCTTGGCCGACTGTCTGTATCGAGTTTGCATATTCCCCGCGTGTCACTTTGTTCCAGTTTCCTCCCCAGGGTCAAAAGGTGTGCAGGTTAGGTGGATTGGCCATGAGACATTGTCCAGGAGATGTGCCAGCTCGGTGGAATAGCCACAGGAAATGTGGGGTTACACGATGGGATGGGTCTGGGTTGTATGCTTTTGAGGGTCGGTGCAGACTCAATGGGCCAAGCAGCCTGTATCTGCACTGTAGAGATAGTTATGATTGGTTAGGGAATGGAATGCACTGCCTCTAAATGTGGTGGAGGTAAGTTCAATCGAGGCATTCAAAAGGGCATTGACAATTTGGACACAAATGTGGTGTGCAGGAGATTGACATGAGGAAATAGATTCAGTGATGGCACAATGGACCAAGTGGCCTTCTGTTTTGGAACAAATCTGTGCTTCAAATGCATTTTAATAGAAATTACACTCGCACCTCATAACTGCTTTCCAACAGGTGCTGCTCAGTGACATGACCATGCTCAAAACTGCCCTCTACAAAGTATTGTGGGCACGTACACTGAGCAAAATGAACTGCACCAAGCCTTTGGTAGCAATGGCTAGTCAGGAGGCAGTGTGTGAGGGGCACCAACTGGGGAAAACTACCAACATATTCGTGGGGGCAAGGGATTCAACCTGGGACAATCACAGACATAGGTCCCTCAACGCGGGGCCTCCCCTCCCGAGCGAATCATCAGAATCTGAGGAAACCTTCCAAAAGCTCACTCAGAGGGCCTCTGGTGGAGTCAACTCAGGGAAGCTGGTGTGTGGCGGAGGGAGAGATGGCATCTGTGCTCACCTTGGATCAACCCTGCATTAAATTCCTACTCCATTAGTGTGCCACCCCACCCTTACAAAAGGGCAGAATCGGCAAACTTATGAAATATCAAGGAGCTATTTTCATAGAAAACACCAAATCTAGCCTCTATAGCACTCACTTCAATGGACTCAATGCCACAGACAGCAGTTGCCAAACTCAAATTGCAAACTGAAAATAATTATTGTGCCCAGATATGTGTGGTTTTTGGGGGTGGGAGGAGAGGGGTGTGGTCAGTGAGTGAGCTAAGGGATCCTGCATTTCATTCTTGCTCAAGTCCCTGAAAAGGGGTGTCGAGCTCATTACCAAACAGTATCTTAGCAAACACCTCTCGCTTTTTACCCCATATAATAAACCACTGATCTCAGACTCACGAGAGGAGGAGGTGGGGGCCATCATGCTTATATCACAAGCTTGGTAATTCAGTCAGGAGCAAATTACTGCAGATGCTGGAAACTGTACTGAAGACAAAAAATGCTGAAACCACTGTGGGTCAAGCTACACCTAGGGAGAGCAAGCTAACATTTCAAGTGTAGATGAACAGTCAACAAGAGACCTTGGTAATGTTCTGGGGACCCAAGTTTCAATCCTTCCATGGCAGATGGTGAAATGTGAATCTAATACATATCTGGAATTAAGAGTCTAATGATGACCATGAAAACACTGTCGATTAGATTAGATTCCCTATGGTGTGGAAACAGGCCCTTTGGCCCAACCAGTCCACACCGACCCTCCGAAGAGTAACCCACCCAGATCCATTTCCCTCTGACTAATGCAACTAACACTACGGGCAATTTAGCATGGCCAATCCACCCTGACCTGCACAGCTTTGTGACTGTGGGAGGAAACCGGAGCACCCGGAGGAAACCCACGCAGACACGGGGAGGATGTGCAAACTCCACACAGACAGTCGCCCGAGGCTGGAACTGAATGTGGGACCCTAGTGCTGTGAGGCAGCAGTGCTAACCACTGAGCCACTGTGCCACCCCACCACTGAGCCACCGTGCCACCCCACGGGGTCAGGGAAAACTCACTGGGTTCACTTATGTCCTTTAAGGAAGGAAAGTGTCTTCCTTACCTGGTCTGGCCTACATGTGACTCCAGACCCACAGCAATGTGGTTGACATTTCATTGCTCTCTGGACAATTAGCGATAAGCAATGAATATTGTCTCAGCCAATGATGTGCCTGAACAAGTAAAAAAGAACTTCCATGCTCTGTGTACCACCATTGAGTGCCATTATTATTAACAGCTTGCCAACTCCTAAAATATGCCTTCATGTAAATGCGAAAAGGCTCCACTCTCCTTCGCCTCTGGCTACTCGCACCCACCCTGCCAACAACCAATAAGAAAACATCAAACACTAGCAGCTCATTCCTTTACCTGCCCTGATCCACATCTGACTCACCCGCATCACACGCCCTCCATCCCGATCCCAGCTATTTGCACCAAGGGGTGAGGAAAGAGAAATGGAGGTAATGTGGGCTTGGTGGTAAAATGGGAAGGAAGGGAGGGGACAAAGGAAAAAGAGGAAACGGGTGAAGAGGAGGACAAAGTTTGGAAAGGAGTGAGTATAGGGGAGTAGGGGATGAAGGGGTAAGATGGTGAGAAAAAAAGAGACTGATCAGGAAGAGGGGGTGATGGGGGGAGAAGATGGGGCAAAAGGGGCGAAAGACAGGGTGAAGTGTGGGGAGAGATAGGGTGGGGGGGAGACAGGGTGGGGGGGGAGGGAGATGGGGTGGGGGGGAGGGAGATGGGGTGAGGGGGAGGGAGACATGGGGTGAGGGGGGGAGGGAGACGGGGTGAGGGGGGGAGAGAGACGGGGTGGGGGGGGAGAGAGACGGGGTGGGGGGGAGAGACACAGGGTGAGGGGGGGGAGAGACACAGGGTGAGGGGGGAGATGGGGCGATGGGGGGGTGAAACATGGGGTGGGGGGGAGAGACAGGGAGAAGGGGAGGAGACATGGGGTGATGGGGGGGTGAGACACGGGCTGGGGGGGAGAGACAAGGCGAAGCGGGAGAGAGACGGGGTGAAGGGGGAGAGACGGGGTGAAGGGGGGGAGAGACGGGGTGAAGGGGGAGAGACGGGGTGAAGGGGGGGAGAGACGGGGTGAAGAGGGGGAGAGACGGGGTGAAGGGGGGTGAGACACGGGGTGGGGGGGAGAGACAAGGCGAAGCGGGAGAGAGACGGGGTGAAGGGGGAGAGACGGGGTGAAGGGGGGGAGAGACGGGGTGAAGGGGGAGAGACGGGGTGAAGGGGGGGAGAGACGGGGTGAAGAGGGGGAGAGACGGGGTGAAGGGGGAGAGACGGGGTGAAGGGGGGGAGAGACGGGGTGAAGAGGGGGAGAGACGGGGTGAAGAGGGGGAGAGACGGGGTGAAGGGGGCGAGAGACACGGGGTGGGGGGGAGAGACAAGGCAGGGGGGGGGAAGAGGTGGGGTGAAGGGGGTGAGAGACGGGGGGAAGGGGGAGAGAGATGGGATGTTGGGGGGAGGGAGAAGGGGTGACGGGGGGAGGAGGGAGACGGGGTGAGAGGGAGATGGGAGACGGGGTGAGGTGGGAGGGAGATGGGGTGAGAGGGTGAGGGAGACGGGGTGAGGGGGAAAGATGGGGCGATGGGGGTGAGACACGGGATGGGGGGGGAGAGACAGGGTGAATGGGGGGAGAAATGGGGTGAAGGGGGAGGGAGAAGTGGTGATGGGGGGGAGAAGGGAGAAGGTGTGACGGGGGAGGGAGAAGGGCTGAGGCATGGGAAGGAGACAGGGTGGAGACGGGGTGGGGGGGGGAGAGAGATGGGGCGAGGGGGGAAGAGACGGGGTGAAGGGGGGAGAGACGGGGCGAGGGGGGGGAAGAGATGGGGCAAGGGGGAAGAGATGGGGCGAGGGGGGGGAGAGATGGGGCAAAGGGGGGGGAGAGAGATGGGGTGAAGGGGGGGGAGATGGGGCGAAGGGGAGGAGAGACGGGGCGAAGGGGAGGAGAGACGGGGCGAAGGGGAGGAGAGACGGTGTGGGGGGGAGACGGAGTGAAGGGGGGAGACGGGGTGAGGGGGGAGAGACGGAGTGAAGGGGGGGAGAGACGGGGCGATGGGGGGGAGAGACGTGGTGGGGGGAGAGACGGAGTGAAGGGGGGAGACGGGGTGAGGGGGGAGAGACGGGGTGAGGGGGGAGAGACGGGGTGAGGGGGGAGAGAAACAAGGGGCGGGGGAGGGACGGGGCAAGCGGGGGAGAGACGGGGTGAAGGGGAGAGACGGGGCGAGGGGAGCGAGAGACAGGGTGAAGGGGGGAGAGACAGGGTGAAGGGGGGGGAGAGATGGGGCGAAGGGGAAGAGAGAGATGGGGCGAGGGGCGAGAGAGATGGGGCGAGGGGCGGGAGAGATGGGGCGAGGGGCGGGAGAGATGGGGCGAGGGGCGGGAGAGATGGGGCGAGGGGCGGGAGAGATGGAGTGAAGGGGAGGAGAGACGGGATGAAGGGGGTAAGAGATGGGGCGAGGGGGGGGAGAGATGGGGCGAGGTGGGGGGGGGGAGAGAGACGGGGCGAGGGGGGGAGAGAGACGGGGCGAGGGGGGGAGAGACGGGGTGAGAGGGGGAAAAGACGGGGCGAAGGGGGGGAGAGGTGGGGCGAAGTGGGGGAGAGATGGGGTGAAGAGGAGGGAGAGAGGGGGCGAAGGGGAGGAGAGATGGGGCGAGGTGGGGGGGGGGGCAGAGACGGGGCGAGGGGGGGAGAGACGGGGCGAAGGGGGGGAGAGATGGGGCGAAGTGGGGGGAGAGATGGGGCGAAGGGGGGAGAGATGGGGTGAAGAGGGGGGAGAGATGGGGCGAAGGGGGGAGGGGAGAGATGGGGCGAAGGGGGGAGAGACGGGGCGAAGGGGAGGAGAGACGGGGCGAAGGGGAGGAGAGACGGGGCGAAGGGGAGGAGAGACGGGGCGAAGGGGAGGAGAGATGGGGCGAAGGGGGGAAGAGATGGGGTGAAGGGGGGGAGAGATGGGGCGAAGGGGGGGGGAGAGACGGGGGCGAAGGGGGGGGAGAGATGGGGCGAAGGAGGGGGGAGACAGGGTGAAGGGGGGAGAGACAGGGTGAAGGGGGGGGAGAGACAGGGTGAAGGGGGGAGAGACAGGGTGAAGGGGGGGGAGAGACAGGGTGAAGGGGGGGGAGAGACAGGGTGAAGGGGGGGAGAGATGGGGCGAAGGGGAGGAGAGATGGGGCGAAGGGGGGGAGAGATGGGGCGAAGGGGGGGGAGAGAGACAGGGCGAGGGGTGGGGGAGATGGGGCGAAGGGGAAGAGAGAGAAGGGGCGAGGGGCAGGAGAGATGGGGTGAAGGGGAGGAGAGACGGGACGAAGGGGGGAAGAGATGGGGCGAAGGAGGGGAGAGATGGGGCGAAGGGGAGGAGAGACGGGGCGAAGGGGAGGAGAGATGGGGCGAAGGGGGGAAGAGATGGGGTGAAGGGGGGGAGAGATGGGGCGAAGGGGGGGGGAGAGACGGGGGCGAAGGGGGGGGAGAGATGGGGCGAAGGAGGGGGGAGACAGGGTGAAGGGGGGAGAGACAGGGTGAAGGGGGGGGAGAGACAGGGTGAAGGGGGGAGAGACAGGGTGAAGGGGGGGGAGAGACAGGGTGAAGGGGGGGGAGAGACAGGGTGAAGGGGGGGAGAGATGGGGCGAAGGGGAGGAGAGATGGGGCGAAGGGGGGGAGAGATGGGGCGAAGGGGGGGGAGAGAGACAGGGCGAGGGGTGGGGGAGATGGGGCGAAGGGGAAGAGAGAGAAGGGGCGAGGGGCAGGAGAGATGGGGTGAAGGGGAGGAGAGACGGGACGAAGGGGGGAAGAGATGGGGCGAAGGAGGGGAGAGATGGGGCGAAGGGGGGGAGAGATGGGGCGAAGGGGGGGGGGGGGGGAGATGGGGCGAAGGGGGGGGGAGATGGGGCGAGGGGGGGGGAGATGGGGCGAGGAGGGGGGCGAGATGGGGCGAAGCGGGGCAGAGATGGGTCAGGGGGGGGGGAGAGACAGGGTGAAGGAGGGAGAGACAGGGTGAAGGGGGAGAGATGGGGCGAAGGGTGGGAGAGATGGGGCGAAGGGTGGGAGAGATGGGGCGAGGGGGGGAGAGATGGGGCGAATGGGGGGAGAGAGATGGGGCGAGGGGCGGGAGAGACGGGGCGAAGGGGGGGGAGAGACGGGGCGAAGGGGCGGGAGAGATGGGGCGAAGGGGAGGAGAGACGGGGCGAAGGGGGGAAGAGATGGGGCGAAGTGAGGGGGAGAGATGGGGCGAGGGGGAGAGAGAGACGGGGCGAGAGGGGGGAGAGAGACGGGGCAAGAGGGGGGAGACGGAGATGGGGGGAGAGACGGAGCGAGGGGGGAGAGACGGGGCGAAGGGGGGAGAGACGGGGCGAAGGGGGTGAAAGACGGGGCGAAGGGGGTGAAAGACGGGGCGGGGGGGAGAGAGATGGGGCGGGGGGGAGAGAGACGGGGCGGGGGGGAGAGAGACGGGGCGACGGGGGGGAGAGACGGGCGAGGGGGGGGGGAGAGAGACGGGGCGAGCGGGGGAGAGAGACGAGGCGAAGGGGGGGAGAGACGGGGCGAAGGGGGGGGAGACGGGGTGAGGGGCGGGAGAGACGGGGCGAAGGGGGGGCAGAGACGGGGCGAAGGAGGGGGAGAGACGGGGCGAAGGAGGGGGAGTGACGGGTCAAGGGGGTGGAGAGATGGGGCGAAGGGGGGGGGGAGGGGGCGAAGGGGGGGGAGAGACGGGGCGAAGGGGGGGGAGAGACGGGGCGAAGGGGGGGGAGAGATGGGGCGAAGGGGAGGAGAGACGGGGCGAAGGGGGGAAGAATGGGGCGAACGGGGTGGGGGGAGAGACGGGGCGAAGGGGGGAAGAGGGGAAGAGATGGGGCGAAGTGGGGGGGAGAGATGGGGCGAAGAGGGGGGAGAGAGATGGGGCGAGGGGCGGGAGAGATGGGGCGAGGGGGGTGGAGAGACGGGGCGAGAGGGGGGAGAGAGACGGGGCGAGGGGGGGGAGACGGAGATGGGGGGGAGAGACGGAGCGAGGGGGGGGAGAGACGGGGCGAAGGGGGGAGAGAGACGGGGAGAGAGACGGGGCGAGGGGGGGAGAGACGGGGCAAGGGGGTGAGAGACGGGGCAAGGGGGGGAGAGACGGGGCGAAGGGGGTGAAAGACGGGGCGAAGGGGGTGAAAGACGGGGGGGGGGGGAGAGAGATGGGGCGAGGGGGGGAGACGGGGCGGGCGGGAGACGGGACGACGGGGGGGAGAGACGAGGCAAAGGGGGTGGAGAGACGGGGCGAAGGGGGGGAGAGACGGGGTGAGGGGGGAGAGAGACGGGGCGAGGGGGGAGAGAGACGGGGCGAGGGGGGAGAGAGTCGGGGCGAGGGGGGAGAGAGACGGGGCGAGGGGGGGAGAGACGGGACGATGGGGAGGGAGAGACGGGGCGAGGGGGGAGAGAGACGGGGCGAAGGGGAGGGAGAGACGGGGCGAGGGGGGAGAGAGACGGGGCGAGGGGGGGGAGAGATGGGGCGAAGGGGGGAAGAGAGACGGGCGAATGCGGGGGAGAGACGGGGCAAAGGGGAGGGGGGCGAGACGGGTGAGGGGGGGAGAGACGGGGTGAGGGGGGGAGAGACGGGGCGAAGGGGAGGGAGAGACAGGGCGAAGGTGGGGGGAGAGACGGGGTGAAGGGGGGGGAGAGAGACGGGGCGGGGCGAAGGGGGTGGAGAGACGGGGCGAAGGGGGTGGAGAGACGGGCGAATGCGGGGGAGAGACGGGGCAAAGGGGGGGGGCGAGACGGGTGAGGGGGGGAGACGGGGTGAGGGGGGGAGAGACGGGGCGAAGGGGAGGGAGAGACAGGGCGAAGGTGGGGGGAGAGACGGGGTGAAGGGGGGTGGAGAGACGGGTCGAGGGGGGGAGACGGGGCGACAGGGGGGAGAGACGGGGCGAGGGGGGGGAGAGAGGGGGCGAGGGGGGAAGAGACGGGGCGAAGGGGGGGAGAGACGGGGCGAAGGGGGGGAGAGAGACGGGGCGAGGGGGGAGAGAGACGGGGCGAAGGGGGGGAGAGAGACGGGGCGAGGGGGGAGAGAGACGGGGCGAGGGGGGAGAGAGACGGGGCGAGGGGGGTGGAGAGAGATGGGGCGAGGGGGGGAGAGAGACGGGGCGAAGGGGGTGGAGAAACGGGGCAAAGGGGGGGAGAGAGACGGGGCGAGGGGGGAGAGAGACGGGGCGAGGGGGGGGAGACGGGGCGAAGGGGGGGAGAGACGGGGCGAAGGGGGGGAGAGACGGGGCGAAGGGGGGGTAGAGACGGAGCGAAGGGGGAGGGAGAGACGGGGCAAAGGGGGGGGAGAGACGGGGCAAAGGGGGGGAGAGACGGGGCGAAGTGGGGGGGAGAGACAGGGCGAAGGGGTTGGAGAGACGGGGCGAAGGTGGGGGGAGAGACGGGGCGAAGGTGGGGGGAGAGACGGGGCGAAGGTGGGGGGGAGAGACGGGGCGAAGGTGGGGGGGAGAGACGGGGCGAAGGGGGGGAGAGAGACGGGGCGAAGGGGGGGAGAGACGGGGCGAAGGGGAGGAGAGACGTGGCGGGGGGGAGAGACGGGGCGAGGGGGGGAGACAGGGCGAGGGGGGGAGACGGGGCGAGGGGGGGAGAGACGGGGCGAAGGGGGAGAGAGACGGGGCGAAGGGGGGGAGAGACGGGGCGAAGGGGGGGGGAGAGATGGGCGAAGGGGGGGGGAGACGGGGCGAGGGGGGGGAGAGACGGGGCGAAGGGGGGGGAGAGACGGGGCGAGGGGGGGGAGAGACGGGGCGAAGGGGGGGGAGACGGGGCGAAGGGGGGGAGAGACGGGGCGAAGGGGGGGGAGAGACGGGGCGAAGGGGGGGGAGAGACGGGGCGAAGGGGGGGGAGAGACGGGGCGAAGGGGGGGGGGAGAGACGGGGCGAAGGGGGGGGAGAGACGGGGCGAAGGGGGGGGGGAGAGACGGGGCGAAGGGGCGGGAGAGACGGGGCGAGGGGGGGGAGAGACGGGGCGAGGGGGGCGGTGCTTGGGATTTGACAGTCTCCCCAGGAAAAGGATATGGCCACTCGATGACCTTCCTGGCGGATTTCCTGATGATGTTGTCCTCCCCGAACAGGAAGAGCGACCTGTTGGCTGTCAGGCAGTTGTGTCGGACCGGTATGGGGTTGTACAGTGCCATGGTGCGGGCTCTCTGGGCCCGGGACTGTTTGAATCCTCCAGGGCCCTGAGCCGCTGCCGCTGCCGCTGCTGCAACTGCTGCTGCTGCTTCTGCTGCTGCTGCTGCCGTCGTCCCAGCCCCAGGAACCTCATGTCTGCTCCGAGGGTGCTCCGAGCCCACGGGGTCCAGCGACATCCCGCTCACCGCCTCCCCAAAGCGAGCCATCCTGCAGCGTAGAGAGAGGGAAAGGGGGCGTCAGACACCGTCTGAGGGAGGGGATGGAGATGGAGGGGGTGGGGTGGGGTGGGGTTGGTGGAGGGGCAGTGGGTAGGCACTGTCTGAGGGAGGGAATGTCAGACACTATCTGAAGAGGAGGGGGGGGAGATAGAGAGGGGGGGGAATTGAGAGAGAGAGAGAGATCAGACACTGTCTGAGGGAGGGGATAGAAATGGGGAGTGGGGTTGTGTGTGTGTGAGAGAGAGAGAGAGAGAGACCATCTGAAGGGAAAGGGGATAAAGAGGGGGGAGGGATAAAGAGAGAGGTGGGGGTCAGACACCATCTGAGGGAGGAGACGGGGAGAGTAAAGTGAAAGGGAGTTCAGACACTAAGGGAGGTTGGAAAACAGAAATGGAGGGTGTGGAGGGGATATAGACAGGGATCAGATACTGTCTGGGAGAAACGGGGGAGGAAGAAACAGAGGGTGAAGTGGGGGGGAACAGTCAGAGGGAGAGGGGTTATCAGTCACTGTCTGGGGGGATTACATAGAGAGGTGGAGGGAAAGGTCAGACACTGTCAGGGGAAGGGGGGAAGAGAAAGAGGGAAACATGGAGAGTAGAGGAGGTCAGACACTCAGTGCTGGTGGCATAGAGGGAGAGAAGATAGGGAACGCAGAGGCGGGGGGGGAGGTCTGGGGGTTAGAAGGGAGCAACAAAAAATGGTGGGAGGGAGGGGAAGGAGAGGGGAGGATGGGGACAGAAAGAGAGGGGGAGGGGACAGAAAGAGAGGGGAGGGGGACAGAAAGAGAGGGGGAGAGGGACAGAAAGAGAGGAGGAAGGACAGAAAGAGAGAGAAAGACAGCAGCTGTACCAGCCAGTGTCCAATGTAGGGTTGGTGAGGAGGGGAATGTGATGTGGGGGCCTGAGTATGGGTGGAAGTAGGGAGTCGAAGATGGAAGTGGGGAGTTGAGGGAGGGTGGGGAGTTGAGGGAGGGTGGGGAGTTGAGGGAGGGGTGGGGAGTTGAGGGAGGGGTGGGGAGTTGAGGGAGGGGAGAGATCAGACAGGGTCCAGGTGAGGGTGAGGGAGTGTGGGCTAGAATGCGGGTGAAATCAGTATCTGTGGGAGAGATAGACTAGGCAAATTTGGGAAGGAGCAGAAGCATAGTAAAGGAGAGAGATAGAGGAGGAGAACGAGATAGGGAGATTGGGGATGGAAAAGAGAAATGGGAAGAGGTGGAGGTGAGAGAGAGAAAGGGGTTAGAGAGAGAGGAGAGAGAGTTGGGATGGGGAGGAGGAAGAGAAAGTTGTGGGGATAGAGAGACACAGATGGGTGGGGGGAGCCAGATTTGGGGGTATGGAGAGAGAGGGGGGGACAGAGAGAGAGGGGGGTAAATAGATTGAGGACAGAGAAAAGGAGATGGGTAGAAAAAGAAGGAGGGAGAAGGGGTGTCAGAAGGGGAACAAAAAGAACGAAATGGGGGGGGGGGGGGGGGGGGGTTAGGGAAAGAAATGGAGAGATCCTGTTTCACGCCACAAAAGGCTGCCTGAGCTTAGGAGGCAAAACCTTCAACAGTCTCAGCCAAACAGTGCAATAAGCGCCTTTCCCCAGCCCCCAGTGATGCAAACAGGAGGATGTGGGCTGGGGGGGGGACCAATGAGCAGCCCTCCCCCACAAAACACACACATTCAGGACCCGCTGGACACCAGAAGACACAGAGAGAGAGATAAATGTGGAATAAATTCAAACCCTGCTAGAAACAGCGTCGGTCTGGAGAGTGGATTGTGGCCGCCGTGTATTGAGGTTTGAAGGATTATCTGAACATCCCCCCCCCCCCCCAGAACCTCATTCACTGTGTCCGGAGGCTGAGGGAGGGAGATGCCGCTCCGGGTCTCCAGGTAGTCTCCGGCCTGGGGACCCTCTGCACCTTCGCTCGGCGGGTTTTGTTTTGTGGGGGGGGGGGGTCACTGTTTGTAGGACAGGACATCCCAGTTGTGAGTAACCCAGATACAGCCACATCTTGCCATCGGAGCCCAGTATTACCTTCCCTCCATACAGCATTCACCCTCGCCTTTCGCTTCAGTACGGTGCCCCTGCTTATATATATATATATATATATTTCCTCTCTACTCCTCCCCCTAATCACACACAACTGCCCCCCCAAAAAAAAATATACTGACTCCCAGGTAGCTACCAGAATATAAGCAGACAGGCCCCTTCAGAACACTACAGTGTGTGTGTGTGAGAGAAACTGCCCCTCCTTCTCCAAATGACCCCCTCCCTCAATAATCCTCAGATCCCCCTTCCCCAGGGATGGGTGGGGAAGGTGGTGATAAGAGGCAGCTCTCACCCGCTCTCGGGAGCATCCACTGCCTATTGCCGGCTCTCGACAGAAGGACCGATCCAACCGCGGAAAAGAAGCGCCGCTCACCTCCCTCCCTCCCTCCCTCCTGCCAATAATAAATTAATAACACAACACAAAAGGGAAACGGAGACAATAACGCCGCTCGATTTACTTACTCTTGTGAGAGCCCCCGCCTGGAATCGAACCCGGGACGCAAGGGAAGGGAAGGGGCGGGGTGGGGGGTGGGAGAGGAAGGTAGGGGTGATGGCTCACGGCAGGATTCACATGGAGAGGGATGAGAGAGAGAGAGAGAGAGACACACACAGCCTGGCCAAGGAGAGTGGGGTCTGTCAGAGACACTCACACTGCCGCCTATGGAACAGGGCAGGGGATGGCAGAGGGATTGTATGTGTGTGTGTGTGTGTGTTCAGAGGTGGGCTCACAACTCGCCTGGGGGGAAAGGGAATACCTCATCCAACCATCTCCTCACCCCCCCCCCCCCCCCCCCATCTCCCCATTGTCCAGTCCCCTAACACGCCCCCAACCCCCTCTAACCGAACCATCTCCCCTACAGACCAACCTCCAGTACTTACCCCCACATGCATTGGAGTCATGGAGATGTACAGCATGGAAACAGACCCTCCAACCCATCCATGCCGACCAGATATCCCAACCCAATCTAGTCCCACTTGCCAGCACCCGGCCCATATCCCTCCAAACCGTCCTATTCATATGCCCATCCAGATGCCTTTTAAATGTTGCAATTGTACTAACTCTTGGCCCTATACTCTCACCCCTGCCGTAACAGCCCTGTCCTCAGTGCATCCACCTTCACCCCAATCCTGAGTACTCCATCTGACTAAACCAGCACTACCCCTACCCCTTACCTAGTACCTATGCCCACAGCCAACACCTCCACTATCGCCTTCCCAGATATGTCCACCCCCTTGTAATTACACCCACAACTCAAAAGCCCCAGATACACTGCCAACACAATTCCACCTCGCATCTACACCTGCCCTCCTAAAAACTAAACCCACACTCCAAAGCCCCCTGCCAAACCACTCCTATCCTCTCATCTGCACACACGATCTTCCCAAAGCAATTCATTCATCAGCCCTGCCTCAATATCTCACCTAACAATTCTCTATAAAATATTCTAGAATTTGCTTTGAATATGCTTTGAATTTGGGCTACATCAAATCTCCCCTCAGTCAATCCCTATGTGCCTCTATAAGGCCATCTTATATGCTTTAATAAAGATCTCCCCAGTCACTCCCTAAACAGCTCTGTAAGACCTGCCTCATTCCTTATGATATCAATGAGTCTTTTATAATTCTTGATAAGGACCTCACTCAATCCCTAATAACCCTCAATAACATTGTCACTCAGTGCCCTATAATCCTTCATCAGGACCTCTCTTGGTCCCTCATAAATCTCAATAAGGATGTTGCAATCCCTTAAAAACTCCCTTAAAGCCTTCTCCCAGTCTATTGTAAACCTTGATAGTATTCTCAATCAGACCTTATAACCCTCAACATTACCTTATTCAACCCTTGAGAAGAATCCTTTCTCAGTACCTTGTAAAGGACCAAGTATTTTTTTTTCTTTTGAACTATAAACTGGAAGTGGAAGTAGAACTGAAAATTAACAAAATCAGGAGAGTTTATGCAACTGCAAGATTTTTTTGTGGGATTATGCGGTGTACCCTTTATCAGCATAAGATTATTTTACTTTTTGGGGCTGAGACATGGTGTCAGTCTGTGTCATAAAAAATCCAAGTGCGTTTGAGGTAAGGAAAGACTGCCTCATGACAACCTTCAGATTGGTTCAACTGCAGTTTGTTACAAATCCATGACTGCAGTACACTCAGAGGCATCCAGTGGTCTGTAAAAGGGTGAGATCTTTCACTACCCCTAAGTGAAAAAAGACTAGCCTTAAAGACTCGGAACAGAAAGAATTCTAATACTAGAAATTTTCTTGCCTGCCCAATCAGCTATTAAATTGAAGATTGACTATCGCTCATCGTGTCACCATCATTGAAAGAAATTAAAAGAACTGTGAATAACAACACATCGTATGTGCTCTGTACTTTTGATCTACAGAATTTATTTTCCCTGTTTATATTTTTCCACCCATAATATTTCTGTCAAGCCATCATTTTTTTTGTCATCTTTTTGGAAATGAATGTGTGTATGCTTAGGGTTTTAAAGAGATAATGCTTAAATTACATAGTAGTAAATGAGTAATCCATTTTTGTTTGAAGTTTGTTAAAGTATAAGTTTGTTTACAGTGTATGGAGTTATGTTTTGCTAATGACAAAACTCAGTATAAATTACTTTGGAACTGAATAACAGTCAGTCAGGGAAATTCATCACCTCGGTAACTTAATCGCTGTAGTTACACATTTGTAATGGCTTGTAGAATAATGGAGCATGATTATTGGCATACACTCCCCAGTGTTGCATCCTGAAACATATTTGGGGACCCAGGGTCCAGGACGTTTTCAGGCTAAACAACATGAGATTGGACTTGGGATAATAAAAGATGAAAGGACAGATATCGGGTTTCTAATGCTAGAAGATAAAGTGATAATGGTAGTAGCTAAAACCATCCTGCAGTTGGAAAAGATATCCCTGACTGATTTATAAGAATTAACAAAAGCTAAACTGATAGAACCAATAATTGAACTAGAAGTGGAATGGTTGGCCAGAGCTAAGGCAGCAGAATTAATTGAAATATTGACAAAGTACCTGAGACTGACTGAAATATAGCAGAGACCAGGTGTGCCAAAAGATCTTGAGACATAAAAAGAAAAGAAACAAGGTAAATAGGCAAAGTCTTTTCCCTGGGGTCGGGGAGTCCAGAACTAGAGGGCATAGTTTAGAGTGAGAGGGGAAAGATATAAAAGAGACCAACGGGGCAACTTTTTCACACAGAGGGTGGTAGGGGTATGGAATGAGCTGCCAGAAGAAGTGGTGGAGACTGGTACAATTGCAACATTTAAGAGGCATTTGGATGGGTGTATGAATAGGAAGGGTTTGGAGGGATATGTGATATCTGGTCGGCATGGACGGGTTGGACCGAAGGGTCTGTTTCCATGCTGTACATCTCTATGACTCGATAAAAGGCACTAGAAAATGGATTTAAGGGGTTGGAATAAGAGACTCAGCAGAGGGAAAAAGATAAAGAAAGAAAAAAATAGGTAGAGATATTAGGAATGTTAACTTAAAATACTAAAATGCATAAAAAGGTTTTCAGAAGCCAAAACCTGCGGAAAACACTAGTCATAATTATGGGTGTAAGGAAATATTTGTACGAGCCCTGCCAAAATTTGAGGAAAAGTATTTGGAGGCATTGTTCATGTTGTTCCAGAATACAGCAAAACAAATGAAATAACCAAAGGAAAATTTGGCATTCAGGGCAAGCTGACTGGTCAAGCACATGACATTTATGAAGCACTATCAAAATAAGTTTTTTTTTTGGATTATGATAAAAAACAGTTATTCTGCATGTGTATGAGTTATTTCTTAATGCATATAGATGAAAGTTTTGAAATTTAATGGAATAACAGAGGCAAACATACATTGAATGTGAAAATCTAGCAAAGTAATTTTGATAGAGGTAATATAGGCATCAGGAATAAATACCATACACAAAGCTCTCGGTGAAATTATTCACTTCGAAGAATTTAAACACTTATCTTTGCAATAAGAATCCATGTTGAAGATAGACAGGTAGCATCATGGCTGATGTCTAAGAGCTAATCCATAAAAATCAACATTTTGTTTTAAACCTCGCTCTCATAAACATGAACACTTCACACAGTCTCGTCTACTGTATTCACTGCACACAATGTGGTCTCCTTTACATTGGGGAAATGGAGGGTAGATTGGGTGAGTGCTTCACAGAACACCTACATTCTGTCTACAAAAAAACACTCTGAGCTTGTAGTTCCTTGCCACTTCAACACACCACCTTCTTCCCTGGGTAACATCTCTGTCTCAGGCTTGCTACAGTGCTCTGAAGCTCACACAAACAATAAGGACAGCTCTTCATTTTCTGTTTGGGAGCCCTGCAACCTTCTAGACTTGATGCTGAGTTCAACAATTTTAGGACTTGAGAACCTTTCTTCATGCTCTCTTGCACCCCCACACGCCATCAAATGGGCTGCTACCACATACCTCCATTGTTAGCTGTTAATAGTCCCCATTAGCAGCTATCATTCTTTTAAGCTGGTCTTTATCTACTCCTCTGGTTGTCTGACCGTTTTTCTTTCTTTGGGCTCTACCTCCACCCCCTCTGTTCACGCTAACTTCTGCATTTAAAAAAATCCTTTTCCTAGCTATTATCATTTTTTGAGGAAGGGCCACTGAACCCGAAATGTTAACTCTGAACTCTCTCAACGGATTAAATTGTCCAGCAATTTTGGTTTTTGTTCTTTTTAGACATGTGAAGAATAGAAGGTGGGGACAATTAAAGGAAAGCAAATAGTCAAGGTAGAGAAAAGGCAGATAGGAAATGTCTCAAGATCTCCTCCTCCTATCAAAAAGGAAGTTGCTGAGGCTGGAGGTGAAAATCAAAGTCAGAAGTGTCTCCATTGTGGCTTATCTTCATTCAGAATGCTGAAGATTGTGAGGGAAACCCATAAACTTATTGTAGTCCAAAAAGCGAACTCATGAGAAACATACCATTGATGAAATCGTAGCTTTAATTACACCGAAGAAATCAGAGATTAACACGGTTGTGGATGCATGGGAGGTAGATGAGAGATATGAAGAGTTTTTTTCTCAAAAGAAAAAGTAATCCTTTTTTCCTTCAAATAATACAGCTAACCCCATTAAGAACACAGGAGCTACTCAAATTCTTTTTTCAGGAGAAGGGCACAGTTTTCCCTCCTGAGATGGTAACATTGGGGAAAGTCTTCATAAATGGAATAAGTGGAAAGTATATGCTCGCTCCATTTTGCAAAGTTCAATTGGAGTGTGACTTGGAAGAATAGTGCTGGCAGTTGTTAAGAAATGATCGTACGATGGAGCTAACTTATACCTTGTTAATGATTTGATTAGAGTGAAGCTTCCAACCTCTCTTATAATCACAGACAGTCCAAGTGAATTTAAAAAGATGGAACAGTTGCAGGAACAGGTTCCAGGAACTTTCACATTGTGTGTAGTGGCTGAACAATATCCATCACCACAACAATCCAGCAAAGATATGGAGGGGTAGTTCAAATTTCCTTTAGGATGGTGGAGAATTCAGGAGAAGTGTTTAACATGCCTTGATTAATCGAGGCTCAGGGAGAAGATCC